>NC_133408.1:83830000-84455000 GCF_049350105.2 Macaca mulatta
GCCCGCCCCTCGCTCTACCACCGCCAATGGCGCGTCGCTCCGCGCCCCGCGCGACCTCGGAGCGCGCTCGTACCCGCCAATCTCCGCCCGCCGGGCGGGCCCCGCGGCGCCATTGGCTACCACGGCCATCCATCAGGTCCCGTCCCTCCTACCACCCTCCGTCAGCCCCACTCCATCCAGCTCCACTCCCCTGTCACCGCGGCACCCGCAGCACCAAGGGCGCGGCGGCCTCGCCCTTTACCGCGATCTCCAACCCCGGGCCGCCAAGCGCCGCGCTACCCAGCACTGAGACGGGCGCAGCGAGACAGCGCAAGGTTACCTGTCTCCGGCTCAGCTCCACCCGAATGAGGCGCCGACACCCCACTCCGGGGCTCTAAACTCTCGGCCCCGCCCTGGCGTATGGCGTCAACACGTAGCCCTCCCCTGGAGAAGAAGGCCCTCCCCTCTTACAGTGAACCGATTCGTGACGTCACAGAGCCGCGCCGGACGTCACAGCGCCGACTACGCAGTTGCGGAAGCTTGGGCCGGCGGGAGCGCAGCTGTTTGCTCCGCTAGAGCGATGAGATTGAGTGTATGGACTTCCAGCGGCTTCTACGATCATAAGTAATTTCTAAAACATATCTCTAGTGCCTGGTAGGAACCTATCAAGAGACAGTTGGGTTGATGTGAAACTTAGCGCACAAAAATAAACAATTTAAATAACAGAATCTCCGTTTTTGAGATTGTCCTGGGTCAGGCTTTGTGACAAGCGCTTCACCGGCGCTATTGTGTAACAGCCTGTGAGATAGGTATTCCTGTCCCCGGTCTACAAATGACAATAGGCAGTGCTGGAATCTTGCCCGGGATCTTGCCCGAGTTGTCTTGACTTTAGAGCTACCTATCAAAGATAAAACGCGGCTAATTAACCTGTCACAACCTGTTGATTGTAAGATGTTCACTATTTTAAAGTATTAAAATTTGGGGAAAGGCCGGGCGCGGTGGCTCAAGCCTGTAATCCCAGCACTTTGTGAGGCCGAAGCGGGCAGATCACTTGAGGTCAGGAGTTCGAGACCAGCCTGGCCAACAGGGCAAAACCCAGTCTCTACCAAAAATTTTAAAAGGCCGGGCGTGGTGGCGGGCGCCTGTAATCCTAGCAACTCGGGAGGCTGAGGCAGGAGAATAGCTTGAACCTGGGAGGGAGAAGTTACAGTGAGCCGAGATCGCGTCACTGCATTCCAGCCTGGGCGACAGAGTGAGAATCAGTCTCAAAATAATAATAATAATAATAATAAAAGTAATAAAATTGGGGGAAAAGTATCTCAGAATTGATTAAATAATATCGCAAATTATATTCACTCACATATTGAGAAAGCCCCTTGCACTTGTTCAGTCTTACAGCCAGGAGAAAACCTCATTTCATATTCATGTCTTTAACCTCACTTTTTCTTCTTTCCCTTTTAGATAGAGATCAGACTTTAGGCTCAAAGCTTTCAGTGGGCAATATTATTATATAAAGCTAGACCTTAAACTGCTTTGTATTCATGATTTTGGACAGTTTATCTTTGTTATTTGTGGCAGGTAATACTGGTTTTCTTATTTACATTAAAAATTTTTTCCAATAAATGGTTCTATTTAAAGAAGATGTTAACCATTGTAGATACTAGTATAGGAAGGCAGCATCCAAATAACTGACATTAGGGAAACGCTGTTGCAGACTGTCTTGAATGTTCTCCTGAATATATTTTCCCAAGTAGATAACTACTTAAAGACAAGGATTTTGTCATGTGGCACACAGCAGCAGATATTGGGGTGACGAGGAACAGCGATCCATCAAGCACGATAGTCCCATAGAGAACACAGATATCTCAATTGGGCCAGTATTCAGACCAAAGCTATGCCACCCACAGGTGGGTATGATATAGACTTAAAGCGACTTATAAAAGGGAAAAGTCAAAGAGGTGTTTTTTTGTGTTTTAAATGGGGAGTATAGGCCGGGTGTGGTGGCTCATACCTGTAATCCCAGCAATTTGGGAGGTGGAGACGGGCGGATCACCTAAGGTTGGGAGTTCGAGACCAGCCTGACCAACATGGTGAAACCCCATCTCTACTAAAAATACAAAAATTAGCTGGGCGTGGTGGTGCAGTAGCTGGTAATCCCAGCTACTCAGGAGGCTGAGGCAGGAGAGTCGCTAGAACCCGGGAGGTGGAGATTGCAGTGAGCCGAGATCATGCCATTGTACTCCAACCTGGGCAACAAGAGCGAGAAACTCTGTCTCAAAAAACAAACACACACACCCAAAAAGGGGGCGTATAAGTGCTTATGATAGAACAAACTTAGGCTAATGTATATGACAAGGATCTAGAGACTGGAAGAAGGTAAGAGACCAGGGTATAAACTTCAGTATTCTTTTTTCCTTTTTTTTTTTTTGTAATACGGTAAAAATGCATGTACTAAAAATTTGCAGCTGGGTGCAATGGCTCACACTTGTAATCCCAGCACTTTGGGAGGTGGAGGCGGGATGATCACTTGAGCTCAGGAGTTCCAGATCAGCCTGGAGAGCACAGCAAGATCTCATTTCTACTAAAAATCAAGAAAATTAGCCAGGTGTAGTGGCACTCACCTGTAGTCTCAGCTAATTGTAGGAGGCTGAGGCAGGAGGAGGATCTCTTCAGCCTGAGAGATTGAGGCTGCAGTGAGCTATGATTGTACCACTGCACTCCAGCCTGGACCAGAGAGCAAGATACTGTATTTTTTTTTAAATGCCATTTTAACCATTTTTAGGTGTATAATTCAGTGGCATTAATTACATTCACAATATTGTGCAACCATCATCACTCTATTTCCAAAACTTTTTCATCACCTGAAACAGAAACTCTGTAACCATTAAGCAATAACTTCCTATGTCCCCCTCTCCTCCTGTCCTTCTCTCCTTTGGTAACCTCTATTATATGGTCTCTATACATTTGGTTACTCAATTACCTTATGTCAGTGGAATCATACCGTATATGTCTTTTTGTGTCCACCTTGTTTCATTGAGCATGGGGTTGTCAAGGTTTATCCATGTTGTAGCATTGGCCCAGAACTTCATTTCTTTTTATTTTATTTTATTTTATTTTATTTTTGAGACACGATCTCCCTCAGTTTCAGGCTGGAGGACAGTGGCACCATCTCAGCTCACTGCAGCCTGCGCCACCCAGGTTCAAGTAATTCTGATGCCTCGGCCTCCCAAGTAGCTGGGACTACAGGCACGCTCCACCATGCCTGGCTATTTTATTTTATATTTATTTATTTATTTATTTAGGGATGGTGTTTTGTTCTTGTTGCCCAGGCTGGAGTGCAGTGTGCCATCTCAGCTCACTGCAACCTCTGCCTCCTAGATTCAAGCAATTCTCCTGCCTCAGTCTCCCAAGTAACTGGGATTATAGGCGCCTGCCACCACACCCAGTTAATTTTTTGTATTTTTAGTAGCAATTGGGTTTCACTATGTTGGCCAGGCTGGTCTTGAACTCCTGACCTCAAGTGATCCACCCACCTCGACTTCCCAAAGTGCTGGGATTACAGGCGTGAGCCACCACACCTGGCCAGAACTTCATTTCTTTTTATGGCTGAATAATATTCCATTGTATGTATATACCACATTTTGTTTATTCATTCATCTGTTTATGAACACTTGGGTTATTTCTGCTTTGTTGCTATTTTGAATAATGTTGCAATGAACATTGGCTTATAAATGTTTGAGCCAATTGTGTTACCAAGCAATGGGCTCACTGCTAGACACACATAGAAGCCAATACTATGTCATCAGCTTTTGAGAAAAGGCTTTATTGTAAGGTCGACCAGCAGGGAAACCAGAGGCAACACTCAAATTTGTCTCCCCGAGATGGAATCTGGGGGCAGGTTTTATAGGCAAAGAGCAACTATGAGGGAGATGGGAAAATACAACAAGGCATGATCTGTTTGGGTCATGCAAAGAGGCAATGCTGGATCTTTTGAGTTCATATTGCAGCAAAACAGGACGCCCCATGCTTCCTAATTTGGTGTCCATTTCTCCATTTGAGTGCTTAAGTCATGCCTATGGTTGACTTTTGTGTTCCCACCGACACCAGGGTCAGTTATCAGGCACGCTTGGTTCATCTGGGCATGCTCAGGTTACATGACTTGCAGCCTGGGGATCTATTGTAACTGAAAAACAACTCATCATTTTGTTACTGATAAAAGTTGAACCAGGCTGGGCGTGGTGGCTCACACTTGTAATCCCAGCACTTGGGGAGACTGAGGTGGGTGGATCACCCGAGGTCAGAGTTCAAGATGAGCCTGGCCAACAGGGTGAAACCCCATCTCTACTAAAAACACAAAAAAATTAGCCACGCATGGGTGGGTGCCTGTAATCCCAGCTTGGGAGACTGAGGCAGGAAAATCGCTTGAACTCAGGAGCCGGAGGTTGCAGTGAGCCAAAACCCCGCCTTTGCACTCCAACCTGGGCAAGAACAAAACTCCATCTCAAAAAAAAAAAAAAAAGCTGAACCAGATTGAACTGGTCCTGTGGTTACACCTGTTTATAATTCTTTTGCCTGTATACCTGGGAGTGTAATTGCTGGGTTATATGGGAATTCCGTCTAGCTTTTTCAGGAAGTGATAAATTCCCACAGTGACCACACCTTTTTTGTTTGTTTGTTTGTTTTTGAGACAAGGTGTCAGTTTGTAGTGCAGTGGTGCAATCACAGCTCACTGCAGCCTCAACCTCCGGGGCTTAAAGCAATCCTCTCAGCTCACGCTCCTGAGTAGCTGGGACAACCGGCACGCACCACCATGCTAGGCTAATTTTTTCTATTTTTTTTAGAGACAGGGTCTTGCTGTGTTGCCCAAGCTGGTCTCGAGGTCCTGGCCTCGAGCGATCCTGCTGCCTCAGCCTCCCATAGTGTTGAGATTACAGGTGTGTCTCTATTTTTTTTTACTGTCTCTATTTTTTAAAAAATTATTATCAGTCAGTCATGGTGCCTCACTCCTGTAATCCCAGCACTTTAAGAGGCCAAATTAGGAGGATTATCAGCTTCAGCAACACAATGAGACTTTGTCTCTACAGAAAAAAAAAAAAAAAAAAAAAAATTAGGAGTGGTGATACATGCCTGTGGTCCTGCCTATTTGGAATGCTAGGACAGTAGGATTGCTTGAGCCCAGGAGCTTGAGGTTGCAGTGAGCTATGATCATGCCACAGAACTCTAGCCTGGGCACAGAGCAAGACCCTGTTCTCCCACTTCCCCACTCCCCAAAGAAAACATTTGGTGAGGTGTAATGGCTCATGCCTGTAATCCCACTACTTTGGGAGGCTAAGTCAGGAGGATTGCTTGAGGCCAGGAGTTTAAGATCAGCTGGGCAACATAGCAAGACCCCATCTCTAAAAAAAAATTTATTACAGCCAACTATAATAAATAGGTATGAGTTGGTATCTCATTGTGGTTTAGAAATTATTATTTTTTAGAGGTAGAGTCCCACTCTGCCACCCAGTCTGGAGTGCATGAGCACAATCAGAGGTCACTGCAGCCTTGAACTCCTGGGCTGGGACTGCAAGTGTGGGCCACCATCCATGGCTCATTGTGGTTTTGATTTGCATTTCCCTAATGGCTAATGATGTTGAGCGTATTTTCATGTGCTGCTTGTCCATTTGTATATTTTCTTTGGAGAGCTGTCCATCTGAGTCATTTGCCCATTTTTAAATTGGGTTTTCTTATTATTGAGTTATAGAAGTACTTTGTATATTCTGGATATTAAATCTAATCAGATATATGATTTGCAGATATTTTCTCCCATTTTGTAGGTTTTCATTTCTTTTTTGTTTGTTTGCTTGCTTGTTTTGAGACGGGGTCTTACTCTGTTACCTAGGCTGGAGTGCAGTGGTGTGTGATCATGGCTCACTGCAGTCTTGATCTCCTAGGCTCAAGTGATCCTCTTGCCTCAGCCTCCTGAGTAGCTGGGACCATACCACAGGTGCACACCACCACGCCCAGCTAATATTGTTATTTTATTTATTTATTTATTTTGAGACAGAGTCTCGTTCTGTCACCAGGCTGGAGTGCAGTGGTGCGATCTTGGCTTACTGCAACCTCTGCCTCCTGGGTTCAAGCGATTCTCCTGCCTCAGCCTCCTGAGTAGCTGGGACTGCAGGCATGCACCACCACACCCAGCTACGTTTTGTGTTTTCAGTAGAGACGGTGTTTCACTACGTTGGCCAGGTTGGTCTTGATCTCTTGACCTCCCACCCGCCTCAGCCTCCCAAAGTGTTGGGATTATAGGCATGAGCCACTGCACCCGGCCGATATTGTTATTTTTTGTAGAGACAGGGTTTTGCTTTGTTGCCCTGGCTGGTCTTGTACTCCTGGCCTCAAGAGATCCTCCCACGTCAGCCTCTCAAATGTGCCGGGCCTCTCTTTATCTCTTGACGATGTCCTTTGATGAACAAAAGTTTTTAATTTTTTTTTGTTGTTGTTCCTAAGGAGTTTATCTGGACTGTCTTGGGGGTGGAGAGGACTCTGCACCTAGAGAAGGTATTGGGTCTCTTGTTAGCAAAGTGTGGTTCATGCTGGCATGGCAGGACTAGTGGGGCAGAAGGAACTTGAGGGTGAAGTGGTGGAATTGATCGCTGACCGATGGCACTTTCTGATGCAATCTCCTTCATCTTCCTCATCTGAATGGAATGCGCCCAGTACTCTGTCACCAGGTGGTGGTGTCCACCAGGTCAGGACCCACGTTCCCAGTTTAGGTTTTGGATGCCACTTGGAGGATAGTGCAGCCAGATGCCCAGACTCTTCACCTGAAGAGGGAGGGTTCTCCATCACCTACCCACTGGAGACAGTTTCCACCAAGACTTCTTCAGCTAAGATACAAAGTGCCAGAGGCTCAAAGATTCGCATGGGGTAGAGGATTGGTGTGCAGCTTTTGGGGGTGGTCAGGCACCCCACCACCTTGTGTTCTTGACATTTGCCCCAGGCCTTCTTGGCTTCTCTTAGTGCTAGCCACCACTCACAAAAGGTTGAAAGTTTTTTTTTTTTTTTTGAGACAGAGTCTGGCTCTGTCGCCCAGGCTGGAGTGCAGTGGCATGATCTAGGCTCACTGCAAGCTCTGCCTCCCGGGTTCACACCATTCTCCTGCCTCAGCCTTCGGAGTAGCTGGGACTACAGGCGCCCGCCACCACGCCCGGCTAATTTTTTGTATTTTTAGCAGAAACGGGGTTTCACCGTGTTAGTCAGGATGGTCTCGATCTCCTGACCTCATGATCCGCCCGCCTCGGCCTCTCAGAGTGCTGGGATTACAGGCATGAGCCACCACGCCTGGCTGAAAGTTTTTAATTTTGATGTTGCTTGTGTCATATCTAAGAATCCATTGCCAAATCTAAGGTTGTGAAGATTTACCCTTATGTTTATTCTATGAGGTTATGGTTTTAGCTCATATTTAGATTGTTTACCTATTTTGAGTTAATTTTTCTATGTGACTGCAGTAGGGATCCAACTTCATGTTTTGTTTTGTTTTGTTTTTTTTCTGAGACAGGGCCTCTCCCTGTCATCCAGGCTGGAGTGCAGTGGCATGATCATAACTCACTACAGCCTTGAACTGGGCTCAGGTGATCCTCCTACCTCAGCCTCCTAAGTAGCTAGTAATACAGATGCATGCCACCACATGTGGCTATTTTATTTTATTCTATATTTTATTTTTTATTTTAATTTTATTGTATTTGAGACAAGGGTCTCATTATGTTGCCCAGTCTGGTCTCAAACTTCTGGGTTCAAGCAGTCCTTCTGCCTTAGCCTCCCAAAGCACTGGGATTACAGGTGTGAACCACCACACCCAGACCAACTTCATTCTTTTACACGTAGGACTCCAATTGTTCCAGCACCATTTGTTTAAAAGACTATTCTTTTTCCATTGAATGGACTTGGCACCCTTTTTGAAAATCAGTTAACCATAGATGTTGGGTTTATTTCTGTATCGTTCCACTTTTAGTATATGTGCTGCTGAAGCAAGCCCTGGGTTTGTTTCTGAACTCTCACTTTGATTCCATCCATTGATCTGTATGTCTATCCTTATGCCAGTACCACGCTGTTTGTTTTTAGGAAAATCTGTTTATTCTAAGTACCACACTGTTTTGATTACTATACCTTTGTAGTAAGTTTTGGAATCAGGAAATGTCAGTTCTTCAGCTTTGTTCTTTTCCAAGATCGTTTTGTCTACTCAAGGCCCCTTACAATTTCATATGATTTTAAGAATTTGCTTTTCCATTTCTGCAAAAAAGGCTGTTGGGGTTGGGTTTTTTGTTTGTTTTTAGAGACCAGGTTTCTCTCTGTCACCCAGGCTGGAGTACAGTAGCATGATCATAGGGTCATAGCTCATTGCAGCCTTGAACTCCTGGGCTCAAGGGATTCTCTTGCCTCAGCCTCTTGAGTAGCTGGGACTACAGGTATGTGCCACCACACCAGGTACTTTTAAAATTTTCTGTAGAGACAAGGTTTCAGTATGTTGCTTAGGCTGATTTCAACCTCCTGTTAAGCAATCCTGTTGCTTCAGCCTTCTAGTGATGGGATTACAGGCATGAGCTGCCATGCCTGGCCAGCTATTGAGACCTTGATAGGTTGGTATTGTATTGAATCTCTAGATCACTGGGTAGTACTGACATCTTAACAATACTAAATCTTCCAGTCCATGAATATAGGATGTCTTTCCATTTATTTAGATTGTCTTTAATTTCTTTCAGCAATGTTTTATAGTTTTCAATGTATGTCTTTCACCTCCTTGGTTAAATGTATTCCTAGATACTTTATATTTTCCAATACATATGTAAGTGGAATTGTTCTCTTAATTTCCTTTTCTTTTTTTTCTTTTTTCTTTCCTTTTTTTGTTTTTTGTTTTTTTTGAGACAGTGTCTTGTTCTGTGGCCCAGGCTGGAGTGCAGTGGCCTGATGCAATCTCAGCTCACTGCAACCTCTGCATCCCAGGGTCAGGTGATCCTCTCACCTCAACCTCCTGAGTAGCTGGGACTGTAGGTGCATACCACTACAGCCAGCTATATTTTCTATTTTTAGTGGAGATGGGGTTTCTCCGTGTTGCCCAGACTATTCTTGAACTTCTGGGTTCAACCAATCTGTCTGCCTTGGCCTCCCAAAGTGCTGGGATTACAGGTGTGAGCCACCGTGCCTGGCCTTAATTTCCTTTTCTGGTTGTTCATTACTGGCGTATAGATTTTTGGGTGTTGATATTGTGTCCTGTGACTTTGCTGATATTGTTAATTAGCTCTTGTAGCCTTCTTGTGGATTCTTTGAGATTTTCTGTATGTAGGATTTAGTCATCTGTCAATAGAAATAGTTTTCCTTCCTCCTTTCCTGTTAGGATGCCTTTGGTTTCTGTTTCTCATCTAATTGCCCTGGCCAGAGCAGCCAGTACAATTTGAAGAACAGTGGTGAAAGTGGGAGTCCTTGTCTTGTTCCTAATTGGTGGAACAATCAGGGGAAAGCTTTCAGCCTTTCACTGTTGAGTGTGATGTTTGCTCTGGGATTTTCATAGATGCCCTTTAACATGTTAAGGAAATTTCCTCCTATTCCTAGTTTTCTGAATGTTTTCTTTTTGTCGTGAAAGGCATTGAATTTTGTCAAATGCTTTTTCTTCATTACTTGAGATAATCGTGTTTTTTTTCCCTTTCTTCTATTCCTGTGATATATCACATTAATTGATTTTCTTTTTTTAAAAAAAAAAATTTTAAACATTTTATTTTTCTTTTTTTGAGATGTAGTCTCGCTCTGTCACCCAGGCTAGAGTGAAGTGGCACAATCTCAGCTCACTGCAATCTTCACTTCCCAGGTTCAAGTGATTCTCCTGCTTCAGCTTCCTGAGTAGCTGGGATTGTGAGCACCTGCCACCATGTCTGGTTAATTTTTTTTGTACTTTTAGTAGAGATGGGGTTTCACCATGTTGGCCAGGCTGTTCTGGAACTCCTGACCTCAGATGATCCACCCGTCTTGGCTTCCCAAAGTGCTGAGATTACAGGCGTGAGTCACCGTGCCCAGCCTTAATTTAAGTTCCAGGATACATGTGCAGGACATGTAGGTTTGTTACATAGGTAGACGTGTGCCATGGTAGTTTCCTGCACCTATCAACCTATCACCTAGGTATTAAGCCCCACATGCATTAGCTGTTTATCCTAATGCTGTGCCCTTCTCGGATTTTTTTTTCTTTTTGAGACGGAGTTTTGTTCTTGTCACCTAGGCTAGAGTGCAGTGGCACAGTCTCGGCTCACTGCAACCTTCGCCTCCCGGGTTCAAGTGATTCTTCTGCCTCAGCCTCCTGAATTGCTGGGATTACAGGCGCCCACCACCACACCTGGCTAACTTTTGCATTTTTAGTAGAGGGGTTTCACCATGTTGGCCAGGCTGGTCTTGGACTCCTGACCTCAGGTGATCCACCTGCCTCGGCCTCCCAAACTGCTGGGACTACAGGCGTGAGCCACTGCGCCTGGCCTCTTTTTTTTAATTTAAAAAAAAAAAATTTAGGCTGGGTACAGTGGCGGATGCCTATAATTCTGACACTCTGGAAGACTGAGGTAAGTGGATCTCTTGAGCTCAGGCGTTTGAGACCAGCTTAGGCAATATGGTGAAACCCCATCTTTACAAAAAATTACAAAAATTAGCCAGGCCTGGTAGCACATACCTGTAGTATCGGCTGTTTGGGATGCTGAAATGGGAGGATCACCAGAGCCTGGGGGTCGAGGCTGCAGTGAGCCATGATCATGCCACTACACTCAATCCTGGGTGACACAGTGAGACACTGTCTCAATTTTTTTTTTTTTTTTTGAGACGGAGTCTAGCTCTGTCGCCCAGGCTGGAGTGCAGTGGCGTGATCTCGGCTCACTGTGACCACTGCCTCCTGGGTTCAAGCAATTCTCTGCCTTAGCCTCCCGAGTAGCTGGGATCACAGGCACCCGCCACCACGCCCGGCCGATTTTTGTATTTTTAGTAGAGACAGGGTTTTACCGTCTTGTCCAGGCTGGTCTTGAACTCCTGACCTCAGGTAATCCGCCTGCCTCGGCCTCCCAAAGTGCTGGGATTACAGGTGTGAGCCACTGTGCCTGGCTTTTTTTTTTTTTTTTTTTTTTTTTAAGTAGACACAGTATCTTGCTACGTTGCCCAGGCTGGTTTTGAACTCCTGACTTCAAGTGATCCCCCCACTCCCTGCCTTGGTCTCCCAAAGTGCTGGAATCACTGGTGTGCACCACCGCACCTGGCCAGCATGAATTGATTTTTTTTTTTCTTTCTGAGACGGAGTCTCGCTGTGTTGCCCAGGCTGGAGTGCAATGGCATGATGTCGGCTCACTGCAACCTCTGCCTCCTGGGTTCAAGCGTTTCTTCTGCTTCAAACTCCATAGCTGGGATTACAGGCGTATGCCACCACGCCCAGCTAATTTTTGTATTTTTATTAGAGACAGGGTTCACCGTGTTGGTCAGGCTGGCCTCAAACTCCTGACTTCAGGTGATCCACCTGCCTCCCCCTCCCCCTTTTCTTCCCCCTCCCCCCTTTGTCTCCCCCTCCCCTCTCCCCTTCCCTTCCCACTCCCCTCCTCTCCCCTCCCTTTCCCCTTCCCCTCTACTCCCCTTCACCCCTTCCCCTCCCTTTCCCTCCCTCCCCTCTTTTCTTTCTCTTTGTCTTTTTCTCACCTCCCTCCCTCCCTCCCTCCCTTCCTTCCCTCCGTCCCTCCCTCCCTTCTTTCCCTCCCTCCCTCCCTCCCCCCCTCTCTCTCTCTCTTTATTTTTGGACAGGGTCTCACTGTGTCCTCCAGGCTGGAGTGCAGTGGCATGATCATGGCTCACTGGAGCCTCCACCTCCCAGGCTCAGGTGATTCTCCCATCTCAGCCTCCTGAGTAGCTGAGACTACAGGCACACCCCACCACATCCGGCTGATTTTTAAAATATTTTTTGTAGAGATGGGGTCTCACCATGTTGCCCAAGCTGGTCTCAAACTCCTGAGCTCAAGTGATCTGCCCGCCTCGGCCTCCCAGAGTTACAGTTACAGGCATGAGCCACCATGCTTGGCCATGAATTGATTTTCTTACATTGAACCTGCAGGACAGGTCTCTGGGTGGGCTTGAACTGATCCAGTTCTCCCCACTTTCTCACTTACAGTTTTCAAGAGTAACTGTAGAATGGGCTGGTACTGCAACATCCTGAGATGGGGGGAATTGGCTGGAACAGCCTGGGCTGTATTCCAGTTTCCCCTTGAAACAGGATGTCCTTTAGTGCTTTAGCCCAGTGTTTCATGTGGTCCCTGGGATATAAAACCCTTGGCCGACTACTTTCTGGGGTCTCTCAACTGTGGTGCAAGTGGCGCAGGTACAGATGAGACTTAACTGCCTCAAGCAGCCTTCCTGAACCTTGGGGTACTGGCTCAACTTGAATCCTAGGCTGCCGTTGTCCTTTGCTGCCTATCTATAAATAGTAAACCTGTTTCATGTGACTGATTGTGTATGTGAGGCAGAGTGTTCTGCCTCACTGGATTCAGGAAAGTAGTAAAAGTGCAGCCCAAGAGGCAGTAGGCTGAAGTGGTAACCAGTGCACAGCGGACCTGCTTCACAGAGCTCACTGTGAGGTTGGCTCACTGTAACCTCTACTTCCTGGGTTCAATCTTGCATCCATGGCTAAAATCCACTAGGTCATGGTGTATAGTCCTCTTTTTTTTTTTTTTTTTCTTGAGACAGAGCCTTGCTCTGTCACCCAGGCTGGAGTGCAGTGGCACAATCCTGGCTGACTGCAACCTCTGCTTCCCAGCTCAAGCGATCCTCCAGTCTCAGCTTCCCAAGTAGCTGAAACCACAGGCACAAGCTAGCATGCCTGCCTCATTTTTGTATTTTCTGTAGAGATGCGGTTTTGCCATGTTGCCCAGGCCGGTTTTGAACTCCTGATCTCAAAGTGATCTCCCTATTTTGGCATCCCAAAGTTCTAGGAATGCAGGCATGAGCCACCATGCCCCCAGCTACATATAATCCTCTTACTATGCTGTTGGATTTGGTTTGCTGCTATTTTGTTAAGGACTTTTACGTCTAGAATTATAAGAGATACTGGTTTGTTTTCTTGTGATGTCTTTAAATGGCTTTCGTATTAGGTTAATACTGGCTTCATAGAATGAGTTAGGAAATGTTCCCGCTCCTCAGTGTGTTGGAGGAGTTTAAGGAGGACTGGTGTTGGCCGGGCAAAGTGGTTCAGTAATCCCAGCACTTTGGGAGACCGAGGAGGGTGGATCACCTGAGGTCAGGAGTTCGAGACCAGCCTGAAAATATGGTGAAACCCCATCTCCACTAAAAATACAAAAATAGCCAGGTGTGGTGGCAGGCATCTGTAATCCCAGCTACTTGGGAGGCCGAGACAGGAGAATTGCTTGAACCCAGGAGGCAGAGGTTGCAGTGAGCTGAGATCGTGCCACTGTACTCCAGCCTGGGTGACAGAGCAAGACACCGTCTCAAAAAAAAAAGAAGGATTGGTGTTAATTATTCTTTAAACGTTTGGTAGAATTTACTAGGGAAACTATTCCTGGACTTTGTCACTTTAGGTAATTTGTATGTTTCTAGGAATTTGTCCAGTTCATCTAAATTAATCGAACTTGTTGGTATGTAATTTTTTTTTTTTTTTTTTTTTTTTTGAGATGGAGTCTTTCTCTGTTACCCAGGCTGCAGTGCAGTGGCATAATCTTTGCTCACTGCAACCTCCACCTCCCAGGTTCAAGGGATTCTCCTGGCTCAGCCTCCCAAGTAGCTGGGATTACAGGTGCCTGCCACCACACCCAGCTAATTTTTTAATTTTATTTATTTATTTATTTTGAGACAGGGTCTCACTCTGCTGCCCAGGCTGGAGTGCAATGGCGTGATCTTGGCTCACTGCAACCTTTACTTCCTGGGTTCAAGCTATCTTCCTGCCTCACCCTCCCGAGTAGCTGGGATTACAGGTACGCGCCACCACACTCAGCTGATTTTTGTATTTTTATTTATTTATGTATTTTTATTTTTATTTTGGAGACAGAGTCTCGCTCTGTCACCCGGGCTGGAGTACAGTGGCACGATCTCGTCTCACTGCCACCTCCGCCTCCCAGGTTCAAGCGATTCTCTTGCCTCAGCCTCCCAAGTACCTGGGATTACAGGCGCCTGCTACCACACCTGGCTAGTTTTTGTATTTTTAGTAGAGACATGGTTTCACCACATTGGCCAGGCTGGTCTCCCAACTCCTGACCTCTGGTGATCTGCCCGCCTTGGCCTCCCAAAGTGCTGGGATTATAGGTGTGAGCCATCACACCCCCCGGTATGTAATTTTGTATAATATTCTCTTATCTTTTTTATTTCTGTAAGGTTGATAATGCCTCCACTTTCATTTCTGATTTTAGTTATTTGTGTCTTCTTTTTTCTGTGTTAGTGTAGGGAAAGGTTTGTTCATTTTGTTGATCTTTTCAAAGAACCAACTTTTGCTTTCATTGACTCTATTGTTTTTCTATCCTCTTTTATTTATCCCTACTTTAATCTTTATTATGTCCTTCCTTTTGCTAGTTTGGGGTTTAGTTGGCTCTTTTTCAAGTTCTTCAAGGTATAAATTTAGGTTATTGATTTGATATCTTTCTTCATTTCCACTATCACAAATTTTACACATGATCTTTAAATGTAGACATTTACAACTATAAATTCCCTTTGAACACTGCCTTTACTACATCCCATAACTTTTGCTCAGTATGATTTTTCATTAAAGTATACATTCCATATTCATTCAACAAATATTTGTTTGTTTTTTCATTTGCTTTTAGAGACAGAGTTTCACTCCATTGCTCAGGCTGGAGTGAAGTGGCACAATCTTGGCTCACTGCAACCTCTGCCTCCTAGGTTCAAGCAATTCTTGCACCTTAGCCTCCCAAGTAGCTGGGATTACAGGAGCCCGCCACCATGCCCAGCTAATTTTTTGTATTTTTAGTAGAGATGGGGTTTCGCCATGTTGCCCAGGCTGGTCTCAAACTCCTGAGCTCAGGCAATTCGAAGCTTCAGCCTCCCAAAGTGCTAGGATTACAGGCATGAGCCACCACGCCCAGCCTCATTCAACAAATATTTATACTGGTTTGGTTCTAGGTGCTAGGGATACAGAGGTGAACACAACAGACAGGCAGGATCTATGTTATTACGGAGCTGACATTTTCAGGATGTACAAACAAGGTAGTAATTGATGGTTTGAAATCCATAAATAAAATTGTACTGTGATAGAGTGATAGAGAGTGGCAATAGCACTTCTTTCCTCCTTCCTTCCTTCCTTCCTTCCTTCCTCTCTTTTTCTCTGTCTCTTTCTTCTTTCTTGTTTTTTGTTTTTTGACCAAGTTTCACTCAGCGTGGCAATAGCACTTCTTTCCTTCTTTCTTTCTCTCTTTCTTCTCTCTCTCTTTCTTTCTTTCTTTTTTTTTTTTTTTTTGTTTTGTTTTTTGACTGCATTTTGCTTTTGTTGCCCAGGCTGGAGTGCAGTGGCATGATCTCTGCTCACTGCAACCTCCATCTCCTGGGTTCAAGCAATTCTTCTGCCTCAATCTCCCAAGTTGCTGGGATTACAGGCACCTGCCACCACGCCTGGCTAATTTTTTGCATTTTTAGTAGAGACGAGGTTTTGCCATGTTGGGCAGGCTGGTGTTGAACTCCTGACCTCAGGTGATCTGCCCACCTCAGCCTCCCAAAGTGCTGGGATTACAGATGTGAGACACCATGCCCAGCCTTTCTTTCTTTTTGAGACAGGGTCTCATTCTGTCATCCAGTCTGGAGTACAGTGGTGTGATCTCGGCTAACTGCAACCTCTGCCTCCCAGGCTCAAACCACCCTCCCATTTCAGCCTCCCGAGTAGCTGAGACCACAGGCATATGCTACCATACACGGGTAAGTTTTGTATTTTTGGTAGAGACAGGGTTTCACCATGTTGCCCAGGCTGGTCTTAAACTTCTGAGCTCAGGTGATCCACCTCAGCCTCCCAAAGTGCTGGGATTACAGGCATGAGGCACTGCGCCTGGTCTCTAGTACTTAATTTTTGATTTTTATTTTATTAAATAAGCAACACATTATTTTCTCTTTTTTACTCTCAAATTCATTTTGACTTTGATTTTTAATTTTTTATCTAAATTATTTGTATTTTTTTAGAGACAGGGTCTCACTTTGTCATCCAAGTTGGAGTGCAGTGGCATAATCATAGTTCATTACAGCTTCAAACTCCTGACTTCAAGCAGTCCTTCTGCCTCAGCCTCCCAAAGTGCTAGGGTTATAGGCATGGGTCACCACACCTCGCCTCAAATTCCTTTTTACCAAGTGACATGTTCATATGGCTCAGAAATAAAAAGTGTATTTAAAAGTTTTGTTTGTAAAGTCTCCTACCCCATGACCATCCATATCATTCTTTGTTGGCTTGCCAGACCCCTTCCCTGCTGGGGTTAACTCTTGTTAGATTATGGGGCAATCATTTATCCCAGGGTGAGAGCAGAGGTGGAGGGAATTCAGGGGTTTGGTAGTGGCCATTTACTGACCAGGACAAGAATATTTCTATATTTTAACCAGTATAACTCTACTGGTATATATGAGCTAAATCTTAGGTTTCCTATAACCACTTATATTAGTTTCTTAAATATTCTTCCAGTGTTTTCTCATGAAGGTACAAATACCAAAGAGAGTTTACTATGTATTCTCTTCCGCATCTGCTTTTCAAATTGATGGCCAGGTACAGTGGCTCACACTTGTAATCCCAGCACTTTGGGAGGCCAAGGTGGGTGGATCACCTGAGGTTGGGAGTTCAAGACCAGCCTGGCCAACATGGTGAAACCCCCTGTCTACTAAAAATACAAAAATTAGCCAGGCGTGGTGGTGTACACCTGTAATCCCAGCTACTTGAGAGGTTGAGGCATGAGAATCACTTGAACCCGGAAGGCAGAAGTTGCAGTGAGCCGAGATGGCGCCACAGCACTCGGGCCTGGGCTACAGAACAAGACTCTGTCTCAAAAAAAAAAAAAAAAAAGAAAGAAAGAAAAACAAATCGAACAGTATATCCTGGAAATCTTTCTATTCGTATAAAGCTTTTCAGTTCATAGAGAACTTCCTGACTTTTTCCAGTTGCATAACTGCATTGTGTGGTTTCAGTAGGGATAGCTCATCAGCGTTCCATTTGGTATTGGCTGGAGCAGGTCCACTGGGACTGCAGGATCCAAGATGGCTTCATTCCAATGATTGGTCCAATTAGGTGAGCTGGACCTCCTGTCAGCTGGGTTCCAAGGGAATGAAAATGGAAGCTGCAAGGTCTCTTGTGGCCTAAGCCCCAGAAGTCATATAGCTTCTCTTCCACTGCACTGAATTGGTCGGAACAAACCACAGGGCCAGTCCAAATTCAAGTTGAGGGAAAATAGACTCCACCCCTCAATGGGAGGAGCAGTATGTGTTTATAGGGATTGGAGGAATTGTCAGCAGTGGTCTTCGCAGACAGTCTGACACACCGAAGCCCAATCAAGGTTCACATCTTTTTAGGTATTATGCATCTTTTTATTTATTTATTTATTTATTTTGAGATAGGGTCTCACTCTTTCACCCTGGCTGGGTGCAATGGCACAATTTTGGCTTACTGCAACCTCTACCTCTTGGACTCAAGCGTCCTCCCACCTCAGCCTCTTGAATAGCTGGGACTAGTCACACAACACCACTCCTGGCTTAACTTTTGTATTTTTTGTAGACATGGGGTTTAGCCATGTTGCCCAGGTTGGTCTTGAACCTCTGGGCTCAAGCGATCCACCCGCCTGGGCCTCCCAAAGTGCTGGGATTACAGGTGTGAGCCACTGTGCCCAGCCTTGGTCTCTTAAACTAGTACATTTCCTCCACTTTCTTTATCTTCTCTCTCTTCTTGACTTTAGTTTTTGAAGGGCTGAGGCAAATTTTCCCATACTCTGGATTTGCTTTATTGTTTCCTCTAACTTTGCCCTCTGTCTCCTAAATTTCCTATAAACTGCAAATTGGGATAAAAGACCTGTTTAGATCAGGTTAAATGCTATTAAGGACAGGTGCTCGCGCCTGTAATCCCAGCATTTTGGGAGGCCAAGGTGGGCGGATCACTTGAGCCCAGGAGTTTGAAACCACTCTGAGCAACATAGCAAAATCACATCTTTACAAAAAAAATACAAAAATTAGCTGGGCATGGTGGCACACGCCTGTAGCTCCAGCTGCTCTGGAGGCTAAGGTGGGAGGATCGCTTGAGAGGCCGAGTCTGCAATGAGTAGAGATCACAGTACTGCATTGCAGCCTGGGCAACTGAGTGAGACTCCGCCTCAAAAAAAAAAAAAAAAAACCCAAATCGGGCGGTGCGGTGGCTCACGCCTGTAATCCCTGCAGTTTGGGAAGCCAAGGCGGACAGATCACTTGAGGTCAGGAGTTTGAGACCAACCTGGCCAACATGTTGAAACACTGTCCCTACTAAAAATACAAAATTTAATGGGGCATGGTGGTGCACGCCTATTCTGGAGGCTGAAGCAGGAGAATTGCTTGAACCTTGGAGGCAGAGGTTTCAGTGAACTGAGATCGTGCCACTGCACTTCAGCCTGGGCAACACAGAGACTCTGTCTCAAAAAACAAAACAAAACAAAACTAACCAAACAAAAAGATTAAATGCTATTTGCAAAAATTATCTGTACCCACTTATGATCCTTACATTAGGATGATCGTCTCTTGCCTGGACAGGATAATTCTGAAATCTACTTCAGATTGTCATTCTTCACTCAAAACCCCCCTAAAGAGTTCTCGCTCAGGGTAAAAGCCAAAGTCCTTCAAATGTTCTAAAAGGCCAGCCCATCTGTGACTCTTTTCCTCTGACGTTCTCCCATGCTGTCCCCCTGCCCTGCTGGCTTCCTTGCTCTCCTGACTCACCAGACATGCATTAGCCTCCAGACTTCACTCTCCCCAGGCATACACACGACTGCGCCTCCTGAGGGGCTTTTCATCTGGCACCTTCTCGGGGAGCCTTACTGCCACTCCATCTAAAATTGTACCCACCCCCACCTCCAACTAAACACTCCTTACATTTTAGTTTCCTGTGACTGCCATAGCAAATTTCCAGAAATATGATAGATTAAAACAACAAGGCCAGGTGCGGTGGCTCACGCCTGTAATCCCAGCACTCTGGGAGGCTGAGACGGGCAGATCACGAGGTTAGGAGTTCGAGACCAGCCTGGCTGATACGGTGAAACGCTGTCTCTACTAAAAATACAAAAATTAGCTGGGCGATGTGGCAGGCGCCTGTAATCCTAGCTACTTGGGAGGTTGAGGCAGGAGAACCATTTAAACCTGGGAGGCGGAGGTTACAGTGAGCCGAGATCGTGCCATTGTACTCCAGCCTGGGCAACAAGAGTGAAACTCCCATCTCAAAAACAAACAAACAAACAAAACACACATGTATTCTCTCTCAGTCACAGAGGGCAGAAGTCTGAAGTCAGGAGTGGGCAGAGCTGTACTTCCTAGGCTCTGGGGGAGATTTTTTTTCCTGTCTCTTCCAGTTTCTGGTGGCTCCAGGCATGCCTTGGCTTATGGCAGCATTGTTATTCCAGTGTCTGCTTCTGTGATCACAGTGCCTCCTTCTTTTCTTTTTTTCTTTTCCTTTTTTTTTTTTCTTTTTTTTGAGATTCTGTTGCCCAGGCTGGAGTGCAGTGTTATGATCACAGCTTACTGCAGCCTCAACCTCCTGGGCTCATGACATCCTCCCATGTCAGTCTCCCAAGTAACTGGGGACCACTGGCACGTGCCACCACACTTGGCTAATTTTTAAATTTTTTGTAGAGACAGGGTTTCTCTATGTTGCCTAGGCTGGTCTCAAACTCCTCAGCTCAAGCAATCCTCCTGCCTTGGCCTCCCAAAGTGCTGGGATTATAGGTGTGAGCCACCACACCTGGCCATGTTAACCATTTTTAGGTGTGCAGTTCAGTATGTTAAATATATTCATCTCCAAAACTTTTTCATTTTGCTAATCTGAAACTCTGTACCCATTAGACAATAGCTCCCCCCCGCAGGTAACCATTCTGCTTTTTGCTTCTATGATTTTTACTACCTTAGACACTTCATTTAAATGGAATCGTATGGCAGTTGTCTTTCTGTGATTGACTTATACTACTTAGCATAATGTTATGTTTCATCCATGTTGTAACATGGATCAGAATTTCATCCCTTTTTATGGCTTGATAATACTCCATTGTATGTATATACCACATTTTGTGGTAGATACAAGGTATATTTACATTGCTTCCACCTCTTGGCTATTGTGAATAATGCTGCTATGAAATGGGAGTATAGGTATCTTTTCCAGATCCTCACTTTACTTCCTTCAGATAAATACTTACAGGTGGGACTGCTGGATTATATGATTGTTCTACTTTTAATTATTTAACACTCTTTTACAATTTATTTTCTGCTTTTGTTGTTCTAATAATAGCCATTATTACGTGAGGTATTTCTGTGTCTCTTATAAGGACACCTGTCATTGGATTTAGGGCCCACTTGGTTAATCCAGGATTATCAAGTCTCAAAATCCTGAATTACATCTGCAGAGACTCTTTTTCCATGTAAAGTCACATTCACAAGTTGCAGTGATTCAAACATGAACATATCTTCTGGTCCACCATTAAGTCCACTATACTTTTTTTTTTTTTTGTGATGGAGTCTCGCTGTGTTGCCCAGGCTGAAGCGCAGTGGCGCGATCTCGGCTTACTGCAAGCTCCACCTCCCAGGTTCATACCATTCTCCTGCCTCGGCCTCCCGAGTAGCTGGGACTACAGGCACCCGCCACCATGCCCAGCTAATTTTTTTTGTATTTTTTTAGTAGAGACGGGGTTTCACAGTGTTAGCCAGGATGGTCTCCATCTCCTGACCTTGTGATCCGCCTGCCTCGGCCTCCCAAAGTGCTGGGATTACAGGTGTGAGCCACCACGCCTGGCCTAAGTCCACTATACTTTCTTCTTCCCTACCTTATTTTTCTTCTTGATACTTATCTCCATCTGACATGCTCTATATTTCTTTATTTATCTTGTTTGGCAGATGACAATCAAGATAATGCCATGAAGACAAGGATTTTTGTTGTTGTTTTGAGACAGGGCCTCACTCTGTCACCCAGGCCTAGAGTGCAGTGGCACAATCTTGTTCACTGCAACCATTGCCTCCCAGGCTCAAGTGATCCTCCCACCTCAACCTCCAGAGAAGTCAAGTGATCCTCCCACCTCAGCCTCCAAAGAAGATGGAACTACAGGTGATTGCCACTACACCTGGCTAATTTTCTGTATTTTTGGTAGAGATGGGGTTTCACCATGTTGTCCAGGCTGGTCTCAAACTTCTGAGTTCACATGATCCACCCAAAGTGCTGGGATTACAGGCATGAGCCACCGAGCCTGGCCTAGACAAGGATTTTTGTTTTGGTCACCTATGTTTTCCCATTAGAACAGTGGCTGGCACAAATGGTTGCACAGCACATACTGGCTGAACAAATGAAGGAAGGGGTGGCTGGTCTAGACAAAACACTGCCTCATGGCTTCTGAGCAGAAAAATCTCTCATCTGGGGAATTAGACTCCCTAAGTTAAATTTTCTTTCTTTTTTGGAGATGGGGTCTCACTCTGTTGCCCAGGCTGGAGTGCGGTAGCACCATCACAGCTCACTGCAGCCTCAACCTCCTGGGGGTCAAGCAATCCTCCCACCTCATCCTCCTGAGTAGTTGGGACTACAGACCCATGCCACCACGCCTGGCTAATTTTTTTTTTTTTTTTGGTAGAGACAGGGTGTCACCATGTAGCCCAGACTGATCTTGAACTTCTGGACTCAAGCGATCTTCTTGCCTCGGCCTCCCAAATGCTGGGATTACTGGCATGAGCCACTGTGCCTGACTGCCTAAGTTAAATTTTCTACAGTGGAGAATACAATCTCTTTAATATTATCTCTCAGTTAAGACAAATTTCAGCAATCTCCTTAAAAAAAAAAAAAATCAGCTTGCCAATATAAATACCATTTCTCACTAATGTGAATTAGAGTTCCTTGGAAAAATAGTTGATATTGTTTCTAGGACAGTAAATGTATAAAACAGAAAGCAAGGAAGTCTAGGGTGTCCAATCTTTTGGCTTTCCTGGGCCACACTGGAAGAATTGTCTTGGGCCACACATAAAGTACACTAATGATAGCCGATAAGCTAAAAAAAAAAAAAAAAAAAAAAAAAAAAAAAAAGTCACACACAAAAAATCTCGTAAGTTTTAGAAAGTTTATGAATCTGTTTTGGGCTGCATGGGCCAGGGGTTGGACAAACTTGACGTAAAGACTACTAGGATTGTAGACTACTAGGATTGTGCCATAAAGACACAGGAGCAACTAAGTATTTGATGAGACAATCCGAACATTTAAAAATGACTGTCATGGATTAATGCACATCAAATATCTAAACATCCATCATTTCATGATAGCACTGCACCTTCTCCCCAAAGAACCTAAATTGGTCCCAGTTAGAGGTTGCTGGGGCATCCATCCATCATTATTATTATTTGAGCAAGGTCACCCATGCTAGAGTGCTGTGGCCCCATCACGGCTCACTGTATCCTCAACTTCCTGGGCTCCAGCCATTTCCCTGCCTCAGCCTCCTAAGTAGCTGGAATTACAGGCATGCACCACCATGCCCGTCTAATTTTTAAATATTTTGTAAAGATGGGGATCTTGCCATTTCCTGGGCTCAAGCAGTCCTCCTGTCTTGGCCTCCCAAAGTGCTGGGATTATAGGCAGAGACACTGCGTCCCGGAAAGAATCAAGCATACATCCTGGCTATCCTGAATGGATTGTATTTCAAAGTAACCAGAGAGATGAGGGAATGCTCACCTTTGTAGAAGAATCTCATCTTATAAATGCAGGAGGAATGAGAGAATTTGAAATCACCACTTTGCACCCCTAAGGAACATAAATCTACACTAGAGTTTCTCAACCTGGGTACTATGGACATTTTGAGCTGGATAATTCTTTGCTATGGGGTGGGGGAGGTGTGCTCTGTTGAATTATACAATGTTTAGCAACCCAGTTGCAACAATGCAAAATATCTCCAGACATTGCCAAATTTTCCCTTAGTAGGACAGGGCAAAATTAACCCTCGTTGAGAACCAGTGGTCTAATGATCATCAATGTTTGCTAGACTATTAGAAGAAAGGCTGATAGTAAACTTCATGGATAATCAGGATGACAACCCCCAAGTTGAGAGATGAATTACAATATTACTAAGAGAAAACCACGCCTTGTGCCTCAGTAGAAGTACACAGTGCCAGCCATGAAGTGTTATTGCAAACAAAACAAAACCCAAAAAAACCCAAACCTCAACATTACACCTAAACCTAACGAAGCCTCTAGCCAGGGGTAAATCCAAGCTTTTTGGGGCCTTACACTACACAAATTTCACAGTCCTCTTTAAGAAAAAGACACAAAATTATGTGAAATCAGGTACAGGGGTCTATGCAAGGGAGAGCCTGAATATTAAGCTTCATTAGTTTCACTGTAAACCTCCCCCTGACTCTAGAATTAACAGTGATTACAGGACATACCAGGGACAAAAAACATTAAATGACACCTGAAGATACAATCAGCAAAACCCAGAAAGTGGAAAATTCTGTTGGTCAAATGATCCAGTTTCTTCAATAAGAAACTTTTATATATATATATATGAATATATATGAATATATATATATATATATATATTTTTTTTTTTTTTTTTTTGAGACGGAGTCTCGCTCTGTCGCCCAGGCTGGAGTGCAGTGGCGCGATCTCGGCTCACTGCAAGCTCCGCCTCCCGGGTTCACGCCATTCTCCTGCCTCAGCCTCCCGAGTAGCTGGGACTACAGGCGCCCACAACCGCGCCCGGCTAATTTTTTGTATTTTTAGTAGAGACGGGGTTTCACCGTGGTCTCGATCTCCTGACCTTGTGATCCGCCCGCCTCAGCCTCCCAAAGTGCTGGGATTACAGGCGTGAGCCACCGCGCCCGGCCGAATATATATATATTTTTGGACACGGAGTCTCGCTCTCACCCAGGCTGGAGTGCCACTCCATGATCTCGGCTCACTGCAACCTCCGCCTCCTGGGTTCAAGTGATTCTTCTGCCTCATCCTCCCAAGTAGCTGGGACTACAGGTGAGCACCACCACACCCGGCTAATTTTTGTATTTTTAGTAGACACAGGGTTTCACCATATTGGCCAGGCTGGTCTTGAACTCCTGACCTCGTGATCTGCCCAACTTGGTCTGCCAAAGTGCTGGGATTACAGGTGTGAGCCACTGCGCCCAGCCCTGTTTTTGTTTTTGAGATAGAATCTCACTCTGTTGCCCAGGCTGGAGTATAGTGGCACCACCATCTCAGCTCACTGCAACTTCTGCCTCCCTGATTCTAGCGATTCTCCTGCCTCAGCCTCCCAAGTAGCTGGGATTACAAATGTGCACCACCACACCTGGCTAATTTTTGTATTTTTAGTAGAGACAGGGTTTCACCATGTTGGCCAGGCTGGTCTTGAACTCCTGACCTCAAGTGATCCTTCCCCCTCAGCCTCCCAAAGTGCTGGGATTACAGGCATGAGCCACTGTGCCCAGCTGGAATTGTTATATATTAAAAGACATATATTTCTATGAAATGCAGTAAGTAAACCTTGTTTGGACCCTAATTAATCTAATGTACAAAGTTTTTTTAAGGCAATGGGGGAAATTAAACACATACTAGGTATTAAGTGATGTTAAATAATTTTTAAAATTTTGGTGGGTGTGATAATAGTATAAAGTCCTTATCTGTTAGAGACACACATTGACGTATTTATAGGTGAAATGACACGATGTACAGGATTTGCTTTAATATACAGCACTTCAAAAAAAATGCAGAAAGGGATAGATGAAATGAGAAAGGCAGCAAACTGTTGTTGAAGTTGGATGATGAGTACAGTCCTCCCTTATGATCCGAGGGGGATAATTCCTGGACTCCCACGGATACCAAAATCCAGGTATGCCCAAGTCTCTTATGAAAGTTCATTGTAACTATTCTACTTTTATATGTTTGGAAATTCTGTTGATAAAATATATTTTTAGTAGAGACGGGGGTTTCACCTTGTTGGCCCAGCTGGTCTCGAACTCCTAACCTAAGGTGATCCACCAGCTTTGGCCGCCCAAAGTGCTAGCATTACAGGCTTAAGCCATCGCGCCCGCCCGGCCTTGATAAAAATAAAGTTTTAATCTTCCTTTGCTCTGATTCCATGCCTACTAAGTAACATTCTAGTTTGTTTTTCACTTTCAAAAGGGTGTGCTGTAACTAGGGGATGTAAACAAGCTCCATGACCCTACTTATTCCTAAGTTTTCGTTTCACCCTCCACCTTTTTTTTTAAGACAGGGTATCACGCTCGGTCGCCCAGGCTGGAGCACGATCACTGCTTAATGCATACTCGATCTCCTGGGTTCAAGCGATCCTCCTGCCTCAGCCTCCTAAGTAGCTGGGACTGCAGGCGCACACTACCATACCGGTTAATTTTATTTTTTTTTTTTTGTAGAAATTGGGGTTTCACCATGTTGCCCAGGCTGGTCCGGAACTCGTGGATTCAAGGGATCCGCCCGCCTCAGCCTCCCAGAGTGCTGGGATTACAGGTGTCAGCCACGAAGCCCGGCCCCAGCTTCTTAAAAGAATGATCCGAAACTATGGCAGCACTGGGCTTTTAGTCCCTACCCAAGAAATGCCCGCTCGCAGAGGCTCGGCGCGGCAGGGTCTCCCGACGTGACAGGGTGTGGGTCTGAATTCAGCCTTGGTTCTTACGAGTCAGATAGGTGAACACGCAAAGAAAAACATCACAGGGCTTCCTCATTGTTTTTAGCACAGAAAACACTCGAGAGCCCGCGCTGAGAACCCAAAAGGCACGCTTCAGGCCATCGTAGCCACCTAGCCTGGCCAGATTCTGAAACCCAAATCGCTAACTGGGGGCCGAGGGCGGGCGTGACTGCGCAGGCGCGTCTCCCCAGCAAGATGCCGGAGGTAAGCTGTGGCGTAGGGGGTGAGAAATTGAAAGCGGACGTCATTGCGCATGCGCCCTCTGACGTCATTGCGGCGGTGGGTGGGTCCCGGACTGTGGCGCGGAGCCCGGCAGTGTTCGGTACGGAAGGGGTTGCAGGAGACGGCGATTGGATATCACTGCGCAGGCGTCCTCTTCCCCTAACTCTCAGGGTCGCTAGGGTGGCGCGCAGGCGCAGAGCGGTGCGCAGATGTGCGCAGGCGCCTAGGGGGTGAGGCGCGATGGCAGGTGTGCGGGCTGGGCTTCTGCGGGCGATGGGGCGGCAAGTACTGCTGCTTCTCGCGCTGTGCGCCACAGGCGCCCGGGGGCTCTACTTCCACATCGGCGAGACCGAGAAGCGCTGTTTCATCGAGGAAATCCCCGACGAGACCATGGTCATCGGTCAGGCGGGCTGAGGGTGGGGAGGCCCTTGGTACCCCGCTCAGCCCTCGGCGGCTCTCTCTCCTCCCGAGCCCAGCCGGGTCGCTGCCCCCGCCCCATACCTAGCCTGAGGGGTGCCCCGAGGACGCAAGGCCCCCTGCCTAGAGCCCCGGACCGCACGTCTGAGAGGGCCGGGCGGAGAGGCGGCCCACTAGGGCCGGGTCGTGACTATGTGTCTGCCCCGCAGGCAACTATCGTACCCAGATGTGGGATAAGCAGAAGGAGGTCTTCCTGCCCTCGACCCCTGGCCTGGGCATGCATGTGGAAGTGAAGGACCCCGACGGCAAAGTAAGGCTGGCGCTGGTCCACGCAGCCGTTCTTCAGTGGAGCTCCCGTGGGGTGTAAAGCACTGCCTGGTCGAGCCCTCAAGGGACAGGAGCTTGAACCTGGACAGGCTGCGGTATAAAGGTGGGGCCTTCACTCACACATGTTGCAGGTGGTGCTGTCCCGGCAGTACGGCTCGGAGGGCCGCTTCACGTTCACCTCCCACACGCCCGGTGACCATCAAATCTGTCTGCACTCCAACTCTACCAGGATGGCTCTCTTCGCTGGTGGCAAACTGGTAAGAGGATTCTCTCTTTGGCTTCAGCTTAGAATCTCTCACTTGTTTCCAAATTTTGATTTATCATCATTTTGACACTTTGTAGCACAGTCAGAATCGGGGAGACAGATGTTGCCCTCTGCTCCACAGCCAGGGACAATAGTGGGTTCCATACCCTTGAACAGACAACTGGAGGCCCCACCACTCATACATTCCATGTTTCCTTGTAGCGTGTGCATCTCGACATCCAGGTTGGGGAGCATGCCAACAACTACCCTGAGATTGCTGCAAAAGATAAGCTGACGGAGTTACAGCTCCGCGCCCGCCAGTTGCTTGATCAAGTGGAACAGATTCAGAAGGAGCAGGATTACCAAAGGGTAAGTGCATATCTCCTTGTAATTGGAGAGGTCAGTTGACCTTTATACCCACTATACCTACTCAAGTTTCTGCTTGCGAGATCAGCTCTGCAGAGAATGGAATGAAAGGTATTGGTGTATATAGATTTTTTGTTTGTTTTTGAGATGGAGTTTCACTCTTGTTGCCCAGGCTGGAGTGCAATGGCACAATCTTGGCTCACTGCAACCTCCCCCTCCCTGGGTTCAAGCGATTCTCCTGCCTCAGCCTCCTGAGTAGCTGGGATTACAGGCGTGCGCCACCACGCCTGGTTAATTTTGTACTTTTAGTAGAGACGGGCTTTCTCCATGTTGGTCAGGCTGGTCTCAAACTCCTGACCTCAGGTGATCCGCCTGCCTCAGCCTCCCAAAGTGCTGGGATTACAGGTGTGAGCCACCGTGCCCTGCCTGTTTTGCTTTTTTATCAAAACTTTTTGTTGTGGTAAAATACACATAACACCAAATGTGCCATTTTAATTCAGTGGTATTAAGTGCATTCATAATGTTGAGATACCAACACCATCATCCAGCTCCAGAAGTTTTTCGTCTTCTCAAACTAAAAATCTGTACTTGTTTTGTCTTGTTTTTGAGATGGAGTCTCACTTTGTTGCCTAGGCTGGAGCGCAGTGGTGTGATCTCGGCTCACTGCAACCTCCGCCTCCTAGGTTCAAGTGATTCCCCTGCCTCAGCCTCCCGAGTAGCTGGGATTACAGGCGAGTGCCACCATGCCTGGCTCATTTTTGTGTTTTTAGTAGAGACTGGGTTTCACCATGTTGGCCAGGCTGGTCTTGAACTCCTGACCTCAGGCGATCCACTGCCTCAGCCTTCCAAAGTGTTGGGATTACAGGCCTGAGCCACTGCACCCAGCAAATCTGTACTTATTATAAACAATAACTTCCCGTTTCCTTTTCTTCTGATACCCACCATTCTACTTTCTGTCTCTATCATCCCAACTACGCTACTTCATATAAGCAGAATCATTCAGTATTTCTCCTTTTGTGATTGGCTTATTTCACTGAGTATAATGTTCACAGTTCATCTATGTTATAGCATTTTAAGGTTAATATTCCATTGTATGCATGTGCCACATTTCGCTTTCAGTAGTCGTTTTTAAGCTCTATAAAATAAAGTGAAGAAAGAATAGTTCACAATCTAGTAATAGCCATTGGAAATGATAGGATCATGATTTCAGTCCCAACAGAGATGCTTGTGGAGGAACAGCCCATCCCTTTCTTGGGGCAGCCTCATTAGGGAGACGATAGCACTCCTAATGGAGTCACAGGTAGTATTCCAAAAGGAGTTTGGCCCTGGAGTTGAGTAGTTACATGCAGGGAGGGACCTCACAACAGCCAGGGACTGTTTCTCCTGCTCATTTAACCCTGTGTTGCCCCACACAGTATCGTGAAGAGCGCTTCCGACTGACAAGCGAGAGCACCAACCAGAGGGTCCTATGGTGGTCCATTGCTCAGACTGTCATCCTCATCCTCACTGGCATCTGGCAGATGCGTCACCTCAAGAGCTTCTTTGAGGCCAAGAAGCTGGTGTAGTGCCCTCTTTGTATGACCCTTCCTTTTTACCTCATTTATTTGGTACTTTTCCCCACACAGTCCTTTATCCACCTGGATTTTTAGGGCAAAAAAATGAAAAAGAATAAGTCACATTGGTTCCATGGCCACAAACCATTCAGATCAGCCACTTGCCAACCCTGGTTCTTAAGGACACAGGACATTAGTCCAATCTTTCAAAATCTGTCTTAGGGCTTATGAGGAATCAGAACCCAGGACTCAGTCCTGCCTCTTTTGCCTCAATTGATTTTCCTCTGTTTTTCACTAAATAAGCAAATGAAAACTCTCTCCATTACCTTCTGCTCTCTTTGTCCACTTACGCAGTAGGTGACTGGCATGCGCCACAGAGCAGGCCCTGCCTCACTGTCTGCTAGTCAGTTCTGGGTTCACTCAGTGGCTTTGTGAATGTAAATAAGGGGCAGGTCTTGGCCCTAGAGGATTGAAATGTTTTTCTATATCTTAGAACTATTTTTGGATAAATTATATATTTTCCTTCCTAGTAGAAGTGTTACTGCCTGTGACTAGCTCCAAACACCCATGCAGTTTCTGCATTCTAGGTTTTTTTAATTTATTTTTTTTGAGTTTTGCTCTTGTCGCCCAGGCTGGAGTGCAATGGCATGATTTCAGCTCACTGGCAACCTCTGCCTCCCGGGTTCAAATGATTCTCCTGGCTCAGTCTCCTGAGTAGCTGGGATTACAGGTGCCCGCCACCACGCCCAGCTAATTTTTGTAGTTTTAGTAGAGACGGGGTTTCACCATGTTGGCCAGGCTGGTCTTGGACTCCTGATCTCAGTTGATCCACCTGCCTCAGCCTCTGCATTCAGTTTATTCACACATTTTTGGTTACTCCCATGGCAGCTCCTAGGATTTCAGTGGTCTGTGGGCCAGAAAGCAGGCATTGGGTCTGATCTCAAGGCTGTATCAGAGGGCCAAGCAGAGTTCTTTTGGATACCTGCTTTTCATCCCACAGGGCCTCAGAGTCAGAGGTAAGGTAGCAACAGAGCTAGCATGGGTTAATGCACTCTTACCCTCCTTCTCAACTTTTATTTAAGCTGTGCTAAATGTTTTCTTCGAGGGAACCAGATTTGGTTCTTTGCAGAATTTTCCAGTGAAATAAAACATGTTGTAATAGCTGCGTTTGAGATGAAATAAGATGTTGAGGGCAGACGGGAGGCACCTAAAGGAAAAGAGGAAAGGTGCCTGGACTGCCTATGCAGATGACCTGGAGTGGACTTCACTATGGACTCGTGGTGCTAAAGCTTGGCTTGAACAGGCAGTCTAGGGGACATGGGAATACACAGGGTGGTTGCTCAGTCATTTGCAAAGGTCAACCAAATAGAACACACATTTGCAAGATATCATCTGAGGAAATTAAGTACCTTCTTAGCCATCTGAATCATAAATTTGAACAAATATACTTCCCTCATGCCCTTCTGTATAAAACTTAATACCATTAGTTCCCCATTCTTGACATTTTATTTATTATATATTTATTTGAAATATTTATTAAATTACCTGACCCACAGAACTAAATTCTTCTTTTGTTATTTATGTCCTGTATCATATATATACCTCTCTCTCTATATATATAAAATTTTTATGTTCATTTATTTGAGACAGTCTTGCTCTGTCACCCAGACTGGAGTGCAGTGGCATGATCTTGGCTCACTGCAACCTCTGCCTCCCAGGTTCAAGCAATTCTGCCTCAGCCTCCTGAGTAGCTGGGATTACAGGCACCTACCACCACACCCGGCTACTTTTGTATTTTTATTTTATTTTATTTATTTTTATTTATTTATTTGAGATGGAGTCTCACTCTGTCACCCAGGCTGGAGTGCAGTGGTGTAATCTTGGCTCGCTGCAACCTCCACCTCCTGAATTCAAGAGATTCTCCTGCCTCAGACTGCTGAGTAGCTGGGATTACAGGTACCTGCCACCATGCCCAGCTAATTTTTGTTTAGTAGAGATGGGGTTTTGCCATGTTGACCAGGCTGGTCTTGAACTCCTGACCTCAGGTGATCTGCCCGCCTCGCCTCCCAAAGTGCTGGGATTACAGGTGTGAGCTGGCTGGGCATGGGTGATGGGGTCTTGCTCTGTCCCCAAGGCTAGAGTGTAGTGGTGCCATCATAGCTCAAAGCAACCTTGAGCTCCCAGGTTCAAGTGATCCTCCTACCTTACCCTCCAAAGTAGCTGGTACTACAGTATACCCCACTGTGCCTGGCTATTTTTACTCTTAAAAATACATGTGGTCTGGACACGGTGGCTCACGCCTGTAATCCTAGCACTCTGGGAAGCCAAGGTGGGTGGATCCTATAGCCCAGGAGTTCGAGACCAGCCTGGGCAACATGGCGAAATCTTGTCTCTGCAAAAAATACAAAAAATTTAGCTGGCGGAACACGCCTATAGTCCCAGCTACTTGAGAGGCTGGGATGGAAAGATCACTTGAGCCCGGGAGGTCAAGGCTGCAGTGAGCCATGATCGTGCCACTGCACTCCAGGCTGGGCAACAGAGTGATCCCATCTGAAAAAAAAAAAAACAAAAAAAAAAACAACGCAATTTAGGACCAGGTGGGGTGGCTCACACCTATAATCCCAGCACTTTGGGAGGCCAAGGCAGGTGGATCACCTGAGGTCAGGAGTTTGAGACCAGGCTGGCCAACATGGTGAAACCCTGTCTCTACTAAAAGTATAAAAATTAGCCAGGCTTGGTAGTGTGTGCCTGTAATCCCAGCTATTCAGGAGGCTGAGGCAGGAGAATCACTTGAACCCAGGAGGAGGTTGCAGTGAGCAGAAATCGAGCTACTGCACTGCAGCCTGGGGGGCAGAGTGAGACTCTGTCTCAAAAAAAAAAAAATTTTAGTTCTCTAGGCTTTTCCATTTAATATTTTTATATCCTCATATTTCTAAATCTGGATAACAGTGTTACAGTTCAGTAAGGTGAATTGTGAATTGCTGAAATTCTTCAGATGTTTTAAAGAGTTTTCAGTATTCCTCATGTTGGAATTAATGCAGAGAAAAATCATGTCCTTTGAACTAGTTACATGTTGTGGAATTCTGGCCTGCAGCTTTTGGGGATTATGTGACATACTGGGAGGGACACATTTCTGCTCTGTGGCTGTTACTAGAAATCTAGTCGGCAAATCAGACTAAGCTTGTGAGAAGACAGGAAGGCACAGATTAAGGTTGAGCTGGCCTTCAACAGGTTTGGCTGGCAGTAGACACAATGGAGCACATCTTAACTATTCTGGTAGGTCCTGGGTTTCTCTTGGTAGTTTTTGATAGAAAGGGGAATGGTGTGAGGAAAAAGTGGGCACACATTTCACCTTTCCACTGATGAGACAGGTGGAATTGGGATAGTCAGTGGATGGGCCAATAGCTGGTGGCTGTGAGAAGAATGAGGATTTCCATACTGGTGTGTCATATTTGCAGATAGGTTGTGACCTAAAAAGTTTTTTAAAAAACAGCAGTTAGGGGCCGGGCGCGGTGGCTCATGCCTATAATCCCAGCACTTTGGGAGGCCGAGGCAGGCGGATCACAAGGTCAGGAGATTGAGACCATCCTAGCTAACATGGTGAAACCCTGTCTCTACTAAAAATACAAAAAATCAGCCGGGCGTGGTGGCGGGAGCCTGTAGTCCCAGCTACTCAGGAGGCTGAGGCAGGAGAATGGCGTGAACCTGGGAGACGGAGCTTGCAGTGAGCCGAGATCGTGCCACTGCACTCCAGCTTGGGCGACAGAGTGAGACTCTGTCTAAAAAACAAACAAAAAAACAGCAGTTAGGGTACACAAAAATTTTGGTGATTTTCCCCTGAATACTACCCTTGACTCTATTTCGAAATTCCTGCTTTCTCAGAGTTTACAACATCCTTGCCAAACAGCCTTCTCCCTCCTTACCACAAAAAAAGAAAAAAAAAGTTCTGGGGTTGGGAGGACACTCCATTCTTAACATCCTCTATATCCCAGCCCAGTTCCCCAGCTCTCGCTGGGACTAGTTGTACCTATCTCCATCATTTGGTCCCAGCATGACTACCCATTGGTGCATGAGCTGATCTGTTAACCTAACAGCCAGATGCTAGTCTCTGGTATTCAGATGCTGGGCTGCATCATATAGGATACTATCACAGGATCACCCTGGAAGCTTGTTGACATAGATTCCTGTGCAACACTCAGATACAGTCTTAATGTAGATTTGTGTTGGGTGGTATGGTAGGCAGAATAATGGCCTACCACTCTGAAACACGTGAATATGTTACCTAACATGACAAAAGAGAATTAAATTGCTAATTAGATGACTGTGAAATAGATTATCCTGGATCATCTGGATGGGCCTAATGTAATCACAAAGGTCTGTTTCCTTGCCTCTTCCAGCTTGGCTCTGGCTCCCTTCCTCCAGCAAGGGCGGGTTGAGCCTTCACATGGCACCACTTTGACCTCTTCTGCTTCCCTCTTCTACACTGAAAGACTTGTGGGCCAGGAGGGGTGGCTCGCACCTGTAATCCCAGCACTTTGGTAGGCCGAGGAATGCAGATCACTTGGCCCCAGGAGTTCAAAACCGTCCTGGGCAACATGGCGAAACCCCATCTAGAAAGAAAAGAGAAGGGAGGGGGAAGGGGGACATACATATATATACACACACATATATGTACGTACATACATACACACTAACTGGACGTGGTGGTGCGTGCCTGTAGTCTTAGCTTTCCAGGAGGCTGAGGTGGGAGGATCGCGCCAGCCTGGATAACAGTGAGACCATGTCTCAAAAAAAAAAGATTTGTGATTAGGATTCTTGGTCCTCACCTGTATTAGTTTCCTATTGCTACTGTAACAAATTATCACAAATTTAGTGGCTTAAAACGACGCAAGTCTGTAGGTCAGAAGTCTGACACGGGTCTTAACTGGCGACCCGAGTCAGACTTGGGACACAAAGAACAGAAACCAAGCTGTGTAGGTGTCTGATAGGCAGCCCGGTTAGGGAGCCCTACAGCAACCCGCCCTTCCTCTCTCTCAGGCAAAGTTGCTGCCATGGCTCATTATTCCAACCGGTTCCCTTCAGCCCAGTCGATCTCAGTGGCTCCATCATAGGGTGGTGTGCCCGGCGGGACCCTAACCCTAACCAAGCAGGAAGACGGTCGTGCCCGTCACGCCCTCGGCCCTCGGCCCTCGGCCCTCGGCTCCGGCCGAGGTTTCTCCTGCAGGTCGCGAGAATCAGGTGCGTCAGCGGCGTCCGGGAACGCCGGAGGAGTCTGTGGGGCGGCTCTGCAGTCATAAGGACCCCTTCGACCCCAGCACGGCCGCTCCACCGCCTCCTCCTAGACCCAGTCGCTGGCGCTGCGCAGTCGCAGAGCTCCGCCCGAACACCGGAAGCCTAGGCGCCAGCACTTCCGGGAAGTGACGGTGTCTCCGAAGCTGATTGGTTGTTGCTTTGCCCCCCGCGTCCGTGGCTTTTTTCCTGCAGTGCGAGCGTGCTGTCGCTAGTGAGCAGCGCCATGGAGGACTCAGAAGCACTGGGCTTTGAACACATGGGCCTCGATCCCCGGCTCCTGCAGGTACACGCGAGGGCTGGGGAGCCGGCTTATGGGCTCCGCGGGGCGCGCCATCACTCTTCGCGCCGCTTGAGCCGCACTCCTGGTCTCTCCTAGGCTGTCACCGATATGGGCTGGTCGCGACCTACGCTGATCCAGGAAAAGGCCATCCCACTGGCCCTAGAAGGGAAGGACCTCCTGGCTCGGGCCCGCACGGGCTCCGGCAAGACGGCAGCTTATGCTATTCCGATGCTGCAGCTGTTGCTCCACAGGAAGGCGGTGGGTAACGAGAAAGCCGAGGGGAGGAAGGAGGCGAGCTCCAAAAGCCTGGGAAGGGCTGTTCCCGTTTGTCGGAGGTTTTCTCTTGGTCCTGTACCCGTGCAGGCCGGCCTGAGAACCTGGTGCTGTTGTGGCAGACACTCTGGGCTGTAGTAGTTCAGGTTACCTGGATCCTTGTCCAGGCCCTGCTACCACCAACCTTTGCGTAATCTTCAACAAAGCACTTTATTTTGTTTCTTAACATAAAAAGGGAGCACATCTCTTTTTTCTACTTATAGAATTATTGTGAGAATTTAGCTTCATAACTAGTACGTTTAAAGTAGCTTCATAAACATAGAGTACGTTATTCTTTTTGAGGGTCAGTGCCTGAGGAAACAACTCTCCACTCTGTATTCTGAGGCTGGCAGAGTGATAGATAATCAAAATACTGCTGAGTAGGGTTGCAGCGATGGGTCAGTTAGACTGGAACGGGTAGAGAAAAGCATCAGGTGGACACAGTGATGTGCACTGCTGGCTAAAGTCTTTAATTCATATTCTTACAGACAGGTCCGGTGGTAGAACAGGCAGTGAGAGGCCTTGTTCTTGTTCCTACCAAGGAACTGGCACGGCAGGCACAGTCCATGATTCAGCAGCTGGCTACCTACTGTGCTCGGGATGTCCGAGTGGCCAATGTCTCAGCTGCCGAAGACTCAGCCTCTCAGAGGTGGGTAAAAGCAGCAAAGCGGTACCTGAATGAAGCCACACAGAGTTGTGGGGTTGGGTTTGTGTGTGGCAAAAAAGAGCAAGTCCAGGGTGAGATCCCAGCTGCTACATTGTCCCTGATATTGATGTGTTGCCCACCTGCAGAGCTATGCTGATGGAGAAGCCAGATGTGGTAGTGGGGACCCCATCTCGCATATTAAGCCACTTGCAGCAAGACAGCCTGAAACTTCGTGACTCCCTGGAGCTTTTGGTGGTGGACGAAGCTGATCTTCTTTTTTCCTTTGGCTTTGAAGAAGAGCTCAAGAGTCTCCTCTGGTAAGGCAGAAGTGGGTGTGATTCCTAGTGGAAACATCTGTGAGTAGGAATTGGGACGAGAGTCAGGTGGCTGGAAGCCAGTTACTACAATTAGTGGCCCTTGGAGCTGGAATCTCACTGGACTCTTTCATTTCAGTCACTTGCCCCGGATTTACCAGGCGTTTCTCATGTCGGCAACTTTTAATGAGGACGTACAAGCACTCAAGGAGCTAGTATTACATAACCCGGTAAGAGGCACCATGGAAGTGTCTGGAGCTGCAGGCATGGGGGCACTCAAAGATCTTGATGCTCCTCCTTAGGGGAGCCTTTGGTGTTTTGGGTGGGACAGTTGTCACTTAGTGTCTCGTCCCTGGTCCTGAGGCACTAAAAGTCAGTGGTCTAAAATCACTGTATATTTCCCAGTGTCCACAGGGGATGTCTCCCATTTCAGGCCATACTTTGCCTAAAATCCTGAGCAAGGACCTCCCCTCAGGGGCAGCTTTGAGCAGCAGAGTGAAAATTCTAAGGCCAAGGTTCTCATCTTAAGTAAACTTTACCTTTCAGAAGGCGTGTTGCTGTAGGCCTTCCCTCCTCGATGTAGTCCTTTATTGATGTGTTTCTCTTTGTTCTGTGCTTGGAAGTATTTTATATATGGTTTTGGTGGTATACTCTATATACCACAACAATTAGGGCATTTTGGGGTTTTAGGTTACAAAACTGGAGGAGACTTAGGGTGCTAGGAATCCTTAAATGCATCTCTGCCCTGCACTAAAGTGTTGATGCTTTGATTGGTGAGTAAGTGGCCATACCATCTCTGCGTTCTTTTCCTTTCTGACCACAGGCCTGTTTTCTCCCCAGGTTACCCTTAAGTTACAGGAGTCCCAGCTGCCTGGGCCAGACCAGTTACAGCAGTTTCAGGTGGTCTGTGAGACTGAGGAAGACAAATTCCTGCTGCTGTATGCCCTGCTCAAGCTGTCATTGATTCGGGGCAAGTCTCTGCTCTTTGTCAACACTCTAGAGCGGAGTTACCGGCTACGCCTGTTCCTGGAGCAGTTCAGCATTCCCACCTGTGTGCTCAATGGCGAACTTCCACTGCGCTCCAGGTTTGCTACAGCCAACATCTTGGTTGAGATAAGTTGAAGATAGAGATGGAAAGGGGACCCAGTTAATGTTCTGTTTCTTAAGCACTTAGTAGGGGCCAGGTTCGAGATGTAACTGATACTGACTGACTTCTCCCAACTCCAAAATCCCTATCATGGCGGGGCGCCGTGGCTCATGCCTGTAATCCCAGCACCTTGGGAGGCCAAGGTGGGCGAATTGCCTGAGTTCGGGAGTTCAAGACCAGCCTGGCCAGCATGGTGAAACCCCGTCTCTACTAAAAATACAAAAATTAGCCAGGTGTGGTGGCAGGCGCCTGTAATCCCAGCTACTCGGGAAGCTGGAACAGGAGAATTGCTTAAACCCGGGAGGTGGAGGTTGCAGTGAGCTGAGATCGTGCCATTGCACTCCAGCCTGGTGAACAAGAGTGAAACTCTGTCTCAAAAAAACACAAAACCCTGTCATTATTTTATTTCCAGCTGAGGAAACTGAGGCACAATGATTAAGTAGGGAAAGAGATTAAGAAGAGGAAAAAGTAGGAAAGGGTGATGGTTACTATGATAGTAGGGATGGCAGAGGGGCCTCAGGCTTGCTCTGCCGAGCTGATTCTCTGTCCACTCTTGGCTGCAGGTGCCACATCATCTCACAGTTCAACCAAGGCTTTTACGACTGTGTCATAGCAACTGATGCCGAAGTCCTGGGGGCCCCGGTCAAGGGCAAGCGTCGGGGCCGAGGACCCAAAGGGGACAAGTGAGTCCATGCCTCTTTTTCCATCCCTCCCCAGAAAGACTGGTTTCTTTTAGCTTTTTGGAAGACTAAAACTGGAGTGCACAGAGCAGGGAGCCAAACCTTCCAGGCCTGGCTGGTAGTGTAGCCCAGAAAGCCCTGCAGGTTCTTGCTCAGCTGCCTGGATATAAAGAAGGGTGTGGATGGTGCACACTGCATATGCAGCATGAAGGGCAAGACTGGTGGGGTTGTTGGCATGCAGAGCCCTGCAGGGGAGATGGCCTGTCCTGCATGTGGCTGTGACTTACAGGGAGCATATTTCTGAAGGGAAAAGGAACCCCCCAACTCTCCAGTCTCTCTCCACCTGAAGGCTTGACTAGCTCAGGGTTGGTTCTCAGATCACCATGTAGGGCATTGAGTTCTGCTGTTGTCCCAGAACGGAGGTCAGGCCAGGATTTGGCTCCATGTCAAAGCTCCAGGCTGCCCCAGGAAACCCTGACTCCTGGAACGGTTCCGTTGTTGAAGAGTCCTCTGTATGTCAGGGTCTTATGATCTACAGGCATTGTTTAGAGGAAGTTTTGCTGATTCAGCTTGTGAATACCTGCCCAGAGGAGAGGAAGGGTCCGACTGACATTGAGTTATCTCTGCAGGGCCTCTGATCCGGAGGCAGGTGTGGCCCGGGGCATAGACTTCCACCATGTGTCTGCTGTGCTCAACTTTGATCTTCCCCCAACCCCTGAGGCCTACATCCATCGAGCCGGCAGGTAGGAGGGCTAGGAGCGTGATGGCCCAGGCACCTGTGTGGTGGGCACGCTGAGGGACTTGGGGTGTACTGTACAGAGCCTGCGGGTTGGAGATGCAAGCTGCACTGTCTCTCCTTGCAGGACAGCACGCGCTAACAACCCAGGCATAGTCTTAACCTTTGTGCTGCCCACGGAGCAGTCCCACTTAGGCAAGATTGAGGAGCTTCTCAGTGGAGGTAAGAGCCTGGCTCTTGTGGGCCTGGGCCAGGGTCAGGCTTCTCGCACAATGCTTTAAAATTCCATGATGATGATGACAGAGGTCACAACATAGTATGACACGCCACTTCTACCATCCATCCTTGTTTTGCCCTGAGTGGCAGGCACTGTTCCCCTTGAGAGATAAACAAATTGAGGTAATTTGTCCAAAGTCATGTTTACTGTCTGCCTCATGAGCGTTGAGTGACCTGACATGCTGCTGTGACAGCTCAGGACACCACCTGACCCCAGGGTGCTGGGTGATCCTAGACTGCTCTCTGTGGCCATCGTCACGGGGTACCTTGACTCCCAAGGAATACTATGGGGTACTCCTTGGGAGAGGAGAAGAGAGTGGGTGACGGGTTCGTGGGCTCGGGGCCACACAGGCCACCCCCATCCACACACAGGGACAGATGGGTCATCACTGTAAGAGGTCCAGGTACAGCTAAGCTACATGTTTGGCATCTCAGGAAGGCGGTGGGTCCCCTGCAGCTTTGCCCCAAGGAGGAGGCGCAGGAGACCTTCATTGAAGACCTTGTCCTAAGGCCTCAGCCTGTGGGACCCTCACTGCTTTCTTCTCCACAGAGAACAGGGGCCCCATTCTGCTCCCCTACCAGTTCCGGATGGAGGAGATCGAGGGCTTCCGCTATCGCTGCAGGGTGAGCTGCTGTGGTGGGGAGGGGAATGAGAGGGGAGGGACTGTGGCCCAGGGATTGCACCCTGTTGCTGAGCATCCAGGCGTGAGGGAGGATTTGGGGCAGCCTCACTGTCTTGACCTTCAGTGTCCACCCCCAGGATGCCATGCGCTCAGTGACTAAGCAGGCCATTCGGGAGGCGAGATTGAAGGAGATCAAGGAGGAGCTTCTGCACTCTGAGAAGCTTAAGGTGAGGGGATGGGAAGTGAGGAGGGGACAAATCTTAGACGGCTGCCCTTTTTTGGAGACTCGCTGAGCTCCGAGTGGTGAGAAGCAGAGAACTGGGCTGTTTTCTGGCCTTTGGCACAGAAAGGGAGGAAATGGAAGGAAGCCAGTCTGTTCTGCTTGGTGGTAAATTGGCACAACCTTATGATGGACACTGTCCAGCAGAATTACAAGCTCATGTGTCCTTTCATCCAAAATTCCACTTCTGGAACTTAATCTTGGTCACACTTGTGAATGTGCACGGTCAAGCATGTGTCTGCATTCCTCATGGCATTATCATGGAACCAAAAGATGGAAACAGCCCGGGGCCACCATCGGGGGCTTGCTAGGTAAGCTCAGGTGCATCCAGAGCCGAAAGTTACATGGGAAGGAACGAGGTTGGTTGTGTGTCCATATGAAACAGTCTGTAAGGTGATGCCCAGCAAAAAGTGGTGCAGGATACTGCCGTGTGTGTCGTGGAGAAGGGAAAATAGAAACGTCCACTCCCGGGAGGTGTGAGAAATGTGCAGAAGCAGGTGCCTCATGCCTTTTGAAACACATGACTGTGTTATCCTTTGAAAGCTCAGTCTGTGAAGTCACACAAGAAAGATGCTCACGCTGTGGCTCTCCCTCTTCCCCCGGCAGACATACTTTGAAGACAACCCCAGGGACCTCCAGCTGCTGCGGCATGACCTACCTTTGCACCCCGCAGTGGTGAAGCCCCACCTGGGCCATGTTCCTGACTACCTGGGTGAGTGTGGCCTGACGGGGCAGGAAGTAGCAGGCTGGGGAAGTGGCATTAATTTCTCCGCTGCTGGATCAGCCCCTGTGCTTGGTGCTGGGGATGCTCAGGCAGAATAGGACCCGGAGACGCTGGCAGCACACGGGCATGTAAACAGGCACACCCCGTGTTTCTAAACTTGTTTGCTTGGTCCTACAGGTTAGCTGTCACTGTCTCCATTTTAGAGATGAGAAAATTGAGGTAGTGCAGAGTGGGTGGCAGACCCAGGATTTCAGGCCAGGTGGTCTCCAGAGCTGGGCCAAATTGCTATCCATGGGTCAAAGGGAGTGAACAGGTTTGGGAGAGAGTCACGGGCAGGAGGCAGAGAAAGCCACCTGAGCTGCAAAAGACTCAAGATTAGCAGCCACTGAAGAGGCATCTGTGGAGTCTCTGGGTAAGAACAGTCAGCAGGGAGACAAACACTATAAGGCCTAAACAGAAAAGGTGGCAAAAGAAGAGCCAGTGGTGGTGGGAGGAATGCGGGGGTAGTGTAGGCATGGGGTCAGGACCCTGGGATTGGTTTCTGTGGTGCAGCCCGGGCTAGAGCTTTATGTGACCTTTAAAGCTGGGGACCTCTCTTCATCTTAGGCAGGCTCTGGGTAATGACTTCTTTCAGTGTCTCATAGGAGATGTTTTTGGTAATGAGTATGTGTGACTTTTATGCCTAAAATGGATTGAAGGAGAAGAGTGGTGGAGATGAGGCTGTGGGCAGCAAGTGCAGGACCCTTCCCAGTGCCACAGGCTCTGCTCAGCCTGGACCTGCAGCCACCCAGCGGGTGTGGTGTTGCTGCTCTGCAGGTGACAAAGGGTGGAGATGGAATGTTCCAGGGCAGGAAAAACCTGGACACTGGGAAAGGAAGGATCCAGAAGAGATGGGAACATGAAAATGCCAGAGAGAGTGTTGGGGGCCAGGTTCTCACAGGATAGTGAGCTGGAAGAGACCCCAGTCCAGGTCCTGGCCTGAGATGTGAGGAGGGGAGTTGGGAGGGTGGGTAGGGAGGAAGAGGGTAAGGCCAGAGCTTTGGCCTGAGGAACCCAGTCTGCTGCTATAGCGGAGTCACTTGCCAAGGTGTGGCCAGGAGGTTTAGAAGGACCGGGAGAAGGTGGAAAGGTGTCAGGATGTGGGATGTTTGACACTTGAAGAGGAGGGCCCACATGTGGTTGGCTTGGGGGAGTCCGTGGGGTGGGTGAGTTGAAGATAGAGCCAAGATCAGGTGCAGCTGGGATGTGGGCCCCCTGTATCTGTAGTAATGGGCCACAGGTGAAGAAATTACCTGTTGACTTTTATTTCAGCTACATTTTCTTTCTTTAAGGGTGTCTTTTTCTTTCTTGTTACATGTTTATTGGAACAAATCTAAACAATACAGGAGAGTGATTTAGATAGTGGAAGTCTAAGGTGCTCACATTCTCCTAGCCCTGTGCAGGTGTGATAGTGAACAGGTATATGTCATAGGTTGCCAGTTGGGTCAGAATTGGAGAATTTGCTGCAGAATCAGTGGGAGGGCAGGGATGGGAGCAGTAGTGGTGAGCCCACTGCTCAGGTAAGCATCTCTTGCAGTTCCTCCTGCTCTTCGTGGCCTGGTGCGCCCTCACAAGAAGCGGAAGAAGCTGTCTTCTTGTAGGAAGGCCAGGGTATGGCTCCTGGGGACTTGGGGACAGCTGCAGGACTCCTCCCCACCTGCTCTTTGTCATCACCAGAATGTGTAGGCGCCTTGCCCTAGGGAGGGGGGGAGAGGGCACCCTAGAACCGGGCCCCCAAAATCTGGTGGCTGGGACACAATCTGGTGTAGGATAGGGATACTTTTGCAGCTGCCTGCAGACCCTGCTTTTCTTTCCCCAGCTGCCTTTCCCCATTTCCTTGTCTGCAGCACCTTCTGGTCGTGTTGGCCAGGTGCCGGCACGGCTCCCTTTGTGTCTTTCTCAGTTGGGTGGGTGGGTGGATAGTTTGTCAGCCTGATTCCCCCCACTAACCTGTGACTTTGCCTCCTTAGAGAGTGAAGTCCCAGAACCCACTGCGCAGCTTCAAGCACAAAGGAAAGAAATTCAGACCCACAGCCAAGCCCTCCTGAGGTTGTTGGGCCTCTCTGGAGCTGAGCACATTGTGGAGCACAGGCTTCCACCCTTCATGGACAGGCGAGGCTCTGGTGCTTACTGCACAGCCTGAACAGACAATTCTGGGGCTGGCAGTGCTGGGCCCTTTAGCTCCTTGGCACTTCCAAGCTGGCATCTTGCCCCTTGACAGCAGAATAAAAATTTTAGCTGCCCCAGTTTGTGCCTCCGGCATATGAAAAGGACTGTTCGAATCCCCAAAACATCAGGAGTCAGGAAACTTCTGGAAGACAGCAGCGCCTGGCTCTGCAGCTGCATGCAGTGCTTCACTTGGCCAGCAGAGGTCAGCTGTGCTGAGCTGCCCCAGCCATGAGAAGAGAAGCTTGCCCTTGCCGGCAGGTGGCTATGGCTGGCCCAGAGCCTTCCTGTGCAGCTGCTGCAGCCCTGCTGCCTGGGATCAGGCTGGGAGATGGGCCTTCCTGACCGCCAGCCTTCCTCTCCCCCAGCACACGCACATGTAGATTCGGGGGGAAGCTGCCTGCTCTTTCTTAGAGGAGCCAGGGCAGTTAATCTGCTGGTCCCTTTCTGAACAACTGTTGATGTGTGAGCTGTGTCTGTGTGTTATGTGCGTAAGCGGTGGTGTAACATGCACACACATGTACTGTTCCTTGTGCCCTGGCTTCAGCTCTCCAGCTGCCTTCTCAGCCTGAAGGCTGGGCTTCTCTGCTGGCGTGAGGCCCTAGATTGCATGTCGCCTGCTTACTAGGCGTCACAAGGCCAGGCTGGGGGCATGAGGAGGTTGGGGCAGCGGGAGAGTGGGGAGAAACTAGGGGAGTGCCTGCATATTTTAGAAAGAACCAAGTTTTTTCTTGGCAAAAACTTGTACAGAGACGAGTGAGGTTGGGCCTTTGGTCACGGTGGGATTGAAGCCAGCAGGACCCGAGATTTGGTGCCTCCATGATCCCTGCTCCTCTTCGGTTAATGCCCAAGGATTTCCATGAAGCCAGCGTGTATGATGGGGGCAGGAAGGTGGTATTTTCTGGGCAGGCGTGAACTAGAGCTGCCAGGGAGCTGCAGACAGTATTCTTGCAGTCTGGTGGTTAGGGGTATTCAGAAGGAAAAAGTTAATGGAACTGGCGATAAAGAGCAACCATTTGAGCATCTACTGGGAGACACCTGTCAACTGCACAGACCCTATCAGTGGGCATCACTCCCACCTCTTGGAAGACGAGACAGGGCAGAGAGTGCCTGCAGTGCTGAGGCCTGGTCCTTGCCCTAGGTTGGCCTTCCCACCTGACTTCATGGAGTGCTGAGGCTGGTCCTGAGGACAGTGAGTGCCCTGGATGTTGCGACCAGGCTGTGTTTTTTTTTTTTTTTTTTTTTTTTTTTGAGACGGAGTCTCGCTCTGCCGCCCAGGCTGGAGTGCAGTGGCCGGATCTCAGCTCACTGCAAGCTCCGCCTCCCGGGTTCACGCCATTCTCCTGCCTCAGCCTCCCGAGTAGTTGGGACTACAGGCGCCCGCCTCCGCGCCCGGCTAGTTTTTTGTATTTTTTAGTAGAGACGGGGTTTCACCGTGTTAGCCAGGATGGTCTCGATCTCCTGACCTCGTGATCCGCCCGTCTCGGCCTCCCAAAGTGCTGGGAATACAGGCTTGAGCCACCGCGCCCGGCCGACCAGGCTGTGTTCTAAAGTGATGCACAGCCTGTCTCCACTGTGTTTCTCTCTCTGACCCTGTCACTACCAGTCACACCCTACCGAGAGAGCTTGTATCCCAGAGCCACCCTGGATGGAGAGGAGATTGGTTTCCCCAGTGATTTCCTTCTTGAGGGGATGGGGTAGAGGAGCATGGAGCTAGCCTTTGCTGTATTCCTGCATGGGGACAGCAGGGTCTGGGCCTGGAGCAGAGGAGCTTGGGTAAAGGTATGGTGGCTGTTTGTTCAAAGTGTACATTCAGGCCGGGCGTGGTAGCTCACGCTTGTGATCCCAGCACTTTGGGAGGCTGAGGCAGGTGGATCATGAGGTCAGGAGATCAAGGCCATCCCAGCAAACATGGTGAAACCCTGTCTACTAAAAATACAAAAATTAGCTGGGCGTGGTGGCATGTACCTGTAATCCCAGTTACCCGGGAGGCTGAGGCAGGAGAATCGCTTGAACCTGGGAGTCAGAGTTTGTGGTGAGCCAAGATCGCACCACTGCACTCCAGCCTGGTGACAGAGCGAGACTCCGTCTCAAAAAAAAAAAAGTGTACATTCAGGGCCAGGCCCGGTGGCTCACACCTGTAATCCCAGCACTTTGGGAGGCCGAGGCAGGTGGATCACGAGGTCAGGAGATTGAGGCCAGCTTGACCAACGTGGTGAAACCCCATCTCTACTAAAAATACAAAAATTAGCTGGGCAGGGTGGTGAGCACTTGTAATCCTAGCTACTCAGGAGGCTGAGGCAGGAGAATCGCTAGAACCTGGGAGGCGGAGGTTGCAGTGAGCCGAGATTGCGCCACTGCACTCCAGCCTTGGCAACAAAGCGAGACTCCATCTCAAAAACCAAAAAGTGTACCTACCTTCCTCCTAATGGCATCCCTGGGGGAAGCTATTTCTACATTTTAGGTGGGGAAGATGAGGCTCAGAAGTTGCCTGGAGTATGAGGTTCTGTGCAGGGTTTGGACTCTGGCCTGTCTACCCTGGTGGAATAGCTGGTACCACGGGGCCTTTTGCTGTGGGGTTAGGCACCATGTGGGTGCTCTGGGGCCCTGGCATTGGATAGAATGGGAGGATTGCTTGAGCCCAGAAGTTCGAGGCTGTATGATCACGCAGCTGCCCTCCATCCTGGGCAACACACTGAGACACTCTGTTTTGTTTTTTGTTTTTTGTTTTTTGTTTTGAGACACGAGTCTCGCTTTGTTGACCAGGCTAGAGTGCGTTGGTGCAATCTCAGCTCACTGCAACCTCTGCCTTCTGGGTTTAGACAGTTCTCCCTGCCTCAGCCTCTCCTGGGTAGCTGGGATTACAGGCGGCCACCACCATGCCTGGCTATTTTTTGTATTTTTAGTAGAGACAGGGTTTCACTGTGTTGGTCAGGCTGGTCTTGAACTCCTGACTTCAGGTGATCCACCTCGGCCTCTCAAAGTGCTGGGATTATAGGTGTGAGCCACCATGCCTGGCCGTGAGACCCCTGTCTTTAAAAAATAAAGGACAGGGGCTGGGTGTGGTGGTTCACATCTGTAATCCCAGCACTTTGGGAGGCCAAGGTGGGCGGATCATGAGGTCAGGAGATGGAGACCATCCTCACTAACACGGTGAAACCCTGTCTCTACCGAAAATACAAAAAATTAGCCAGGCGTGGCGGCGGGCACCCGTAGTCCCAGCTACTCAGGAGGCTGAGGCAGGAGAATGGCGTGAACCCGGGAGGCGGAGCTTGCAGTGAGCTGAGATTGTGCCACTGCACTCCAGCCTGGGCGACAGAGCGAGACTCCGTGTGAAAAAAATGAATAAAGAAAGAACAGGAAAGTCCATCTTCATGTCCTGAGACTACAGAGAGAAAGTATCCAGGGCTCGTTCAATACCCCACCTGGGAGGCAGTTACCATGTGCCCATTTACATGTGAGCAAACAGGTACTCAGGGTTGGCCTCTTGGAGTTAGTCTCTCTGGCCAAAGCCTGTGCCCTTTGCACAAACATGCAAATCAGAACTGGGGCAGGCGTTGGATGAGAGTATGTGTGCTATGAGCAAATGAACGTAGGGCTGTCCAGGGCCAGACAGCGCAGAGGATGTGTGGGCCTGGAAGGGAAGAAGGGGGTGTGGCATGTGCTGCCTGGAAGCCTAAGGCTTCACTAAACAGCAGAGAAGCTTGGATGGCTTTCAGACTGGTGACGCCCTGGGCTCAAGCAGGAAGGTCAGGAGAGTGCAGTGGCATCTCCACTCTGGGCTGGCACAGTTTTGCCCACACCTACACCTGAATGGGTGCCTGAGTGTCTGGACTGTGCTAGGGTGTGGAATCAGATGGACAAGGCACAGTCTATGAGGCAAGGAGCAGAGATGGTCAACCAATGCAGACTGCTCGATAGTCATGTTGGGAGTTCAGGGTACTGGAGGGCTATAAGGGGCCCTCACCCAGTTGGAGAGAATGCTGGCTTCCTTGAGAAAGTGGTGAAAGTGTCTCATTCCTAGACACTTTTCAAAAGAAGACATACATGCAACCAACAAACATTTGAAAAAAAAGCTCAATATCACTGATCATTAAAGAAACACAAAACCACAATGAGATGCCATCTCACACCAGCCAGAATGTCTATTATTAAAAAGTTAAAAAAAGAAAAAAATAACATGCTGGCAAAGTTGCAGAGAAAAGGGAATATTTGTACAGTGTTGGTGGGAGTGTAAATTAGTTAAACCATTGTGGAAAGCAGCGTGGCAATTCCTCAAGGACCTAAAAGCAGAACTACCATTCGACCCAGCAATCCCATTACTTGGTATGTACCCAAAGAAATGTAAGTCATTCTGCCATAAAGACACATGCACATGTATGTTCATTGCAGCACTATTCACAATAGTAAAGACATGGAATCAACCTATATGCCCATCAATGACAGATTGGATAAAGAAAATGTGGTACATATATGCCATGGAATACTATTCAGACATAAAGACTTGAGATTATGTCCTTTGCAGGAACAAGGATGGAGCTGGAGGCCATTATCTTTAGCAAACTAACACAGGAACAGGAAACCAAATACCACATATTCTCACTTATATTCTCTCACCAAATGATGAGAACACATGGGGACTAAGAGGGAAACCGACAGATACTGAAGCCCAGTGGAAGATGGGAGGAGGGAGAGGAGCAGGAAAAATAACTATTGGGTACTGGGCTTAGTACCTGGGTGACAAAATAATCTGTGCAACAAACCCCCATGACACAAGTTTACCTATATAACAAACCTGCATATGTACCACTTAACATAAAATAAAAGTTAAAAACAAGGCCAGGCATGGTGGCTCATGCCTGTAATCCCAGCCCTTTGGGAGGCCGAGATGGGCAGATCACTTGAGATCAGGAGTTCGAGACCAGCCTGCCCAACATGGTAAAACCCTGTCTTTACCAACAACAACAAAAAAAGCCAGGTGTGGTGGCCCATGCCTGTAATCCCAACTACTCGGGAGGCTGAGGCAGGAGAATTGCTTGAACTTGGGAGGCGGAGGTTGCAGTGAGCTGAGATCGCTCCACTGCATTCCCGCTTGGGTGACAAAGCAAGACTCTGTCTCAAAAACAAAACAAAACAAAACAACATCAGACACCACATGGCAGGATCCAGGATCCAATCAGATCAAGCTCTGGCATCACCCCATGGCAGGATCTAGTCAGATATTACCTCCCAGCATCACCTCATTGTGAGATCCAATTAGATCATGCCTCATTACCCTTTGCTTATAAAACCCAACCCAACCCCTAGCTCAGGAAAAGAGATTGAGCATTCCCTCCTTCCTTGCCAGTTGACTTTAAATAAAGCTTTTCTTATTTCAAAATATAAAAAAGAAAGTATCTCTGCTGGGCATGTTGGCTGGCTCATGCCTGTAATCCCAGCACTTTGAGAGGCAGAAGTGGGCAGATCAACTGAGGTCAGGAGTTCAAGACCAGCCTGGCCAACATGGCAAAACCCTGTCTCTACTAAAAATACAAAAATTGGCTGGGCATGGTGCCTGGCTAATGTCCACGCCCGGCTAATTTTTGCATTTTTAGTAGAGACGGGGTTTTGCCATGTTGGTCAGGCTGGTCTTGAACTTCTGACCTTGTGATCCACCTGCCTCGGCCTCCCAAAGTGCTGCAATTATAGGCGTGAGCCACCACCCCCGGCCCTCTTGTTCCTGATTTTAGAGGAAAAACTTTCAGTTCATCATAAAAAAAAAAATATTTTTCGAGACAGAGTCTTCCTTTGTTTTCCAGGCTGGAGTGCAGTGATGCAATCGTGGCTCACAGCAGCCTCAAACTCCTAGGCTTAAGTGATCCTCCTATCTCAGCCTCCTGAGTCTAAGACTCAAGGTATGTGCCACCGCACCAAAAATTCTTTTTGGTAGGGTCTTGCTTTGACCTTCCTTTGACCCTGCTTTGACCCTTGGTTTGACCTTGCTTTGACAGGGTTTTGCAATGTTGCCCAGTCTTCTCTTGAACTCCTGGACTCCAGTGATTCTACCACGTTGGCCTCCCAAAGCAGTGGGATTATGAGCATGAATCATTGAGCCTGGCCAGCCTTTTGTCACTGAGTATTATGTAAGCTGTGGGGGTTTTTGTTGTTGTTGTTTTTGTTTTTGAGATGAAATCTCACTCTGTCGCCCAGGCTGGAGTGCAATGGCACAATCTTGGCTGACTGCAACCTCTGCCTCCTGGGTTCAAGCGATTCTCCTGTCTCAGCTTCCCAAGTAGATGGGATTACAGGCGTGCGCAACCACACCTAGCTAATTTTTTGTATTTTTAGTAGAGATGGAGTATCAACCATGTTGGCCAGGCTGTTTTCTAACTCCTGACCTCAAGTGATCCACCCTCCTCAGCCTCCCAAAGTGCTGAGATTACAGGTGTGAGCCACCGCACCTGGACTTTTTTTTTTCATGTATGGCCTTTATCATGTTGAGAAAGTTACCTGCATTCCTTGTTTTCTGAGTGGTTTTATTATGAAAGAATGTCGGATATTGTCAGATATCTTTTCTGCATCAGTTGAGAGAATCATGTGATTTTTTTCCCCTTCATTCTATTAATCTGGTATAGTTCATTAGTTCATTAATTGATTTCCATATGTTGAACCATCCTTATATTCCAGGAATAAAGTCTACCTGGTCATGGTGTATACTCTTTTTTTTTTTTTTGGGAGATGGAGTCTCGCTGTGTGGCCTAGGCTGGAGTGCAGTGGCATGATCTCGGCTCCTTGCAACCTCTGCCTCCCGGGTCCAAGCGATTCTCCTGCCTCAGCCTCCTAAGTAGCTGAGACTATAGGCATGCACCACCCCACCCGGCTAGCTTTTGTATTTTTAGTAGAGAAGGGGTTTCACCATGTTGGCCAGGCTGGTCTCGAACTCCTAACCTCAAGTGATCTGCCTGTCTCGACCTCCCAAAGTATGGGGATTACAGGCTTGAGCCACTGCGCCCAGCCAATGTGTACAATCTTTTTAATACGACGTTCAGCTTGGTTCACTAGTATTTTTACTCAGTATTCATGAAGGATATTGAATATTTTATTCAATATTTATGAGGTCTGTAGTTTTCTTGTAGTGTCTTTGGTTTTGGTGTCAGTATACCATAGGATTAGGATACTATGAACATGCCCTCATAGAGTAAGTTAGGAAGTGTTCTTTCCTCTTCAATTTAGGGAAGAGTTTGAGAAGGATTGATATTAATTAGGGTTTTGTTTTTTTTCTGAGATGGAGTTTTGCTGTTGTTGCCCAGGCTAGAGTGCAATGGCATGATCTTGGCTCACCACAACCTCTGCTTCCTGGGTTCAAGCGATTCTCCTGCCCCAGCTTCCCGAGTAGCCGGGATTACAGGCATGTGCCACCACACCCAGCTAATTTTGTATTTTTTAGTAGAGATGGGGTTTCTCCATGTTGGTCAGGCTGGACTCGAACTCCGACCTCAGGTGATCTGCCCGCCTTGGCCTCCTAAAGTGCTGGGATTACAGGTGTGAGCCGCCATGCCCAGCTGATATTAATTCTGCTTTAAACGTTTGCTAGAATTCGCCAGTGAAGCCATCTGGTCCTGGGCTTTTCTTTTGGGGGAGTTTAAAAATTACTGATTCAATTTCCTTAGTTATTTAGATTTTCTGCTTCTTCATGAATTAGTTTTGGTAGTTGAATGTTTAGCAATTTGTCCATTTCTTCTAGATTATCCAGTTTATTATATGTTCATTTATATTATCTTGTATTTTTTATTTCTGTAAAATTGTAAAGCTCTCACTTTCATTTGTGATTTTGGTAATATCAGTCTTCTTTTTCTTAGTCACCTTACCTAAATGTTTGTTAATTTTGTTGATTTTTTCTTTTAAAATTTGGTTTTCTGTATTATTTTATTTGTATTATAGATTTCTTGAAAAAAATCTTCTGAAGGAGCAATCAACTTTTTGTTTCATAGCTATTCTCTATAGTTTTCTATTCCCTATTTCATTTATCTCAATTCTAGTCTTTATATTTTTAAAAATTCTAGCTTTGAGTTACTTTTTTCTTTTTCTAGCTCCTTGAGGTGTGCAGTTAGAAAATTTCAAAACTTTCTTACTTCTCTTCTTCTACCCCTCCTCCTTCTTCCCCCTCCCCCTTCCTCCTCCTTCCCCTCCTCCTATTGGGGTGATCATACCCAACACCAGGTCGTGGGGGTGACAAAGTGAGTGGAGTCAGAGGATTGAGAAAAAGACAGTTTGAGAGATAAAGGTGGGATGATCAATCGTGGAGGCTGCCAAGGCTCTGAGCGCTGGGAGCCCATGGTATTTATTGCTAATCCAACAAAGAAACAGGTGGTGAGAATGTGGGGATCAAAAGGGCAGGTGCATGATCTACAGCTGTGATGGTTTAGCATGTATATGTAACATGTTCTGCTACTTGAGATAATGGAAATAGGAGCCTATCAGGGCTAGAAGCAAGGAACCAGCAAGTCTAGACACATTCCAGAGGACATTATGCAAGCCCTGCCTCAGTTTCCCTCCCAACACTCAACTTTTTCCCAACATCCTCCTCCTCCTCCTCCTTCTTCTTTTCTTCTTTCTCTTCCTCTTCCTCTTTCTCTTTTCTCCTTTTTTGTAGAGATGGGGTTTTGCTATGTTTTCCAGGTTGGTCTTGAACTCCTGGCCTAATATAATTCCCCTGCCATGGCCTCCCAAAGTGTTGAGATTACAGGCATGAGCCACCACACTTGGCCCTTTCTTTAAAAAAAAAAAAAAAATTAAAAATTTAAAAAATTTTTCGAGACAAGGTCTTGTTCTGTTGCCCAAGCTGGAGTGCAGTGGTGTGATCTCAGCTCACCGTAGCCTTGACCTCCTGGGCTCAAGTGATTCTCATCCCTCAGCCTCCCGAGTAACTGGGACTACAGGCACGTGCCACCATGCCCCGCTAATTTTTTGTATCTTTCTTATAGAGACAGGGTTTAGCCATGTTGCCCAGGCTAGTCTCCCTCAATCCTGCCCCCTTGACCTCTCAAAGTGCTGGTACTACAGGCACCGTGTCAGGGTGCTTTCTTCTTTTTCAATTGTGCTTATGGCTAAAAATTTTCCTCTTAGCACAGCTTTGCTTCATCCCATAAGTTTTGGTATGTTGTGTTTTCATTTTCATTTGTCTCAAGGTATGTTTATATTTCCTTTGTGATTTATGCTTTGGTCCATTGGTTGTTAAGCATGTGTTGTTTAATTTCCAAATATCATGAATTTTCAGGGATTTTTTCCTGTAATTTATTTACTTTTTTTTTTTTTTTTTTTTTTTTTGAGCCAGGATGGAGTGCAGTTGTGTGATCACGGCTCACTGTAGCATTGATCTCCTGGGTTCAAGCAGTTATCTCACCTCAGCCTTCTGAGTAGCTGGTACCACAGGTGTGCGCCACCATGCCTGGCTAATTTTTTTCTTTTTTTTGAAACAGGGTCTCACTCTGTGGCCCAGGCTGGAGTGCAGTGGTGCGATCATGGCTCACTGCAGCCTTGATCTCCTAGGTTCAGGTGATCCTCCCACCTCAGCCTCCTGGGAAGCTGGGACTACAGGTGCACACCAATACACTGGCTAATTTTTTGTGTTTTTAGTAGGGATGGGATTTCACCATGTTGCCCAGGAAGTTCTGAACTCTTGGATTCAGGCAATTCATTTCCCTCAGCCTCCCAAAGTATTGGGATTACAGGTGTGAACCACCACACCCAGCTTCTTTTTATTTTTAGAGATGGAGTTTCTCTATGTTGCCCAGGCTGATCTTGAACTCCTGGGCCCAGGAGATCCTCCCAACTTGTCCTCCCAAAGTGCTGTGATTACAGATGTGAGCCACCATGCTCAGCCCCTTCTGTTATTGAGTTCTAGTTTCATTCCACTGTGACTGGAAAATATACTTTCTATGATTTTAATTATTTAAAATATAACAAGGCTTGTTTTGTCACCTAACATACTGTCTATCCTGAGGAATATTCCATGTGCACTTGAAAGAAATGTGTATCCTGCTGTTGTGGAGTGGAATGTTGTACATATACAAGTATCCACGTGTTTTATAAATGTTCAAGACTTCTATTTCCTTATTGGTCTTCTGTCTAGTTGTTCCATCAATTATTGAAAATGGAGTATTAAAGTCTCCAACTACTTATTGTTGCATTGCCTACTTCTCCTTTCAATTATGTAATGTTTGCTTTACATATTTTAAGGTCACATTGTTTGGTGCATATATATTATTATTACATATTCTTGATGAATTGACCCTTTTAGTAATGTATAATGTCATATTTGTCTCTTGTAACAATTCTTTATTTAAATTCTATTTTGTGGTCAGGTGCAGTGGCTCATGCCTGTAATCCCAGCACTTTGGGAAGCCAAGGTGGGCAGATCACTTGAGGTGAGGAGTTCAAGACCGGTCTGTCCAACATGGCAAAACCCTGTCTCTACTAAAAATAAAAAAATTAGCTGAGCATGGTGGTACACAGCTGTGATTGCACTAATGTACTCCAGTCTATCTCAAAACAAACAAAAAACAACCTCCCCCCCAAAAAACCCAAAGTTATAATAATTCTGGCTTTTGTATTTACCCATGTAAATACCTTTATTGGGGATTTTTATTTCTTCAAACATCTTTGAGTTACTCTCTGGCATCCTTTAATTTCAACTGAAAGAGTCCCCTTAGCATTTCTTGTAAGGCAGGTCTAGTGGTAATGAACTTTCTCAGCTATTATGTATCTGAAAATGTCTTAATTTCTCACTTATTTTTGAAGGATCGTTTTGCTGAAAAAGGATTTTTGGTTGATAATTTTGTTTGTTTCAGCACTGTAAATATATCATGCTCACTGCCTTTTGACCTTCAGCATATCTTGTGAGTAATCAGCTGATAATCTTATTGAGGACACCTTGTATGTGATGAGTCACTTTTCTCTTGTTTTCAATATTCTCTCAGTATTTGCCTTTCAACTGTTTGATTATATTAAGTTTCAATATAAGTCTCTTTGTATTTATACTCCTTGGAGTTTATTGGACTTTTTAGATATTTAATATTCATGTCTTTCATCAAATTTGGACAGTTTTAGGCCATTATTTCTTCAAATAACCAGTCTCATTCTCTCTTCTCTTATTGAACTTCCATAACACCCATGTTATTTTGTTTCATGGTGTACCATAAGTAACTTAGTCTCTGTTCACTTTTCCTCACTCTTTCTCACATCTGTTCCTCAGACCTGATGATTTCAATTGCCCTACCTTCCAAGTTCACAGATTCTTTCTTCTGCTTTCTCAAATCTGCTCTTGAGCCCCTCTAGTGAAGTTTTTTATTTCAGTTATTATCCTTTTCAGGTCCAGAATTTCTGTGTGGTTCTTTCTTTTTATAATTTCTCTTTATTAATAACCTCATTTTGTTCATGCATGGCTTTCCTAATTTACTTTAGTCCTCATCTATTTTTGCTCTTAGCTCTTTAAGATAGCTATTTTAAAGTGTTTTTGTCTAATAAGTCTTATGTTGGGCTGCCTTGGACACAGTTTTTGTCAACTTGTTGTTTTTTTCCTTTGAATAGGCCATCTTTTCCCGTTTCTTTATCTGCCTTGTGATTTTGCTGTTGCTGTTGCAAACTGGACTTTTGACTATTATAATGTGATAAGTCTGGAAATCAAATTCTCTCTCTTCCTCAGCATTTTTTTAATTGCTGAAGGCTGTAGTAACGTTTGTTTTTATACTTTCCCAAGCTATTTTTGCAAAGACCATTCATTGTTTTTTTGTGGTCACCAAAGTGTCTGTTTCTTCAGCTTGTGTTTAGCCAGTGTTTTGACAGAGAATTCCCTGAATGCCAGGAGCTAAAAACTACACCACCACCACCACCACCACCACCACCACACACACACACACACACACGCACACACACAAGCATACCTCTCCCATCTTTTGCAAATTGGGTTGGGACTCTTTAACACTTATCTAGGCTTGTTCTGAGCCTAGGATCAGCCTGTGACAAAAGTTTCAGGGCTTTTCTGAATATGTGTTTTGCCCTGGACATGCATGTAGCATTCTCAATTTCCTGTATACATAGCTGTTTTATTTTTGTTTGAGTTGGATCTCGCTCTGTCATCTAGGCAGGTGTGCAGTGACATGATCATGGCTCACTGCAGCCTCGCACTCCTGGGCTCAGGTGATCTTGTTTCTGTTTCCCAAGTGGCTGGGACTACAGGAATGCACCACCATGCCCAGCTAAGCTTTCCCTTCCCTTCCCTTTTCTCCCCTCCCTTCCTTTCCCTTCCTCCTTCTTTTCTCTCTTCCTTCTTTCTTTCTTTCTTTCTTTCTTTCTTTCTTTCTTTCTTTCTTTCTTTCTTTCTTTTCTTTCTCTTTCTTTCTTTCTTTCTTTCTCTTTCTTTCTTTCTTTTCTTTTTTCTCTCTCTCCTTCCTTCCTTCTTTTTCTTTTGCTTTTTTCTTTTCTTTCCTTCTTTTTCTTTCTCCTTCCTTCCTTCTTTCTCTCCCTCTCTTTCCATCTCTCCCTCCCTCCTTCCCTTCCCCCTCCCTCCCTTTCTTTCCATCTTCCTTCCTTTCCCTTCCCTTTCCTTCCCCTCCCCTCCCTTTCCTTCCCCTCCCCTTCCTTTCCTTCCCCTCCCTTTCCTTCCTTTCCCTTCCCTTTCCTTCCCCTCCCCTCCCTTTCCTTCCCCTCCCCTTCCTTTCCTTCCCCTCCCCTCCCTCTCCTTCCCCTCTCCTCCCTTTCCTTCCCCTCCCCTCCCTTTACTTCCCCTCCCCTTCCCTCCCATCCCCTCCCCTCCCCTCTCCTCTCCTCTCCTCTCCTCTCTTCTCCTCTCCTGTCCCATCCCGTCCCGTCCCGTCCCGTCCCGTCCCGTCCCGTCCTGTCCTGTCCTGTCCTGTGTGAACATAGCTCACAGCAGCCTCAACCCTGAGGGCTCAAGTGATCTTCCTGTGTCCCTCCCAAGTAGCTGGGACAGCAGGTGCCTAACCCCCGTCTAATTATTTATTTTTTTTCTGCTCGTCCTCTGTGGGTTGGACCCACTGCCTAACCAGTCCCAATGAGATGAACTGGGTGCCTCAGTTGGAAATGCAGAAATCACCCGCCTTCTGCCCTGGTCTCACTGGGAGCTGCAGACCGGAGCTGTTCCTATTCGGCCATCTTGGCCCCTTCCAATTATTTATTTTTTTGTAGAGACAGGGTCTCATCATGTTCTCCAGGCTGGTTTAAAACTCTTGGGATCAGGGCAGGATCCTCCCATCTCAACCTCCCAAATTGCTGAAGATTACAGGTGTGAGCCACCATGCCCAGCCTGCTTTTCTATTTTGTTGTAGAGACAGGCTCTCACTATATTGGCCAGGCTTGTCTCAAACTCCTGGCCTCAAGCAGTCCTCTTGCCTTGGCCTTCCAAACTGCTGTGATTACAGGCATGAGCCACTGCACCTGTCGGCCTCTTCTTCTTTTTTTGAGTCAACGTCCAGCCTGGAGTGCAGTGGTGCAATATGGCGCACTGCAACCTCAAACCCCTAAACTCAGATGATCCTCCCACCTCGGCCTCCCAGATAGCTGGGACTACAGGTATATGCCACCATGCCAGCTAACTTTTTTTAAATTTTATTTTTTGTAGAGATGGGGTCTTGCTATATTGCCCAGGCTGGTCTCAAACTCCTGGCCTCAAGTGATCCTCCCACCTTGGCCTCCAAAAGCATTGGCATTACAGGCATGAGCCACTGTGCTTGGCTCATAGCTGCTTTAAAAATTTATATACACATATATATTTTAAGAGAGGGACTTGCTCTACTGCACTGGCTGGAGTGCAGTGTCACAATCATGGCTCACAACTCAAACTTCTGGGCTCAAGCAATCCTCCCGCCTCAGCCTCCCAAGTAACTGGTACTACAGGTGCATGCCACCACCCCCAGCTAATTTTTAAATTTGTTGTAGAGACAGGGTCTTGCTGTGTTATCCAGACTGGTCTCAAACTCCTGGGCTCAAGCAATCTGCCTGCCTCAGCATCCCAAAGTGTTGGGGTTACAGACATAAGCCACTGCACCCACAAATTGCTGTTGAATATCCAAATGGTCCAAGCTTCTCCTCTGGGTTTAAAATGGTATATGGCATGTCTCTACCTATAACCTCTTGCCCCAGGCATCTTTTCTGAACAATGTCCTGATTTTAGGCAAAAGATACAGCATCTTGCATCAGTTCTTCCAGGAGCCACCAGATAAGAACAGATGCACATAATAGATTGCAAATAAGGCCTGCTCTCTTTGGAGGGAGGGAACTGAGAACTGTGCTACTGTTGTCTCAATTCCAAAACTGTTGGCTGGGTGCAGTGGCTCATGCCTGTAATCCCAACATTTTGGGAGGCCAAGGCAGGAGATCACTTGAGGCCAGGAGTTTGAGACCAGCCCAGACAACATAGTGAGACCCTATGTCTACAAACAATTTAAAACACTAGCTGGGTGTGGTGGCACATACCTGTAATTCTAGCTTCTCAGCAGGCTGAGGTTGGAGGATTGCTTGAGCCCAGGAGTTTGAGGCTGCAGTAAGCCATGATTGTACCAGTACACTTCAGCCTGGCTACAGAATGAAACCGCTCAAAAAAAAAGACCAAGACTGCTGCCATGCTGGGGAAGGGGAGCGGGGGCAAGACTAAGTGAAAACACCGCAAAACTTTCCTACTGTTTTGACGATGGCCTTTTTTAAATTGAATGTTTGCCTGGTTGCTATAGGCCTTTGTTTTCTCGAGTGCCAACAAAGTTGATTCTGACAGTTGGGCTTGTTTATTCGGTGTTTCAGTTTGGAAATGAGAGCTTGGAGCTTCCTAGGCCACCATTTTGCAGATGTCATTTCCAATGGCATTTTTTGCATCTCGACTTTTTCCTCGTGTTCAGTGCTTCAGGACCACAAGATGGTTGCTACAGCTACAGACCTTCCATCTTTCTGGCACAGCGAAAAGTGGGGAAGGCTAGAATATCATGGCAGCTGCTTACCTCTCCTTTCACGAGGAAAGAAAAAGCCTTCCCATGGGGATCCCAGGGCCCCTGCTAGCTGCAAAGGGGCCTGGGAGAGCAGGGAGAGCCTCTCTCACCTAAGCAGTAGACACAGTCCTTCACCAGAGTGCAGGTTCTGATGACAAGAAAGACAAAGAGGCCACCAGCAGGCTGGATACCCCAAAGAGCCAGAAGTAGGGGATGTGATTACTCACATCTGTACCGGTCAGGGTGTTGTACACATATCCAGCCAAGGTACCTGTGACCCAGGTCAGGTGACCGGCTTAGCAATGTCACCTACCTTCCTCTCAACCCAGATCCCCAAACTCTTTGAATGCTGTTGGGATGCAGAACAGCAAGTCAGCAAGTGATTTTTTAAAAAAAATAATTTAATTTTTGTGGGTACACAGTAGATTATATATTTATGGGGTACATGAGATATTTTGATACAGATATACGATGTGTCATAATCACATCAGGTTGTAAATGGGGTGACCATCACCTCAAGCATTTGTCACTTCTTTGTGTTACCTCTCTGTAAAAGCATGTTTAATTACACCCTTTCAGTTATTTGTAAATGTACTGCTGATTGTAATTACCCTGTTGTGCTATCAAATACCAGCTTTTATTTATTCTATCTAATTATATTTTTGTACCCGTCAACCATCTCCGCTTCTCCCTACCTCCCCACTACTCTTCCCAGCCTCTGGTAACCATCGTACCTACTTTCTATTGCCATGCGTTTGTTTTAATTTTTAGCTCCCACAAATGAGTGAAAACACGTGAAGTTTGTCTTTCTGTGCCTGGCTTATTTCAGTGAGTGATCCTCATGTCTCCAGGGCTTGTCTCCACATGACTCACCAGGGGAAGCCCCTGCCAGGTGTCACCCCAGAGCCAACCACAGAGGGCTGCTCTGCTGATGGCTGCCTCACCCCCGGCTGCTCCTTCAGTGAACTGGCACAGCTCTGCATCCCTCTCTGGACCTGCTCAGAGTAGCCACATTTCAGGCGTGTCTTATGATTCTAACATCAAGCTTATAATATCAATCTTACTAATACCAAGAAAAAGTGGAAAATGAGGCATTATCTGGCAGTCATTAAATTAGTAAGGTCTAATGACAAACATAATACACGATGAAGATGAGACTGCGGGGAGATGGTGCCTTTGCGAGTTGCCCGTGTCAGCGGTAAGAGTCACGGCCCTCGAGAAATCACCGAGTCTTCATTACTCAAGACTGGCATCAACCCTTCACCAAATTCCAATAACTGAGGATCTGATAATTACCCGATAAATCCTAGATTAGCCTGAGGAAAGAAATGAGCTGTCCACATAAGAGTCATAAACATTGGGCTGGGGCTGCTGGCTCACGCCTATAATCCCAGCACTTTGGGAGTCCAAGGAGGGCGGATCACAAGATCAAGAGATCAATACTCTCCTGGCCAACATGATGAAACCCTGTCTCTACTAAAAGTACAAAAATTAACCGGGCATGATGGCACGTGCCTGTAGTCCCAGCTACTTGGGAGGCTGAGGCAGGAGAATCGTTTGAACCCAGGAGGCAGAAGTTGCAGTGAGCCAAGATCGTGCCACTGTACTCCAGCCTGGCAACAAAGCAAGACTCTGTCTCAAAAAAAAAAAAAAAAGAATGGTAAACATTGTACTCTGACTCACAAATCTCATCTAGGGGAACTTGTTTTAAGGAAATAAATTTAAAAAATAATAGGAAACATTGTTAGGCACAAAGAAGTCAACCAGAAACATATTTATCAAAAATGATCTATTGGGAACCAGCCCGACAGCACCAGAAGAGGAGAAGATCCATGAGTTCTGTGGACCATAACCTAGTCACAGACATGCTGATCAGAGATTGAAGGCAACAGGGAGGATTTCTGTGAAAAGTCAAGAGAAAAAGCAGGATGCATGTGTACATATCATATGGTCACAACTCGGCATGTGTGTCCAGAGGCACTGGCAGTTGGGTTGGGAGATCAGGTGTGAAATTTTCACTGTCATTCCGAACCGGATTGTGCTGCTGTTACACTGCTTGTGTTTCACAGACGACCCCAGGAGATCACATAGCTGGACTCTATCTGTGGTGCTAGGCTGGGCACAACTGGGCTCCAGGGGCTTAGCCTAGGTAGCCCCCATGGGAACAAATATATGAAAGACAGGGTGGGCCTTTCATATGCTTGTTCTGACGCTCAGCCCTGTGCATGCCAACAGTGACTTCCTGCTGCAAGTGCCCACAGCCCTGCCTAACGCCCTTTGACAGTGAGTGTGCCCGCTACATGCTGGGGCTAAAGCTTCCAGGAGTGTCCTCTACCAGTGACAGAAGAACGTGGTGGAAAGGTATCTGTGTCCTTATTCCTTGGAGGCGACCCTCTTGGACATGTCCCCACCAGCTCCTGGAGGTCCCTGGGGGCAGGAGAAAGCTCTTGGATGCACTCTGGTCAGCTTCCTTCCATCCCCTGGCTCATTCCCCACTCAACAACTGCTGTCATCTGGGGTCACCTCCCCAATAAACTTTTTGCACTGGGATCCTTGTTTCAGGATCTGTTTCTGGAGGAACTAGATGACAACACCAGGAACAGAGGACCTAGAGAGGCAGCTTCATGGGTGGTGGGGTCTCTGCCTCTGCCGGCCAGGGACTTGGGAGCAGTTCTGGGAAGGTGCTGGATGGGGCTGTCACTCCCAGGGGCAGGCCCTTGGCTGCTGACTGTCTGTCCTCTCCACTATGGCTGTCTTGAGGACTTAGGGGTCAGCCTGACCCTGCCTTGGCCCCCTTCCTCTCAGCCTCTGTCTTCCCCTGCATGAGGCTGGGTGGCTCCCCTGTGAATCAGGCAGGGGTCCACAAAACACTAGAGACAGGTCCCTCCCTGCAGCTGTCTCCAGTGGATGGCACGCAGGTGATGTTCCCAACAAGCTGCCCTTATCTGCAGCTCAGCTTTGGTAATTGGGGCCAAGGTCATGGCCCATCCTGGTGATAGTGAGAGCCCAAGGTAGGCCTTGAAGATTCCTATCAGGAGGGAGCAGAAAGTGTGTACCACGCCCCTGGGCCCAGGTGGAGCAGGGCTGCTGCTCAAGGCTCCCGGCCATGCTCTGTCCCTTGCTAGGGGTGACTGGTGGGACAGGCCTGGCCAAGGGACAAGAGGGAGAAGGTCAGGGGGAAGTGGGGATGAAAAGCAAAATGAGCAAAGGAGAGTCTTCCGATATCTGGGGTCTCTGTAACTGTCAGGCCCAGGAGTGAGCTGTTCTTTCCCTTTGCTTCCTGGAGGAGGGGACTTTTGTCACTGCGTCACTCCACCCTGACTGCCCCTCTGTTATCAGGCTGTTAATATTAATTAACAACAGTTGCTAGGGATGACAGTGCAGAGGGTGCCTCTGAGCCCATAGCTGGCCCTGATCCCAAGAAGGGGTAGGGCAGATCGGGGGTCTAAGGCTGAGCCAGGGAGGGTGCGGAGGTTCCTCGGCCATGCTGAGTTCCTGAGGCCAGAGCCCAGCCAGTGCCTGGTTTCACCTGTGCCTCCAGGCCCTGGCACCAACTCCAGCAGAAGCTGAGTTAGGGGCTGATAGCGTGGTCTCTCCCCTAACTGGCTCAGCCCTCTGGCTTCGGTCGTTTTGGGAAGTGAGTGGAGACCCTAGCACCCGCATGATGAGGCTCATCTCAAGCGGGGGCCTGTGGACTGGGGCCAAACAGTGGGAGTGGTGGATCATTAACTAGCAGGGCTCAGCCTCATTGGTCCCTAACCCAGTCAGGCCAGGGTTGTCATCGAAGGGGAGGAGGCTGCCTTAATGTGTGTTCAGCCCTTGGCTATCCCTGAGGCCTGGCGCGGCTACCCGCTGACCCCTTCTCGACCCGGGATGGCGGAGGCCGGCCTGAGGGGCTGGCTGCTGTGGGCCCTGCTTCTGCACTTGGTGAGTCCCAGGGCTTGGCTCCACCTCCCCTACAGCCTCCAGTTAGGGACCCTGGGGCCAGCCGTGTACCAGGCGAGTGTTACTGGGTAACAGCAAGGGAGCCTCAGGGCCTGCAGGCTGGGCCAGTCTCCGGACACATGAGGGATGCCAGGCCCCACAGAGGAGAGGTGCAGGTGGAGGGTTTCCAGGTCACAGAGTTGAATGCACACAGGGGTGAAAGAGGTCGCTGGACTGGGGTGTTCCAAGTCCCTCCTGTCACTGGCCCTACTGGGTGGGGTCCAGGCCTGCAGTTGAGGGAGGTCTGAGGCAAGGAGGTGCTGGGATGGGGTTACCTAGTGAGCATCACCTAGGGAGTCCTGGGAGAAGATCCAGGACTGGCGCCTCTTAAGTTCCTCGCTCCCTTTGTGTCTGGGAGGTGGGTGATGGCTTTCAGCCTCAAGCAGGTGGTGGTGGTTGTGGCGGTGGGAGCCGGGGGGCCTCCTGCACAGACTCTCCATGAGAGACCCTGGCCTCTGGATGTGGTGTGCAGTGTGGGGACTCAGGCTGACTTTGATGTGGGCAGGGCCCGGCACCTTGGAGTCAGCTTTGCCTCCTTACCCATACCTGGCCTCTCCAGCAGGACCTTCCTAAACTGCAGGTCTATCAGGCCACACCTAGGAAGAAAGGCCTGGCTGCCCCGCCCACTTGTCACTCCAACACTGGCTGGCTGGCTGGCACATGCCTCCAGGAGGCTTCCCACTCCCCACACTCCCTCCTTCCCTGCCCCTGCTCCATGTCCTTCTTACCCCCACGCCCTCCCTGGCTGCCTGCTGCCTGGATGGCACCCAGCTGTGTCAGGGCCCATGAGTGATGTTGCTGTGTCTGCAGGCCCAGAGCGAGCCTTACACACCCATCCACCAGCCTGGCTACTGCGCCTTCTATGACGAATGTGGGAAGAACCCAGAGCTGTCTGGAGGCCTCATGACACTCTCCAACGTGTCCTGTCTGTCCAACACGCCAGCCCGCAACATCACAGGTGATCACCTGATCCTATTACAGAGGATCTGCCCCCGCCTCTACACCGGCCCCAACACCCAAGCCTGCTGCTCCGCCAAGCAGCTGGTATCATTGGAAGCGAGTCTGTCGATCACCAAGGCCCTCCTCACCCGCTGCCCAGCCTGCTCTGACAATTTCGTGAGCCTGCACTGCCACAACACATGCAGCCCCAACCAGAGCCTCTTCATCAATGTGACCCGCGTGGCTCAGCTAGGGGCTGGACAACTCCCAGCTGTGGTGGCCTATGAGGCCTTCTACCAGCACAGCTTTGCCGAGCAGAGCTATGACTCCTGCAGCCGTGTGCACATCCCTGCGGCTGCCACGCTGGCTGTGGGCAGCATGTGTGGCGTGTATGGCTCTGCCCTTTGCAATGCCCAGCGCTGGCTCAACTTCCAGGGAGACACAGGCAATGGTCTGGCCCCACTGGACATCACCTTCCACCTCTTGGAGCCCGGCCAGGCTGTGGGGAGTGGGATTCAGCCTCTGAATGAGGGGGTTGCACGTTGCAATGAGTCCCAAGGTGACGACGCAGTGGCCTGCTCCTGCCAGGACTGTGCTGCATCCTGTCCTGCCATCGCCCATCCCCAGGCCCTGGACTCCACCTTCCGCCTGGGCCGGATGCCGGGTGGGCTGGTCCTCATCATCATCCTCTGTTCTGTCTTCACTGTGGTCGCCATCCTGCTTGTGGGACTCCGTGTGGCCCCCACCAGGGACAAAAGCAAGACGGTGGACCCCAAGAAGGGCACCAGCCTCTCTGATAAGCTCAGCTTCTCCACCCACACCCTCCTTGGCCAGTTCTTCCAGGGCTGGGGCACCTGGGTGGCTTCGTGGCCTCTGACCATCCTGGTGCTGTCTGTCATCCCGGTGGTGGTCTTGGCAGCGGGCCTGGTCTTTACAGAACTCACTACGGACCCCGTGGAGCTGTGGTCGGCCCCCAACAGCCAAGCCCGGAGTGAGAAGGCTTTTCATGACCAGCATTTCGGCCCCTTCTTCCGAACCAACCAGGTGATCCTGACGGCTCCTAACCGGTCCAGCTACAGGTATGACTCCCTGCTGCTGGGGCCCAAGAACTTCAGCGGGATCCTGGACCTGGACTTGCTGCTGGAGCTGCTGGAGTTGCAGGAGAGGCTGCGGCACCTCCAGGTGTGGTCGCCCGAAGCACAGCGCAACATCTCCCTGCAGCACATCTGCTACGCCCCCCTCAATCCGGACAATACCAGTCTCTCCGATTGCTGCATCAACAGCCTCCTGCAGTATTTCCAGAACAACCGCACGCTCCTGTTGCTCACGGCCAACCAGACACTGATGGGGCAGACCTCCCAAGTCGACTGGAGGGACCATTTTCTGTACTGTGCCAAGTGAGTCCGTGGTGGGGCCCAAGCGAGGAGCGGGCTGGGGCTGGGCTGCCATGGCCTCCCGGGAACCTGGCCGGGCATACAGCTGGTCCTGAAGGACCAGAGGTAGCTATTCCTATGACTCTGGCCTGGGGCTGCCCAGATGCTTATCTCTGCCCCTCGTCCAGCTGCCATTTCCTTTGGCCAGAGTTCCTGCTCATGGCTGCAGGTTTGTGCATGGCCATCACTGGCCCTTCAACCCCGGGTCCACTCTGTCTTTCTGCAGAGCTCCTGACATGTGGCGCTCCCTGCCACATTCTTGGTTTAAGTCTGACAGAGGAGTCCGATTGGCACAGCACATGTTTATATTTGCCTTGTTTTGCTTCTTGTTTCTGTGCCAGGTGCCATAGGGCCGTCAGTAGCCCGTGAGGTACCATGGTATGCACTGGAAAAAGTGCCCTCAGGCCAGGGGTCATGGCTGGTCTCAGGCACCTGGGCCGGGTGTCCTGGGGCAGGCCACAGCCACATACACTTCTATTGATTGGGGTTCGGTCCTGGTTCTGTCCACTCCGGTGTGCTGCCAACAAGGCTGCTGGACCAAGGCGCCCAAGAGCCAAGGGCAGCAGCGGGGCGGTGGCAGTGGAGGCTCCTTGAGGTTGGAGTAGAGCAGAGGTCCTCAAAATGAACGTTTAGTACTCCATACTCCAGAGCAAATGAGAGTTAAAAGGGGCAAATAGCATCTTAGTGTTATTATGAAAACAGTTCTGACCTTACAGACCCTTGAAAGGATCTCCAGGACACCGAAGGGCCCCAGGCCACACTATGAGAACCACTGGATTGGAAGAGAGTGCTGACACTTTCTGTACCCTGCTATCTGGCTCTGCATCCCTTGGCTGGGCCCCAAGTTTGGGCTGTTTCTCAGAGTGTCTGTGCCAGGAACCCAAGGGCTGTCTCTTGGAAACAGCGGGAATGAGAGGAGCTATTGTTTGCTCTGGGGAGGCATCGTGGTCTGACCTCCGACTCGTGTCTGATGCTAGCTGTATAGTCCATTATAGGGCATTATCTTTATTTTGACTTGGGTGCTCACAACAACTCTTGGGTGGTCCAATTATCCCCACTTTACAGACATGAAAACTGAGGCTCGCAGGGGTGTGGTAAGCTGCTCAAAGTCACACAGCAACCAGCACTTGCTTGCTGAGAGCTGAGAGAGGGGAGTAGAGAGCTTCGCTCTGGTGTCCCACCGCGTCTTCACAATGATGGGCTTTGCAGAAAGGGCTAAGCTGAAGGAACTACAGAATTGCCTGAGGGTACCAGGCTAGTAAACTCTGAAAACATTGGCTCCTGGGCTCCAGGATTCCAAATTTGACCTCAGTACCTAGAGGGTTTTGGGGGGCCCTAGGCAGGAGAAGGAGGCTGAGAGGGCAACATTTGAGACAGCCCATGCCAGACCCCACGGCTCAAATCCCAGCTCTTCCGCCCTCATCACACCTGAGGACTTCAGATGTGATGCTCAATCCAGAATCAGATACTGTCAGAGCCAGGAAGGTCAGGCTAGTGTGTGGAGACGTGAGAGGCACAGAGGGACATGGCCCGGAGCAGCCCCTGCCTGGCACAGAGGAGGCACCCGGCAGCTCCAACTCACTCGGTGGGTGGGGGCCTGCAGGAGATCTTGCTGGATGGGAGCCATTTAGGACCCACTGGGCTGGGCTATCTGCAGTTATCTGCAGCCAGTGTCCCCCACCCCACCAGCTCACCCTCCGTAGTGCTGTGGGTCTGGGGTGGGAGGGGAAGGGAGGGGCCATAGGGACTGGGCAGGGCCAGGAAAGGCCCTTTCCCTTTGTGGTCATCTCCCTCCAGTGCCCCGCTCACCTTCAAGGATGGCACAGCCCTGGCCCTGAGCTGCATGGCTGACTATGGGGCCCCTGTCTTCCCCTTCCTTGCCGTTGGGGGGTACAAAGGTAAGCTAAGTGGGCCCTGAGAGGAGGCCAAGGAAGATGCAGTATTGGGGCAGGAACCATAGACGGGAGGGTGGGGGTGGTGCTGGGGGTTCTCACAGCCTGGGGGTGACCTGGTTTCTGGAAGCTATAGGCCGACCCTGTCCTGTCTCCTCTCTCTGCCATCTCCTTTATCTTCTCATAGTGTTACTCAGGCACTCTGGTTTTTTGCCTGGGCCCAAAGGTCTTACCTTTGCCTGAGAGAAGTGGGGTGTAGGAGGTAAGGCCATGAATCAGATGAAGAAGGAGTGGGGGAGAAGGAGCAAGGGGTGATGGCAAGGGTGAAGCTAGATAGGGGGAGGGAATATAGGGGTGCAGCTGGAGGGGGAGGGAGGCACGGGTGCAGCAGGAAGGGACTGAGCATTTCTTATCCCAGGGAAGGACTATTCTGAGGCGGAGGCCCTGATCATGACGTTCTCCCTCAACAATTACCCTGCCGGGGACCCCCGGCTGGCCCAGGCCCAGCTGTGGGAGGAGGCCTTCTTGGAGGAAATGCGAGCCTTCCAGCGTCGGACGGCTGGCAAGTTCCAGGTCACGTTCATGGCTGAGGTAGGGGCTGCAGGGTCCCTGGCTCTGGGGGTGCAACCCAGGTGGTCTTGGGTCAGCTCCTGTGTCCCCAAGCTGGGCAGTGGCTGCCTGCTCGGAACAGGGTGATTGTGATGGCTGTTCTTGTAGCCTCACCAGGGATGATGGGGGGCCATCAGGCCCTGTGACACAACACACAGTGCCCAGTGACTGAGCTATTGAGAGCCAGCCTGGCTGGAGCAGGCACGGTCAGTGGGGGCTGGTCGGGTGTGTGTCCACAGCGCTCTCTGGAAGATGAGATCAATCGCACCACAGCCGAAGACCTGCCCATCTTTGCCACCAGCTACATTGTCATCTTCCTGTACATCTCCCTGGCCCTGGGCAGCTATTCCAGCTGGAGCCGAGTGATGGTGAGAAGCGGGAGGGACACAGCTAGGTGGGCTAGCCCAGGACCCCAGGCATCTTCAGCAGGCCTTCTACAACTTTCCTAACCAGAGCATCTCAGAGCAGCAGAATGGACACACCTAAGTGGCTGCCCCAAAGGGTAATACCTCTCGAAGGTGTTCTGTGCTGAAAGTGAAAGGCCAAGAGCTGTTTTCTTTTCTTTTTCTTTCCTTTTCTTTCTTTTCTTTTCTCTTTTCCCTCCTTCCCTCTCTCTTTCGCTTTCTTTTCTTTCTCTCTCTCTCTTTCTCTCTCTGTCTCTCTTTTTTTCTCTTTCTTTCTTTTGAGACAGGGTCTTGCTCTACTGCCCAGGCTGGAGTGCAGCGGCATGATCATAGCTTGTTGCAACCTCAAAAATCCTGGGCACAAGTGATCCTCCTGCTTCAGCCTCCCAAGTAGTTGGGACTATAGGCACATGCCATTGCGCCCAGCTTTTTTTTTTTTTTTTTTTTTAAGACAGAGTTTTGCTCTTGTTGCCCAGGCTGGAGTGCAATGGCGCGATCTTGGCTCACTGCAACCTCTGCCTCCCAGGTTCAAGCAATTCTCCTGCCTCAGCCTCCTGAGTAGCTGGGACTACAGGCATGTGCCACCACACCTGACTAATTTTGTGTTTTTAGTAGAGACAGTGTTTCTCCATGTTGGTCAGGCTGGTCTCGAACTCCTGGCCTCAGGTGATCTGCCCACCCAAAGTGCTGGGATTACAGGCATGAGCTACTGCTCCCGGCCATTTTTTTAAAAATTTTTTGTAGAGACGGAGTCTCGCTTTGTTGCCTAGGCTGGTCTCAAACTCCTGGGCTCAAGCAATTCTTCCTCGTCAGCCTCCCAAAGTGTTGAGATTACAGGTGTGAGCCACCACACCTGACCTAAGAGCAGTTTTCTTTCTGTTACATGCCATACCCTGACTTGCCCAAATGCAAAGCTAATACTTACAATCTCTTGCAATGCGTGCTCAAGGAAGATGGAGCAGGCTCACCTATGCCTTGGGGTTTCATGGACCTGCCCTTGGGAGGATGGCTCTGCAGAGGGGCTTTAATGTGAGATATGAGCTCCTCACCACCGGGGGCATATCGGGGACCTGCAGGCACGGAGGGTGCCTGCCTGCTGTGGTGTCTCGCCTAGCTGAGGCTGGTGGGCATACTGGGTAGGTGCTAGGTGGCCAGGGGGCTGAGCCTGTTTGCATTACAGGTGGACTCCAAGGCCACGCTGGGCCTTGGCGGGGTGGCCGTGGTCCTGGGAGCAGTCATGGCTGCCATGGGCTTCTTCTCCTACCTGGGTATCCGCTCCTCCCTGATCATCCTGCAAGTGGTGCCTTTCCTGGTGCTGTCTGTGGGGGCTGATAACATCTTCATCTTTGTTCTCGAGTACCAGGTAAGAAGGGAGGAGCTCTCCATACCCCCAACTGCCCACTCTTCTGCCAACCTCACCTCCTGGCCAGATGGGACTCTGGCGTGAATTTGCTGGGTCTCCCTGCAGACTCTTTCTGTTCATCGACACTCATGTTTACAACATCTGTAGAAACTAGAGTGTGTTGACATAAATGACTTCATCCTGCCTCTACCATCCGGAATTAGCTTTCTGTTAACTCCTTGCAATGTCTAGTAAAACCTCTCCATGTTAGTACATTACAGCCTCCTCCTGTCTTTATGCTGCTACGTAGCATTCCACGGTAAGGATAAATCAGAGTCGATTTCACCTCTCCCTGTTGGTGAACAGGGTTCCAACAATGCTTGGAACAGGGGTGCTATAGACATCTCGAAAGCACCAAGCATTTCTCCCAGCCAGACCCTGGAAGAAGAACATTGGCCGTGGAGAGTGTGAGGGTCTTTGATGATTCAGGAAGGTCAGAGCAGCTCCTCAGGCCTGGCTGCAGCTCTGGGCACTTGCCAGCTCCCTGCTGGCCTTTGAGGGATGGTGCCCTTGGAGGTCCCTGGCTCTTATCCCTGCTGTTCCCACCCAGAGGCTGCCCCGGAGGCCTGGGGAGCCGCGAGAGGTTCACATTGGCCGAGCCCTGGGCAGGGTGGCCCCCAGCATGCTGTTGTGCAGCCTCTCTGAGGCCATCTGCTTCTTCCTAGGTGAGCCTGGGGCAGACCCTTCCCACTTGGCATTAGGCCTGCTGGGTTAGTGCCGGGGCCTAGGAGTTCCCAGAGGGCAGTGGGTATAGTGCAGACCCCCTTCCCCCCTGCACTTGTCAATGTCAGCTCCCACTCTGCCCTTGAAGCCAGGGTTCCCTGACAGCCCTCTGCTCCCTCACAGGGGCCCTGACCCCCATGCCAGCTGTGCGGACCTTTGCCCTGACCTCTGGCCTTGCAGTGGTCCTTGACTTCCTCCTGCAGATGTCTGCCTTTGTGGCCCTGCTCTCCCTGGACAGCAAGAGGCAGGAGGTAGGGGCGGCCGGGCCAGTACCAAGGGACCTGCCCCTGGGTTCCCACCATGGCAGGGAGATGGGGTGGCTTTACCACCACAGAGATGGCCCAGAGAATGGGGTGGGGGACAGGGGCATTGTGCCGGGAAGGTAATATTTAGGCCATGTATTCTCCAATTTCCTATAGAAAAATAAATTTGTTTTGACAAATTTTGCAATATAATCGAACCTCCTTAAGTGCATGAGGTTCAGAAATAAAATACAGTTGACCCTTGAACAATGTGGAGATTAGGGGACTGACTGTCTGAGAAGTTGAAAATCTGCATGTAACTTTTTTTTTTTTTTTTTTTTGAGATGGAGTTTCACTCTTCACCTAGGCTAGAGTGCAATGGCGTGATCTCAGCTCACTGCAACCTCTGCCTCCTGGGTTCAAGCGATTCTCCTGCCTCAGCCACCCGAGTACTGAGATTACAGGCCCCCACCAGCTCTCCTGGCGAATTTTTGTATTTTTAGTAGAGATGGGGTTTCACCATGTTGGTCAGGCTGGTCTCGAACTCCTGACCTCAAGTGGTCCACCCACCTTGGCCTCCCAAATGCTGGGATTACAGGCGTGAGCTACCATGCCTGGTCTGCAGGTAACATTTGACCCCTCCAAACTTAATTCCTACTAGCCTACTATTACCTAGAAGTCTTAATGATAATATAAGTAGTCGATAACACATCTTTTGAATGTTATATGTATTATAAACTGTATTCTTACAATAAAGGAAGCTAGAAAAAAGAAAATGTTAGTAAGAAAGTCATAAGGAAGAGAAAATCTATTTACTATTCACGAAGTGAAAGTGGATCATCATGAAGGTCTTTATCCTCATTGTCTTCAGGTTGAGTAGGCTGAGGAAGAGGAGGAAGAGGAGGGCTTGGTCTTGCTGTTTTGGGGGCAGCAGAGGTGGAAGAAAATCTAGGGATAAGTGAGCCTAGGCAGTTCAAACTCGTGTTGCTCAAGGGTCAGCTGTATAAATGAGAGATGGACAGGAGTTGATCTGTTGGTTTAAATGATGGCATACAATTTAAAGATATTTTATCAAGATTTTAAAAAAAAAGGCAAAGAAAACAGCACACTGGTATGTCTCCATGAGCGGCACTGGCACAGGCCACCCACAGAAGGTGACACTCCCTGGGGGCAGGAAGGTGGTCCCTGGGATCTGGTCTGCTCTGGGACTACCTCGAGGGGCTGCCTCCCGCTCCAGGCCTCCCGATTGGACGTCTGCTGCTGCGTCAAGCCCCGGGAGCTGCCCCTGCCTGGCCAGGGAGAGGGGTTCCTGCTTGGCCTCTTCCGAAAGGCCTATGTCCCCTTCCTGCTGCACTGGATCACTCGAGGGGTTGTGGTGAGTGGGCCTGGAAGCACAGGAGGGCAGGGGGACTAGGTGGGGACCTCGCCTCAGGGAGACCAGGGTTGGAGGTGGGGAGGTGCTGATACCTGGGGCTGGCATGCAAGTCTGCTCAACTTCAGAATGTTGCCCATGACACCCTGACTGACTTAAATTTGTGGGGAGATTGGGGGGCGGCTACTGGGCAGGGTGGTCTCATGCAGCAGGTCCCTTCTCAGCTGCTGCTGTTTCTCGCCCTGTTTGGAGTGAGCCTCTACTACATGTGCCACATCAGTGTTGGACTGGACCAGGAGCTGGCCCTGCCCAAGGTGAGCTCAGGCTCTTCTCAACCCTTAGGCCCTTGGGATTTGGGGAGGGGCAGTAGCAACCAGCAGGGATGGGTTGGGGGTCTCTAGCCAGGGGCTTGGCCAGAGGTGCAGAGCTGCTCACTGCTTTGGAGGCATCTCCAGCAGTCCTGCGGAGTGAAGCCACATTCATGTATGAACAGCACAACCACCAGGTGCCAGCCCCAGGCCACAGTAAGAGAGATGGCCCAGGCACTGGAGGGCTGTCCATGTGAGACAGCAGGCCACAAAGAATGACTGTCACTTTGCTGAGTGCCTGCCCAGTGTCCAGCCCTGTGAATCCTCTGGGCCTGAAGCCCAGGGAGGGCAGGGGTTCAGGGAAAGGAAAGCCCCATGGTTGGAGGGGCCTCCAAGCTCGCATAGGATTTGCAGAGGAAAGTGATGACAGACTGGCCAATGGGGGGCTGGGGCGAGCCCAGGTGTGTTTCCTGGGTGTGGCAGCGACTGTGGGGGTGGGATGAGCTGGAGGCCAAGGGCATGGTTGGGGAGAGGCTGATTGCCCAGCCTGGATCAGTAAGTGTGTGGGCCAACAGGCACAATGTGTCAGCCAAGGCTGGGGACCCGGCTCATCTGGATGTGCACCAGTGGTGGCCATGGACTGGTGGCCAAGAGAAAGCAGCCACAGACAACAAAGTCTGAGACACATGGTCAGACTGCATGAGCAAGCTCTGCGGAGAGGGAGGGCATCAAGGGGACTTGATGTCTAGGACCCATCTGGAGAACTGTGATGGAGATTTGGGCAAGAGTCTGGGCACTGGCAGGAGCCCCAGTGGAAGCAGCGAGGCCCAAGCCCACAGCAGGGCTGAGTGGGGTGCAGCTGGGGTAGATGTGTTAGGCTGTACTGGCCTGGAAGCCAGGTGAGGGAGGACAAGAGCAGACAGCTCAGGACTATACTTTGGGTGACCCTATGGAGGGAGAGCAGGTGGGGAGTCCCAGAATGAACCTGCCACCTGCAGAAGCCCTGGGGGCTATGTCACGGGGCTGAGGTGAAGAGGGTCTTTAGTGCCCCAAGAGCAAGAAGGAAGGACGTGATGGGCCACTAGACCTTGCTGAGGTTTTATGTTGACGTCTTTTGTTTATTTTTCTGTTGGGGATGTTTGTTTCTTACTGCTTTTAAAATTTTTATCATTTTTTTCCCCAGTTTTTTATTGTGGTAAAATACACATAATAGAAAATTACCATTGTAACCTTTTTTAAGTGTACAGTTCAGTGATATTAAGTACACTCATACTATTCAACTATCACCACCATCCATCTCCAAAACTCTTTCCTTTTTGCAAAATTGAAACTTTATCCAATAAACAGTGACTCCCCATTCTCCCCTCCCCTCAGCTCCTGACACAACCACCATTTACTTTTTTTTTTGAGATGGAGTTTTGCTCTTGTTGCCCAGGCTGGAGTGCAATGGCACAATCCCGGCTCACCGCAATCTCCACCTCCCAGGTTCAGGTGATTCTCCTGCCTCAGCCTCCCAAGTAGCTGGGATTACAGGCGGCCACCACCACACCCAGCTAATTTTTGTATTTTTAGTAGAGACGAGGTTTCACCATGTTGGCCTGGCTGGTCTTGAACTCCTGACCTCAGGTGATCCACCTGCCTCGGCCTCCCAAAGTGCTGGGATTACAGGTATGAGCCACCGCACCTGGCCTCTACTTTTTCTTTTTTGTTTTGAGATGGAGTCTTGCTCTGTCGCCCAGGCTGGAGTGCAACGGTACGAACTCGGCTTACTGCAGCCTCTGCCTCCCAGGTTCAAGCAATTCTCCTGCCTCAGCCTCCTGAGTAGCTGGGACTACAGGCATGTGCCATCACACCCAGCTAATTTTTGTATTTTTAGTAGAGATAGGGTTTTGCCATGTTGGCCAGGCTGGTCTCGAACTCCTGACCTTGTGATCGGCCCGCCTTGGTCTCCTGAAGTGCTGGGATTACAGGCATGAACCACTGTGTCTGGCCCATTTACTTTCTGTTCTATGAGTTTGACCACTCTAGGCACCTCGTATAAGTGAACTCAAACAATATTTATTTTTTTGGCTGGAAGTGGTGGCTCACTCCTGTAATCCCAGCACTTTGGGAGGCTGAGGTGGATGGATCGCCTGAGATTAGGAGTTTGAGACCAGCCTGACCAGCATTGAGAAACCCTGTCTCTACTAAAAGTATAAAATTAACTGGGCATGGTGACACATGCCTGTAATCCCAGCTACTTGGGAGGCTGAGGGAGGAGAATCACTTGAACCTGGGAGGCGGATGTTGCGGTGAGCTGAGATCATGCCATTGCACTCCAGCCTGGGAAACAGAGTAAGGATCCGTCTCAAAAAAAATAAATAAATAAAAATAAGTCTATTTTGTCTGGTATTAGTATAGCTATCCCTATTCTCTTTTGGTTCCTATTTACATGGAATCTCTTTTTTTCTGTTCTTTCACTTTTGACCTATTTGTGTTTTTGGATCTAAGGTGAGTCTCTTGGAGAGAGCATATAGTTAGATCACGTTTTGTTGTTTTTTAGCAGATGGGGGCTGCCTAGGGCACAGTATGCCAACTCTCACAATCTTGATCGTGTGTTTAATCCATTCTACCACTCTTTTTTTTTTTTTTTGAGATGGAGTCTCGGTCTCTCGCCCAGGCTGGAGTGCAGTGGAGCGATCTTGGCTCACTGCAACTTACATCTCCCAGATTCAAGCGATTCTCCTGCCTCAGCCTCCTGAGTAGCTGGGATTACAGGTGCATACCACCAAGCCTGGCTACTTGTTTTATATTTTTTGTAGAAACGGGGTTTCACCATGTTGACCAGGCTGGTCTTGAACTCCTGTCTTTGAGTAATCCACCCACCTCAGCCTCCCAAAGTGCTGGGATTACAGGCATGAGCCACCATGACTGACCCTACTACTCTCTTTTGATTGAAGAGTTTAATCCATTTACATTTAGAGTAATTACTGATGAGGAGGGCTTTACTTCTGTCATTTTGCTATTTGTTTTCTATATGCCTTGTAGCTTTTTTGTTTCTCATTTCCTGCATTACTGACTTCTTTTGTGCTTAGTTGGTTGCTACTAGTGAAATTTTACATTTTCCTTTCATTTCCTTTTGTGCATAGTCTACAGCTAATTTTATTTGTGATTACCATGAGGATTACATTAAATGTGCTGAAGTTATAACACTCTAAATTTATGCCAACTTTCTTTCCATAGCATACAAAAACTCTGCTCCTATAACAACTCCATCTTATCCCCCTTTCAGTTATTGATGTCACAAATTATATTTTGGGCTAGCCATGGTGGCTCATGCCTGTAATCCCAATGCTTTGGGAGGTGGAGGTAAAAGGATTGCTTGAGGCCAGCAATTTGAGACCAGCCTGGCCAACACAGTGAGATCCCATCTCTTGAAAAAATTTAAAATTTAGCTGGGCATGGTAGCACATGCCTGTAGTCCCAGCTATGTGGGAGGCTTGCTTGAGTCCAGGAATTCAAGGATGCAGTCAGTTATGATCATGCCACTGCACACCAGCCTGAGCAAGAGAGAGAGACCTTGTCTCAAAAAATTATATTTTTCAGCTGGGTGCAGTGGCTCACGGCTGTAATCCCAGCACTTTGTGAGGTGGTTGGATCACCTGAGGCCAGGAGTTCGAGATCAGCCTAGCCAACATGACAAAACTCCGTCTCTACTAAAAATACAAAAATTAGCCAGGCATGGTGGCACATGACTGTAAACCTAGCTACTTAGGAGGCTGAGACATGAGAATTGCTTGAATCTAGGAGGTAGAGGTTGCAGTGAGCTGAGATTGTGCCACTGTACTCCAGCTTGGGCAATAGAGTGAAACTGTGTCTCAAAAACTTTTGTATTTTTAGGCATTATGTATCCAAAATCATAGGCTAATGATTTTTTTTTTTTGCATTAGTCTCTTCAATCATGTACAAAAAGGTGGAGTTATAAATCATAACATTTATAACTGCCCATTTATTTAACCTTGCTCGGGATTTATTTATTTATTTATTTAGGCAGAGTCTTGCTCTGTTGCCCAGGCTGAAATGCAGTGGTGTGATCATAGCTCACTATAACCTCAAACTCCTGGCCTCAAAAGATCCTCCCACCTCAGCCAGCTGAGGTACTGGGATTACAGGTGTAAGCCACCGTGCCTAGCCAAGGGATTTTTATTTCTTCATACATCTTTGAGTTACTGTCTGATGTCTTTTTTTTTTTTTTTTTTTTTGAGACATTGTTTCACTCTTATTGCCCACCCAGGCTGGAGTGCAATCGTGTGATCTCAGCTCACCGCAACCTCCGCCTCCTGGGTTCAAGTGATTCTCCTGCCTCAGCCTCCTGAGTACTGGGATTACAGGCATGTGCCACCACATTGGGCTAATTTTGTATTTTTAGTAGAGATGAGGTTTCTCCATGTTGGTCAGGCTTGTCTCGAACTCCCAACCTCAGGTGATCTGCCTGCCTTGGCCTCCCAAAGTGCTGGGATTACAGGCATGAGCCGCCACGCCTGGCCTGTCTAACGTCTTTTTATTTCAACCTACAGGATTCCTTTTAGCATTTCTTTCAGTGAAGGACTAGTGATAACAAATTCCTTCTGCTTTTGTTTATCTGAGAATGTCTTAATTTCACCTTCATTTTAATTTTTTTTAAATTTTTTATTTATTTTGAGATGGAGTTTCGCTCTTGTCGCCCAGACTGGAGTACAATGGTGTGACCTCAGCTCACTGCAACCTCTGCCTCCTGAGTTCAAGCAATTCTCCTGCCTCAGCCTCCTGAGTAGCTGAGATTACAGGTGCACACCACCATGCCAGGCTAATTTTTGTATTTTTAATAGAGACGGGGTTTTACCGTGTTGGCCAGGCTGGTCGTGAACTCCTGACCTCAGGTGATCCACCCGCCTTGGCCTCCCAAAGTGCTGGGATTACAGGCATGAGCCACCATGACCGGCCCATTTTTACTTTTTAATTAAAACAATTTTTTTGAGATGGGGGTCTCACTATGTTACTCAGACTGGTCTCGAACTTTTGAGCTCAAGCAATCCTCCTGTTTCAGCCTCCCAAAGTATTCGGATTATAGGATGAATCACCTCATCTGGCTTCTCCCTCATTTTTACTTTTTATTTTTATTTATTTTTTTGAGATGGAGTCTCACTGTGTCGCCCAGAGTGGAGTGCAGTGGTGTGATCTCGGCTCATTGCAACCTCCACCTCCGAGATTCAAGAGATTCTACTACCTCAGCCTCCAAAGTAGCTGGAATTAACAGGTGCATGCCTCCATGCCTGGCTAATTTTTGTATTTTTAGCAGAGATGGGGTCTCACCATGTTAGTCAAGCTGGTCTCAAACTCCTGGCCTCAAATGATCTGTCTACCTCGGCCTCCCAAAGTGCTGGGATTACAGGCATGAGCCACCATGCCCGGCCTTCTCCCTCATTTTTAAGTGACAGTTTTGCTGGAATTAGGATTTTTCATTGACAATTGTTTTTTCTTCAGCACTTGTTTTTTGTTTGTTTGTTTTTGAGACAGAGTCTCACTCTGTCATCCAGGCTGGAGTGCAGTGGCACAATCTTAGCTCACTGCAACCTCTGCTTCCCAGGTTCAAGTGATTCTCCTGCTTCAGCCTCCTGAGTAGCTGGGATTACAGGCGTGTGCCACCATGCCTGGCTAATTTTTGTATTTTCAGAAGAGATGGGGTTTTGCCATGTTGGCCAGGCTGGTCTCAAACTCCTGACCTTAGGTGATCCACCTGCCTCAGCCTCCTGAAGTGCTGGGATTCCAGGCATGAGCCACCATGCCCAGCATTCTTTAGCACCTTCAATATACAAACCCACTGCCATCTGGGCTTTAAGGTTTCTGATGAGAAATATGCTGATAATCTTTTTGACAATCTTTTGTATATGCCAAGTCATTTCTTTTTTTCAATGTTTTCTATTTTTTTAAAAACTGTATTTTATTTTATTTTTTAGAGACAGGGTCTTGCTATGTTGCCTAGAATGGACTTGAAATCCTGGGCTCAAGCAATCCTCCCACCTCAGCCTCTTGAGTAGCTGGGACGACAGGTATATGCCACCATGCCTGGCTTATCTTTGGTTTTTGACAGCTAAATTATAATATGCAACCGGGTGCAGTAGCTCATGCCTGTAATCCCAGCACTTTGGGAGGCCAAGGCAGGCAGATCACGAGGTCAAGAGATCAAGACCATCCTGGCCAACGTGGTGAAACCCCATCTCTACTAAAAATACAAAAATTAGCTGGGCGTGGTTGTGTGCACTTGTAGTCCAAGATACTTGGGAGGCTGAGGCAGGAGAATCACTTGAACCCAGGAGGCAGAGGTTGCAGTGAGCTGAGATTATGCCACTGCATGCCAGCCTGGCAACATAGCGAGACTCCATCTCAAAAAAAAAAAAAAATTTAATATCCTTTGGTGTGGGTTTCTTTAGTTTATCCTACTGGAGTTTATTGAGTTTTTTAAATGTTTATATTCATGTCCTTCATCAAATTTGGGGAGTTCTGGCCATAAGTTTTTCAAATAATCTCACTTCCCCTTTCTCTTTTCTTCTGGAATTCTTACAACGCATATTTTGGTCTATTTGATGATGATGATGTCTCACAGTCCCTTAGGCTCTGCTCTGTTCACTTTTGTTATTTTTTTTTCTTTCTGTTCTTCAAACTCAGTAATTTCAATGGTCTTATCTTCAGTTTGCTAATTCTTTCTTCTGACTGCTTTTGAATCCCTCTAGTGAATTTTTCATTTAAGTTCCTATACTTTTTAGCTCCAGAGTTTTTTGCTCCTTTTAATGTTTTCTCCTTATTGATATTTCCATTTTGTTCATAAATTATTTCCTTGGCTTTGTTTTCTTTTAGCTCTTTGAGTAACTTTAAGGCAATTGTTTTATTTATTTATTTATTGAGACAGAGTCTTGCTCTGTCACCCAGGCTGGAGTGCAGTGGTGTGATCTCAGGCCACTGCAACCTCTGCCTCCTGGGGTCAAGCCTCAGCCTCCCAAGTAGCTGGGATTACAGGTGCCTGCCACCATGCTTGGCTAATTTTTGTATTTTTAGTAGAGACAGGGTTTCACCATATTGGCCAGGCTGGTCTTGAACTCCTGGCCTCATGTGATCTGCCTGCCTTGGCCTTCTAAAGTTCTGGGATTACAGGCATGAGCCACTGCACCCAGCTGAGACAATTGTTTTGAAGTCTTTGTCTAGTAAGTCTGCTGTCTGGTCTTACCCAGGGACAGTTTCCGTTGCTTAATATTTTCCCTTTGAATGGGCCATGTTTTTCTTTTTCTTGGTGTGTTTTTGGTTGAAAAACGGACATTTGATTCTTATAATGTAGTAGCTCTGGAGATCAGATTCTCCTTCTTTCCCAGGGCTTGCTTTATGTTATTTATTGCTGTTGGTGTTTCTGTGCTGGGGATCAGCCAAAGGCACAGAGTTAATGTCTTCTCAGGTATTTTATGAGCCTGCATATTTCTCTGGGCATTTATGCAGTGTGGTGACTGTCTAAATATCCCTATATTTATGGTTGCTTTTGAATGTCCTTGTCCTTATATGTATGGTTCCCAAAAGGAAAACGAGGGAAAAATGAAGGGGTGGGGGATTACTCTTTAAATCTCCTGGAAGTCACTTACTCTTTAAATCTCCTGGAAGTCACTTTAGTAAGATGTGGAGGCAGTTGCAACAATGGTGGTGGGAGTTGCAATAGTGGCTGCCTGCCTGTGTATCTGTACCACCAATATCAGAAGTAATGATCAATGATCAGAACTCAGATATCAGAACTTGATATTTGGATTTATTTATTTATTTATTAGAGACAGGGTCTGGCTCTCTTGCCCAGGCTGGAGTGCAGTGGTGCAATCATAGCTCAGTGCAGCATCAAACTTCCAGGCTCAAATGATTCTCCTACCTCAGCCTCCTGAGTAGCTGGGACTACAGGCATGTGCCACCACACCCAGCTAACTTTTGTATATTTTTTTTGTAGAGACAGGGTGTCACTGTGTGTCCAGATCAGTCTCCCACTCATGGGTTCAAGTGACCCTCCTGCTTGACCTCCCAAAGTTCTGAAATTACAAGTGTAAGCCATCATGCCCAGCTGATATTTGGTGGATGGTGTCCTTGCCTACCCTGGCTCCTGCAAGCTGTGTACAAGCTGCTTCTGGAAAGCATACACAGCTGCATGCCTTGAAGCTGGGAGTGGCAAATGGGTAGCTGCTACTGTACTAAAAGCTGAGATTGCCTGAAATTAACCACAATTTACTGTCCAAGACTTATCCTAGAAGCTTCCAGCCCTCAATAGACTCCAGAGTTCCAAAATAATTACACCAGGGCTGGTGTGGTGGCTCACACCTGTAATCCCAGCTGTTTGGGAGGCTGAGGCGGGTGGATCGCTTGAGGTCAGGAGTTTGAGACCAGCCTGGCCAACATGGTAAAACCCCATCTCTATTAAAAATACAAAAATCAGCCGGGAGTGGTGGCACGTGCCTGTAATCCCAGCTACTCAGGAGGCTGAGGCACAAGAATCGCTTGAACCCAGGAGGTGGAGGTTGCAGTGAGCAGAGATCACACCACTGCACTCCAGCTTGGGAAGACTCTGTCTCAAAAAAAAAAAAAAAAGGAAAAAAAAGAAAAAAAATAGTTATACCAGACAAGTTGTTTTCTAGGCGGGGAGAGAGATTCCTGACACTTCCTACTGTGCCATTTTCCCTAATGTCACTCTGAGCCTTTATGTTATAGAAGGGAGCAGACCATGAGGATGCCTGGTGCATGGCTTTGAGGGTGTATACACTGACATTTATGTGTGCACACAAATACGGGCCGTTGTCACAGGCCAGCTTGTTAGACTGTGGCTGTGCCAAATTGGGGGTGACAGGAAGGGATACAATTATGTGTATGTGCATGTTTGTGTGTGTCAGTGTGTGTTCATGTGAGGTGATATGAGTTGCTCTGTGCTTGCACCCCCGTAAGTGTACTTCTGTTTGCACCTGTGATTATACCTATTCTGTGAACCTTGGAGTATATTCATCTGTGGGTACACCTAAAACCGTGTTCCAGTGTAACTGTACAGTGCACATACATCTTGAAGGTACCCCTGAGTGTGTGTGTCTGTGCATGTCCTTCTCTATATGTACCTTGTGTGTGACCTCTGAGCATGTACCTCTCAGTGTATATTTTGTGTACGTGTGTACATGTACCTCTGTGTACCTCTAGGCATGTATCTGTGTGTACACCTCTGAGTGTCCCACTGACACATCCCTTTGAGTGTGTAACTGCATGTGTATCTCTGAACATGTTCCTCTGTGTGTGTTCCTCTGATCGTGGACCTCTGAGCATGTGCCTTTTAGCATGTACTTCTGTGTGTACCTTCGAGAGTGTGAGCTGGAGTGAGCCCTTTAGGGGTGTGCATAGCAAACTGAAGCTTACTGACCCTCCTCCACTCCTAGGACTCGTACCTGCTTGACTATTTCCTCTTTCTGAACCGCTACTTCGAGACGGGGGCCCCGGTGTACTTTGTTACTACCTCAGGCTACAACTTCTCCAGTGAGGCTGGGATGAATGCCATCTGCTCCAGTGCAGGCTGCAACAACTTCTCCTTCACCCAGAAGATCCAGTATGCCACAGAGTTCCCTGAGCAGTGAGTGCCTGGCCGCCTCACACCCCGGCCTACTCCCTGTTTGAGTTCCCCAAGTCCTCACCAGTCCTTTCTTCCTACCTGTTGTACCCCTGTCCTGCTGTCCTGCTGCCGTATGCCTGGGGAAGGCTGCGTGGGGGTTGGGCCATGAGAAGAATCCACCACCCTGCTCAGCTGGCCTTGTCACCCTTCCTCCCACCTGCCCCTTAGGTCTTACCTTGCCATCCCTGCCTCCTCCTGGGTGGATGACTTCATTGACTGGCTGACCCCATCCTCCTGCTGCCGCCTTTATATATCTGGCCCCAATAAGGACCAGTTCTGCCCCTCGACTGTCAGTGAGTTTGGGGCCATAGGGGCTCACTGCCTACCATAGCTCAGGCAAACTGAGGCAACAGAAAGGAGAGGACTGGAGAGGCTCCCTCAACATCTTGACCTGTCTTGTGGGGTCCATTGGGGGCATGGATGCAGATGTGGCCTGAGGGACAGGCACTCTGTGAGGAGCACCTGTGTGGGTGGCTGTGCTGGCCCGTGGGCATCACACACGTATGCTGCTGTGTACCGTGCCCCACTTTCAGAGCACGTGGCACTCCTGGGTGGCAGGGCACTGGGGAGTCAGGAGTGGAGAGCTGCTGAGGTTGGCACATGGCCCCGCCGCACAAAGCAGTGGCATTTGTAGGTGGAGAGGACTTTGTGGGGCCTGTTTTTCTGCCCCAAATTTCCTTTCCCCTTCTGCCTGTAGGTGCCCACAGTTTCTATAGCCAAGAGGAGAACTTCTCCCACAAATAACAAAAGCAAATCCCCCTAGAAGTGACTAGTTGAGGCTGGAGTGCCTGGGACCTCTGATGGGATTGTTGGGGAAGGAGGGGCACACAGCAGTTGCTGCTGGCCCTGGGGTGTCACTGCCCAGACCCCTGCTTTCTCTGCAGACTCCCTGAACTGCCTAAAGAACTGCCTGAGCATCACGATGGGCTCTGTGAGGCCCTCAGTGGAGCAGTTCTATAAGTATCTTCCCTGGTTCCTGAATGACCGGCCCAACATCAAATGTCCCAAAGGGTAAGCTTGGGAGGGCCTTCTGCTGGGGAGGACAGACATGTGGGACCTAGGATGGGGGTGAATATAGAGAGGCAGGAGGAAGCTATCAGGGGCCTCTCCGGGGTGGCTGTGGGCTGGGCAGATGAAAGGAGCTTTGTTCCTGGCTAAGCCTTTGCCCTGACCTCACAGCGGCCTGGGAGCATACAGCACCTCTGTGAACTTGACTTCAGATGGCCAGGTTTTAGGTAAGCATGGCCTTGCCTGGAGGGGAGGACATAATCAGTTGCTCTGGAGGGCCCCTGAGAACCCCAGGGAATAGCCTGTCACGTGTTGTCTCCCTCCTGTGTCAGGAGCTTCTAACTGCCCTGGCCCTGTCAGCAGGGGTCTTGTTTCCCAACTCCACATCCTCAGACTTCACCCCTTCTCTCACTCCCAAGTCAATGGTCAGCGTTGTTTGTGGAATTCATTCAGCAGTTGATACCATACTTGGGAGTTCTCCACACCCTGGCTAAGTACCTTTCTTACCAGCACAAATTACACCCAAAGGGCAGCTGGCTAAATGAATTAGGATGCTTGGCACAGCACAATCCTAGCAGTCATTAAAAGTAACAAGAGGCTGGGTGCGGTGGCTCATGCCTGTAATCTTAGCACTCCAGGAGGCCGAGGCGAGAGGATCTCTTGAACCCAGGAGTTTGAGACCAGCCCAGGCAACATAGGGAGGCCCTCTTTTTTTTTTTTTTTTTGAGACAGAGTCTCACTCTGTTGCCCAGGCCAGAGTGCAGTGGTGTGATCACTGCAACCTCCACTTCCGAGGTTCAAGCGATTCTCCTGCCTCAGCCTCCTGAGTAGCTGGGACTATAGGAGCATGCCACCACACCTGGGTAATTTTTGTATTTTCAGCAGAGATGGAGTTTCACCATGTTGGCCAGGCTGGTCTCAAACTCCTGGCCTCAGGTGATACGCCTGCCTCGGCCTCCCAAAATGCTGGTATTATAGGCATGAACCACTGTGCCCGGCCTCCTGTACAAAATAAAATTTAAAAAACTGCCTGGGTGTGGTGGCGTGTGCCTGTAGTTCCAGCTATTCAGGAGGCTGGGCGGGAGGAATGTCTGAATCTGGGAGGTTGAGGCTGCAGTGAGCCGTGATCGCAACACTGCACTCCAGCCTGGGCAACAAAGTGAGACCCTCTCTCAAAAAAAAAAAAAAAAAAAAAAAAAGAGAGAAAAAAAGAAAAAGGTAACAAGGGAGATACAGTTAGACTGACAGGAAAAGGACCCACAACATGCTGTCAGCTCATACAGCAGATGGCAGAATGAGACAGCCATCTGTGTAAAGGAGCTGGCTATAGCTCTGTGCAGACATGCTTGGTGTAGGGAGCCTAAGGGAGCTCGTGCTGCAGATGGACATGGGGGTCGTTGGCGGGTGGGGGAGCTTTTGAAGGGTGATCTCACTTTGTACTGAAATAATTTGTAGTTTCAACTGCTGGCTGAAAGCTGCCTGAAGTTCACTTGACAATCACTTGAACGTGGGAAGTAGAAGTTGCAGTGAGCCGAGATCGTGCCACTGCACTCCAGCTGCGGTGACAGAGTGAGACTCTGTCTTGAAAACAAAAACAAAAACAAGAACAAAAAACCCTTTATTGTATAAGGGTCTTAATAACCTTAATTTCTTCTTCTTTTTTTTTGAGACGGAGTCTCGCTTTGTCGCCCAGGCTGGAGTGCGGTGGCGCGATCTTGGCTCACTGCAAGCTCCGCCTCCCAGGTTCAGTCCATTCTCCTGCCTCAGCCTCCTGAGTAGCTGGGACTACAGGTGCCTGCCACCATGCCTGGCTCATTTTTTTGTATTTTTAGTAGAGACGGGGTTTCACTGTGTTAGCCAGGATGGTCTCGATCTCCTGACCTCGTGATCTGCCTGCCTCGGCCTCCCAAAGTGCTGGGATTACAGGCATGAGCCACCGCGCTCGGCCTTCTTTTTTTTTTTTTTTTGAGATGAGGTCTTGCTCTGTTGCCCAGGCTGGAGTGCAGTAGCACAATCTTGGCTCACTGCAGCCTCTACCTCCCGGGTTCAAGCAATTCTCCCGCCTCAGCCCCCCAAGTAGCTGGGATTACAGGGGTGTGCCACCACGTCCGGCTAATTCTTGCATTTTTAGTAGAGACAGGGTTTCACCATGTTGGGCAGGCTGGTCTCGAACTCCTGACCTCAGGTGATTGGCCTGCCTTAGCCTCCCAAAGTGCTGGGATTACAGGTGTGAGCCACCGCGCCTGGCCAATAACCTTAATTTCTTAAAACGTCATTAAGAAATAACCTTTAGCTGGCAGGAGCCCTAAGCCACAGTTCTAATAATTCAACTGTTCTCATTTTTCTTTCTTTCTTTTTTTTTTTTTTTTTTTGAGACGGAGTCTCGCTCTGTCGCCCGGGCTGGAGTGCAGTGGCCGGATCTCAGCTCACTGCAAGCTCCGCCTCCCGGGTTTACGCCATTCTCCTGCCTCAGCCTCCCGAATAGCTGGGACTACAGGCGCCCGCCACCTCGCCCGGCTAGTTTTTTGTATTTTTTTTAGTAGAGACGGGGTTTCACCGTGTTAGCCAGGATGGTCTCGATCTCCTGACCTCGTGATCCGCCCGCCTCGGCCTCCCAGAGTGCTGGGATTACAGGCTTGAGCCACCGCGCCCGGCCTGTTCTCATTTTTCTGTCTTCCTTTCTAGTCCTTTCCTATAGGAATATGCAAATTAAAAACCAATTAAGTTAATTTTAAAAATCCAATGCATATCTTGAAACCATATAGAGAAGAATCTGGGTTCACTAGAGAGATCTCTATAGGCTTCATTCATCAAAGGTCAGGCCTGGGTCTCCCACAGCCGTGGGGCCAGCTATGGAGTTTGCAGGGCTGCTGCAAAACAAAAATATGGACCTCTTGCACAAAATTTACCAAGAATTTCAAATGGTGGCGGCAGAGCCCTGAACCCAGCTTGATCACATGCCTGTGCCACTGTGTCTGGGGTGTTCTGAAGGTGTCCTGGAAAGGGCTCTGACCTTTGCCCTTCCATCTTCCGTGTGCCATGGCTGTCCAGCCTCCAGGTTCATGGCCTATCACAAGCCCCTGAAAAACTCACAGGATTACACAGAAGCTCTGCGGGCAGCTCGGGAGCTGGCAGCCAACATCACTGCTGACCTGCGGAAGGTGCCTGGGACAGACCCAGCTTTTGAGGTCTTCCCCTACACGTGAGGACCTGAGTGGCTGAGCTAGAGGGAGGTGGGGGATGGTTGCTGGAGATTGGAGGTTAGGGTGGAGGGCTTGCAAGGAGTTGCATGAGATGAGCACCAGTTTTAGGTCAGGAGGCTCTGGCTGCAGACTTGGGCCTATTTCTTATGCTGGTTTGTACCCCAATATAAGCCTGCCTGACCCTCAGCATTCTCCTTCTGAAGTGGGGTGTCCCACCCACCTTGAGGGCCCCAGAGGCATGAGCTTGTGACCATGCTCTGTACTCTGGCAGGGTCACCAATGTGTTTTATGAGCAGTACCTGACCATTCTCCCTGAGGGGCTCTTCATGCTCAGCCTCTGCCTGGTGCCCACCTTCGCTGTCTGCTGCCTCCTGCTGGGCCTGGACCTGCGCTCCGGCCTCCTCAACCTGCTGTCCATCATCATGATCCTCGTGGACACCGTTGGCTTCATGGCCCTGTGGGGCATCAGTTACAATGCTGTGTCCCTCATCAACCTGGTCTCGGTAACCCAGCAGACACAGGCACCAGGGGGCCCTGGAGGGGTGGTTGGGGATCCAGCCTCATAGAATACTCCCAGTTCCTTTTTTTTTCTTTCTTTTTTTTTTAGAGGCAGGGTCTTGCTCTGTTTCTCAGGCTTGTGCAGTGACATGATCACAGCTCACTGTAGCCTCGAACTCTTGGGCTCAAGCGATCCTCTGACCTCAGCCTCCCAAGTAGCTGGGACTACAGGCACGTGCCACTGTGTCCAGCTAATATTTTAATTTTTGTTGTAGAGACAGGGTCTCACTTTGTTGCCCAGAATGGTCCCAAACTCCTGGGCTCAAGTGATCTTCTCACCTGAGCCTCCCAGTGTTGGGATTATAGGCATGAGCCACTATAATGGCTCATTGGGATTATAGGCACGAGCCACTTGGCACCCAGCCAAATACTCTGTCTAGAATTTAATGCCTGCCCCGCGCTGGTCCTGGTGGAGGCCTCATCTCCCCAGTTCCTTCCCTACCTCTGCCTTTCTTGGCTTATGCCCCCTCTCTGCCCATAGGCGGTGGGCATGTCTGTGGAGTTCGTGTCCCACATTACCCGCTCCTTTGCCATCAGCACCAAGCCCACCCGGCTGGAGAGGGCCAAAGAGGCCACCATCTCTATGGGAAGTGCGGTGAGTGGGGAGGAGTGGGCCACCCTGTGCCCCACTCGACACCCTGTGCCCTGCTTGATGCCCTGTGCCCTGCCTGACACCTGGTTCTGACCCCCCAGGTGTTTGCAGGTGTGGCCATGACCAACCTCCCTGGCATCCTGGTCCTGGGCCTTGCCAAGGCCCAGCTCATTCAGATCTTCTTCTTCCGCCTCAACCTCCTGATTACTCTGCTGGGTCTGCTGCATGGCTTGGTCTTCCTGCCTGTCATCCTCAGCTATGTGGGTGAGTGCCCTGGCCTGTTCCTACCAGGCTGTCATGATTATCATGACGACAACAGTAACAGTGCATGCTTACCACGGAAGCTCAGGAAGTGCACACAAGCCATGGGCAGACGTCAAGCTCAGGAAGTGCACACAAGCCATGGGCAGACGTCAGAAGCCAGGACCATGACCATGTGGCACTTCTAGTCTTTGAAGCTTCTGTTGTTCATTTAATGTGCTGTGAACATATTTCTTTTGTCAGCAATGTATGTCTCAAACAACATTTCTGTGGCCCTGTACACTCTGGATCTTCACGGCACTGCTGTTGGACTTTTAAGCATGCCCTTCAGCAAGAAATATGTTTTATACCCAGAGGTGACACGCACAAGCACACACAGACATGCTGCCTGAAACAGATGCTTCACTAAATAATATTAATACTTCTCTTATACATTATCCCGGCCCGCGGGATCGTCGAAGCAGGCCCTGGAGGAGGGAGTGGGAATTTGGGGGACAAGAGACACGAGAAATGGAGACAAGACAGTGCTCTGATCAAGTCTCGTTTAATGGCGGTAATGCAGTGCCTTATATACACTTGGAGGGGAAGGGGTTGGGCCAGAGGCAGAGATGATCTCATCGCAGAGGGCGTGACCAAGTAGGTATTGGTTTCTCTGGTCCAACGTCATGTTGCACCTGCGCTGTCAGTTGGTAATTTTCCCGGCACGGGATGGTGCCTGTGCTACAAAGTAACAATTTTCTCAGCCGCGGGGGGGAAAAACAAGTGAAGAAGCAGCAGGAAGAGCGCCATCTATTATGAGGTATTGATACAAAAGAGGAACAACAAATCTAGGGAGGAGGTAGAAGGTGGAAAGGAATAGAGCTCGGGCATTTAATCATTAATTATTATTTGCTATGGCCGGGGCGCGCAGCTCCGGACAGGTCCCCCTTTTTATTATTTTATGATAAGAAATGACCCCTCGGGAACTGCACCTGTCTTAGGTTGGGTCAACTCATCCCCATCTTCTAGGCCCGTCATGGGATAAGGCAGCAGCAAGGGCGGCCCTCCTGTCTTAGGCTCCGATGGGGATAGTGTCCTCTTACCCGTCATTGACTGTCCAGTTCAGCACACGGGGGAGGTGGTCTTATTAAGGTAAATAAGACTCACCATTTTCAGTCATCTCAAGGCGATGATAATGGACCTGTATAGGTTTGGCCTGGAAGGCCTCGATTTGTTGTCTGACAAATGCCATAAGCTTATTAAGGATTATAGGCCCGAGAGTGAGGAAGAGTAGAAGAGTAAGTAAAGGACCAAGAAATGGCAGGAGATAGGGGAGAAGTCCATCGAGCCCAGTCCACAAGGGATTGGCGGCCAGGCCTTTTCTGCGCTTTTCTAGTTCTTCTTGTAACGTTTTTATCTTATCTCTGACGATTCCGGATTTGTTGGCGTAAAAACAGCACTTTTCCTGTAAAGCCAAACAGATCCCTCCCTGTTCTGCCATTAACAAATCTAGACCTCTTCTATTCTGGAGAACTACTTCTGCTAATGAATCTACTTGATCTTGTAAATCTTGTATAGTACTGGATAAGGTCTGTACATCTGAAATTAATTGATTGGATAATTTGGTATATTGGGTTAGTGAGACTCCTAGGCCTGTGGCTCCTGTAGTAAAAGCAGTGGTGATTCCTAGTCCTGCCAACAAGGGAATAAATTGTATGGCTCGTTTTGGTCTATAAATAAAATGTTCAATAGCGGGGATGGGGATAGGTTCATCTCCAGGGATGATATCAATGTCGGGGAGAAGAGTGGCCAGAACACAAAGCCCTGTCCAATGTGTAGGTAGATAAGTATATGCCATGTTGTTTCCACAAACGAAAACCGAGCCATTTACAGCACACAAAGGGTTGGTGGCATTGATTATGGAGGTACAGTTGTCAAACACAACATAGCCTAAATCAATTTCTTTAGTGTTATTATATGATGGTGAAAAGAGGCAAGAGGAATTAGAAAACGTCATCGGTTGAACTAAGGGGGGGGTAATAGGACAGGAATTATTTACTAAGGATTCATTTGAGTAATTGACATAGGGCAATGAAAGGTTAGGTATGGCTAGAGGAATAGGGGGGCCCATTTTAAGACAAAGCCAACAATCGTGGGCCAGGCTTGTATTGGACATTTGAAGTAAATTGTAAGTAGCATTGAGGATATCGAAGGTTTGAGCATCGAGCCTAAAATTATCTCTAAGCTCAGGCAAGGCTAAGGGGTGATATTGAAGTTCCGGATATAGAGCTTTATGAATTTCTTCTAATTTTTTCTGGATGGTTTTAATTCTTGCAGTATCTAATGGGCCTCCTCCATCAGAAATGTGAATGGGGGCGGTAGTGCTCCAACAAACAGGCTTTCCTTTTTGGCCGTTACAAGGAGATTGTACAAGTTTATTAGTGGATCCTAATACTTGTACGTCATTAATGCCTCCAGTTTGTGTTTTTAGTAACGTGGCCGTATAATATGTTCTATTGCCTGATTTGCATTGTTGATAGGAGGTATAACAGGAACTATGTACAGAAGATTGGAAAGAGTTACAAGGGCATTCTAGGAGCGGCCCGCTAGGTGAGGTATCTCTTGGGGTAGACTTACATTTCCATAACTGGTTTGGCATTAGGTAAGCTGTCTTGCCCACGCAAGTCACCTGGGTGATTCTGTCTGACGGAGGTTCAGATACTTGTCCCCCTCTGCAATCACAAGGCTGGCTGTATTGTTTTCGTAATAATTCTCTTGCTTTACGAGGGTCACCAAAACCTGCATAGACTGCCACTATGCTATATAGAGCGATTATTCCCCAAAGGAATCTCATGTTAGGCTTCATTTTCTGAAAAACAAGAAGGAAAGAACTTCTCAGGGAGATTTATCTTCCCTGGACTGACAATGGTTATGATTTATTTGTCTTACCAATCTTTCAGGCAGCCATCTGGCTGCATCATTTTTTTGTGAGAAGATGCATACTGAGCCTCTTCCCCAAATTAAAACTGGATCGGGGCCATGCCATGAACTGTCAAGTGGATCTTTCCATTTTACCATTGCAAACTGTTTTTGAGATTCAGGATGCCAGAAACGGTCGGCAGCCGATTTTCCATGACTGTCCAAATTTAAAAAATTAAGGATAAACAGGGCATGATTGAGTATGTTTCTGGGGGTACCCTTCACGGGGTACCAGCTCCCCCCTTTTAATTTTGTGATAACAGTTTTTAATGACAGATGAGCTCTTTCTACTATACCTTGTCCTTGGGGATTATAGGGAATGCCTGTGGTATGTTTAATTTGTAGAGTATTACAGAATTGTAAAAAGGTTTTGGCTATATAACCGGGGCCATTATCTGTTTTGATTTGTTTGGGTATTCCTAAAATAGAAAAGCAGTGTAATAAATGAGCTATGACATGTTTGGTGGCCTCTCCTGTTTGGAGAGTTGCACTGATGAATCCACTATAGGTGTCTATGCATATATGGATATATTTTAGTTGACCGAATTCTAAGTGGTGAGTAACGTCCATTTGCCAAATTTCGTTGGGGATGAGTCCTCGGGGATTAACTCCTAAATGGGGAACAGGTAAATATGTTATGCAGTTGGCGCATTGTTTAACTATTTGTTGAGCTTGTTCTCTGGTAAGTTTAAACATAAGCCTTAAGGTTTGGGCGTTTAAATGATGTAAGGCATGTGCTTTTTGTGCTTGTTGCAAATTGTCTGTAGTGACTGTGGCTATGGTTTTTGTTGCCGTGTTGGCTGTTGCGTTACCTTGAGTTAAAGGTCCCGGTAATCCTGAATGTGCCCTAATATGCCCAAGAAAAAAGGGAGTAGTCCTCTTTCGGATAAGTTGTTGACATTGTAAAAATAGGTTAGCTGTGTCTGAAATATGTTTAATTTGAGACACGGTCTCTAAGAGGGGTATTGAATGAGCCAGGTAGGCGCTGTCTGTATAAATGTTAAGTGGCTGACAAGGAAAAGCTGATAGTGCTGCAATTATAGCTTGCAATTCGACCAGCTGAGCTGATGTATAAGTGGTCTGGAATTTAACGACTACATTATTGTAAGTGTAAGCGGCAAGTCCTGTGGAAGATCCATCAGTGACAATTAGTAATGCGTCATTGAGAGGTTCTTTACTGGTAATATGGGGAAATACAAACGCATGAAGTTTGCAAAATTGAATAAGTTTGTTAGGTGGGTAATGGCTGTCAATCGCGCCAGTATAAGAAGCGCAAGCAATTGGCCAGGCTTCCGTATTTTGTAACAGCCAATGGATGCGTGATTGAGTGTAGGGCTGTATAATGGTAGAGGGTTCTATTCCAAAGTATTTTCTACTGTTTTCTCTTCCCAAGATAATTAGATCAGCTATTGCATCATAATAAGGCAACAAAACCTTTTTAGGGGAGGAGGGCAGGTGTACCCACATAATGGGATTGATCTGCCAAAATAGGCCAGTAGGGGTTATTGTTGTGTTAAAAATAAGGAATATTAATGGCTGAGAATAATCAATACCGGTAACAAATTGTGTTGCAATGGCATGTTCTACCTGTTGGAGTGCTATTAATGCTTCTTTAGTAATGGACCTGGGAGATTTTGGATTAGAGTCTCCTTTTAATATATCGAAAAGAGGTTTTAACTCTCCTGTGGTGAGCTTTAAGTACGGCCGAAGCCAATTTATGTCTCCCAGTAATTTTTGGAAATCATTTAAAGTTTTTAAATGATCACGATGTATAACGGCCTTTTGATTAATGATTTTGGGTCCATTAATTTGGAAACCAAGATAGGTGTATGGATCTTGTAATTGTACCTTTTCTGGGGCTATTTGTAGTCCTGCTGCTGTTAACTCCTGTTTGAGTTGGGCAAAACACTGTAAGACTTGTTCGCCAATTTCTCCTGCTATTAAAATATCATCCATATAATGTATAATATACATCTGTGCCCATGTTTTTCTGACTGGCTCTATAGCGGCAGCTACATATTTTTGACACAAGGTAGGACTATTAGCCATACCCTGAGGTAAGACTTTCCATTGATAACGCTTCATTGGTTGTTTAAAATTTGTGGATGGAAGACTAAAGGCAAATCTTTTTTGGTCAGCAGGGTGAAGGGGAATTGTAAAAAAGCAATCTTTAAGGTCAATAACGATTTTAAAATATTTTTGAGGAATCGCAACTGGTGAAGGCAATCCTGGTTGTAAGGCACCCATAAGGATCATAGTGATATTTACTGCTCTTAAATCTTGTAAGAGTCTCCATTTACCAGACTTCTTTTTAATAACAAAAATAGGTGTATTCCAAGGGGAATTACTTTCCTCAATATGTCCTGCTGCTAGTTGTTCCTGCACTAACTGTTGGGCAGCACTTAGTTTATCATTGAGTAAAGGCCACTGATCAACCCAAACGGGCTCATCTGACTTCCAAGTAATGGGGTCAGTGCACCTTTGGGGTGCAGGTATGTCAGTGGCCTGAGCTAAAAATTTCCAAACCCCTTTTTATCAAGTTGTCCTGAAACCAGTATAGGCTGTGGGATACCGTTTTCTCCTTTTCCAAGACCTTTACCAGGGGTGTATCCTTGAGTTAACATTTGTGCAGTAACTATATCATTTGGACTACACATTATAATTTTCATTTGAGAGAGCAGATCTCGCCCCCAAAGGTTAACAGGTAGGTGAGGAATGACAAATGGCTTAATGAGGCCTGAATTGTTTTCTTTATCTGTCCATGTTAGATATTTAGAACTTTGTTTAGGATTACTGCTTTGTCCAATTCCTCTCAAGTGAGTTAAAGTTTCTGTAGTAGGCCAATGAGAGGGCCAATCTTCCTGTTTAATGATCGTTACATCAGCCCCTGTGTTTATTAGTCCAGTGAATGCCTTCCCGTCTAACCATAAGGTTAGAGAGGGTTTTTGATTTGTAATTGGTTGCACCCAATATATATCTGATGATCCGAAACCTTTTTTTTTTTTTTTTTTTTTTTTTTTTTTTTTGAGACAGAGTCTTGCTCTGTCGCCCAGGCTGGGGTGCAGTGGCCGGATCTCAGCTCACTGCAAGCTCCGCCTCCCGGGTTTAGACCATTCTCCTGCCTCAGCCTCCCGAGTAGCTGGGACTACAGGCGCCCGCCACCTCGCCCGGCTAGTTTTTTGTATTTTTTAGTAGAGACGGGGTTTCACCATGTTAGCCAGGATGGTCTCGATCTCCTGACCTCGTGATCCGCCCATCTCGGCCTCCCAAAGTGCTGGGATTACAGGCTTGAGCCACCGCGCCCGGCCGATCCGAAACCTTTTATATTTCTATTAGAGTATTGGATATTATTATCTGTTTTAACCAAAGGTAGCAGGAGTAACTGAGCTATTCTAACTCCTTGAGGGACAGTAATAATACTATCAATAGCTCTGGCCATAATTTTAATTTCTCCTTCATAATCATTATCGATAACTCCAGGGAGGACTTGTAAGCCTCTCATGGTGACACTACTTCTTCCTAAAAGTAGCCCAAAAGTGTTAGGTGGTAAGGGTCCATATATTCCGGTATTTAAGGTCTGTGGTCCCATTTCAGGTGTTAGTACTGTGTGGGAGGTGGAACTGAGGTCCAATCCCGCACTTCCTGGGGTTGCTCTACTAAGTTTTGAAATGGATTGCTGTTGCTGGCTGGAACAAAGCTGACTGCCCCATATGCTTGTTTCGGGGCCTGAGGCTGGCCCCTCATCCCGTTTCCCTGCCTGGGGGGTAAAGGATTTCCTTGACTGTCAGTTTTAGATTTACATTCGTTTGCCCAGTGCCTTCCTCTTTTACACCTTGGGCAAAGGCCTGGGATTTTTGCTTCTGGACTCTTATTTTGGTTTTCACAGCAATCTTTTGCAAAGTGTCCCCTTTTACTGCATCTAAAACATCCCCCTTTATCTTTACCTTTGTTAATGAGGAAATCTCTTACTGTTTGGCCACTAAAGGTGGCAGCCATTGCTAGGCCTTGTTGATATGAGGGCCCAATATCTGAACAAAGGCGAATGTATCCTGTTAAATCTGTTTTCTTTCGATAAGGTCTGATTGCCGCTTGGCAGGCGGGGTTAGCATTTTCATAAGCTAACTGTTTAACATAATCTACACCCGTTTCTGCATTTCCAAAGATTCTACCTGCCGTGGTCATAAGTCTATGCACAAAGTCTGAAAATGGCTCATCGGGTCCTTGTTTAACCGCTGTGAGCGAAGCCCCTGGATCTCCTTTAATGGGAAGTTTTCTCCAGGCTTTTGTAGCAGCAGCCTGGATTTGTGAGAACAGTCCAGGGTCGTATTGCATTTGGGCCCGAGTGTCTGCATAATTACCTGAACCTGTTAACATATCAAAATCCCAACCGTTTCCTGCCTGTTGATTTCTTTTAGCTGTATCTCTACAATTTTCAAAGAACTCTGACTTCCAAATTAAGTGGTCTCCCCCAGAAAGGACTGCCCTAACTAAGGTATTCCAGTCTGTAGGAGTGAGCCAATTATCAGCCACAGATTCCACTATAGCAAGAGTATATGGAGCAGTAGCCCCATACTGAGAGGCAGCAGTCTTTAACTCTTTTATAATAGTAAAATCAAATCCAGTATGATGCCTCCAAGCCTGTCCCTGTTCATCTATGGTTTCCGTGACCGGAAAAACGTCTTTAGGGGAGGAGTCTTCTCTATGTCGGCTAGCAACTAACCCCCCTCTTGGAACATGTTGTCCAGGCCGCTGAAGTGGGCGCAAGGAACCCTCCATAGCGTCTGAGTTAGGTATTTTTTCATTTCCTGTTTTTAGCTTTTGGAGCCTAATTATCAATGATTGATGTAACTCTTCAAGTTTAATTTGCTCTTCTAGTTGAGCAATCTTTTGCTTTAATTCTTCTTTGGGATCTATTGCTGCCATAACAATGGGCGCAGAAGCCTCATTATGTGTCTTATTATATGGGGGTGGGTATGAAGTAAAGGGAGGCAAATCAGGGTTGTGATATTTAGCTGCCTCTTCCTCTAAATCATCCCAATTTATGTCCAATTGATTAGGCTTATTAATTTCCTCCTCTTTTTGAAGCATCTGTAAAATCGGGTATTTTTTTGGTTTGTTTTCGTGTGGCATTTCTTTATCTGTTACAGAAGGAGACTTAATTTCCTCATGATCACTTTCGAGGGAAATGAGATCCTCCTCCGTATCTTGCGGAGGCTTTGCGAGGTTAGGGCGGGAGCTAACCTTTAAAATATGCTCTGTCTGAGTGACCGCAGCCGTGACTTGCGGATTGGCCTCCTTCTTATCTATTAAATCTCTAATGAGGTTCCAATAAGAGAAGGCGGTTACAGGAATTTTTTCTGGCCCAAAAGTATTATAATAGTCCTGAAGACAATCCCCAATTCTACGCCATCTTTTAATATCAATAGTTCCTTCCTGTGGGAACCAAGGGCAAGTGTCTTTTACAAAATCAAAAAATTTAAACAAATCATTACCTTTAACCTTTACTCCTCGTATCTTTAAAGCCTCTTTTAATTGTCCTACATATATTTGATGTTGGCTTAATTCTTGTCCCATTTCGGACGCGTCACTTACCTTCGATCCTGACGCGGCAGGTTCCCGCGGTGATCGGAAGAGTTTGACTCCTTTTGTCTTCGTTAGCGGTCGACCGTCCTTTGGCGTCCTCTTCCTCACGGAGTCCCTCATTTCCAGGTCCCTGTTCGGGCGCCACGTATCCCGGCCCGCGGGATCGTTGAAGCAGGCCCTGGAGGAGGGAGTGGGAATTTGGGGGACAAGAGACACGAGAAATGGAGACAAGACAGTGCTCTGATCAAGTCTCGTTTAATGGCGGTAATGCAGTGCCTTATATACACTTGGAGGGGAAGGGGTTGGGCCAGAGGCAGAGATGATCTCATCGCAGAGGGCGTGACCAAGTAGGTATTGGTTTCTCTGGTCAAACGTCATGTTGCACCTGCGCTGTCAGTTGGTAATTTTCCCGGCAGGGGATGGTGCCTGTGCTACAAAGTAACAATTTTCTCAGCCGCGGGGGGGAAAAACAAGTGAAGAAGCAGCAGGAAGAGCGCCATCTATTATGAGGTATTGATACAAAAGAGGAACAACAAATCTAGGGAGGAGGTAGAAGGTGGAAAGGAATAGAGCTCGGGCGTTTAATCAATTATTATTTGCTATGGCCGGGGCACGCAGCTCCGGACAATACATGTGAAGCATTCTGATATTTCTGGTTCCATTCTATTATTATTATTATTGTTTTTGGAGACAGGGTCTTGCTCTGACACCCAGGCTGGAGTGCAATAGCATGATCACAGCTTACTGCAGCCTTGACTTCCCAGGCTCAAGTGATCCTCCCACCTCAGCCTCCTGAGTAGCTGGGACCCCAGGTGCACATCACCATGCCAGCTAATTTTTAATTTTTTTGTAGAGGTGGGGTCTCCCTGTGTTGCCCAGGCTGGTCTCAAACTCCTGAGCTCGTGATCCACCTTGGCCTTCCATAGTATTAGGATTACAGGTGTGAGCCACTGTGCTTGGCTTTTATTTTAATTTAAATTTATTATTTATTTTATTTTAATTGATTGAGATGGAGTCTCACTCTGTCGCCCAAGCTGGAGTGCAGTGGTGTGATCTCAGCTTCTTGCAACCCCTGCCTCACCAAGTTCAAGCCATTCTCCTGCTTTAGCCTCCCAAGCAGCTGGGATTACAGGCACGGACCACTACGCCTGGCTAATTTTTTTAATTCATTTTTTATTTTTAGTAGAGATGGGGTTTCACCATGTTGGCCAGGCTGGTCTCGAACTCCTGACCTCAGGTGATTTGACCGCCAAGGCCTCCCAAAGTGCTGGGATTACAGGCGTGAGCCACTGTGCCCCAGCCCTATCATTAATTTTTTTTTTTTTTTTCTTTAAGACAAGAGCTTCGCTCTGTTGCCCAGGCTGGAGTGTGGTGGTGCGATCTCAGTTCACTGCAACCTCTGCTTTCTGGGTTCAAGCAATTCCCCTGTCTTAGCCTCCTGAGTAGCTAGGATATCAGTGCACACCACCATGCCTGGCCAATTTTTGTATTTTTATTAGAGACAGGGTTTCACCATGTTGGTCAGGCTGGTCTCGAACTCCTGACCTCAGGTGATCCCTCTGCCTTGGCCTCCCAAAGTGCGGGCCTCCCAAAGTGCGGGGATTACAGGCGTGGGCCACCGCACCCAGTCTCATTAATTTTTTGAAATGCTGGCCAGGAGTGGTGGCTCATGCCTGTAATCCTAGCACTTTGGGAGGCTGAGGCGCATGGAGGCTCAAATTGAGCCTCCCAGGATGAAGGTGTTTCTGGCTCTCAGGGTGGGCAAGCTGGGAGGAGTTCAATTTTACCCCCCACCAGATGGTAATAATAATATTACTAGAGGACATTTACAGAGGGGTGTGTTTGTGCATCAACATATGTGTCTGTAATTCTCTTAACTACCCCCCCGAGGTAGGCATCATTATCCTTCCCTTTTTACAGATGAGGGAACTGAGACACCTGCCCCAGGTTACAGACTTGGTCAAAGGTAGCAGGGGTTGGAGCCCACACAGCTCCATGGTTCCTAAACATGTCTCTTGTGGGGACTCCCTGACCCTCTTGGAAGGAGTAGAGTGTGTGTGCTAGGGGTGGTGGGTGAGACATAAGAGAGGGGCAAGGAGGAGCAGTTGTGGGGTGTGCTTGGACGAGGGGTATCCAGGGCCTTGGAGCTGCAGGTGGTGGCTGTTCCTCGGAGGCTCCCAACATGCTTGGGGGATGGGGGACCAGGACATCCCTGAAGCTTGGGCTGCAAATGTAGTGACCCCAGAAGGCACATGGCACAGAGCCCCCCTGGGACCCTTCCTGCCTTGGGTTTGTTGTACAGAACCAGGAGTAGCTTCTCACCTGTGTCCCCTGCCCACCTCTCTGACTGTGGTTCTCTGTCTCACTGCAGGGCCTGACATCAACCCAGCTCTGGCACTGGAGCAGAAGCTGGCTGAGGAGGCAGCAGCGGCAGCCATAGCGGCCTCCTACCCAAATCACCCCTCCCGAGTCTCCACAGCTGACAACATCTATGTCAACCACAGCTTTGAAGGTTCTATCAAAGGTGCTGGTGCCGTCAGCAACTTCTTGCCCAACAATGGGCGGCAGTTCTGATACAGCCAGAGGCCCCCTGTCTAGGCTCTATGGCCCTGAACCGAAGGGTTATGAGGGTCTTCCCTGTGACTGTCCCTTGACACATGCCCTTCTCAAATCCTAGGGGAGGCCGTTCCCATGAGACTACCTGTCACTGGAGGATGGCCTGCTCTTGAGGCATCCAAGCAGCACCACTGATGGCTCCTCTGCTCCCACAGTGGGTCCCCAGTTTCCAAGTCACCTAGGCCTTGGGCAGTGCCTCCTCCTTCTGGGCCTGGGTCTGGAAGTTGGCACGAACAGACACACTCCATGTTTGTCCCACACTCACTCACTTTCCTAGGAGCCCACTTCTCATCCAACTTTTCCCTTCTCAGTTTCTCTGTCAAAAGTCTTAATTCTGTGTCAGTAAGTCTTTAACACGTACTAGTGTCCCTGAGAACACAGACAGTGACCACTGCCCTGGGTTGTGATATCACAGGAGGCCAGGGAGGGGCAAAGGCTCAGGCCAAGAGTCAACGCTGTGGGAGGCCGGTCAGTAGCCACTCCCTCCAGAGCGCACCTGCAGGTCTGCCATCTACGGCCCTTTCTGGCAAGAGAAGGGCCCAGGAAGGATGTTCCCATAAGCACCTTGGTCATGGATTAGCCCCTCCTGGAAAACGGTGTTGGGTTTGGTCTCCAGCTCCGACTCTTATTAAGGCTGTTGCTGCCAGTCAAGGCCACCCAGGATTCTGAAGGCTGGGAGCTCTTGGGGCTGGGCTGGTCCTCCCACCTTCACCTCAGGCCTGGAGCCCAGGCCTCAAACCAGCCCAATCCGAGCTCTTGGACAGCTCTCCAGAAGCATGAACTGCAGTTGAGATGAAGATCCTGGCTTGGTACTGTGCACATGGGTGTTAAATAAACATTTGTTGGCAGAAATGGTGTTTTATGTCACATGTCCTACCCTGGCTGCCTCTTGGCTTAAGATAATTTTTGTGAATGACACAAATAATATATGTGTGGGAGAGTGATTTGTGGAGATACTAGTGTGTTTTGTTCTATTTCTCCCCCCTCTTTTCAAGAAAGTAGTCAGGCCATTGTGTGCTCATGCTTTACAAGGGCCTTTGAGGAGTGGGAGTAATTTCCCTTCAAACTGGGAGGGCACAGAGCCTGAGAGTCAGTCAGGAGTAGGATGTGCAGCCCCTCCCTTTCTGGAACAGCCTGTGAGGTAGGCAACACCTGGAGGAGCTAGAGGAGAACCACGGTGCACTCAGGGAGGGAAAAACCCACTGTCCAAATGACCAGCTCCCAGGAGGGCCCCAGGCCAGGGCAGTGGGTAGAAATGTCAAGGAATATTCCAGATCCCCTTGAGTCTTTCTGCTCCCCGCTGGGTCTAGCCCTTGTTTGGCTGAGGGGCTGCTGTTGCTTTGAGGCTCAGAGGGACTGTTGGCATGTAAAGGGAAGACAAGCAAAAAGGGGTGGAAAGGAACTGGCGTTTCTGGAGCCTACTATCTACTCTCGGGTCCTCATAAGAGCCCCATGTGCCAGCATCAATAGCCCACCTTTGGGAGGGTTGCTGGCTGGCCATGATGGGCAGGAGGTCTGGTGAAGGGACAGCTACCAGGGAATAGAGGCTGAGGAGAAATCGCACAAGTCACCCTGTTAAAAACTCCACAGGTGCAGAATAAACAGATAGATCTGAGGAACAAAATAGCTTTTGACAGCAGACATTTCAAATCAGAGGAAAGGGTAGACCCTTCAGTAAATGGCATGAGAGTAGTGAGCAAATTATTTGGATCAAAATAAAGTTATATCGATACCTCACACAATACACAAGATAAAAGTACAGACAGATTAAATAACTAAATACAAAAATGAAACTATACAACTATCAGAAGGAAACACAGAAGAGTATGTTATAATCTTGGGGTGGGAAAAGTTTCCAAATACAAAGTCCAGAAGCCATAAAGGTAAACACTAAGGTATTACCATATAATAATGGAAAACATCTGTAAACACACAAACAAAAAAATTAAAGAAAGTTGAAAGACACGGCCGGGTGCGGTGGCTCAAGCCTGTAATCCCAGCACTTTGGGAGACCGAGACGGGTGGATCACGAGGTCAGAAGATCGAGACCATCCTGGCTAACACGGTGAAACCCCGTCTCTACTAAAAAATACAAAAAACTAGCCGGGCGAGGTGGCGGGCGCCTGTAGTCCCAGCTACTCGGGAGGCTGAGGCAGGAGAATGGCGTGAACCCGGGAGGCGGGGCTTGCAGTGAGCTGAGATCCGGCCACTGCACTCCAGCCTGGGCGACAGAGCAAGACTCCGTCTCAAAAAAAAAAAAAAAAAAAAAAAAAAAAAGAAAGTTGAAAGACACATATGAGCTCAGAAAAATAGTTGCAACATATTTAACATCAAATAAAATCAAGAAAACACAGAGTGCCAGTAGCGCTCCTACAAACATGGTGAACATTCCTAAAACTCACTGGACTTTCTGTAAGAAGTGTGGGAAGCACCAGCCCCACAGAGTGACACGGGATACATTTCCCTGTATGCCTAGGGAAAGCCATGTTATGACAGGAAGCAGAGGGGCTACAGTGGGGAGACTCAGCCAATTTTCCAGAAAAAGGCTAAAACTACAAAGAAGATTGTGTGAAGGCTTGAGTGCGTGGAGCCCAACTGCAGATCTAAGAGAATGCTGGCTATTAAGAGATACAAGCATTTTGAACTGGGAGGAGGTAAGAAGAGAAAGGGTCAAGCGACCCAGTTCCAATTTTATTATGAAGACAATAAAATCTTGAGTTTATGTTAAAAAAAAAAAAAAAAAAGAATACATAAAGAGAGTCCAGGTATGGTGGCTCATGCCTGTAATCTCAGCACTTTGGGAGGCTGAGGCAGGAGAACTGCTTGAGGCCAGGAGTTCAAAACCAGCCTAGGCAACATAGCGAGATACTGTCTCTACAAAAAGTTTAAAAGTTAGCCAGGCTAGCTACTTGGGAGGCTGAGGTGGGAGGATTGCTTGAGCACAAGAGTTTGAGGCTGAGGTCAGTTGAGATGGCACCACTGTACTCCAGCCTGAGTGAAAGAGTGAGCTTCTGTCTCAAAAAGAAAAAAAAAAAAGAATATACAAAGAAAGGCAGGAGTGGGGAGGGGTCTGGGTTATGTGGCTAACCCTCCCATTAGAAATAACAGAAATTCTAGCTAAAATAAATCTTAGCCGTGTGTGTGTGTGTGTATGTGTCTGTGTATGTGTCTGTGTGCGTGTATGATGCATACAAGTTTAGAGTGTTTTAACCTTCTTGATAAATTGAGATTTTTATAGTTTGAAATTACTCTAAAAAATCCCTCTTTATCTCTAGTATTTATTTTTGTCTGTTTGTTTAACAGATGGGGCTCTCACTTTGTTGCCCAGGCTGGTCTTGAACACTTAGCCTCAAGGTATCCTCCTACCTCAGCCTCCCAAGTAGCTGGAATTACAGGTATGAGTCACATTGCTCAGTCCTATCTGTAGTATTTGTTCAACTGTATAATGTTATTTTATATGTGCGTGTGTATATCAGTTGAACAAATTTTATACTTAATAGTCAAACATTGAAACCCTTTCCCCTGAGATTGGGAATGAGACAAAGTTGACCACCTTTACCCACCATTGTACTGGAGGTCTTAGCCATTGTAATAAGGCAAGAAAAATAAATTAAGGTCACAGGCTGGGCACGGTGGCTCACGCCTGTAATCCCAGCACTTTGAGAGGCCGAGGCGGGAGGATCACGAGGTCAGGAGATCGAGACCATCCTCGCTAACAGGGTGAAACCCCATCTCCACTAAAAATACAAAAAAATTAGCTGGGCGTGGTGGCAGGCACCTGTAGTCCCAGCTACTCGGGAGGCTGAGGCAGGAGAATGGCGTGAACTCGGGAGGCGGAGCTTGCAGTGAGCCGAGATTGCACCACTGGACTCCAGCCTGGGCAACAGAGTGAGACTCTGTCTCAAAAAAAAAAAAAAAAAAAAAAGGTTATAAGGGTTAGAAATAAGTAAAATTGACATCATTCACAGATACATAAATGTGTATAAAAAAGGTTCAGGCTAGGTGCAGTGGCTCATGCCTGTAATCCCAGCAATTTCTGAGGCCAAGGCAGGAGGATCACTTGAGGCCAGGAGTTCAAGACATAGCAAGACCCCACCTCCACAAAACTTTTTTTAAAAAGATCCAAAAGAATCTATATATAAACTATTGGAATTACTCTAACAAAAGATGGTCAAGAAAACTATGAAAAATAACCAATTTGTAATTTAATTTGTGTAATATTCAGAGAAATTAACTGTCAAAAGAAATGGAGGAATATACCATGAACTGAGGGCTCTATACTACAGAGATGTCAATTCTCCCAGAAAATTTTTATGGAAACTGATAAGCTGATTCAAAAATTCATATAGAACCACAAAAGATGAAAATTCACCAAGGCAATCTTGAAGAAAAACAAAGTCAGAGAACTTACACTACCAGAACTCAAGATATTATAAATATACAGAAATAAAGATAGTGAGATTTTGGCACAAGGAAGGACAAATAGAATAATGGAAAGAATACAAGGTCCAGAAACAGATGATATCCACAAGGACACAAGATTTATGATGGAGGAGGCATGCACAGCATTGGGTAAAGGAGGTTTTTCAATGCATGATGCTGACCTAGTTGGGTATCCATACAGAAAGAAATGAATCATGATCCTCCTCCCCAAGATACACAAAAATCAGTTTCTGATAGATTGTTGATCTAAATGTGAAAGATAAAATGATAGAATTCTAAAAGATAGCATAAGAGAGTATCCCCAAGACTGAAATAGGAGAAACTTTTCTTAAGAAACAAAAGCCTTACTTACAGAGAAAAAGATAAATTGAACTGTATTGAAATTAAAAAAAAAAAAAAACCTGTTCAACAAAACACATCCTTAGGAGAGATAAAATTCAAACCATAGAGAGGAAAATATATTTGCACATATCTGAAATACGTGCATATCTGAGAAAGGGCTTATGTTTAGAATGTATAAACAAACTCCTACAACTCAGTAAGAAAAAGACAGACAACTGAAAGAAAAGCTAGGCTGGCTACTTAAACAAGCAAATGGCCAATACAAGTTCCTCAACTTTGTTAGTCACCAGAACAAGGCTGAGTGAAAGCACAGTGGGAGTTCTTCCTCTTCCCTTCCCTCACAATTTGGCCTACAGGCCATGGGGTAAGGTGGGGCCAGGCAGCACATGTGGGGTGTCAGAATCCAGGTGGTGTGGGGAGGGATTCCACTTTGGATCTGAGGGAGGACAGGAGGGCATTCCACACAGAATAGGAGCTACATAGGCCCAGTATGGGGCTAAGATGTCAGAACTGAGCTCTGATGTGCCTTTCTCCATGAGCAGAGGGGCTGAATGTGGGAGATGGAGGGTGGAGGAAAGGTTCAGAGCCATTTAGAGATGGCAATTCAGAGGAAATGGGAGGGCAGATAATCTCACTCCTCACAGTGAGGCAGAGTTTCCAAGCTGGTTTTGTCACTCCTCTGTTGGGCCCCTTTGGGTAATATATTTGACTTACCTTGGCTTTAGTTTCTTTTTTTTTTTTGACAGAGTCTCACTCTGTTGTCCAGGCTGGAGTGCACTGGTGTGATCTTGGCTCACTGCAACCTCTGCCTCCCAGGTTCGAGTGATTCTCCTGCCTCAGCCTCTTGAGTAGCTGCAACTACAGGCACCTGCCACCATGCCTGGCTAATTTTTGTATTTTTAATAGAGACAGGGTTTTGCCATGTTGACCAGGCTGGTCTTGAACTCCTGACCTCAGGTGATACGCCTGCCTCAGCCTCCCAAATTGCTGGGATTACAGGTGTGAGCCACCATGCCCAGCCTGGGTTTGGTTTCTTTATCTGTAAAAACGGGGATAGTTTAGCTGGGCACAGTGATGCTGTAGTCCCAGCTACTCGAGAGGCTGAGATGGGAGGATCTCTTGAGCCTAAGAATCGCAGGTCAGTCTGGGCAACATAGCAAGACCCCATCTGAGAAAAAAAAAATTAGTGGCTGAGCACAGTGGCTCACTCCAGCAATCCCAGAACTTTGGGAGGCTAAGGTGGGAAGACTGCTTGAGCCCAGGAGTTTGAAACCAGCCTGGGAAACACAGAGAGACCACAATCTCTGCATTAAAAAAAAATTAGCTGGGTATGGTGGCACTCACCTGTTGTCCCAGCTACTTGGGAGGGTGAGGTGGGAGGATCACTTGATCCCGGAAGTGGAGGCTGCAGACTGCAGTGAGCTGTGATTGTGCTACTATACTCCAGCCTGGGTCACAGAGTGAGACCCTGTCTCAAAAAAAAAAAAAAAGAAAAAGAAAGAAAAAGAAAAAGAAAAAATTAGGAAAAATTTCCCTGACTCCCCATAGATTTTTTTAAAGGATGAAATGAGATATTATATGTGAAAGCATCTAGTACTTATGACATAGTACATGCTTACTAAGTGTTTCCACTTCACTTCTGCCTAAAACTCAGTTCAGTTCTTGATTTCCAGATACCTAACTGTGATAAGAGATGCAGCCAGAGGTACCTTAAGGATAACAATACCCCCCTCCATCCTGATACCTGATGTACTAAAGTCAGAAATTTTTTAAAGCCTTGTTCTTCCTTCAGTTTTAAGTTCAGTATACTGATGAACTATTGGTCACATTTCACAGTTTACTTTAAAAATAAACGGGCTTCCAAATTAACCTGCTTACATGGTTTGGCTGTGTCCCCACCCAAATCTCATCTTGAATTCCCACCTGTTGTGGGATGGACCCGGTTGGAGGTAATTGAATCACGGGCGCAGGTCCTTCCTGTGCTGTTCTCGTGATATCGAATAAGTCTCACGAGATCCGATGGTTTTAAAAAGAGGAGTTCCCTTGCACAAGCTCTCTCTCTTTGCCTGCTTCCATCCATGTAGGATGTGACTTGCTCTTCCTTGCCTTCCACCATGATTGTGAGGCTTCCCCAGCCACATGGAACTGTAACTCCAATTAAACCTCTTTCTCTTGTAAATTGCCCAGTCTAGGGTATGTCTTCATCAGCAGTGTGAAAACGGACTAATATATCTACCTTGGAAAGGCCTTGTGATCCATGGTGACATCTTGTCCCTAAGGTAAGAATCTTACCATGAGTTCCTCAAATTGTTGATGTACTGATTAACGTGTAACCCTCTAACACTGGGAAGAACGCTGATTTATTTCTGAATCATCAAGCTTTACTGATTGTCTTGCATGTAGACATTTTAGCCTGTATGTTGCACAGGTATCCAATAATTGTAACCTCTGTATTTTACCCTCCAATGAAAGAGGAAACAACTCCTGTATGAGTCGTCCCCTCCCTTCTCCTAAACTTTCCTATAAAAGCCTTCTACCTTGTAACAGACTGGAACCTTCCTAACATTGTTAGTGTGTTTCCTAAGTGGATTCTCACATTTGGCTTCAAATAAACCTTGATCAAATTAGTTCTGCCTCAACAGCCTTAATTTCAGTCAATAGTACAAGCCTCTGTTTTTCTATTTAATCACTACTTTAAAGGTAACCTTTGGAAAATGTTTAGCCTGTTTACAAATGTAATTAATTGAACATATTTTAACTGCATTTATAAAGGTAATATTCTCCATTTTCTTTCTAAATACTCTATACATAAGAAAAAAATCTTCCCATATACTTAACTCTTTTAAACCTAATAAATTAAATTTATGGAATATCATTAATATAAAGTTCTTATAGATGTTGTAACACTGCACATACATTTAGCAACATTTCAATTTAAAATCTTAAGCTTATATGAAATACCATTTTAAATTGGAGTTATACAATTCTTACACTAATAGACCAAATACTTTTAAATGTTACAAGCATATAAAACATGAAATATACAAAAATTTCCCCCATCACACAAATATTCTTACTAACGTTTTGCTTCTTTGAAACCTCTCTATACCCATTGTATTAGTCTGTTTTCATGCTGCTAATAAAGACATATCCAAGACTGGGTAATTTATAAAGGAAAGAGTTTTAATTGACTCATAGCTCAACAAGGCTGGGGAGGCCTCAGGAAACTTACAATCATGGCAGAAGGGGAAGCAAACATGCCCTACTTCATATGGCACCAGGGGAGAGAAGAATCAGTGCCCAGTGAAAGGGGAAGCCTCTTATAAAACCAGCAGATCTCCTGAGAACTAAATCATTATCAGGAGAACATGATGGGGGAAACCACTCTCATGATTCAATGATCTCCACCTGGTCCCTCCCACAACACATGGGGATTATGGGAACTGAAATTCAAGATGAGATTTGGGTAGGGACACAGCCAAACCCTATTACCCTTTTCCCTCCCTCCCTCCCTTCCTTTTTCTTCAGAGTCTCTCTGTCACCTAGGCTGGAGTGCAGTGGTGAAATATTGGCTCACTGCAACCTCTGCCTCCCAGGGTTAAGCTATCCTCCCACCTCAGCCTCCTGAGTAGCTGGTGGGACTACAGGCGTACGACACCACACCCAGCTGATTGTTTTGTATTTTTAGTGGAGATGGGGTTTCACCATGTTGTCCAGGCTGTCCATAACCATTTTTTAAGTGAGTTATAAATGGGGTTCATAGGTCATACCCCTCTCCTGAGGAAGACAATCATCATCTCAGATAACCAAGGTTGCCTATGCAGTAAGGAAGAAGTCAGTCATCATTCTGGGTAACTAAATGTACCTAAGACCAAAGACATCAGCTGAGAGTGAGACCTGGAGTCTCAGGCATCTGGAGTAGTTATCTCATTGCCAACTAAGCTTACATGGTGAGTCAAAAGACCCAGAATACCCAACACAATATTGAAGGAAAATAAAGTCAGAGGACTAACACTATCTGACTTCTAGACTTACTATAAAGCTATAGTAATGAAGACAGTGAAAGAACTGGTGAAAGAACAGATAAATAGATCACTGTAACAGAATACAGAGTCTAGAAATAGACCCAAATAAATATAGTGAAGCAAAGGTAGACTTTTTTTTCTTTTTTTGAGACAGAGTCTCGCTCTCTCACCCAGGCTGGAGTGCAGTGGCACGATCTTGGTTCACTGGAACCTTTGCCTTCTGGGTTCAAGTGATTCTCATGCCTCAGCATAGCTGGGACTACAGGCCCGCAAATATGCCTGGCTAATTTTTGTATTTTTAGTAGAGATGGGGTTTCACTATGTTGGCTAGGCTGGTCTCAAACTCCTGACCTCAGGCGATCTGCCTGCCTTGGCTTCCCAAAGTGCTGGGATTACAGGTGTGAGCCACCACACCTAGCCAAAAGGTAGTCTTTTCAACAAATGATACAGGTACAACTGGACATCCATGTGCAAAAACATAAATCTAGACACAGACTTTGCACCCTTCACAAAATTAACTGAAAATGGATCATAGACTTCAATGTAAAATTCAAAACTATAAAACTCCTAAAAGATAACACAGGGTAAAACCTAGATGACCTTGGGTGTAGCGACCTTTTGATACAACACCAAAGGCATAATTCATGAAAGAAATAATTGATAAACTATAATTAACAAATTTTTTTTAGCAGTAATAGAACGATGAGTGTATTTCATTGAAATTTAAAACTTTGGCCGGGCGCGGTGGCTCACGCCTGTAATCCCAGCACTTTGGGAGGCCGAGACGGGCGGATCACGAGGTCAGGAGATTGAGACCATCCTGGCTAACACGGTGAAACCCCGTCTCTACTAAAAAATACAAAAAACTAGCCGGGCGAGGTGGCGGGCGCCTGTAGTCCCAGCTACTCGGGAGGCTGAGGCAGGAGAATGGCGTGAACCCAGGAGGTAGAGGTTGCAGTAAGCTGAGATTGCCCCACTGCACTCCAGCCTGGGCGACAGAGTGAGACTCCGTCTCAAAAAAAAAAAAAAAAAAAAAGAAATTTAAAACTTCTGCTCTGCAAAAGACAATGTCAACAAGGAGAAGACAATGGCCAGGTGCGGTGGCTCATGCCTTTAATCCTAGCACTTTGGAAGGCACAGGCGGGTGGATCACTTGAGGCCAGGAGTTTGAGACCAGCCTGGTTAACATGGTGAAAACCCGTCTCTACTGAAAATAGAAAAATTAGCTGGGTGCAGTGGTGCACACCTGTAATCCCAGCTACTTGAGAGGCTGATGCACAAGAATCATTTGAAACCAGGAGGTGGAGGTTGCAGTGAGCCGAAATTGCGCCACTGTACTCCAGCTTGGGCGACAGAGCGAGACTCTGTCTCAAAAAATATATAAATAAATAAGATTTTAAAAGGATGAGAAGACAAGCCACTTCTTGGGAGAAGATATTAGCGAAAGACACATCTGTGCTGGCTTCAGCAGCACACATACTAAAATTACAATGGTACAGAGAAGATTACCATGGTCTGTGCACAAGGATGTCATGCACATTTGTGAAGTGCTTCAGATTGTAAAAAAGAAAAAGATCTATCCAATAAAGAACTTTTATTTAAAATCTAAATGGACTATCCAATACAAAAATAAGAAAACAAATAACTCAGTTAAAAACTTAGCCTTGCCAAAGAAGATGTACAGATGGCAAACAAGCATATGAAAAGATGCTACATGTCATATGTCATCAGGGAAATGATAATTAAAATAACGAGACATTACTACACATCTATTAGAACATTCAAAATCTGGAACACTGACAACACCAAATGCTGGGAGGGATGTGGAGAAGCAGCAACTCTCCTTCATTCCTGATAGGAATGCAAAATGGTACAGCCATTTTGGAAGACAGTTCTGCAGTTTCTTCTAAAACTAAATATATCTTACCATATGATCCAGCAATCACATTTCTTGGTATGTACCCAATGGAGTTGAAAACTTATGTCTACACAAAAACCAACACATGGATGTTTATGGCAGCTTTATTCATAATTGTCAAAACTTGGAAGTAACCAAGATGTCCTTCAGTAGGTGAATGGGTTAATCCACACAATGGAATATTATTCAGCATTAAAAAGAAATGAGCTATTAAGCTATGAAAAGACGTGGGGGGCTAGGCGCGGTAGCTCACGTCTGTAATCCTAGCACTTTGGGAGGCCGAGGTGGGCAGATCACAAGGTCAGGAGTTTGAGAACAGCCTGGCCAATATGGTGAAATCCTGTCTCTACTAAAAATACAAAAATTCACTGGGTGTGGTGGCAGGTGCCTGTATTCCCAGCTACTTGGATGACTGAGGCAGGAGAGTTGCTTGAACCCAGGAGGCAGAGGTTGTAGTGAGCCAAGATCATGCTATCGCACTCCAGCCTAGGCAACAAGAGCGAAACTCCATCTTGAAAAAAAAAAAAAAAAAAGGAAAGAAAGAAAGAAAGACAGAAAGAAAGACAAAAGACACGGAGGAACTTCAAACATATACTACTAAGTGAAAAAAGCTAATCTAAAAAGTCTACATCTGTCTGATTCCAACTATATGACATCCTGTAAAAGACAAAGCTATAAAGACAATAAAATGATCAGTAGTCGCTATGGTTTGGGATTAGGGGAGTTCAATCAGCAGAGCACAAAAGATTTTTAGGGCAGGGAAACTACTCTATATGATATTATAATCATGGAGGCATATCATTGTACATCTGTCCAAACCCATAGAATGTACAACACCAGAGTAAGCCCTAATGTAAACTAAGGATTCTGGGTGATATTGTAGCAAATGTACCATTAGTTGTAACAAATGTACCATTTTGTTCATTCTGATGGGGAATGCTGAGAATGAGAGAGGCTATGCATGTGCGGAGGCAGGAGTGAGTATATGGGATATCTCTGTACCTTCTTCTCAATTTTGCAGCGAAACTGTAACTACTCTAAAAAAGTCTTTTAGAAAGCCCAGTAGTTTTTTGCTTCTCTTTATGGGTTGGTTTCCTTCTCTCAAGTAAAAAATGGGCTTCCTCCATGTAGCAGATGATAAGGATTCTCTCATCCCAGAGAAGAGAGTTCTTTCTTGTCAATTATAGCCAGAAAAGTCTCCAAGAAGGATTTAGATGGTCCTGGTTTGCTCCCTCCCATCCCTCTTCCTTTGGATCTCAGATCAGAAGTGACTTCTGGGATACTGCCCTGTTACCCATCTTGGTCAGGTCCCTGTTATGTGCTCCCGCTATACCATATCCTACTCCCTCCTAGTCCCCATCACAGTTTGAAGACAAAAATTCACTGGTGGGGTTACACGGCTCCCCCATGTCTGATTCCTCTTCTAAACTGTAAGCTATAGGAGGCAATGACTTTATCTTTTTGCTTACCATTGTGTTTCCAGCACCTAGCACCTGGCACACAGGCACATAGTAAATATCCATTAAATAAATGACTGAAATAAACAGAGGGCTCTTTTGCTCTCATTACTCTGAAGAGCAATGATTACATAGCAGTGACAGCTTAGTGTATTCTCAGCAAATATTCTTTTGTTTTAAAACCATTTATTTCTCTGGCCAGGTGTGGTGGCTTACGCCTGTAATCCTAGCACTTTGGGAGGCCGAGGCAGGTGGATCACAAGGTCAGGAGATCAAGACCATCTTGGCTAACATGGCGAAACCCCGTCTCTACTAAAAATACAAAAAAATGAGCCAGACATGGTGGCGGGCACCCTGTAGTCCCAGCTACTTGGGAGGCTGAGGCAGGAGAATGGCATGAACCCAGGAGGTAGAGGTTGCAGTAAGCTGAGATTGCCCCACTGCACTCCAGCCTGGGCGACAGAGTGAGACTCCATCTCAAAAAAATTTATTTTTCTGATAATAAACACAACAGGCTGGGCACAGTGGCTCATACCTGTAATCCTGGTACTTTGGGAGGCCAAGGTGAGAGGGTTGCTTGAGTCCAGGAGTTCGAGATCAGCCTGGGCAACATTGTGAGACATCATCTCTATTTAAAAATAAACAAACAAACAAACAAACAAACACTCCTCAAATCCCCATAAACTTATGATAGAATAATTGTAAGACAAAGAAAAGTACAGTTAAGAAAACAAAAAACAAAAATTACTTATATCTGTAACCCAGAGATAACCACTGTGTGTGTATGTACACAGTCTTTTTAGCCTTTCTTTTTTTTTTTTTTTTTTTTTTTGAGACAGAGTCTTGCTCTGTCACCCAGGCTGGAGTGTGGTGGCCGGATCTCAGCTCACTGCAAGCTCCGCCTCCCGGGTTCACGCCATTCTCCTGCCTCAGCCTCCCGAGTAGCTGGGACTACAGTCGCCCGCCACCTCGCCCGGCTAGTTTTTTGTATTTTTTAGTAGAGACGGGGTTTCACCGTGTTAGCCAGGATGGTCTCGATCTCCTGACCTCGTGATCCGCCCGTCTCGGCCTCCCAAAGTGCTGGGATTACAGGCGTGAGCCACTGCGCCCGGCCAAGCCATTAGCCTTTCAAAATATACATTCTGTCACTTATAGTTAACATTTTATTTTTATTGGTTTAAACATAGTATACCTTTTGCCACTTAGGTTTTTTTTTTTTTTTTTCTTGAAGACAGGGTCTTGCTATTTTGCACAGACTGGTTTTGGACTGCTGGCCTCGAATAATCCTCTCACCTTGGCCTCCCAAAGTGCTAGGATTACAGGTGTGAACCACTGTGCCCAACCTAGTTTTAATGTATTTCACTTTACATTTAAAGTGAGTTTCATTTAAGCAGCATACAGTTGGGTCTTGCTTTTTTAGTCAATCAATCTCTTCTAATTGAAAGGTTTATTTACATTTAATGTTATTGTTATTTTAAATATATTTTCCATATTCAGAAGCAGCACTGTCATAGTCTGGCTTCCATTAAAAAAAAAACGTTTTCAGGTATTTCTTTGCTTTCACAAGGTGCTCCAGCCCCTTGTTTGTCTTCTGGGCCACCATCTCCACAGTCCAGTCTCTGATGTGGAGGGTGAGAGTGCCTTTTCCTTTTGACCCCAAAAGAGCTTTTCTGAGTAGGCTGTGATTATCAATATGGCTTTAAATCTGGAATTGGGTTATTGTTCTGCTTTTTCTGCCTGCTTTTGAATTTATTGAGTGGTTTGTATGATTCCACTTTATCTCCTTTGTTGCCTTATGTGACCACTCTGTTTTTTTAATTTTTATTTTTAGAGCTTTCTTTACAGTTTATAGATAATCTCTAACTTACCACAGTCTACCTTCAAATAAATTATATAACTTCACATGCAGTATACGAATCTTACAAATGTATCCTTTCACTCAATCCCTCTTGGTCTTTGTGTTACTTCCATACATTATAAACCTTAGGATGTCATGTTATTAATTCTTTTGCTTTAAGCAGTCAAGTATATTTTAAAGAGATTTTCAAATTAATAAAAATGGTATTTCATATTTGCTCACTTAAAAAAATTTTCCAGTGCTCTGTATTTCATTGTGTAGATCAGAATTTTCATCTAATGTAATTTTCCTTCTCACTGAAAGACATTTAACTTGTTTTTTTTTTGTAGTTCAGGTCTACTAGTGATGACTTATTTCAACTTTCGTATGTCTGAGAAAGTCTATCTATTTTGGTAATATATTTTTGCTCAGGGCAGAATTCTAGGTTGACATTTTCTTTAAACATTTTACAGATGTTTCTACATTATCTTTTGACTCACATTGGTTTGAGAGGTCTGCTGTTATTCTTGTATAATCCTTTGTACATAATTTATCTTTTTTCTCTGGCTACTTTTAAGATTTATCTTTATCAGTGCTTTTAAGCAATTTGACTATTATATTCCTCGGTGTAGTTTTATTTATGTTTCTTATTATTGGGGGTTCACTGAGCATCTTGGCTCATGGGTTTTTAGTTTTAATTAATTTGGAAAAAGTTCAGCCATTGATTCTTCAAACATTTTTTCTGTTCCCCACCCCAGCCTTTAGGAACTCAGCTACATGTAAATTAGACAAGATGAAGTTGTCCCACAACTCACTGATGCGCTTTTTTTTTTTTTTTTTTTGAGTCCTTTTTATCTCTTTTTCAATTTAGGTGGTTTCTGTTGCTATTTTTTCAAGTTCAATAATACTTTATCTATTTATTTCTTTTTGTCTTTTCTTTTTCTTTTTATTTTTTTTGAGATGGAGTTTCACTCTTGTTGCCGAGGTTGGAGTGCAATGGCACGATCTCAGCTCACTGCAACCTCTGCCTCCCAGGTTCAAGTGACTCTCCTACTTCGGCCTCCCAAGTAGCTGGTACTACAGGGGTGTGCCACCATGCATGGCTAATTTTTGTATTTTTAGTAGAGACAGGGTTTCACCATGTTGGTCATGCTGGTCTTTAACTCCTGACCTCAAATGATCCTCCCGCCTTGGCCTCCCAAAGTGCTTGGATTACAGGTGTGGGCCACTGCTCCTGGCTGTATTTCTAATCTGTGGTACATCTCATCTGGTGTATTTTTCATCGAATACATCATATTTTCACTACTAAATGATTTCATTTTTTAAATGTCTTTTCTTTAGTTAACATGCTTGCTATGGTTGAAATGTGTCTCCCAAATTCATGTGCTGGAAATGTAAGCCCCAATGAAACAATGTTGGGAGGTAGGGCCTAATAAAAGATGATTGGATCATGCGGGTAGAGCCCTCATTAATGAATTAATGTTATTACTACAGTGAGTTAGTTACCATAAAAGTGGGTTGTTATAAAGTGACGCTGGCCCCTGGTGCATCTATCTTGTGTACTCACTTGCCCCTTCTGCCTTTTGCTTTCTGCCAAGGGATGACTAAACAAGAAGGCCCTCAACAGATGCTGGCATCAAGTTCCTGAACTTTCCAGCCTCCAGAACCATGAGCTAAATAAAGGCCTGTTATTTATAGATTACCTGGTCTGTGGTATTGTTATGGCAACAGTAAACGGACTAAGATAGAAAATTGGCACTGAGAAGTGGGTCTATTGCTATAACAAATATCTGAAAACATAAAAGTAGCTTTGGAACTGGATAATGGGTAGAGACTGGAAGAATTTTGAGGAGCATGCTAGAAAGAGCCTGTATTGCCATAAATGGAGCATTAAGGGTGAAGTCTCAGAAGAGAAGAGATATAGGGAAAGTCAGAATCTTCTTAAAGATTACTTCAGTGGTCACGATTGTTGATAGAGATATGGACACAGTCTCTGATGTGGACAGTAAATGGCCTTTACTGTCTACATCTCTACCAACATTAACAGTAAATGGCCTTTACTGTCTATATCTCTACCAACATTAACAGTAAATGGCCTTTACTAGCAATATATCTACCAACATTATATTTAATATTGGTAGAGGCCATTCTGATGAGGTCTCAGACAGAAATGAGAAACAAGGTATTGGAAACTTGAATAAAGGGCATCTTTGTTATAAAGTAGTAATGGTGGAACTGTGTCCATGCCTGACGGCTTTATGGAAAGCGGAATTTGAATGACAAACTAGGATATCTGGTGGAAGAGATACCTAAGCAGTTAAGCATTCAGGCTGCTACATGGCCATTTTTAATCACATATAGTGAGATACAAGAACAAAGGAATGACTTAAAGACAGAATTTATAATTTAAAAAGAAGCAGAGTGAAAGATTTGGAAAATTTATAGCCTAGCCATGTAAAATATAAAAAGGTACATTTAGGAGACTGAACTCAGAGCGTGGCCCAGAGACTGCTTGCTGAAGAGATTAGCGTGAATGGAAGGGAGCCAGATGCTATTCACCAAGGCAATGGGAGAATGACCTCAAAGCTATTTCAGAGATTTTCGAGGCTGCCCCTCCCATCACAGGTCCAGAGCTCTAGGAGGGCAGAATGATTCTGGAGGACAGGCCTGGGGTAACGTCCATAGGCTCACTGCCCAGAGCTGCCTTGGAACTCTGCTCCCTGCATTCCAGTGCAGCATTCCTCAGCTGCCCCAGGCACAGCTCATGTGGGACCAGGTTGGTTTGGATTGCTGTTTTGGAGGGCACAAGCAGTAAGCCTTGGCAATGTCTACATGGTGCTAACTCTGCAGGGATGAGTGCATGGGTGGTGGGGTCATGGCAGCTTCCACTTAGTTTTCAAAAGATATATCAAACAGCTTGAGGCCCAGGAAGAAACTTATTGCAGGGGAAGAGCCACCACAGAGAGTCCCTACTAAGGCAATGCGTAGCAGGAATGTGTGGTCAGAGCTGTTACAGAGAGTTCCCACCAGGGCAGCACCTAGTAGAGCCCAAAACTCTAGAGCTACCCTTGTGTAACCCCAGCCTGGGAGAGCTGCAGTCATGAGACTCCAAACCAAGAGAAAGCCATGTGGACCTGGCTGCCTGAGGCCTTGGGGGCCCAATCCCCAAACCAGTGTGCCCAGGATTTAGAACATGGAGTCAAAGGAGATTATTCTCCAGCTTTAGGACTAAATACAGGTTTTTCTCTGCTGGGTTTTGGACTTACTTGGGGCCTGTTGCTGCCATATATTCCATTCTGCAATGTGTTGTATTCACTTCATAAATTCATACCCACGGATTCTCAGTAAATACATGTTGTGTGTGAATAAAAACTATGGATCACTATTTATTCAGCCACCTATGGTTGGGCGTTTAACTCTAGCTTTTCACAATTATAAATAATGTTGTAATGAATGTCCTCCTATAAATAAATCCATACAGTCGCTTGAATATAGTTATAAGGTAAATTTCTCTTTCTTTCTTTTTTTTTTTTGAGATGGAGTTTCGCTATTGTTGCCCAGGCTGGAGTGCAATGGCATGATCTCGGCTCACCACAACCTCTGCCTCCTGGGTTCAAGTGATTCTCCTGCCTCAGCCTCCTGAGTAGCTGGGATTACAGGCATGTGCCACCATGCCTGGCTAGTTTTGTATTTTTAGTAGAGATGGGGTTTCTCCATGTTGGTCAGGCTGGTCTCGAACTCCCAACCTTAAGTGATCTGCCCGCCTTGGCCTCCCAAAAGTGGTGGGATAACAGGCGTCAGTCACCGCGCCCAGCTGGTAAATTTCTAGTAGTGAAATTGCTTGGCCAATATCTATGTACATTTTGATTTTCAATAGTGTACTGGATTTCTTTTTTTGCCTTTTCTGATCTGCTCTCCACCTTCTTCCAACCTACTTTCTTCCCTGGAAGGCTGATCCAGATGAAGAGGGTTAGCCTGTTCATCTTAACTTCTGGCTTCAAAATAGATGTGACCATTAGTCACTACCAGCAGAAAGTCAGAGGGCAAGGAGTTAGAGGTCAGGTGGGCTTCTCCACTAGCAACTATTCATCTTGATTTTATAAGCCTCTTTCTTCCAGGCCCTCCAGGCCCTCCAGGCCCAGGGGTGGGAACAGCTCTCTGCCGTTACTAGTCCCATGGTCCCATTCTATCTCATGTGAGGTTTCAAAAACCTTGCCCCTATCTTTGTAAATAGTCCCTTTTAAAAGCCCCCTTCAAACTACCCAGCTTGGGAGGGCCATCTGTTTTCCTACCAAGATCCTGACTGATAAAGCGAGATTTTGCCAAACTGCCTTAAAAAACGTCTGTATATTCTTACACTTCCACCAGCAGTGTCTACAAGTGTCTGCTCCCCCACATCTTTTTATTATAGTGTATAATGAATCTTCTTAAAACATTACATTTTAATTATAAAATATTTATTAATAAAATGCAGAAATCCTTTAGATTTACAGAGGGCAATATGTGACATCCCCAACTTCGATCTCCTTTATTCTGTTTATTCTTTATTCTTATTTTTAGCTGAGGTATTTTGTTTCATTAAACCATAGTTTAGTTTCTTTTTTTCTTTTTTTTTTTTTTTTGAGACAGTCTCACTCTGTTGCCCAGGCTGGATGGCAGTGGCATGATCTAGGCTCACTGCAACCTCCACCTCCCAGGTTCAAGCGATTCTCCAGCCTCAGTCTCCTGAGTAGCTGGGAGTACAGATGCGTGCCACCATGCCCCACTAATTTTTGTATTTTTAGTAGAGACAGGGTTTTACTGTGTTGTCCAGGCTGGTCTCGAACTCCTGACCTCGTGATTCTCCCGCCTCAGCCTCCCAAAGTTCTGGGATTACAAGCGTGAGCTACCTTGCCGTAGGAATCTTGCTGTCTTCTAGTAAGCTCATTAAAGAGATTTGCAAAAACGTAAAACTATGTTACTCCTCTCGCTGAGCTTTTATTGCTTTGAAGAACATTATTTTTTGCATAAAAGTATGTTAACATGTAATGTGTTTTATCGTCATTTAAAAATGGATATTTAAACATTTTCTAAGTTTTAATTTCTAATGTGGTAAATATTGATAAGTATAACCCATATCAACAAATGTTCTTTGGAGTGTTCAACAAATTTTAAGAGCATCAATGGTTCCTAAATCAAGAGTTTCAGAATCACTGTTCTAGGGCAATTTACCTGAGTTTGATTTTACTTACAATTCATTAAAGCGTAGACACTATGAAGACGTGTTAACCTGCATGTTTTATTCTAGAAGAGGTGCAAATCATTTATATCCACTATAAATGATAACCTATGGTTTTATCATCTTGTACAACACCAGCCAGCTTTGTATCCAACCTAACCTTACTCTAATGCTTTGTCAAAATGTTTAAAGTCCACTTCCTCAAAATGCTTTTGAACCACTTTGCCAGACACTAACAACATATACATACATGACGTATATATGCATATACATACTATACACACACACGTGCATATTTCACAACGATGGCATACGGATTTCCTATTCTGAATCTAGCTCTTTCCACTTGATATACGTGAACGCACTCACTCTTTTCTTCGTCGTCTTGACTTTCTTCTGATGCAACGCCCTGAGTTTAACTCACAGCTCTATTAATAAGAAACCCATAGATCCCACATATATGCATTTTCCCGTATCTGGCTCACTAACAAAAAGCTTACCGCAGCCCCAGCTTTAACCACAGGTTCCGAATACCCAGGCGGGAATTGAACACAGAAATAAGAAAGGCTCCACAGACAATGTGACAAAAATCCGAGCAGTCACGTGACACTGCACGCCCCATAATTTTTTTCGCCCTCTTCAAACATGGCGGCCAAGCGACCGCAGCGCAACAGCAGCCACGGGCCTCCTTCCGCGTAGGACCCTCAATGCTGACTTTATCGGGCTCTTTTGTCAAAGACCACCTCAGGGCAAAGCCCGTGGGGCAGCCGGGCCCGGGGAAAACAGCCCGGGGTCTCAGGGGCCGAACAAGCACGGACCGGAAGTTCTGCAGCCACGCCGTCCGGCGGAGCCGTTGGCTGCGGACGCCGGAAGTGGCCAGTCGGCAGGTCTGAGGCGGCGCTCTGTGTGTGAAGCGTACCTAGGGCGGGAGGCGACATGGAGCCCGGGGCGGCCGAGCTGTATGACCAGGCCCTTCTGGGCATCCTGCAGCACGTGGGCAACGTCCAGGATTTCCTCCGCGTTCTCTTTGGCTTCCTGTACCGCAAGACAGACTTCTATCGCTTGCTGCGCCACCCGTCGGACCGCATGGGCTTCCCACCCGGGGCCGCGCAGGCCCTGGTGCTGCAGGTGAGGCGGGCGGGCCTGCGGTCTGGGGAGCCGCCGCCCCCGGCCTGCCTTGACTCTTGGCGCCCGCTCCTCCAAGCTCTCCCAGCCTGTTTCCTCCTTTTCCTGGTGTCCTGGGGTTGAGCTTTCGAGAATGGCTTCAGTAATTTGAAGCGCGGATTGGATGTCAGTTTATTCCTCTGAGGGAGCAGCCGGGGTTCGCTCCGGACGTCCTGAGGTTTCAGAAGTAGTAAGCCGACTGTTAAGAGCCCTCCTCAGCACCCGGCAGCGCGTACCCCTCACGGTGCTGGGGGCTGCTAGTCAGGGAGTAAAATCCATGCAGGCCAGACAGAAGGAAGGACATTTACAGCAACAGAAACGTGCATGCCCCAGAACTACCAAAGACTTGAGCTGGCGGTGATGACGGAGGCATTGTGTGAATCAATGGGTGTGGCCGCTTGTTTGACATGTGATTTCCCAGGTCAAAGACTGTCATTGTAGTGATTATTAAAATTTCATTTGAACTTAATTCTGTACCTTCCAGGTTAAGTTTATTGTATGTTGGAAGCGCTGTCAGTACTCATTCAGTAAAGTTGACTGGGCACTTTTGAATGTACTAAGCAACCGTTTGCTGAATGTAGTTTACACTCTTAGGTACGGGTGATAGGGGTGTTTAAGTAGTGGTTTCTCTCTGTTTGTGACACTTACAGTTAAAGAGGGGAAACCCAGAAAGTAATAGAAGACTTTGTAAGGGCAATTATTTGATGGAGCCCATTGTAAAGAAAGGAGATAGAAATGATGGTTGAGAAGTGAAGAAGGTTTTATAAGAGAGATGGGACTTCTGATGAGATTGAAAGAAACTATTCGGCCAAGCATTAAGCCTGTTTGTAGAAACCCAAGAAGACAGAAATGCTGACGATACCTCCCCCAGTTCTCTAGATGTTACAAGTTATAAAATGCTTCAGATGTTTCCTCCTGAAATCTTAATGCATGCTGCAGGTTGATCGGATGTTACTTTCCTCAGTAGAAGCCAAAGCTTTGACTGTCTTGGTAACTACCAGGGTAATAGGGCCAAATGAAGAATGGGGTTCCATTAGGGTTCAATTTCAGAACTTAAGGCTATTCCTCATCCTTGTCAGTGGCATAAGTGCCATCTACGTGATCAGAGAGCTGTTGGAGGTGGCCTTTAGCAGGACCTTACGGCAGGTTAATGAAGTCTTGCCATTTGATCTTCAGTGTCTCTGTGAAATAGGTAAGTTTCAAGTTTACATACCAATTCAGCAAGGTTAAGTGATTTGACCGAGAACACACAGCCATTCACCGTAGAGCTGGAACTAAAAATTTCATTTTGTGAATTCCAAATCTTCCTGTTCTATTATTTAACCATTCCATAGTAGCATGAGAACACTTTTGTCCAGGATGATTGTAGTTTGCAGAAAGGTGTGGAGGAGAAAGGAGTATATACTAATATGTATAGTGTCAGATGTTTTATATTCTGGAGTTGTTGTCTTACTTAACCCTTAACATAACCTGAGAGGTTGATCTTTGTTTCACAGATGAACTGACAGAGGTAGTGCACTCATTTACCTGGTAACTCATTTACCTGGTAACACCTCTTATAAGACACTTCCATAGGTTAGGGTTTGGTGACCAGTCTAATGAAGTAGTGGACATGGGGAGCAGGGATGGAGGAAGGGGAGGGATGGGTCAATGATGATCCAAGGTTTAAACTTGGGTGACTGGAATAGTGATAATGCATTAACTGAACTGTCACCTGGGTTTAGGGGAAAAAGTTCAGTTTTAGACAGGTTGAACTTGAAGTTCCTGGTAGGAGTCCCTGCCCATAGGCTATTGGAATTACTGGACTAGATCTTTTGGGAGCTAGAGCAACTGGAGTGGTTCGAGGGAGAGAGAAGAGCCAAAGGTGAAGAACAGGTCTTGGGGAATAATCTTGGTGGAGAGCAGTAAGTTTCACAGAAACCCAAGAGGACAGTCTTCAGCAAATGGTTAAGAGAGGTGTCATGTTTTCTGGAAGTGGTTCTCAACCATCAGCATCGCTTAAGGAACTTTTTTTTTTTCCCCCGGAGACAGAGTCTCACTGTCACCCAGGCTGGAGTGCAGTGGCATGATCTTGGCTCACCGCAACCTCCACCTCCTGGGTTCAAGCAATTCTCCTGCCTCAGCCTCTTGAGTAGCTGGGATTGCAGGCATGCACCACCACGCTCGGCTAATTTTTGTATTTTTAGTAGAGATGTGGTTTCACCATGTTGGCCAGGCTGGTCTCAAACTCCTGACCTCGTGATGTGCCTGCCTCAGCCTCCCAAAGTGCTGGGATTACAGGTGTGAGCCGCTGTACCCGGCCAAGGAACTTTTAAAAACACATATTCCTGGATATTTTGGTTGGGTAGATCAGGGTGAATCCTGGCAACCTGTTCTTTTTTTTGTGTGTGTGTGAGATGGAGTCTTATTCTGTTGCCCAGGCTGGAGTGCTGTGGCGCAATCTTGGCTCACTGCACCTCCACCTCCCGGGTTCAAGTGATTCTCCTGCCTCAGCCTCCCGAGTAGCTGGGATTACAGGCATGCGCCACTATGCCCGGCTAATTTTTGTATTTTCGGTAGTAGAGATGGGATTTCACTACATTGGCCAAGCTGGTCTTGAACTCCTGACCTCAGGTGATCACCCACCTCGGCCTCCCAAAGTGCTGGGATTACAGACATGAGCCACCGTGCCTGGCCGGAACCTGTTCTTTTATCCACAAAACCTCATTTGGCAGGAGGCTTGTAAAGGTGATTTCAGTATTGACAAGGATTTTGTTGTGGGGTAGGACAACACTGAATGAGACTGAGTGACTTGGTACCAGCATAACATTATTTCTGTGTGGTAGTAGGTGATCTCCTGACCTCCCCACTCCTACTCATCTGCCTCTTAGGATTTTTTTTTTTTTCTGTCCCTAACTTGATGGCATAAAACTGCTTCCTGTGGTCTGCCCCTCTACCCCGACCAGAAGTGGGATGCTTGGTGTCTCTGCTGAATATAGGCAGAGAAGAATTTGGATGGGAGTGCTGGGCTGCATCATTGTGGAACTTCAAAGTGTTCCCTTAATATTTTGGGGAGTGCAGTGTTGGTGTAGAGTTAGGCAGTTCATACATTTCCTCCTAAGAGTTTGCATAGCCTGAATACACAGCTTGAAGAACCTCAGTAGGAATGATGTATGTGAAAATTGCATTCCACTTTATAATACATTAGTATGTTTTAAGACAAAAATAGTTTAGACCGACAAGCCATTCATTGTAATCGATAATGCTGTTTTTTTTTTTTTTTTTTTGGAGTCCACTTTGAGAAGTGCTCCTTTGTAGAAGTCCTTGAAACTAGAATCAGGAAAGCTAGCTACATCCTGTTCCTCACATAAATTGTTGGGAAATCTTGGGAGAGTCACTTCACCTCTTGTCAGCTGAGAAGATTGATTGGAGGTCACAGATTGGAGTTCTCTTCCAGCTCCATGTTCTGTGACTCTAGAATGAATACTGAGAACACGTGATGGTTGGGAGGTTGGCAGTGGTAGCACTTCCTGGTGGTGTGAATGGGTAGGTCAGAGAAGGCTGGATGTACTGAGTGAGCAGAGGCAGTGGCATGGTGAGGACTATCAAGTCTGGGGATTCTGTGTTAGAAGTCTCAGGTGTTAGGAGAGAGAGTTCTTGTTGCTTTGCTTTTGTGGAGTTAAGATGAGCTGGAGTATCAGGAGGATGAGCAACTCTGACAGCAATGGACTCAAAGCGGTAGAAACATGAATGTTAGAATGTAGTCAGGGCTTCAGGTTATCTGCAGAAGTAAAAGTGGTTCTGGTGTTGTTTCCAGTTTTTAACCTTTTAGGATTTTATTGATTTTTTTTTTCCCCTCTGCGTACATCATCATCTCCTTGCACTGTTTGGTGCGTGCTGCGTAATTTTTTACTTCTTTTGCCAGCAGGAGCTGGGGCAAGTTACTTAACCTTTCCAAGCCCTATTTTTTCTCATTTTTGAAATGTTGATGCTGTCTTCTTCACAGGATTTTTGTGAGGGTTTTGAGAGAATGTTTGTAGAATCATTTGACACAGTCTGTTAGCACCCTTTTGACTGCCTGTGCAGTGCACAGAACATTGTTATTTAATACCTGTCCACATTCTAGCCCTTTAGAATCTGACTCCCACCCATGTCCCAGGTTGCTCTCTCAGCCTTTCCTCCCTCCAGTTGTTGCAAGAGTTTTTGCCATTCTTTGACAAGCCTGTTCTTGGAGCTATGGCGTTTCCTCCAATGGTTCCCTATGGAAGATGTGCCTCTCATTCAAGGTCTAACTGGAATGCTCCTTGTTCCAAGAAGTCTCCCTAGATTTCTTTTGCCAGATATGCTCATTCCCACCCATACTCTGACAGGGAATTAAGGGCTCTGTCACGCCCCCTCTTGTATCAGAGTTTTCATGTGTGGGTATGTCTTCACTGTACTTTTTTGGTAGAGAGGTCCCAGCACCTTCATGGGTGTGACTGTGTCCCAGAAAATGTTAAGAACTTATTTACACACCAGAATTTTGAGTTCTTAGGAGGCAGCAGAAATCATTTTCATGTTTTTTTTTTTGTTTGTGTGTTTCTTGCACACTGTAGGCACGTAGTAGATGTTTGTTGAATTGAATGTCCATGCAGTGTGGTGAAAAATAGCAGCAGTCCAGTAAACCTGGTTGCATTTGGAGAATTGAAGTTCAGCCATATTTTCATGTTTCATTTGTGAGTCTGAATTTTGGATCCTTTATAACCCACAGTTGTACCAGGACCGTGTATTCTTTGCATTGTGAACAAAACTGGGGTCTGTAAAAATAATGACAACAAAGACCATCTAACTGTGCATATTTTAGGTTTGTAAATATTGTTAGCCTTGGTTTGTAAGTTTTTGATTTTGTTGATTTTGGAATCCTCCTGTTAAACACTGTTTACCTGTCAGCTTTTGGTGAAGTGGCAGTGCATTTCCATTTTTCAAGTGGGAAAACTTGTCAGTTTATGACTTTTAGTTCTCTCCTTAACAGATTTTACCACATTTCTACAAGATATGTGGTACAGTATTGGGCAGATGAACTGATTGCTGGGTTGCTGTTTGATTTTAGGTATTCAAAACCTTTGACCACATGGCCCGTCAGGATGATGAGAAGAGAAGGCAGGAACTTGAAGAGAAAATCAGAAGAAAGGAAGAAGAAGAGGCCAAGACTGTGTCAGCCGCTGCAGCTGAGAAGGAGCCAGTCCCAGTTCCAGTCCAGGAAATAGAGATTGACTCCACCACAGAATTGGGTGGGCGTCAGGAATTAGAGAAAGTGCAGCCTCCAGGCCCACAGGACCCTGTGAAGGAAATGGCCCATGGCTCACAGGAGGCAGAAGCTCCAGGAGCAGTTGCTGGTGCTGCTGAAGTCCCTAGGGAACCACCAGCTCTTCCCAGGTGGGAATTTCTACTTTGCAGCTTCCTTCTTTCTTGCTTGACAGCTGGTGTTTGTGTTTGTCCATAATTCATTCTTTGTAACACATCAATTCTTGATGTCAGTATTTATTTAGCTCTTCATATTTGCAAACTGCTGCATTACAGTCTTTCAGTTACGTAGGATGGGAGGTCAGTTGGCTTAAGGTCAATTCCCTCATTAGGTAAGGTCAGTAGTCATACAACCATTTGAGATACAGAGCCAAAATTAGAGCACTTGACTCCTCTCACAAAGACCTAACTTTATCTGTGTTTAGAGGCTTAGCCTCATCAGCTCTATTGTTTGTGTTTTTCTCTCTGCAGGAGCACTGCTAGGATGTGCTCATAGTGCCTGAGGTATAATGGACACCTGAAATGGCAGTCTGTTTTAGGTGACTGGATTCACATCCTGGCTATGCTGCTTCCTGAATGTATTACCTTGAGCAAGCAGTATAATCTTTCTGTGTCTCAGTTTTCTCCTCTGTAAAATGTCGGTGATAATAATAGTACCTGTCTTATAGAGCTGTTGTGAATTTTAAATGAGCCGATAGTCAAGCAGCTAATGAGCAGTAGAGCTTGAATGTGACATAAGGTTTCCCTGAATCAAGCCTCATGCTGTACTTGTACTCACTTTTTAGGAGTTAATGTTTCGTGGGTGCTCTAAACTTAGTTATACAGTCCTTCCTTGCCGTCTGAGTGAGAGGAGCTGATCCCTTCTTATGTGGGAGTTGTAGCAGTGTCTGCAAGACAGCCATGAGCCTCTTGGCCTGCTTTGTTTTTTGGAAAATTCACTCTCTTCCCTCTTTGATAGGATGGGTCACCTGTGTCCCCCCGAATCCCTGCCACCTTGAGTTCTCTTCTGTTTTTCTTACTCCTGTGCTCTCTTTCTGACTTGTTTTGGGGGAGATTGTGTGTGTGCATGCACATTTTTAAATAGAAACCGGATCTTACTCTGTTGCCCAGGCTGGAGTGCAGTGGTGTGATCATAGTGCAATATATGAATTGAACTCTTGGACTCCAGCAATCCTCTCGCCTCAGCCTCCTGAGTAGCTGGGACCGTAGGCATGCACCACCACATCTGTTTAATTTTATAATTTTTTGTAGAGATGTCTGCCATTATACCTGGCTAAATTTTTAAAAGATTTTCTTGCTGTATTGCCTAGGCTGTGGGGGAGTTTTTGAATTTTTTTTTTCTAGTTAGTGAAGCAAAGTGAACAACTTGGAATGGCTTATAAAATATGGAGTAAGAGAAAATAAGTTTTGTAAAGACAGGAGGGGCAAGATTGCAGAGTCTTAAAGGCCGGGCTAACTAATGAAGTTCAGAGAAAACAATTGTTTGATGGTGGAACCAAATTGATGGAGAAGGGGAGCAGTTCTTGAATATGGAGCTCTGGATGAGAAGGGGTGAAATAAAGATTTAGAGATTGGAACTGGGAAATATAGGGTGGAAGGCAGACATCTGATATTTCCTTGCAGATCTTTTAAAAATATTTTTTGTAGTACAAATCTGCTGATAGTGAATTCTTTCAGCTTTTTTGTCTGAAAATGCCTTTATTTCATCTTGCATGTCTGAGGATATTTTTGCTGGATATAGAATTGCAGTTGACACTTTTTTTTGTTTTTGTTTTTCTTTAAACATTTTAAAGACTGTAATTCCATTGTCTTCTAGCTTGCACTGTTTCTGATGAGAAGTGAGTAGACATTCTTTGTTCCCCTGTATGTGAAATATCCCCATTCTTTTGTTATATCAGCTGCTTTTAAGTTATTATCATTAGTTTGAGCAGTTTAAGATTTACTCAGGCATGATTTTCGTTGTGTTTATACTATTTGGGGACTTTTGTGCCCACCCCTCAAGCCCAGCACACACACACACACACACACACACACACACACACACACACTTAGGAGGTCTGTTTTCTCTTTGTCCTTCCTTTGGAATATTTTCTGTTGACCTGCCTTCAACTTTACTGTCTTTTCTCCTTATAGTGTCCAATCTTTAGTTAAACTCATCTAGTAACTTCTTAATTTCAGATAGTTTATTTTTCAACCCTGCTGGTTCCCTTTGATTGTTTTTTATGGCTTCGATTCCTACCTTGGTTTTCCTTTAAATCCTTCAGTATACTTACAATAGTTTAAAGTCTTTATCTGCTAATTCCATTATCTCTGTGATTTCTTGGTTTATTTCTATGGATTGAGTTTTCTCCTGATTTTGGGTCACATTTTCTTTTTCTTTCAAATGTCTGATAATTTTTGATTGGATGCTAGACATTAACAAATGTTATGCTGTCGAGTCTCTGGGTTTTGGTTTCTTCTGTTGAGTGTTGAGTTTTGTTCTTGCAGGCAATTAATTTATTTGCTGATCAGAATGATCTTTTTGAAGCTTGGTTTTTATTTGTATTGATTGATCAATTGATTGTAGAGATGGAGTCTTAATGTTACCCAAGCTGATCTGGAACTCCTGGTCCCAAATGATCTTCCCACCTTGGCTTACCAAAGTGCTGGGATTATAAGTGTGCACCAATGTGTCTGGCCTTGTTTTTCAGTTTTGTTAAGCTGTGTCTAGGGTGCTTTTATTTTAAAGCTAGCTTAGTCTTCTAAGACATGCCTTTTTGGGGCTTCTGAGTGCTCCAGCTATTTAGTGAGGTCTTTCCATTCTGGCTGGTTGAGGCTTGAACATCTCCCAGCTCCAGGGATTGTCCGTCAGTTACCCAGTTCCCTACTTGTCTCATGGAGTTGCACTTTACACGTGTGCAGTTTTGTATTCAGCCAAAGACTCAAGGGGATCCTATGAGGTTTTCTAGAGTTCTATATGTAGCCCCTCCTTACTAGTAGTCTTTCTGTAAAATAATGAGATGTGAGAATGAAGATTGAATATACAAAGTTGTTTGTCATAGTCCACTTATGCTGCTATAACAAAATAATATAGCCCGGGTGGCTTATAGACTACAGAAATTTATTGCTCGCAGTTCTAGAGACTAGAAGTCTAAGGTCAAGACTGGCCGATTCAATGTCTGGTGAGAGCCCACTTTCTGATTCATAGTTACCTCACTGTGTCCTCAAATGCTGGAAGAGGTGAGAGAATGCTCTCAAGTCTTTTATGAGGGCACTAATTCCAGTCATGAAGGCAGAGCCGTAATCACCTCGTGAAGTACTAATCCCAATATCTTGGGATTAAGATTTAGCATAGGAATTTTGGGACACAAACATTCAGTCTATAGCATTGTTCACTTCAGTTCTATTTATTTCAACATTACTTATATTAGCAAAATTTTGGAAGAATGCTGAATTTCTATAGTAAGGGAATGGATAAATACATTTATAAAATGCTTTTAAAGATTACTGACACGGTTATTGTGATGGTCAGTTTCATTTGTCAGTTTGGCTAAGTTACAGTCCTGGTTATTCAGTCAAACACTCATCTTGGCATTGCTGTCACGGTATTTTGTGGATGTGATGCAAGTTAATAATTGGTTGACTTTAAGTAAGGGTGATTGTCCTAGGTGATCTGAGTGGGCCTGATCTATCAGCTGAAAGCCTGAAGAACACAGCAGAGCTCCCCTGACGTAGAAGAAATTTCTCCGATGGACAGCAGCTGCACTCAGTTTCTGGAGAGTTCCACATTGGCCTGCTATGTGGATTTCAGACTGGCCTAGCCAGCCCCCACAATCATGTAAGCCAATTTCTTGCAGTAACTCTCTTAATAAATACATTTATCCCTTGGTATCTGCAGGGGATTGGTTCCAGGTCCCTCGTGGATACCAAAATTCATGGATGGTTAGGTCTCTTACATAAAACAGTATAATATTTGTGTATAACCTATGCACATTCTCCCGTATACTTTAAATCATCTCTAGATTACTTACAATCCCTAATACAATGTAAATGCTATGTAAATACTTGTTACACTGTATTATTTAGGGAATAATGACAAGAAGTTTGTACATGTTCAGCACAGACAAAACAATCCTTTTTTTTTTTTTTTGAATTTTATTTTATATTTTTTGATACTGCATCTTGCTCTGTTTGCAGTGACTTGATCTTGTTTCACTCTAGCCTCTGCCTTCTGAGCTCAAGCGATCCTCCCACCTCAGCCTCCCAAGTAGCTGGGACTACAGGCGTGCACCACCGTGCCCAGCTGATTTTTGTATTTTTTGTAGAGATAGGGTCTTACTATGTTGCCCAGGCTGGGGTCGAACTCCTGAACTCAAGTGATTCACTCGCCTCAGCCTCCTAAAGTGCTGGGATTACAGGTGTGAGCCACCATGCCTGGCCTTTTTTTGGGAGTATTTTTGATCTGCAGCAAATATTTTGATCAATATTTTTTGGGAATATTTTGATTTGGGATATGGAACCCATGGATAGTGAGGACTGACTATATCTGCTGCTTCTGTTTCTTTGGTGGAACCTTGACTTATACAGATATTTTCATGATAATGTTAAGTGAGAAGGGGAGAATTCAAACTATATAGTCTAACATCAAATTTGAAAACTTTAAAAATTATATATGTAGAAAAAAATGTAGAAAAAAAGGCTGGAAGAAAATAATAGTAGTAATCCCAGAGTGGTGGAATTGTGTTCTTCATTTTTATCTTTGTCGCTTACTATATTTTCTAATTTTTCTGTAATGACCATTTATTTTGTTTCATTAATTTTTTTGTGTGCCTTTTATGATCTCTAAAAAATGAAAAGAGGGGATTGGTTTTGATTTCTGAGTAATAGACTAGAATAGCTACTTTGTTGTTTTATAGAGACCCTATTTTAAAATTCTTGAACCAATGAATTATGTTCTGGGTTAGAATTAGAGTTAGTTTTGTGAGTTCTACCTTAAAAATAAGTATAGAGTGAAGACTTGCATATGTTTCCGGAAAGGTAACCTTTCTACTTGGTAGCTCTTTGTTCAGAATAGACTGGTATTGCGAGAATCCTAATCAAACATTTCCAAGGACTGGAACATTCTCAGCTTCAGTTACTTGTTTTCCTCTAACAAAACAGGAAGTTGTGGCACTGATCTCTGGTTATACCTGAAATGTAGTATTTTAGCAGATTTGAAAGTAGAACATGAAAGACCATCCTTTTCCTTGTTCTACCTTTAGCAGTACCCCCAGTCCTCCCACCAGTGTTCAGGATGGTTTATCCTATAAACTGTAGATCTACAGTTCTTTTAATTGAGTAAGTTAAGGTAGTTGTTCTTTAGAAGATCACACAGAAGCACTGCCTTTTGTGGGCACTCTGTCTAAAATCAGTTACCTAGAATCTAAGTCTTAGTTTGCTGATTTCTGCTGACTCCTGCTTGACACGTTTTTTGGTTCTAACCAGTATTAGGCAATAGCTCCCTTTTTGTATGCTACAGTAAAGTCACATCACATACTTATTTAATTTAAATAAATTCAGTGTAAGTTCTGGGAAAAAAAATTATTAAAAATAATGTATTTATATTTTGTATGTATGTATTTTGAGTTTTATTTTTTTAGAGACAGGGTCTTGCCTATTGTCCAGGCTGAACTCAAACTTCTGGGCTCAAGTAATCCTCCTCCCTCTATATATGCATTTTTATTATAAGGTGTTCATTACTGTATACAGACCATTGTTTTGTGTTTTAGTAGAGTATAATTTATGTAACAATACAATTCATTCCTTGTAGAATACAGTTTATGACTTTGGACAAATATAGTCTTGTAACCACTGCAGTCAAGATAGATGACCGGTATGGTTTAGCTGTGTCCCCACCCAAATCTCATCTTGAATTGCAGTTCCCATAATCCCCACATGTCATGGGAGGGACCCGGTGGGAGGCAATGAATCATGGGGGCGGTTATATCCATGTGGGTTCTCGTGATAGTGAGTTCTCATGAGACGGTTTTATAAGGGGCTTTTCCCCCTTTGCTTGGCACTTCTTCCTGCTGCTGTGTGAAGAAGGATATGTTTACTTCCCCTTCTGTCATGATTGTAAAGTTTCCTGAGGCCTCCCCAGCCATGCTGAACTGTGAGTCAATTAAAGCTCTTTTCTTTATAAATTACCCCGTCTTGGGTATGTCCTTATAGCAGTGTTAGAATGGACTAATACAATGACATTTCCATTGGTGCCAGACTCCCAGATCCTGGCAACCTTGTGCGTGTGTTCTGCCTTAAAGCTGTTGCAGCATACATTGTTATTTATACATAATAATGTACAGGTTTCATTTACAGTATTTTCAGGGTGATTTGGGGGAAATTTTATTTTGACCTAATTTTACCATCACTCTGATTTTAGCATCTCCCTGACTAATAACCTACAACTGGTCTGAATTTCATTCTTGCTCCTGCCCTGCTGTTGCTGCCAGGACATGTCAAATGAAGATCAGAAATACTCCCACCCCAGTGCTTAAAATAACCTATCTTTTTTTTTTTTTTTTGAGACGGAGTTTTGCTCTTGTTGCCCAGGCTGGAGTACAATGGCGTGATCTTGGCCTACTGCAACTTCCACCTCCCAGGTTCAAGCGATTCTCCTGCCTCAGCCTCCCAAGTAGCTGGGTGTGCAGGTGCCTGCCACCATGCCTGGCTAATTTTTGTATTTTTTTAGTAGAGACAGGGTTTCACCATGTTGGCCAGACTGGTCTCGAACTCCTGACCTTGGATGATCCACCCGCCTCAGTCTCCCAAAGTGCTGGAATTATAGGCGTGAGCCACCGTGCCTGGCCCAAAGTAAATAACCCATCTTATTCCTCAGAGAAGAGTGAGAATTTGAGCACACAGATATTACCCTATTTGTACAAGATAGCATCAGAGAATGTGCTTATATTCTGTAAGGATACTTTACAGTTGTAGTAATTGTTCAGGCTGGGCGTGGTGGCTTACGCCTCTAATCTCAGCACTGTTAGAGGCCGAGGCGGGCTGATCATTTGAAGTTAGGAGTTTGAGACCAGCCTCATCAACATGGTGAAACTCCATCTCTGCTAAAAATACAAAAAATTAACCAGATGTGGTGCGTGCCTGTAATCCCAGCTACACAGGAGGCTGAGGCAGCAGAATTGCTTGAACCCGGGATGTGGAGGTTGCAGTGACTTGAGATCGTGCCACTGCACTCCAGCCTTGGTGACAGAGCAGAGCAAGACTACATCTCAAAAAAAAAAAAAAAAAAAAAAAGTTCACAGTAAAGACTTTTTACAAAGTGAAAAGTGCCATTTGAGCTTCAGTGTTTGTGTAATACTAGACTGAGTGACCAGTGCCTGCAGACATAATTAGGACTGTGGAAGAGAGGGGCGCAAAGTCTGCAGCATCTTATGACATAGTCACTAATCAGGCATTTATCAAGAGCTGCCTGTTAGGGTTTGCCTCTTGGATGACATCATAATAGGGTTTGGTGTTGGTTTTCTGGGCACGGGCTGTCAGTGTCAACTTTCATAGCACCTGCAGTTCAGACTCTTGACCTGCAGGTGTTGCTGTAGGCAGTGGGACGGTAACTTTGCCTTTGCTAGTGCTGGGATGCTGACAAAAATCTCCAAAAGGCTGTGTCAGTTCTGGGCTTTTCTCTTTAAAAATCACGAGCAGAATTCTTTAACAAAGAAGAAGGAAAATATGGTAGCACTAAGAATGTCAGTTACTGCCTAGAAACTGTTGTCTTTGTCCTGTGTGCTTGGACTGGGTGTCTTTTTGTCCTTTGGATGAGGAACAGAGTGCTCCAACACTGTTGGTGTGCACTGGGCAGTGACAGGGCCCTGGGTCCAACCAGGCCATTCCTCCTGCCCTGGACAGAGAAGCAAAGTAGTGGCAGTGTACCAAGAGGGTGTCATGGAACAATTTGACATATTAACCCCTTCTAGGACAAGCCCATTAGAACATAAAACCTGAGAAAACTGTTCAGTACTTTCTCTTGCTTTGGGTAGTGTGGCCTTTGTGCCCAGTTACAGGGACCTCAGTGCTTCTTGGGAGGGGAATGGCATCATTTGGAAAATAAGTTTCAGGTTTCCTAATAGTGTCCTTGGCAGATACTTCATCATCATCAGACTGCTCCCTCCTCACCTGGTCCCCGTAGGTATGGGCGCTCTTCACTCCTCTCATCAGCAAAGTCTTTCCAGTAGTTCATCCCTCTGCTTTCCCCAGCAGGTAACCCTGCCTCTTTGGAGTTTGTGCTTCGTTTTACGTTATTCCTTTATGGCTGGCTGTGCCCACATTTTCAGTGATACAGGACAGAGACTTACTCAGCCTTTCTCACTTCCTGGCCCTTTATGAGGTGACCCCCAGTGCATGCCGAATTCCATTTCTTACTACCTCTTTTTTGGTTTTGCTTACTGTTTTTGCTCAGTCTGTTATAACAAAAGTACTGTAGCCTGGGTGGCTTATAAACAACAGACATTTATTTCTGACAGCCTCTAAAGGAGGCTAGAAGTCCAAAATCAAAGTGCCAGCAGGTTCAGTGGTGAGGGCCCACTTCTTGATTCATAGACCTGTCTTCTCATTGAGTTGTCACGTGGTGAAAAGGGCAAATGAACTCCCTTAGGCCTCTTTTATAAGGCCACGACTCACATTCACTACGGCTCTGCCCTTATGACCTACTTGCCTCCCAAAGGCCCCACCTCCAAATAACATTACTTTGGAGGTTAGGTCTTCAACATGAATTTTGGAGGGACACAAACATTCCTTCTATAGCATTCACCCACCTATCATGACATCTGTGGCTCTTGATGTCCCTCGGGTGGGCTGTCAGGAGAATAGAAAGGTGCCTGTGCTCCGGGCCTGAGACTTCTTTCTTTGTGTAGGCGCACACTGCCTGAGAAAGTTGGGTTCCTTGTTTTGTCTTTAAACAGCTTCTCCTTTACTATTCAAGGCTTTTTCAGGTGCCCATTGCAGGAGACCCCTTTGTAGAGTCATGGGGGCTTAATCAGAATCCCCTTCTCTCCATATACCCAACTCCGTAGGCTCTGGTGAGGATTGAATGAGATCTGCTTAGCATGATTCCTGACAGAGTGTGAACTCAAGTAGATAACTAGCTATTATTGTTACTATTATTTCTCTTGAAAAAGCTTTTCATTTTTCTTTCTGATTATTTATACTCAGTGTACAATGTTTGGAAAATACAGGTAAGTATATAAAGAACATTCCTTCACTTCCTATTAACTTTATGGGATATTTTCTATGGCTTTTCTTTCCTTTCTTCTTCCTTTTCCTCTTCTTTTTTCTTTTTTGAGACAGTCTTACTCTGTTGCCCAGGCTGGAAGATAGTGGAGCACAGTGCAATTGTAACTCAGTGCAACCTCGACTTCCTGGGCTCAAGCTGCCTTCCTACCTCAGCCTCCTGAGTAGCTGGGTTCACAGATGTGTACCACCATGCCTGGCTAAGTTTTAAAAAATTTTTTGTAGAGACGAAACTCCCTAGTATTGCCCACGCTGGTCTCTCAAACTCCTGGGCTTAAGTTATGCTCCTGCCTGAGCCTCCCAAAGTGCTGGAATTACAGGCGTGAGTGTCTGTGCCCAGCCTGTTTTTTTCTTAATGTAAACATATACATAAATACATGTATGTATATTTATAAAATTTTATTACACTTTATCTTCTTTTATGCTAAACAGAGTATCCTGAGCATTTCCTGGTATTCCTTTTGCTGATTTTGAATTCATGATGTAGACTAGCCTGGCCAGTATGGTGACAGCCCGTCTCTACTAAAAATACAAAAATGAGCTGGGTGTGGTGGTGCGTACCTGTAAGGAGGCTGAGGCAGAAGAGTTGCTTGAACCCAGGAGGCGGAGGTTGCAGTGAGCTGAGATGACGCGACTGCACTCCAGCCGGGGTGACAGAGCGAGACTTCGAATAAAATAAATAAATAAATAAATAAAATAAAATAAATGAATTCGTGATATACACTGTTGAGTGTTGTCTGCCTGAAGTGGCTCTTGTCCTTGGATGAGGGCGTATGCTGCATAGTATGCGCTGAGAGAGAATAATGAATTGAAAGCCAGGGGTTGAGGGATGTCTGTCTGTTTCTCGTCAGATTCAGCTTATGCACTGAGAGAGAATAATGAATAGAAAGCCAGGGGTTGAGGGATGTCTGTCTGTTTCCCCTCAGATTCAACTATCTGTGGACCCCACCTGGGGATCGAGCCTTGGGCCACCTGGCTCAGTCTCATCTTGTGTCATAGCTGCTATTTCACCTTTCCAGCGATTCACCCTGAAACTGCACCTTCTTTAAGAAAGCTCAGGCATAAGAAGCCTCCAGGCGATTTGACTTAAATCACAAGTCAGGAAAACCTGATTTAAGTTGTTAGGAGGACTTTAAAAAAATTATCACAAGAAACATTGCATTTTTATTTTTTATTTTGCAATTTTTATTTTGCAGTGAAGGTTATATGCTTCATTTTTAGAAAGCAGTATTGAGTTTGCTGGATATTGAAGTTATATCAGAAAATAACCTGGTATCTTAACTTTTCAGAGTTGGATGGGTTTGAGGAGCATGTGGTCAGGGAGGAGGAAGAGAAGTGTTAGAATCATCTATGAAGTCTTTCCCCTGGAAAAATATATATTTCCAAAAATTGAGAACCAATGATCTGCTTCCTTTTTACAGATGAGGAAATTGAGATGTACAATGATCAAGTGCTTTGCTTAAAATCATACATTTAGAAGGTAGGGCCAAAGAGTTATTGGGGATTGAAGCAGAACTACCTCGTGGACTAACTGAGGATTTATTTGCATTGCCGTGTTAGAAAAAAGTGACTAATTACCATACTATCTGAGAGGTACTTTTTAAAAACTAGCCAATTTCTTTTAAAATAACCAACTTCTATTTGAATATTTTTCTGTAATAATAGTTCTACTTTTTACGCTAGCTTGGTTTGTTTTGATGTTGGAAAGGTAATGTACGTACTTCACAAAATGTTTATTAGGTAGAATTTGAAATACAAAAGACAGTAGACAGAAGAACATGACTCCTCATGTGCTCATTGCCCAGTTCCAACAGCAGCCTGCTTTTCTCCCTCCTGGGTTATTTTGAAACAGATTCTGCCTTGTATCATTTCATCTGTAAATATTTTCAGCCACTGTTTAAACTTCCAGTTTTCTTATAGTGTCTTAATTAAAAGAAAGTTCTGTTTGAATCAGGCTATTAATAAGTCAACCAATGCCTCATAGTTGACCTTCCATTTTTCTCTCTCTCTTTTTTTTTCCCTCAAAATTTATTTGGTAAAGTAAATCAGGTTGTTTGTGTCTATTTCCCACTGGCTGGATTTTGCTGATTGTTACCCACGTGTGGTTTAGCATGTCCTCTGTCCTATTTCCTGTAAGTTGGAGTTGGATTTAGGGTAACATTTTTGAAAGTTATGAGAGTATGTAATAGAAGCAGGTTTTTCCTAGAGGTGACTGTTGTCAATATCGTCTTTTGTAAAATTTTTATATTTTATGTGTATGTATATATTTTCCATATTATATGTAGTACACATGCACACACAAAAGCACATCTGTGAGTGTTGCCTTTGTCATATCACTGGAATGTGCTGTGAACCTTTGCACTAGATAAGCAGCTGACACTGACTGAATACTTCCTATTGCCAGGTAGCTTCTCCTTAGTGTTCACATAGGTTTTTCACTGTCTTCACAACTCTTTGAGGCCAGTCTGTTGCCTTCCCATTTTGTAGTTTAGGAAACTGACCCAGGCTCATGTTGTTGAGCAGTGGAACCCAGTTTGCCTTTGGGTGGTTTGCCCTGAGATTCTCCGCTATTTTAAAATGCTGATTCCTTATGTTCATATTGTTTGGTCCATAAAACATAAAATAAAATAAAATGCTTGGGCCGTTGCTCTAGAGATCTGATTTAATTGGTCTGAGTGTGGCCTCTTCTGTGTCATGTCTGGATTTTCAGAAGCTTTCCAGGTGACTCTGATGTGTGGCCAAGATGTTTATTAGCTGCCGTATAGTATTCTGCTATGTAGATCTTATTATTTAATGAGTCCCCAAGGAGTGTGTACTTGTTTCCAGTGTGCCAGCATCACAAATGATGTTGCAATGAATATGTGTTTTAAGTGTCTCTTGGAACATGTGTATGAACATCAGCTAAATGAATTCCCAGAACAGGAATTACTGGGTCAAAGGGTATGGCGTTTGTAATTTTGATGGATGTTGCTAAATTGGCCTCAGGGAGTTTGTGTCAGTTTGTTCTCTCACTGCTAGGTTGTCTGAGGGTACCCGACCCCATCCTAGGTGTCAGCCGGAGTCCCTAAATCCTTTCTGGGCTACTGTTAACCTTTTCTTCTTTGGTTTTCTTTGAAATGTCATTCACTTTTGAAGTATCTTGGATTTAACTTTGTATGTGTTTCTGTATTTTTTTCCATTCTGTGTATTTACAAATACTAAACCATTTGTTCAGTTTGTTAGTACCACACTATTTTGTTTATCATAGCTTTATAATACATTTTAGCACTTGGTAGAACTAGTGTTTAATCTTTTTACCCCCAGATTTTTCTCAAATATTCCCGTAAATTAATTTTTGCATATGAAAATTCTGTTGAAATATTCATTGAGAATACATTAAATTTATGTTTTGCATCTTTACATTGTTAAGTCTTTTGGTCTAAGAAAAAGTTATGTCTTATTTACTCAAGTCTGTAAAATTTTAATCTTTTTATTCAGTAAGTCCTATACACCAATATTCTGTTACTGATTTCTAATAGTTTCTCAGTTGATTTTCTTGGATTTTCTAGGAGTGCAGACGATTTCTTATTTATTGTAGTATTTTAGTAACAACTGTATTTAGTAATAAGTCATATATGTATTTGTCACATTTAGAATTCTAAATGTAATTGTATTTTTTTCCTCCCCCTCAAAATTTGTTGCTGAGCAACTGGAAGGATGGAGCTGGCAGCCACTAAAGCACTGGAGGGGAAGCTTCTCAGGGGTGACTGGGGTTGGTCACGGCTGCCATCAATCTGAAAAGCTGGCCAGTGGTCGAGGTGGCATTACTGAGTAGGCAGTAGACACACGAGTCTGGAGTTCTGAGAAGAGTGGGAACTGGGATGGGCATTTGGAAAGCATTAGCATTTAGATGCATTTAACCATAGACTGGGTGAGATCACCAAGGCAGTGAGGGTGGATAGAGGAGACCAACCTGAGAGCATTCCAGGAGCCCTTGTGACTGGTGCAGTAACCCCTCCATTAGACCTGTTGCTTCATCTCTGGTTTGTTCATGGAGTCTGGATGAGCACCTAAAATCTTGTGTCACTTTTGTGAGCTTTTGTTACCCCTTGCTTCTAAGAGGTATATCTAAAGTCTCTGTGTCATCTCTACTCTGTAGTGGGTGGCTTCAGTGTGTCCCTGGGTAGGTGATTCTCTATTCTCTGTCCCATGAGTGGTGGCTATAAACACTTCTGTGTGTTTACATACTCCTATGTGTTTACAAAAAATCTTTATGTGCTTTTCCTGTGCAAACTGTCCTTTGTGTATCTTTTCTTGTGGCCACTCATGCTTGCCTGCTCATTCTGTCAGCAGAGAAGTCAGGAGGAGGAGAGTGGGACTGACCTAGATCACCTGGCCCTGAGCTGGTCGTTACCATGTGCAGTTGACCCTCTGTATCCTTTGGTTCCATATCTGCAGATCCAACCAACCTTGGATTGAAAATACTAAAAAAGCTCAAAATCATAAAAAATAATACAACGATAAAAATAATGCAAATAAAACATTTAACAACTATTTACATAGCATTTACATTGTATTAACTATTATGAAGCTAAAGATGATTTAAAGTATACATGAGGACGTGCATATGCAAATACTACATCATTTGATATCAGGATATCAGGGACTTGAGAATCTTTAGATTTTGGTATCCTCAGGGCTCTTGGAACCAGCGCTCTGTGAATACCAAAGGACAACTGCATATCTACTCGCTGGGTATTATTTGTCATTACCATGCAAGGTAGGGAGTTTGTTCATTGTGGGTTCTACTGCCTGGCACATAGTTGGCACTCAGTAAACAGCTGAACAAATAATGATTGAAGTTAAAAGTCACATTGAAGATGATCAACCTTTGAATTTTAACATATCTCATTAATGCTACTCTTCAGTAACATTTAGTTTTTCTCATATTTTCACATTTGTGTATGTTCCCTGTCTTATGAGGGCAACTCAGAGTTGTGCTTTAAACTTGCTAGTAGTTTGAACTCTTGGTTTGGTCAAAGTAAAGATAAATAAAAAATAGTTAAAAGTTAAACTTGCTAGTAGAGTCCTGAGGCCACTTTTTTGTCTTCCAGCAATTATGCTGAGCCATCAGGCTGTCAGCTGCCCCTTCTGGTTTTGTTGTTTGTGCTCTTGCCCTTCTTTCCCTTGCCTTGTGGACTGCTTCCGTTGCAGCCCCTGAGTTACAGATGCCCAGGACCATGCAGAGCCCGGTCCACGCAGGCCTCGTGCTCTCTGAGCCACGCTGTGAGGGAATTGGAGTAACCTGAGTTTTTATATCTTCTTTAATTAAGCCAAGGAATTTGCTGTGGAAGCAGCATCTGAGTGACAGGCTGACATTGGGGGGACCTCAAACTGAGCCTGAACGTGTGGGCAGCTCTGTCCTGTAGAATTTGCTTTGAGACCCTCTGGAATAAGTCATCTCAAATGACTTGGCTCTGAGTTCTGTGAGCTGAGAAATCAGATTTGGAGCATGTTATCTGGTCTTTAAAGTAGCAGCTGTGGGATTCTGAAGAGTGAGGGTCATATCTGTGGTCTGGCTGCTGGCTGCTGTGGTATGGAGTCAGTCTGTTCTTAGTAACCAAAGACTAGCATATTCTCTCTCTCATATAACTGTTAATGTCTGTTTATTTTTTGGTCTTTTAAAAAAGTCTTTGAATTTTAGATAATTCACATCTACCAAAAAAATTGCAGAAGTCATGCAAATAATTCTCAAATAATGCCCTTCACCCAGCTTCACCAAATGTTAGAGTCTTTTATAATAAGGGATTACCATTAGCTCATCTGTAGACCTTATTTAAATTCCGCCTGTTGAATGATGTCCTTTATCCTTGGCTCAGGGTTCAATTTGTTATTGTCATTATATTCGTGGTTGTGTCTCTTTTCAGTCTCCTTTATCTGGGACAGTGACAGTTTCTTGGTCTTTTCATGACCTTGACACTTTTGAAGAGAACTGGTCTTTTTTTTTTTTTTTTTCTTTTTTCTTCATTGCCTTTTTTGTTTCTTTTTGGGTGGAATGTCCCTCATTATAGTTTTGTCCAGTGCTTCCTTATGACTATATTTGTGTTACATATTTTTGGCAAGGATACCACAGAAGAATACCACAGTGGGCCCTTAGTGTGTCATGCCAGGATTTGCCCCATTCCTTCTGATGTTAATTGTGATCATAACTGTGATCATTTGGCTGAATGGATGACTGCACATTTCTTCCACTGTGGAGTTATTATGTTCCTTTTTGTAATTAATAAGTATCTTGTGGGGAGATACTTTGAGACTAGATAAATATCTTGTTTCTCAGGATACTTTTACCACTAATCTTAGCAACCACTGATTATTCTTGCCTGAAACAGTTATTACTGTACTGTTTGCTAAATGATTTTCTATTTTTATCATTCTTTCTCCCTTTATTATTTAGAATTATACTTGTCAAAAGACAATATTATAACAAATTTAGTTTAAAGATCTAGTTGGCTTTTGTGTTTCTAGAATTGGGCAACATTTTATTCTATAAAATAGAATGAGTATTCCTATGAGCTGACCAAAGGAGTCAGGTTTTATAGGCAGAAAAGGGCTGAGAAAAGCAGACAGAGAGAACAAAAAGCAGATCGTTTCAAAGTCACTTCCTCATAGGGTTGAAATAGAGAGGTCTTCCTTACCTGCTGACTCAAGTTGACTGAAATCTCCTGTTTTTGTTTGTTTGTTTGTGTTTGGTTGGTTTGTTTGTTTGAAAACTGGCCCTTTTTAAAGTACATTTTGATTATCTCCATTCTGGTTTGGTCTGGTGTGCTGGGGCCTTGTGCAGGAGCTCAGTCCAAAACAAATGGACTGTAAGGACTGTAAGTTTCACATGCTGTAAGGAAGAGCTTTTCTTTCTCCTCTACTTGTTTATTAGTTGTTGGTGTATGTCAGGGTGTATTCATGGACAGTTATTTTATAGGTTATGGTCCATTACTATTGTTTAATTCCTCAAGTGGCTTCTTCCAGTTGTCTTTTCCTGTTAACATGTTTGCATCAGTTTTCAAGCACTTCTTTACTTTCTTGAACACTACAGGAAGTTGCAGGTTTGAGTTCTTTTCCTGCCCTGGCTGTGGAATGGACCTCTTCTCCAAGAAGTCCTTGGGTTTTGCTAAGAGATTGGGATTACAAGCCAAGAGCTGGGCCTGCTGTGTTAGTTGGTGCTGTGGTGTCAGGCTTCTGGACTCTCCCAGTGGATGAGCAAGGAGGATACCCGTCTCCTACCTTGTGGTTTGCTGCTTTGATCTCTGAAACTGTTACACTTATCTTTTTACTTCCTGACTCTAGTCTTTTCCCCCCTTTAAAAAAAGTTAGGGTATGGAATGAGAGTGTGAATCTTGGAGTCTAGAAACCATGCATTCAGTTGCTAGTTCTGACACTGATAAGCTGTCTGGCATTGAGCAGATTCTTTTGTCTCACTGGGCCTTAGTTTTCTTTTCTTTTTCTTTCTTTTTTTCTTATATACAGTAGGGTGATAACAATTAGAGGGCTGTTGTAAGGATTAAATGAGATAGTATAATTAAAGCTTTCAGTATAAGCTAAGTACTAGGTTTGGTTCTTGTTTTCAGCAAGTATATATGGAATAATTTTTTTTTTTTCAGGGCCTTGGGGCAAATGGTGTTTAAGATTGCCAGCCTGCCCCAATCTTCTGCCCTGTCCCTGCTGGGCCTCATTGGGGACCTTGGTCTCTAACCTGCCCCTTGATCGAAGAGCTCCACCTCTGACTTGTCCCTTGATCTGGGAGCTTGGGCTCTAACTTGGCAGCCTGGATCAGGGGATTGGCCGCTGACTGATGCAGAGGAACCTCTGGCTTCTCTTTCTTCCCTTGAGCAGTTGTACAATTTGAGTCAGAAAGGGAGAGAGGATGGCTCCTTTCTGGCCACCCACTAGCAGAAGTTTTGGAGTGGGCGCTTCGCCGTTCCCATGTTAAATGAGCAGTTCTGATTCTGTCTGGGCACATTCTGCTTCTGAAAGCAAAATTTCACACCGATCTCTGTGGGTGGTATTATTGTGAGGGCCATTGGAAGAGACTCTCCTTCCCTCCCTTTTCTGTCATAACTTTTCTATCTTTATTGACCCATTCTTCAGTAGGGGTGAGATGCTGGCTCAGCAGGCCCTGTAATAGCAGCACACTCAGCCCTGTAGAGGCTGGAGGAAGTGACACCCAACCTTCTTCACCACGGGGGGCCAGTGAGGGTGAATGTGGGGAAAGAAACCAGCCAGTGCCCCTCAGTCTTCACTGCTGATAGCTGAGCCACACCATAGATTTGGACCAGAATCTTCTCCCAGGGAGGGCCAGTGCTGTCTTCCCGTGACCCGCATGGCAGAGTCTGAAACACCTGTCTGAGCTAGTCACACGTTCCCTCACCTGGTGGGGCTTTGTGACCTGGTGGTTCATGGGAAGCAGGGGTGTTTGCACACTTTCTCCCTCCTGCCACTAGCATGCCTCCTGCTTTGCAGGCTCACCCAGAGCATTCTGTTCTGCTGCTGCTAGAGCTTCCCAATAAGTGGGTAGGTAGGACTAGCTGTGACCTAGAAAACACTTAGCATTATCCAAGTGTCCCTAGTGAAAAGCTGAATAAAGCAGGAGAAATGTCACTTTGGATGCTCAAGTTCTCCTAGGAGAAAAAACTTACAGACTTTTTGTTTCCCCTAATTTTTGAAGGCAGCATGGCTGAGCCCAGAACCACATGGCTGAGCCTGGTACCAGAGTGGCTGGCAGGATGAGCACTGCACAGATTGGTGTGGTGACTAGCAGCCTCCTTCCTGAGGCCTTTGGGGACCTGCTAACTGTACTGGGTCTTAAGTAAGAAAAACAGAAAACTGTTTTTCACTCCAAGGAAAACAAGCAATAAACCCTATGTACATACCTCCCAGAGCTCTGAATAAGAAAGGAAACCAGGCATGGTGGCCCCAGAGGTGTTCAGGGCATATGGGTGTGATCCCTTGCCTGAGTGGGTTGGCAGTGCCCTCTTGAGGGGCTTTTTGTGTCTGCTGAGTGTTTTCCAATTTAGCATGGCTCAGGGGATGGGATGAGGGTTCTTCAACTTTTCCCTTGTTTTATAGCTTTTTTCCTTAAGTTGGCCCTGGGTGGCTGTCCCTGCTTCTAGGGGGCATTGTGAGCTTTACATTGGTGCAGTGCTGGCTCCTGACAAGCGTCTGGTTTATGCCACTGAGATGTCTCATGTGGAGTGGCTATGCCACCCAGGCTTCCATGGTTCTGGGTTCACTGGTCATTTCTTTCCCAAAAGTACGCACTCATGAGGTCAGCTTTGTATCTTTGGGGCCAAGCGTCTGTGATTTTGCTGCTCTAGCTTTTATTTAAATTTGACGCTCTCGTACCCCTCTTACCCTGAACTTCCTATTTTTCCTTAAAAGTTTTTCTTTTTTTTTTTTCAACTGGTGTTTTGAAAAATGCTGTGTGCATATATCAAAAGCAATTTGAGAAGTATGGGAGGGTGTGTAGTGGGACTTTGGCGGTCTTCTCACTCACGGCCCTGTCTGTGGCTCTCTTCTGCTCTACACAGAGAGGTGACTGTGGTTATCCACTCTACCCTAAGTGGCTGCTGTTACTAGTGTCTGGTATACTGGTCAGGAGATATTCTTTGAAAATACAAGCATACTTACCTATGCCTGTCTTCTTACTTTTTTCTTTTTTGGTTAATACAGTTTATTTTTAGATTGACTTTAGGTTCACAGCAAAATTGAGCAGGAAGTGCAGAGAGTTCTCCCTACACCGATGGCCTCCATGATTAATGTCCCACATTCTCTACTTTTTCAGTTTTAACCTTTCCACAGATGATAGTGGCTGTATACACGGTTCATCTGCGTCAGCCTCAGTGGGTGTCTGCTGTGTTCTCTAATGGCTGTTTAGCAGTTTCCCACTTCATGTGGACAGGCCTTAAGGTGTTGATAATTTTTACTGTGTGAACTGTGCTCTGGCTGTCTGTATTCTCTCAGCCTCATTTCTGGTGGAATTACAGGAGAATAGTGTGAGATGACTCTGACATTTTTAAAATCGCTAAAAATTTCTTATTAGTAATATGAAAATTAGAGAATATATGTAAAAAACATTAAGATTAAGGAAATTTAAAATGCTCTCTGTAAATGTCCTGGGGCATGTCCCATGCTCGTGTGGGGTCCAGAGCATAGGGCGGATAGCAAAGCGTTTGTGTTTGAACTGGTGCTGCTGAGGTGGAGCAGAGCACAGGTGTCAGCTTCTGCTTCTACCTTCATTTGGGCCCTTCTGCTCCCCTGCCACTTCCCTGGGCCCTGCCCTGGGCTCATCCCCCAGGATGGATGTGGGTTATTGTTTTTGGCACTGTAAGACGAGGGAATTTAGAATAAGGAAAAGAGGGTTGAGATTCTGTACTAAATACCAGCATTGTTGGGTGTATTAATTTAAAAGCTGGAATGGGGATAACGCTCCTTCTAAACGGGTATTGGTCCATAGAAGAAGAACAAATTAAAGCTTATGTAAAGATTTGGTGGGCCGGGCACGGTGGCTCACACCTGTAATCCCAGCCCTTTGGGAGGCCAAGGCGGGCAGATTACTTGAGGTCAAGAGCTCGAGACCAGCCTGGCCAATGTGGTGAAACTCTGTCTCTACCAAAAATACAAAAACTAACTGGGTGTGGTGGTACATACCTGTAATCCCAGCTATTCGGGAGGCTGAGGTGGGAGGATTGCTTGAGTCCGAGAGGCGGAGGTTGCAGTGAACCGAGATTGTACCACTGCACTGGGTGACACAGCGAAATTGTTGATCTAGTCAAGATACAAATTGTTGATCTAGTCAAGGTACATTTCTCTGTGCCTGATGTTTTTCTGAGACATGGGTGTATGATTTGTCCGGGCTATATTGTGTTCTGACCCAGAGACCTTGAAATGAAAAAATGTGTAATTTAACTCAAATTAATGGGACCATGCAGCTCTTTTTCTTTCTAGTTGGCCTGCTGTCACTTTGAGGGACAGTTATTTAGAGGAGGTTAATTTGGGAAATGATTCTTGCTTCGTTTTCTTTTTCTTTTTTTTTTTCTCTTTTTTTTTAAGATGGAGTCTTGTTCTTTTACCCAGGCTGGAGTGCAGTGGCATGATCTCAGCTCACTGCAGCCTCTACCTCTCAGGTTCAAGCAATTCTGCTGTCTCAGCCTCCCGAGTAGCTGGGACTACAGGTGCGTGCCACCATGCCTGGCTAATTTTTGTATTTTTAGTAGAGATGGGGTTTCACCATATTGGTCAGGCTGGTCTCGAACTCCTAATCTCAGGTGATCCACCTGCCGTGGCCTCCCAAAGTGCTGGGATCATAGGTGTGAACCACTGCGCCCGGCTGGGAAATGATTCTTTTGGTCCCTCATACTGCCTGCAAAGTTGTAGAAATACTAAATTCCCATTTCATCCAGAAAATATATTTCTTTGAAAATATCCGTTTTTTTAATTTAGTAAAAATACATTCCTTTTGTAAATAGATAAAACTCAAGACCCTTTTGATCAACCCTCAAGCCCAATATTCTCCCAGAGAGTTATCATTGTTCTTGTGCTCACCTTTTGAGTTTTTATTTATTTGAATTTAGTGATTCCAGTTTTTAATGTTTAAGATCGCTGGTTGATTCTTATGAGTGTAATATTCTCTTAGACCACTTGGAGGCCGTTGATTGTGCCTGTTTTTTTTTTTTTTTTTTTTTTTTTGAGACGGAGTCTCGCTCTGTCACCCAGGCTGGAGTGCAGTGGCCGGATCTCAGCTCACTGCAAGCTCCGCCTCCCAGGTTCACGCCATTCTCCTGCCTCAGCCTCCCGAGTAGCTGGGACTACAGGCGCCCGCCACCTCGCCCGGCTAGTTTTTTGTATTTCTTAATAGAGACGAGGTTTCACCGTGTTAGCCAGGATGGTCTCGATCTCCTGACCTCGTGATCCGCCCGTCTCGGCCTCCCAAAGTGCTGGGATTACAGGCTTGAGCCACCACGCCCGGCCTATTGTGCCTGTTTTTAAGTCCTGTGTCTTTACTAACTCTGTGTTCTGCAGCATCATTTCTTTAGGTGTAGAATTTGGTGCCCTTTTCTCAGGGTTTGGGGATACTCGGCTGTGTATTAACTTTTAAATTTGAGGTTTCTGTTAGCCTGTCTGGATGCTGCATGTTTTCCAAAGTTGGTCTCTAGACATTGTTGGGGGCTTGGCTAGTCATGGACTATGCCAGCTGCTAATTCTCAGGGATGGCAGGCTCCCTGCCCTCTGTGGGTGTCACCCGCTTGTTCTCGCAAACCAAGTGTCCCACTCTCCTCTCTGGGTTTGATGCCACTTGGGTTCAAGTGAGCGGAGTTACATGTGTGTTTGGGGGGGAGGGGCAGGAGGTTGTTCCATTGTTATACCCTAACCACATTGTCCCTTGATACTCACAAAGACAAACTATAGCAGGCTAGGGTTTCTGGGCATCTCTGCCTCCTGACCCTATCGGGGTCAAGACACACCCAGGCTACACGTGTAGCCTTCGCCTAGTGTCTATATTCAGTGCCAGCAGCTATCTCTTGAGGGCCACGGGCACTCATACAATGCAAAAGATACTATAAATCTCTTGTATCTTTATATATATACACACGCATATATACACACAGCCTGGGTGTGTCTTGATTAGTAACCCAGAATACACAGGCAGTGTTGCTTTGGTGATGAGTTTTTCAAAAAGGCAATTACATTTTAGTAAAGGCCATAATCAGACAAGTTGTATTCCTGGAAAATTCACAGTATAATAAAAACATACAAAAAATTATTCGAGTTTTTATCTAAAATTGAGTTAGGTTACAGGCTCAGATAAATGTTCAACAGCTTCTGCCTACCTCGATGTCTAATGGGATGTGTGAAGGTAGTACGGGTAGGGGACAGTGCCCACTGATGCTGTCCACACACTCCCAAACTCCCAGGAGGCAGGGCCCACCCTCCCTTTGAAAGCTACTGATCAAGTAGAGTTTTCTGTTTTCATTCATGTTTGAAAAATTGGAATAATTTGCTTTATGATTTCTTTATTCCCTGAAAAGTTAAGCTAATAATATTTGTCAGTGTTTTCCCATATAGGAACATTTTCTGAAGATGTGGTTGTTAGGGGATTTTAGCGTATAAGTTGTGTGTATGTTAGTTTTTTCTGGGTAATTATATGGTTGAGATGCTAGTGGCACACATTATGGTTACATTTGTTCAGTAACTGTAACTTGAGCCCTGGAAATTAGGCTTTTTGTATAAAATTTCATAGCAATTCATGAAATGTTTGTAAGCAAAATGTACCCCGCTCCTTGACTAAGTTACCTTAAATATCCTTAAAGGTAGAGAGGTAATGCACATTCCTTTTTCTCTTTCTGTATGTGTGTATATATGAGAGAAAGAGTGTGTGTGCACATGTCCCTAATAATTCCTACCTCAGAGCAGTGGAAGGCCTCTGAGTTTGATAATATGCTTTGCATGTGCTGTATTTGTGAACTGCCTCAGAACATCTCTTGGGGAGACTACCTGGATTCACGGACCATCTGCCTATGCACCTGAATCATGTGAGCCCTGATTTTGTTTACCATGGAGCCAGGCACTTGAACACTGTCACGTCCCAACTGTGTCCATCCCAACTGTGGACAGCTTTTACATGGTCCACCTCCTTGCCTTCCAGGACCCCTTCCTCCCTTCTCCTTGGCTTCTGGGGCCCTGCACCCATGAAGGCCAGCACAGGCATCACCTTCTGTAGGAAGCATTTCTGACCTTCCAGAAAATGAACTTTCACATGGTCCGGGTTAGGGCCTGGATCCCAAACTTTCTGTTTCTTTGTTTCCTCCCCCTTTCAACCATTGTGGCTGAGGTGTGGCCATACTGCATGTCACATGGCTGGTGAAAGACCCCTTTCTCTCTCTCTTTGGTGCTTCTTCAAAGGCTCCTTGATTCTCAGTAGTATAGGTCAGATTGTACCATGTGTCTGTGGCTATCTGACTCAATCATGGGAGCTTTTCTGTCCTTCCCACAGCATCCCTAACAGGCGGGAAATGATTTAGTCTTTATGAGTGTGCCTCCTGCCACAGGGAGACAGCCTTTTCCTGTTGCAGATCACACTGATTTTTAGAGAAGACTTCTCTTCATATGCAGCTTGCCCTTCTATCCTCCCATCCCATGTATATGTTGAGTACCTTCTATGATGTTTCAGGCCCTGTTCTAGCAGTCAGACATATAGAGTGGGAGATGCTCAAGGGACTCACAGTTTAGGGGGAGCTTGAACAAACTGTTGGAATCCCATGTGATGAATGCAGAGGAAGGGGCCAGACCCATTTTCTGGAAAGTCAGAAATACTTCCTGGAGAAGGTAGTGCTTGTGCTGGCCTTCGTCGGTGCAGGGCCAAAGAAGCCAGGAGAAGGGAGGAAGGGATTCCTGGAAGGCAAGGAGATAGAAGAAAGCATTTTAGTTGTGTCCAGGGAATTCCTTTGGGAGGGATATAGTCTTGAAGGAGCGTTTTGAGATGAGCAGAGTTGAGCCCGTCGGGTTTTTAGGCCTGTTGTCTAGGACCACCTAGGATATGTGGTAGGAGAAAAGAATTATCACACAGTTCAAATACGTTTTTAAAAATAATGAAAGATTTTCCAATGAAGGAAAACTAACATCCTTTAATGCGGATTTTACAAAAAAGCCTTTTTGCTAACTGTTGACTAGTGTAGAGTTAATTCATTTGAAGTAATGTTTTATAGTATTTGTGAAATTTAGTATAGGTTAGAGTTAGTACTGGATCCAGGATTTAAACTTTTGTTTTCTCTTTCTTTTCCCCCAAATTAAAGCATTCTATCCTTTTCATCTTAATTTCATTCATATCTTCATATTACGTTTTTGAGATAGCTTTTTTTTTTTTTTTGAGGGGAAATAGTGACATAAATAGGTTTAGAACCTCAGGTAGCTTAAAACCCCAGGCGTAGTCAGTGGTAAAAATTTTTTTTTTCTTGGTTAGTCTAGTTTTGGTGTTGGTAAGTATTATATATGCTGGTGGGTTTTTAAAAAGGGCACGTGGTAGAGTCTGGCATACTATTTGGAGGCTTGTGGTAGCTTCCCACTTCTGCTAATGCAGTAGAGCATGTTCATAATGGCCTTCTACACTTTCCTTCCTAGGACAGGCCGTACTTAGTCATACCAGGTAAGAAATATGTTTTAAAATTTTAGTTAAACAGTTATGATGATACCTTGTAGTTTACTTTGCATTTCTTTATTTATAGAATACATTTTCTACACAGTGATTTACTGTTGGTACTTCCTACTTTGTTAACTCATTAACTCCACTTACTCATTGATGGGAGTCTGGATATTATCCTTCTGTAGAGTTTCTCAAATCCTCACATTTTCTTATTCACTGCTTTTCTTCTATCAGTTGATTCACTGAATTTAGTGTGGGGATTTTACCACATCGATACTGCCTTCAGTGATTTTCTTTATGTTAGATTTTAGAAATTTCTCTCTGCTTTAATGTTGTAGACTAAATATACCATTCCATTGTCTACTAAAGGGCTCAAGACTGTTCTTTAATATTGTTTGATTTCTTTAAAATGAATTCCACTGTGACTTGATCAAGTTTTGTATTATACCCCTTGGGGACTTTAATTGATATTATGTTAAAACTGCATATTAACTTGAAGAATATGATCAGTTTTGTTCTCATTAAATTTTCCTGTTAAAAGGAAGCATATCATTCTATTGTTGGTGACTTCCTTTTTTCTCCCATTAAATTCAGTTACAGAAAGTTGCCTTCAAGCATTATATACAAATATCATGTGTCCTCAGTTCCATTAATAGCCATGCAGTTAATGTTTGTGTTGCTTTTAGCAATGGTATCTTCTTCTCCACCATGTGTTATAGTTGCGTGACAGTTAGGAAAGCAGTTGTTTAATTAATTACAAAAATAATTTGGAAAATTTGGAAATAGGATTATCCAGTTCTATCACTAGTATTACCTTGTTCAATTTTCTTCTGATTAAAACAATTATATTTGCTAGTTCTTTATTAGATAATTATAATATTAGAAAATACATGGCCACAGGGCTAGACGTGGTGGCTTATTCCTGTGATCCCAACACTTTGAGAGGCCGAGGCAAAAGGATTGCATGAGCCCAGGAGTTTGAGACCAGCCTGGGCAACATAGTGAGATCCTGTCTTGAAAAATTAGCCAGGCATGGTGGTGCATGCCTGTAGTCCCAGCTATTCAGGAGGCTGAAGTGGGAGAATTGCTTGAGCCCTGGAGGTCGAGGCTACAGTGGGCCATGATCGTGCCACCACACTCAGTCTGGGCAACAAAGTGAGGCCCTGTCTCAAAAAAAAAAAAAAAAAAGAAAAAGAAAATTAAGAAAAATCCATCTACAATAGAATATATATAAAAAATACTTAGGAATAAATTTTTAAAACTCCAAAACTAATAATACTTCCAAAACAACACAACATTGTTGAAAGGAATTTCTCCTTTCTAATCCTGCAGCCAGTGTCAATATACTGTGAGATGTCCTTGCATACCTTTCTCCAGGCTCATACACATGCTTGTATGCATGCACACACATCACCACACACACACACACACACACATACACACAGCACTCCCCCTTTCTAATCCTGCAGCCAGTGTCAGTATACTAAGACGTGTCCTTGCACACCTTTCTCCAGGCTCATACACATGCTTGTATGCATGCCCACACATCATACCAAGTGCACATAGCATACCATACCAGACACACGTACGGATTTAAAAACTTGAGATATAGTTCACATACATTAAAATTTGTACTTTAACATGTACAATTCAGTGTTTTTCATATATTTACAAAGTTGTGTAACTAACACTATTATCTAATTCCAGACCTGTTTTTTCTTTTTGAGACAGAGTTTTGCTCTTGTTGCGCAGGCTGGAGTGCAATTTCACAGTCTCGGCTCACCGCAACCTCTGCCTCCCAGGTTCAAGTGATTCTCCTGCCTCAGCCTCCCAAGTAGCTGGAATTGCAGGCATGCTCACCATGCCTGGTATTTAGTAGAGACGGGGTTTCACCATGTTGGTCAGGCTAGTCACAGACTTCTGACCTCAGGTGATCTGCCCACCTCAGCCTCCCAAAGTGCTGAGCTTACAGGTGTGAGCCACCACGCCTGACCCCAGAACATTTTTATTACCTGAAAAAGAACTTTGTATGTGTTAGTATTCACTCCCCATTTTCTCTCAAAACTCCCAGCCCTAGGCAGTTACCAGTCTACTTTGCCTTTGTGGATTTGTCAATTCTGACATTTCATATAAATGGAATCATACATTGTGTGGCCTTTGTGTCTGGCTTTTCTTACTTAGTGGAATGTTTTCAGGATTCATCCATGTTGTAGCATGTATCAGTACTTCATTCCTTTTATTGACAGAATAATATTTTATTGTATGGGCATACTTCATTTTGTTTATTTGGTTGGTGGACAGTTGGATTGCTGTTATGAGGAACATTTGTATACAAGCTTTTGCGTGGACATGTATGTTAATTTGTCTTAGGTATAGACCTAGGAGTATAAATACTGGGTCCTGTTAAACTGTATGTTTAACCTTTTGAGGAAGTGCCAGGCTGTTTTCCAAAGCAGTTCCACCATTGTACACTAGCAATCTATGGGGATTCCAATTCCTTCACATCCTTGCCAAAACTTGTTATCATCTGTTTTTTTTTTTTTTTTTTTTTGATTATGACTATTCTAGTGGGTATGAAGTGGGATCTCATTGTAGTTTTCATTTGCATTTTCTAGTAACTAAAAATGTATATTTTTTCATGTGCCTTATTGGCTATTTGTGTATCTTTGGAGAAATAACTATTCAAACTCTTTATCCATCTTTATATAGTCTAGATACAAGTCCCATATTACATATATAATTTACAAATATGTTTTCCCATTAGTTTTGTAGTTTAAAACATTTATTCCTAAGTATTTTATTCTTTTTTGATTCTATTGTAGATGGAATTTTTCTTAATTTCATTTTCAGATTGTTCATTGCTAGTTTATAGGAATACAAGTGATTTTTGTAGAGTGATCTTGTAACATGCAACTTTGCTAAATTTGTTTATTAATGCATAGTTTTTAGTGGATTCCTTAGAATTTTCTATATACAAGATCTTTTCATCTGCAAAGAGATAATTTTACTTTTTTCTTCTCATTTGGATACTATTTATTTATTTTCTTGCCTAACTCCCCTGGCTAAAACTTCTAATACAATGTTGAATAGAAATAGTAAGAGTAGGCATCCTCATCTTATTCCATTCATCAGGGAAGATGTCTAATGTTTCATTGAGGATGATGTGAGCTACAGTCCTTACTTTTTGTTAAATCTCATGATTTAGTTGACAGAATCCTCTAGTAACCTCGCTAGAAAGTGACCATGACACAGAAAGTTTTTGAGACCTCATCAAGGGTCACCAACTTCCTTGATTTGCCTGGGATTGAGAAATTATTGGGACATGTGAATTTTAGGTTTTTCTTTTTTTTTTTTTCCCCCAGGTTATATCTGGGTTAATAGTTTACCTAGGACTGAGGGAATTCCCAGGATGTGGGACTAATGGTGCTGAAGCCAGGAAAATCCTGGGCAAACCAGGACGAGCTTGTTACCCTGCCACGTGCCTGAAAATGCTTTTTTTTTTTCTATCTTTATGCTTGATCGATAGTTTGAATCTATAGAACTTAAGGTTGGAAATATTCCCTGCATTGCTCCATTTTCTTCTAGCTTACAGTTTGACCCTTAGGAAGTCGATGTAATACTTTTCTTTTTTTAAGACTGGTCTTGCTCTGTCACCCAGGCTATATTGCAATGGTGCAATCATGGCTTACTGTAGCCTCGACCTCCTGGGCTCAAGCAATCCTCTCACCTCAGTCCCCTGAGGAGCTGGGACCATAGGCATGTGCCACTAGGCCTAGCTAATTAAATTTTTTTTTTTTTTTTTTTTTGTAGAGATAAGGCCTTGATATGTTGTCTAGGCTGGTCTGGAACTCCTGGGTTCAAGCTGTCTTCCATCTTGGCCTCTCAAAGTGTTCAGATTGTAGGCGTGGGCCAACATGCCTGACCTTGATTGTGCTTTTGATACGACAAGTCAAGTGCAATAGTGAGAAGTGGGGAAAGAGTAGAACAAGGAGTTTGCTCAAGTTTAACCTGGTACTTGCTGGGCCTTTAAAGCTGAAGATTCATGTCCTTCATATCAGAATTTAAGAAATTTCCTTAAATTCTTTCTGTTTATCTGCTTTCCTTTATTTTCTTTGTTCTCTAGTTCTTCAGTTATTCAGATACTGGATCACTAGTTTCATTAAAAAAATTTTTTTTTTCTGTATCCTGTGTCTCTGACTTTTTGTTCTTTTTTGGGGGAAAACCCACACATGACTTCCTCAACTATGTTCTCTTAATCCTGGTGTTGAGGTGTTTTTTCTTTGCTATGATTATTAGTTTCTAAAAGCTCTTTTCTTGTTTTCTGGAAGTGATTGTTATTGTTGTTCTTTAAGCAATATTCTTTACTTGTTTCAAGGATGCAAAGTTGTATCATTGTTCTGAGCAGACAAACACATGCTCTCATGTGCTCTTACACTCACATTTACCTGCACTAATGCACACTCATATGCACTCACACACACACTTCTGCTCTCATGCACACTCTCAGTGCATACTCACATGAGCTGTCACACATATGTACACACACAATTTCTCACACACGTGCTGGAAGGATTGGGCATGGAGGGAAAGAGGGAAAGGTTGGATGTGAGGAGCTTGCTGAAGAGGTAGCGGTCCTGGGCCAGACTGGCTGGGAGGACGTGTGAGCTGGGAGATGTGCATTGATGGGAAGGAAGAAGCAAGGACTACAGACCTTGCAGGAAAACAAGCCTGATCCCCAATAAGATATGGTGACAGATGAGCATGTGAACTGTGGGTGAGAAAGGATCCTGTGCAGTGCCATACACACACCAAGTATTGTTGCTCTTTATGCACATAAGAAACACGTGATTGACTTCAGCTAGGAGATAACTGAGTTGTAAGTAGAAATGACCAGCAGACAGTTGGAAATGGAGTCTGAAGTTTGGGGAAGAGAAGCAGAAGTTGGAACTTGATTTGGGAGTCAGCATCTTACAAGTGGTAGTTGCTGTTTCTGAAGGGAGAAGGATAGAAGTCAGTGTTCAGATGGGAGAGGTCCATAATTATGGGGCAGTTAAGAAGAGGAGCTTGTAAAGAAGGATAAGATAAAGAAAAAAGCAAGTCTGAGTATTCCAAATCAAAGATTTAAAAGAAAGGGTGTGTGTATATGTGTTTTGAGACAGGGTCCTGTTCTGTCACCCAGGCTAGAGTGCAATGGCATGATCTTGGCTCACTGCAGCCTCAACCTCCTGGGCTTAAGCAATCCTCCCACCCTCAGCCTCTGGAGTAGTTGAGATCACAGGTGCATGCCAGTGTGCCTGGCTAATTAAAACTTTTTTTTTTTTTGTAGAGATAGGGTCTCATTATGTTGCCCAGGCTAGTTTTGAATACCTGGGACCAAGTGATCCTCCCGCCTTGGCCTCCCAAAATGCTGGGATTATAGGCATGAGCCACTGTGCCCAGCCTAAAAGAAAGTTTTGAGAAGGACTCAGTCATTAACCTGAGCTGAAAAAGAGTTGAAAGGATTGACACTGGGTATGGCCCAAGGGCCAGGTCACAGAGTCAGCTGGCATAGCTCACGGAGGTGGTCAAGGTTGGCCTCAGTGGTTATATGCTATGAAAGAAGAGCAGATGAAAGGAGTTTAATTCAGTCATTTAACAATAATTTGACCAAACTTGAGATTGGTAGGAAGGTAGACCAGTACTTTGGGAGGCCAAGGGAGTAGTACTGGGATTACAGGTGCGAGCCACCATGCCTGGCCAAGTTTTTATTATTTACATTTAAAGACCTTTTAAAATCCCAGCATGTCGGCTTGTGACGTTCACTTTTCCTGCGTGCTTACCTTTCCTGCAGCTTATTCTGTTGTTTGTGTCAAATATTACCTGGATCTGTGATGGCTGAATAGATGTGCTGCTATTCAGAGCCATGGAGGTCTGCCAAGTCTTAATACCATTTTAACTTTCATCTTGGTTAGATGTACAGAGTTATAGGAGCAGGAAATTAAAGTCCAGAAAAAAAATATTAAAAATGATTTAGTGCTTTCTCCTTTGGGTTGGAATCCTGTTTCTAGCAGCAGTGAGCTTATCTTCCAAAGAAATCACTATGGGATTCTATGGACATTGTTTATTTATTATTATTATTATTATTATTATTATTATTATTATTGTTTGAGATGAAGTCTCACTCTGTCGCCTAGGCTGGAGTGCAGTGGCGCAATCTTGGCTCACTGCAACCTCTGCTTCCTGAGTTCAAGTGATTCTCCTACCTCAGCCTCCTGAGTAGCTGGGATTACAGGCACGTGCCACCATGCCCCGCTAATTTTTGTATTTTCAGTAGATACGGGGTTTCACCATGTTGGCCAGGCTGGTCTCAAACCCCGACCTCAGGTGATCCGCCCCCCTCGGCTTCCAAAGTGCTGGGATTACAGGCGTGAGCCACCATACCCGCCCGACATTTTTTATTTTTAAAGTCACTTCTTCCCAGCCGTCTGAGCTGTTATGTGGAACCATCCTGCGCCTCCATAACAGTAATTGGGTTTTTGGGCTAGGAACAGAATGTCCCTGAAATCCAACAGCTGACTTTTCCTCAGAATTGTACAGAACAGCAAAGATGGAGGAAGTCAATGTGCAAAGGACTTTTAAAGCATAACATCAAAGGAGCTACAGTTTAGTGAATTTACATTTCTGGCCCAAGTGACATCAGCCCTTTGTGTGTGCGAGTTCTCTCTTAATTGAGTCACAGAGCAGCCACATGGCTGGTTCTTGTCATCTGGCCAGGCCAGCCCCTCCCTCTGATGGCCTTTCCTGGCTTCTGACTTGATTATATTTTAAATCAAACCACTTATCACAAGTGAGTGATCTTATGACCATTTTTGTCCTCTCCCAAAAACATTTAGAAGGAGATATGGAGTCAGAATCCCGAGCTCGTGTCTGCCTGCAGTCAGCTCCTGTGCTTTGTCGGCTACCTGGGATTCATGCCCATCCCAGGAAGAAGCTCCTGTGAGATAGTCCTGGTGGAGTGCCTGTGTCTTCAGCGTGTCCACACCCTGGCCTTGCCTGCTTAACTGAGTAAAGGAGTCCCTTCTCTTTTGTCTCTGAGACTCTTGGGCTCTGTTGCCCAGACTGGAGTGCAGTGGCATGATTTCAGCTCACCAAAGCCTCCTGGCCTCAAGCAATCCTCTTACCTTAGCCTCCCAAGTGGCTGGGATCACAGGTGTGCGCCCCCATGCCTCGCTAACTTTTATATTTTTGTAGAGATAGGTTTTCACCATGTTGGCTAGGCTGGTTTTGAACTTCTGAGCTCAAGCGATCATCCTGCCTTGGCCTCCCAAAGTGCTGAGATTACAGGTGTGAGCCGCTGTGTCTGGCCATCCCTGGGACTCTTAACTCCTGTTTGCTTGTCCCTGGGACTTGAGATGGGCTGTCTCCCTCCTGGGCTGCCCTTGACTCTGGTTTGTATTTAGTTTAGAATCAAGGTGACCACCATTCTTATAGCACAGGGAGGACATTTTTGCCCTCATCAATGATACTTTCTCTTGACTGTGCTTTCTTTTCCTTCTCTATAGATGACTTTTCTCCACAAATGCCTTCAGTTTTATTCATGAGATCATTCCAAACATACTGAATACTTTGTTTTGTTTTTTCTCTCAGGATGACTCTGTCAACCACCAAATACTAACTCTGGTTTCCTTTCCTCTTTTTATCCTTCCTCTTTGCCCACCTTCTTTTCAACTTAGTCTATTTTGTTTTCCTGTGTACTAAACTGCATGTATTTAAAGTACATAGTTTAATAAGTTTTGATGTATGTACACCCCTATGAAACCATCACCACAGTCAAGCTAATGAACAGTCATTGCCCCCAGAAGTTTCTTCGGACCCCCTCCTGCTGCCCATCCTTCCACCTCCATTCCCATCCTTAGGCAACCACGGCTCTGTTTTTTGTCACGATAGATTACATTTCCTAGAATTATATAAATGGAATCATATAGTATGTACTTTAAAAATTTATTTAGTTTCTGAAAATTGCAGTAAAATACACATAAAAGTTACCATCATAACCATTTTCAAGCGTGCTGCAGCTATGTGACATTAAGTACATTCACATTGTCATGCAACCATCATCGCCATTGAGATCCAGGACTTTTTTGTTTTGTTTTGTTGTTTTGTTTTGTTTTGTTTTTTTGAGACAGACAGCCTCGCTCAGTCGCCCAGGCTGGAGTGCAGTGGCGCAATCTCCGCTCACTGCAAGCTCCGCCTCCTGGGTTCATGCCATTCTCCTGCCTCAGCCTCCCAAGTAGCTGGGACTACAGGCGCCTGCCACCGTGCCCAGCTAATTTTTGCATTTTTAGTAGAGATGGGGTTTCACCATGTTAGCCAGGATGGTCTCGATCTCCTGACCTCGTGATCCGCCCACCTCGGCCTCCCAAAGTGCTGGGATTACAGGCGTGAGCCACTGTGCCGGGCGGAGATCCAGGACTTTTAAAAGTCTGTTGGCAAACTGAAACTCTGTATCCATGAAACAGCGACTCCCCTTCCCTGTGCTCCCAGTCTTTGGAAACCACCATTCTACTTTCTGTCTCTATGAATCCGACTCTCTGGGTACCTCATGTAAATGTAATCATATAATAATTTTTGTGTGTGTGCCTGGCTTATTTCGCTTAGCATAATGTCTTCAAGTTTCATCCATATTGTAACATGTGTCAGAATGTCCTTCTTTTTTAAGTCTGAATAATCCATCGTATGGATATACTACATTTTGTTTATCCATTCATCCATTGATGGATATTTGAGTTCCCTCCACCTTTCAGCTATTGTAAACAGTGCTACTGTGAACATGAATGTACAAATATTCAGGGTATATACTCTTTTTGGTCTGATTTCTTTCAGGATAATTATTTTTAGGTTCAACCATGTTATGTATTTGAATAGTTAATTTCTTTTTTATTTTTTGTCTGTTCATCTATTGAATACTATTGGGTTGTTTCTGCCTTTTGATAGAACACAAATGGTGAGCAAATATGACCATTTGTGCTGTGGCCATTTGTGTACAAGTCTTTGTGTGAGTGGACACTTCATTTCTCTGGGTGAATAACCTAGGAGTAGAATAGCTATTCCATATGTCAGGTGCCAGATTGTTTTCCAGAGTACTGTACACTTTATATCCCCACTAGCATGTATCAGTTCCAGTTGCTCTTCATCCTAACATTAGTGTTTTATTTATTTTTTTAATTAAAATTTTTAAGATTGGGTCTTGCTATTTTCCCCAGGCTGGTCTCAAACTCCCGGGCTCAAGTGATCCTCCTGCCTCAGCCTCCGAAAGTGCTGGGATTACAGGTGTGAGCCAGTTTGCGTGACCAGCATTTGGTGTTTTAAATTTAGATATTCTTGGCCGGGCGCGGTGGCTCACACTTGTAATCCCAGCACTTTGGGAGGCTGAGTCAGGTGGATCATGTGAGGTCAGGAGTTCGAGACCAGCCTTGCCAATATGGTGAAACCCCACCTCTACTAAACACACAAAAATTAGCTGGATGTGGTGGCATATGCCTATAAGTCTGCTACTGGGGCGGCTGAGCCACGAGAATCTCTTGACTCCAGGAGGTAGAGGCTGCAGTGAGCTGAGATCGCATCACTGCACTCCAGCCTGAGCAACAGAGTGAGACTCTGTCTCAAAAAAATAAATAAAATAAAAAATTTAAAAAAAAATTAGACATTCTTATAGTTTCATTGTGGTATTTCACTATGGTTTGAATTTGCAATTCCATAATAAGCAATAATGTTGCCCTTTATATTTTATTTGATGAAGTGTCAGTTGAAATATTTTATCCATTTTAAAAAATTGGGTTGTTTTCTTATTGAGTTTTGAGAGCTCTCTGCATATTCTGGATCTGAGTAATTTATCAGTTATATAATTTGCAAATATTTTCTCCCGGTCTTTGGATTGTCTTTTCATTGTCTTAACATGCCTTTTGAGTAGCAGAAGTTCTTCATTTTGATGAAGTCCAGTGTATCAGTTTGTTTTTTTATGGATCGTGTTTTTGATGTCGTATCTAGGAAATCTTGGCCTAACTCAAGTCACAAAGATTTTCTCCTACGTTTTCTATTAAAAGTTTTATAGTTGGCCGGGCGCGGTGGCTCAAGCCTGTAATCCCAGCACTTTGGGAGGCCGAGACGGGCGGATCACGAGGTCAGGAGATCGAGACCATCCTGGCTAACACGGTGAAACCCCGTCTCTACTAAAAAATACAAAAAACTAGCCGGGCGAGGTGGCGGGCGCCTGTAGTCCCGGCTACACAGGAGGCTGAGGCAGGAGAATGGCGTAAACCCGGGAGGCGGAGCTTGCAGTGAGCTGAGATCCGGCCACTGCACTCCAGCCAGGTGACAGAGCGAGACTCCGTCTCAAAAAAAAAAAAAAAAAAAAAAAGTTTTATAGTTTTAGGTTTTATATTTAGGTCTATGATTCATTTTGAGTTATTCTTAGTATATGATGCAAGGTATGGCTGGAAGTTCCTTTTTTGTGTGTGTGGATGTCTGGTTACACCAGCATCATTTGTTGAAAGTACTATACTTTCTTCACTAAACTTTTATATGGTTTTGCCCCTTTCCTTCTGCCTTTTTGCAGAGTAAGCCTCCTGTATCCAGTAATCTTATCCTGCTTTGTTACCTGTCAAGCACATGATTCCCTTTCATTTTGCCCTGTGCCTTCCTTTTTTGTCCTTAATTCCACCCAGTCCTTGTCTTCTACTCTTGTGCTGACACCAGCAGTTTGATTTCTGCCTTTATGAATACAGTGACTCTCTCACAAGGTATGGACAGCTTCCTTGGGGTTAGAGTGAGTGGTCTCTTTAGGTTTCCCTTTATTAATCTACTCTGATATTTGATGCCATCAACTGTCCCTTTACGTTGAAACGCATGTGTTTGGCTTCTGTACTTTCCTGATTCTCTTCCTCCCCAATAATTAGTCTTTCAGCCTCTTTCTTAGGCTTGTCTTGTTTCCACCCCTTAAACGTGGGTGTTGTCAAGATTATATCTATAATCAGCCCTTTTCTTCTTTCTGCAGTTTTCTCCCTTGGAGAGCTCATCCATTCCCAGAGCCTGAAGCCATACATCTGTGATTCACTCTGACCTCTGTTCCATGCTCTCTGCCTCTCCCTGTGTTTGGTCCTAGTTTAATTTGGAGTTTAGTTTTCCTGATGTTCTGTAGATCTACAGGGGACCACATCAGCTTCCTGACCTGCTTTCTCTAGGAGGAGTTCTATCATTCTTCTCATTGCCGAAGCTCAGGGCATCTTCTTCCTTCCTTGCTTGTCCAATATGCACTAAATCACACTATCACTATGATTTCCCTTGATATTCTGAACAAAATGAGCACATCTTTAAGAAGCAAGACCTATGAAGTAGTTTTGTTTTTTTTTTTTTCCTTTCTGTATTCTTTTGGAGTGGGAGTGGGAGAGTGGAGGTGGCAGGTGGTCCATGTCCAACTTCCTACCTGAGCTGGAGCAGGGTTCTGGAGGTAGGTTCTTGTGGCTACTGATGCAGAACAACGACTCAGGAAGGTGTCACCCAGCTTAGACTAAATCATACTGTGGAGACAGTTCCCACATCTAAGTGGAGTTTTATTTCACCCTGATGCTAACATTAACTGTGGCTCTGGGTGGTGATCAAGGAAGCTGAAGAAGCTTCTCTCAGTGCCAGCAACATTGAGAAGTATACCATCGTCATTTGTGAATTAAGTGTAAGATAGAATTATATCACACTTACTATCTCTCCAGCGCCTTGGGCAGGTGTTCTGGGGGCTCTGTGGAAAGCTCTGGTTGGGTCAGTAGTCACTCTCCACATCTCCTCTTGGGGCAACTAGGGCCATTCATCCTCAGGAGTGACCATGGACAGACTGATGAAAAGGCTGCCCTGGCTCTTAGAGAACTTGCTGCTGTTCATGTTCACTGTGTGCTGCACAGACCAGGAATTAATTTCACCTTCTGCCTGCTAGACTCTTGAAATTGGGACAGGCAGGCAGCCGTGCAGCGAAGGAAATGAGAGAAACCTATTAAGGCCAAGGAGAGTGGAGGCTGAAGGCACATGGGAGTAGACCACAGTCATGCCAGTGAGTATCAGGAAGCTGAATACTCTGTGGGGAAGCCTGTGTTCAGGTACCAAGTGTGGTGGGTGCAGGCAGGGGCATGACAGGTGCATTACAGCCTAAAGAACAGGGGTGAGGCCGGAATTTGGCTCAGCCACTTAGGGTATGTGACTATGGACCATTCCTTTAGCCGCTGGGAGCCTCCGTTTCCCAGAGATGACAATTTCCCAGGGTGTGGTCAATTCTGTGTGCAACCCTGTGTGGCCAGGCAGAGGTGCCCCTTGCTGATGGCCTGTCCCTTTTCCTTATTCCCCTCTAATTGATGTTGTATGTCTCTTGTTTTCCATGTGAACTTGATGTCACCTCAGATCCATGGCTTTGAGGATGGCTAATGCAAGGATGGTGTTTCAGTTCATTTGGGCTGCTGTAACAGAATACCTGAGAGCAGGTGTTTATACAAAATTTTATTTTCCTACAGTTCTGTAGGCTGGAAAATCCAAGATCAAGGCTCTGGCAGGTTCAGTTGTCAGGTGAAGGCTGTTCTCTGCTTCTAAGATGGTGCCTGTGCTGTATCCTTTGGAGGGGTGGAATGCTGTGTCCTCACATGGTGACAGGGACAGAAGGGGAAGAAATTCATGGATGCTGTATGAATCCTTTTTAATAAACGCCTTAATCTAGTCATAGGGGAGGAGCCCTTATAACCTAATCACTTCTTAATACCATCACATTGGCCATTAAGTTTCCACACTTGAATTTTGGAGGAGACACATTCAAACCATAGTAGATGGCAAATATACAGAAACTTTCTACAGAAGACCCTCGTTACAGTGTTTGTTGTCCTGGGGCAGGCTACTCAGGCTCATCACTTAAACAAGTCTTTTTAATGTCTTCCTCTGGAGAGATTGGTTTTGTCAGGTGAACGTTGTGGCTGTCAAACTTGCACGGACCTTCCCATGTTGAGATGGGACGTCAGTAAGTGCGTTAACAGATAGGTATCAGGTTGTCTTCTCCTACCAGGCCTGTCCCTAGGGAATGAAATGGCCTCATGGTGAAGCATCTCTTGGTTAAGGCTCTTCTAAGGCAAGAACTAATTGCTTTTCCTTGGCAGCCCAAGTAAATGCTGTCTGTGAGAGATGACTTTCTGACATTTGTTTCACTGTGGCTGTACTTATCAAAAGACTTTTATGTAATTCACTACAGAGAGTTCTCAAATGAATGTAATGAACATTGCCAGAAACTGGGCTGGATTTCTGAGGCATTGTTTTATTTACTTATTTTTTTTAGATTTTCAGTCAAATCATATAATCATGTTTGATGGAGTATCTAGTTCTGCCAGTTAAAAGGGTAATAGTATGGGGATTGCTAATTTACACATTAGTCAAAAATACTCCTCTGAAACACTTTTTAAGGGAGGCAATAAACAGTGACTATTATGGTTTGAAGTGAGATACGCAGACAGCCCCCTACCCAAATGTCAGATGTAAACTAACAAAGCATGATCACACCCTGGGCATTGGAAGGACCTGGTTGGCCAGCCTGGGGCCTAGGTCTTTGGGGCATCCCTGCCAGCCATCCAGCCACCCTCAGAGCAGGCGTGCCTGGAGGATCTTGGCCCATTTATATGCAGAAGAGGATCAAATTGGCTAACACCAAGGCTTTATAAATAGTAGGACTGTTTCTCCAGCCTGTCTTCATTCTGTTCACAGCTAAAATTTCCTGGCAGCTTGTAACTAATGAGAACGGAAAAGTACTGTTTGCAGAGATTTCAGCTAGCTGACTTGAATGCTCCCATGATGCTTTGTCACTGATTGTTGTACTTACTGCTCCCTGGGGTGGCCATTCCCTTCCAAGTTGAGCTGGGTCTCAGGTAATGAAAACAGCAACACTCTGACCAGGACCCCAAGATGGTCACAAGGAAAGCCCATTTTGTCCTCATAAGAGTATGACCACACACATGTTCTCTCGCTGAGAGCTGTGACACCCAGAGGTCACAGGCTTGCCTAAGGATGTCTATAGGACTTGAATAGTCCAGCCTCATGTGTCAGTTGGGGATAATGATTGGACTAGCATAGACCTATAGGTAAGTGTGCAGTAATGTCAGATACAGCTAATATGTTGTCTCACCTGAGCTCTGCAGTACTTCTGCAATGAAAGTGTTGTTTCCCTGACTTTACTGATGAGCAAAGTGGAGGCTTGGAGAGCCAAGGTTTTATTACCAACCGGTGGCTGGGCAGGGATTTTTGACTCCAGAGTCTGTGTCCTTAAGTACTGGTTTCAGTTCTCCTTTATCTGGAATTCTTGAAAGATGTACCTTGCATTAAACAAATCAGACACGTAAAATCTCTTTGCCTTGGTTTTTCACTTTCTCATTAGAGAACTCATTGCTTCATAGAACTTTACATCAGCTGAAAGTTGTTGTAATGGATTTCCATGTAGTGTGTGTGACTGTGTTGTGTTCATTTCTGTCTAGATACACCTTCCACTGTGCACACCTGTGTGCACACACACAACCCACCCCTCCTCCCCTCCAAAAACAAAACAAACAGGAAAAAGACCAGAAACAGTCATTGTGGATGTGGAGAAACCTGCAGAGACCTTATGAGGCAGATGACATTGGAGGTCAGCAGTTGAGAAGGGGCAAGCACCTGGTCAGAGGGAATAACCTTTGCAAAGAAATGATACCATTAAAGGGATGCTGATATTCCTGTGTTCCTAGGGGAAGGGAGTAAACAGGGGTGGGACTGGCAGGGACCACACTGTGCATGTCTCTGTCCTGCCAAGACCCTGATTCATGCTAAAGAATTGGGGCGTATCTTTAGAAATTGGGGCAACTTACCTAACTCAAGAGTGTTTGCTCAGATTTGTCAGAAAGTTAACAGGCAGCAGTCAGGGTGGACGAGGTAGGGGATATAGAAAGGATACATACCAGGCAGCTGTTGCAGTTCAGGAGCGTATGTGTGGAAGATATAGAGATAGTGCTGTGTTCTTTGGAGTATAAGGGGCAGGCAGCAGGAAGGGTCAGCCAAAGGAAACAAGTGGGATGGAGGAGAGGGAAAACAGGTGAGGGTGGAGGGGTGGAGGAGAGGGAGAGCCTGGGTAGTCCAAGGGTGGGACATTAATGTCAGATGTTGTGGAGGTATCAGATGGACAGAAATTCAGAAAGGCAAGTTTGGTTATGATTCTTGGAAGTCACTTGTGATTGGCAGAGATTTCACAGTGGGACATATTGGAAGGTAAGGTGGGAAGAAAGTGACTCAGGATGTTTCGCTGGGAATAAAAGGAAGAAGGCAGCAGCCTGAACAGAAGGCTGGTTGAAAGAAGAGTTGTGAGTCCTTGTGTTTGATGATTTTAAGGAAGAGTGAGGCATGAGGCAAGGTATCAGTGGGTAAGAAGAGCTTGGGGATCCAAGAGACCAAGTGATACTGATGGCACAGGTTCTCACAGTGGGGAGTGGGAGCTTTTCCCAGGCCCACAGGACTCAGCATTATTGATAGTGGGTGTGTGCTAATTAATGTCAAAGTTGGGGTGTTACGTAAATGTTCAATTAGTAGAGGAGTTTTGCTCTGTCAAAGTAATTCTTTGCTTACCAAAAGGACTTACTGCAAGATTCTATTAAATAACGAACTGGAGTTTGTTGAGGTTTTCTCTTTGTAAATGTGTATAAATGCTGCACTTGTGTGAGGCTCCTCAGGGATTGGGCCCTGTCTCCCAGCCAGAAAAGCTTTCTGTTCTTTACATCCACCTTCCCCTGTCCCCAGGCCTGGGACACCTGGGGTGGAGTGGACAAGTCTTGGAGGGAGCAAACCTTTGTGTTTATCTGGGTGCTTTCTCAGAAAGAAGAAGGGCAGAGGGGCTGCTTTACTTTTTCTGGATTTCTCTTTTTAGATTTACAGGCCAAGGAGTAGGTGATAGGAGGCAGTGAGATGAGAAGGTAAAAGTGATGGACAGGGACTCTGAATCTGTAGCCCTCCTTGCGCCGGCCTGAGCCTTCCTCATTTCAGAAATTCTGTTCTCAATACAGCAAACCTTCTGATTTTGCTCATAGAAAAAGCTCCAGCCTTTTCACATGATAGCTTTTTTTGAAGCTGAGAGGTATCCAAATGCATTAGTCTTAGATGAACACACCTGGAATCTCACTTTTATGGGAATTTCATAGATTATACTCTTGAATTCCAGTTGTACATTTTTGCTTGCACACACAGGCATTTCAGAGTGTAATGAGAGGAGACTGATGCTCATAAAGAAGGCTGACTTTACAGTAAACCACCTCTCAGGAGAACTGAAGATGGGGCTTGAGCTGAGGTGGGGTCTCCTCTTCACCATCCTGAGCAGCAGCCGGGCCCCAGTCTTCACCCAGACAGTCAAGGACCTCGGCCTAAACAGCATCCAGCTCTTAGAAGTCTTGTAAAATTAGGCTGGGCGCGGTGGGTCACACCTGTAATCCCAGCACTTAGAAGGAGGCTGCGGCAGGCAGATCACTTGAGGCCAGGAGTTTGAGACCAGCTTGGCGAACATGGCGAAACCCCGTCTCTACTAAAAATACAAAAATTAGCTGGGTGTGATGGTGCATGCCTGTAATCCCAGCTATTCAGGAGACTGAGGCAGGAGAATTGCTTGAACCCGGGAGGTGCAGGTTGCAGTAAGCCAAGATCGCGCCACTGCACTCCAGCCTGGGTGACAGAGCGAGACCCCATCTCAAAAAAAAAAAAAAAAAAAACAAAAAACAGAAAAAGAAAAAAAAACAAAGAATTCTTGTAAAATTGAAAACAAAACTCAGACTTTGGCTACTTGAATCTCTAATGTACTAGGAAAGCTATTGTACCTGTTATCTGTTCTGTTTTGTTTTTTTTTAATATTGAATGTGTTCAAAGCTCATCTCACCTGTTTGCAGAGTGTGTTAGAAACTATGTTGGATGTGGTTGTTCTCTTTCTAGAAGGTAGGGCTCCCATGACAGCCACATAGGCTCTCTTGGCTGTGTAAGTAAGCACAAAATAAACCAGTAAAGAAAATGCCTGCTTTCTGTGTGAATACGTTGTCGTTTGATGTCATGGTGTTAAGTATGAAGGTGCTATAAAGAAAAGGGGAGAGTTTGCCCCTCTTGTTAGGGAGGAAGTTCAATTTTGGTAAAGACTTTGAGGGTAAGAGGAAAGTGATTGAATGAGTGAGCTGAGACAGAAGATGAATGAGGCGAGGTGAGCCTCCATCTTTTCACTTGTCCCCGCCCACCTTCAGCCCTCCTGGGGCTGAAGTGGTTCAGCCTGAGTGTCCTTGGCCCTGCCCTGGGTCTCCCAGGTGCATACTCTCCTGCATGTGGTTACACCCTCAGGCTTGCCTGCATTCTCCATGCTGGTGCCCCCAAATAGCCTCTGGATCTACTCCCTTTGGCATTCTGCAGTCTACTCTCCATGTGGCAGCTGTGCATTGACCTTTTAAAACAGCCAAATAGCATTGGTCCCTGTTCCAACATTGCAGTGAGTTGCAATCACTTTTTAATTAAATTCTGAACTCTGTTTTAAAAAGCCCTGTGCTGATCTTGGCTATTAAGATAGCTTCTCCTCTTTGATGATAACAGTATTATTTGTATTAATAATCTACATCAGTAAAAACATTAATGATGGTGACAGTGATGACTGCAGCTAACACTTACTCTGAGCCATGCACTGTTCTGAGCATTGTATCTATTCACTCATTAACCCCAGGAACATCTTCGAGGTAGGTACTCATGTGCCCCCATTTTATAAATTTTATAAATGTGAAAATGGAGATATGAGCCCAAGGGCACAGTGAATTGGAGGCAAAGCTGAGCCCTGAGCCAGTGCTGTGGCTGTGGATCAAGGACTTTGTGTGGGAAGCTCTCTAGGCTGCTCATCTCCGTGGTCTTCATAGCTGGCTCTGTCTTGCCATTTATCAGAGTTCTGTATGAATGTCCAGTTCTTCCCAGGAGCCTTCTCTGTTGACCAGAGGCTCTGAGGGCCACTTAATCACTTTTGATGTACTCCAAGTTTGTAAGTTCCACGTTGTTCCCGTCTGTGTCCCTGGGACCTACAACAGTAAGGGTACCTGGGCCAGTACTCTTTGAGTGGCAGGTGGGGCTGGCTCTGATGTGTGGGCTAGCTATGGAGCCCTGACCTGAAGCCTGGGATCCAAGTGTGGGTAGTCCTAGCTGCGAGGGTGGCACAGAGAGGCCGGAGACTGGACAGAGGCTGGGCAGGGCAGGTAGATATGGCAAGTCCTTGGCTGGGCTGTATGTAGGGTTTCTGATGCTTCCATACTCCAGGCAGAGTAAATTGGTGCTGTTGGCAGGAGCAAAATTGGACAATGTGGGATTCAATTTTCCCTAGAAGATTGGGTGGTTCTTGGTGCTGAAAGTCCTCCCAGTATATAATATCTTCAAGAAAACAAAAGACAACCTCACTAGTCATATCAGAGTAGTTTAGTCTAAGAATCCCTAAAAATCCAGTGTTGCCATGCTATGAGTAAAGCTAAGAAACCAACATGACAGTGCCCTCCACATACTGACTGTTGTGAAAACACGTCTTGTTATTTTTGGAAAGTCCGCTTGGTAGACCACTAACATTTTCGCCCCCAAAACAGCAGGAGCAGTAAATAACAACCTTCTAGATAAATCAAATGGGAAAGCATTGCCAGAATTTGCTATATCAAGTGCTGTGAACAGTGGCAGCCAGCAGGGAAATTATGCAGAGAAAAGTGCTTTTATTTGCTTTTCAAAGTTGGTGGGACTGGGGGAATATGGGAGATGGGAAGAAAGGGAGGAAAAAAAGAGAAAAATACCATCATCTTGAGTTGAAAATGATGCTAAACGTTTTTGCTTAGGACTGTCATTCAGTATCAAGGGAAGGAAACTGTTAACTCAGGTATTACTAATAGTCTCATGTTGGTGAGGGAGAGAGAGCTCCCGTGCATGAAGACTGGGTAAGAACTTCTAAGTCTCACAACAGCCTAAGAATTGGGATCATTATTGTTCACATTTTATAGATGAGGAAATTGAGGCTTTAATAAGACTGAGGAATTTGCTCAGATAACACAGCTAGTATGAGCTGAAGCCCAGGATTCAAACTATGGGCTGACTTGAACCCCAAGGTCTGAATTGTCACAACTGCAGACTTAAACCTCCTCCCCTTTCCCTCTCTTTGAATGTTAATTGACATGGTATATTTGTGAAAACTAACTAAAACCAGAAAAATTGGAAAAAAAAAAAAAAAGACTGTCAAGTTAATAATAATGACCACAGGCTTTTTTTTTTTTTTTCTTTTCTTTTCTTTTTTTTTTTCCCAGTTTTTCTGGTTTTCTCACTAGTTAGTGTCCCTTTTCTGTTCCAGAATTAGGTCCAGGAGTTACCTTGCATTTAGACGTTACGTTCTCATCACCTTCGGTCTGTGGCAGTTTCCATCTTTTTTTGATTTTCATGACCTTCACACTTTTGAAGAGGCTAGGTATGTTGTAGAATGTTCCCAATTTGGGTCTGTGTAGTGTTTCCTTAGAATTAGACTCAGGGCTATGGATTAGGAGAGGAATACCGCAGAGGTGTCTTGTCCTTCTCATGTCACATCAGAGGTACATGATGTTAACATGAGTTATTACTGTGATGTTTGCTTGGATCATGTGGCTGAGGCTGGTCGGCCAGGTTTCTCCACTGTCATGTGACGGTTGTCCCCTTTCTGTACTCTGTTCATGAGAGCCACTAAGTCCAGCCCCACTCAAGGGTGGGGGATTAATCCCGCTTCCTAGGAGGATGGAGGAGTTTCAAAGAATTTGTTTAATTCTTAGCATATATTAAAACCACTACAAGGAATAGATAAATATTTTGGGGGAAGATACTGACTTAGAGGTTATACAAATATTCTGTTTCCTTAAGGTCCTACTGATGTTAGCATCATCGTGGTTCTTGGCAGTTACCATGTTTTAATGGTAATTTCCTATTTCCCTCATTCCTTCTGCATTTTTAATTGGACTTCCATTAGGAAGATTTGTCCCCTTCCCTCATTCATTCATTATAATTTATTCAGTTGTTTATATCAATATGGACTCAAAGGTAATTCTTTTATTCTTTGCTACTATATTATTTATTTTGCTCCCCATACTGTTGCAGCTCTGGCCATTGTGACTTCTGAGTCCTTTGACATCTTTGCATCCCCCCACCCTCCCCCCACTTTTTATTTATTTTTATTTATTTATTTATTTATTTTAGTACTTCCTTACTTTCTGGCACTACAGGATTCTCTGGGTTCATCTTTTATTTTCTCTGTTTCAGTCCTAGAATCAGCCATTGTCCAAGGGAATTGTCCAAGGAGCCCAATTCCCTTTATTGAATAATATTTAGAAACCCAGATCTGGGCACTCAGAGGGCATGTGGCTCCTGCTTGTAGGCCCGGTCAGCAGACCAAGCCAGGACATGGATGTGTGTTTACTACCCCACTGTGACACATGCCTCTTTATTTTTTACCTCTCTCTCTGGGTGTATAGGAACTAAACATGAGCTGTCACCTGCATTTAGCAATCTCTTTTAATAGGTGAGTTCTTTGTCATGGAGAAGATGTGTCCCTGACAAATTGTTGGCCATCAGGATCCTGTGTCCTCACTTCTGTGGTTGCTGTGGTCATGAGCCGCCAGTTTTTCACCTTCTTCCAATGATGATGGATATGTCCTTCTTTCCTCCAGGCCATCCCCCTCACTGCTCAGTGCTCACTTGCTACTCCTCCTCCTGCTATCTGTATATTTTTGAGTTAGGCATCCTCATGCACTGCTTGCAATTGCTGTTGTGGGCCCCTCTGTTAGATCATTCCCTCACTGGCCTCCTCTTCACCGAAGTGCAGCAAGAACTTCCGTTCTTATCTCCTTTTCTGTGAATGTGATAGGTTTTCATGGCCAGTGGCTTTTAAACTTTGGCTACAACCTGTAGTTATACTGAGAAATACATGTTAACAAGGCTCCCAGGTATGCACGTGCCTGCATAGTGGCAGTTTCACAAAACAGAGCTTGCTCTTTTTGAGTGCAGTATATCTTGTGTATTTCATTCTATTTTCTTCTGTTCTGCTCTGCTAAGAAGATTTTATACCTACCCTTTGAAAAAATATTGTTCTGGGGAATAAATCCTCCAGCTATGTATAAAAGTCTACAGTCCCTTTCTCTTAGCGCTGTGTTGATATGAGGGTGGGGTGTGGATTAGCACTCGGTATAGGGTGGGGTCAGTATTAGCACTGGGTGTGGGGTGGGGTAGGGGGTCTTAATTAGGACTGGTTGAGGACAGTGCAGGATTGGTGCAGTGTCTACAAGGCTATGATTTTGAGGAGAGGGATTCAGAATCTAGGGTGTAAGCTGTGGATGAATTAGAAAGCTTCCATATTTTCTCTACTACTTTTTTTTTTTTTTTTTTTGAGACAGAGTCTTGCTCTGTCTCCCAGACTGGAGTGCAGTGGTGCGATCTCCGCTCACTGCAAGCTCCATCGCCTCCCGCGTTCACGCCATTCTCCTGCCTCGCCTCTCGAGAAGCTGGGACTACAGGCGCCCGCCACCACGCCCGGCTAATTTTTGTGTATTTTTAATAGATACGGAGTTTCACCGTGTTCGCCAGGGTGGTCTTGATCTCCTGACCTTGTGATCCGCCTGCCTTGGCCTCCTAAGGTGCTGGGATTACAGGCGTGAGCCACCACGCCGAGCCTGTTTTCTCTACTTCTGAGAAGGACATTTCTGAGAAATAATTGTGTCATCGGTATGCATCCTTTTTGATACTATAGGTACTGTAGGTTTGAGTGTTAGGGGTTTTCTTTGGCCTAATTTTTTCTCACATGGGAAGTCTTTTGAGAATTTAAATGGTAAAGCTGGTCTTATTTTTTCTGATTTTGAATGAACAGGAAAATAAAATTGAGTAAAGACTAAAGTAAGATGCTTATATAATTCTGAATTTTTTTTTAAGAGATGGGGGTGTCTCACTATGTTTCTTAGGCTGATCTCGAACTCCTGCCCTCCAGCAGTCCTCCTGCCTCAGCTTCCCAAGTAGCTGGGGTTGCAGGTGCAAGCCTCTGCACCCAGCTTAGTTCAGAATTCGTATATTTACATATTTATGGAGTAGATTATCTAATTTTGTTTTAAAATATATATTTCACACTTAAATACTGCTAAAAAATTAGGAAGCCTCTTTCCCACATAAAAATAACACAATTTAAGAAAAAACTGACTGTGCAAACTTCCATTTTTAGTAGGTTAAAATAGTTCTATAGTAAATATACTGATTTTTGTTGATGTTGGCTGACCATCTGACACAGATTGTCAAAAGTATTCCCTAAATATGCATTTAAACCTATCAGAGTATTAGTGGGCATATTATCAGTGATTCCGAGTATCTTGCCTTATTTTTTTCAATAAATATAGAATCATCTAGTTCTTTTTAACTGTAGCCACAAAGTTAATTTTAAAATGTAAAACACATTTTCAAATATACTTCTTATAAGAATTTTTTATTAAAGTGAGCCTTCCTGACTAATCAAACAGTGTCAATGGGGCTGCCCCAGCCCCTGTGGCCCCCACACTGGCCAGAATCAGGTCAGTGACAGGGTGGTCCCTGGGGTCTCTTCCTGTGTTCCTCAGCTGGACTTTAAATGGCAAATAGAGAAGATCAGCAAAAGGCAAAAATTGGTTCTTTGAAAGAAAAAAACGTCAACATAGACAAACTTCTGGTACAACTTATTAAGAGAAGAAAAGATAATTTACAAAGAAGCAAAGATGGAATGGTATTGGCAGCATGGTGGCTCACGCCTGTAATCCCAGCACTTTGGGAGGCCAAGGCGGGCGGATCACGAGTTCAAGCATTTGAGACCAGCCTGACCAACATGGTGAAATCCCGTCTCTACTAAAAATAGAAAACTTAGCCGGGCATGGTGGCACACACCTGTAATCCCAGCTACTTGGGAGGCTGAGGCAGGACAATTGCTTGAACCCAGGAGGCGGAGGTTGCAGTGAGCCAAGATCGTGCCACTGCATTCCAGCCTGGGTGACAGAGCAAGTCTCTGTCTCAAAAAAAAAAAAAAAAAAAAAAAAGGCCGGGCGCAGTGGCTCAAGCCTGTAATCCCAGCACTTTGGGAGACCGAGACGGGCGGATCACGAGGTTAGGAGATCAAGACCATCCTGGCTAACACGGTGAAACCCCGTCTCTACTAAAAAATACAAAAAACTAGCCGGGCGAGGTGGCGGGCGCCTGTAATCCCAGCTACTCGGGAGGCTGAGGCAGGAGAATGGCGGGAACCCGGGAGGCGGAGCTTGCAGTGAGCTGAGATCCGGCCACCGCACTCCAGCCTGGGCGGCAGAGCAAGACTCCGTCTCAAAAAAAAAAAAAAAAAAAAAAGAAAAGAAAAGAAAAAAGAAAGAAAAAAAGAAAAGGGGGTAATAACAAGTAGAGAATAAAAAAAATATGAGTAGAAAATTGATGTAGCTCTCTTTTAGACTTTAAGGAAGGCAGGAGTTCTGAGTATATAAAAATGTTAATGTTAAAAAGGATTGGTGCATTTGACTATATTAAAATGAATAATTTGTGTTGACTAGATAGACATCTTTAAAGTATGAAGACAACTTATAACCAGAAAGTATTTGTAAACTATAAACCAACAAATAATTCTTATCCAAATATATAAAGAACTTCTACAAATCAAAGAAATTACAAACAAAAGTAGTGAAAGACATGAACTGGAATTTCACAGGTGATGAGACATATATGACCAATAACTATATGAAGAGCTGTTCAGCCCCATTAATAAGCAGAGAAATGTGAGTTAAAACTATACTGAGAACTATTTTTATGTATGTGTAATTGGCAAGATTTTATAAAGTCTGACAGTACAAAGCATGGATCCTATAGTTCTGTAGCATGACCCACTTTGCTGGTGAGAGTAAATTGGGGCAATCCCTCTGGAAAACAGTTTGGCATTATCTCTTAAAGTTGAACATGTATATATCCTTTGACCTAGAAGTTCTACTCCTAGATGTATAGCCAAGACAGACTCTTTAGATTTTCGGAAGTACACAAAAAGGAGGGAATAGCATAATGAATGCCCACGAAACTTTCACTCTGCTTCATCACTTAGCAACACGTCATGGTTGTTGTTTCATCTTTCTCCCTACCCTCAGACTTTTGGTTTTGTTTTTGATAGAACAAATCCCAGACATCATGTAATTTCACCCGTAAATACTTCAATAAGAAATAAGGACTTAAATTTAACAGAATTATATTATCTTACAAATTTATAATTCCTTAAAATCATCTAATACCCAATCAGTATTTACTCATTTTCCTGATTGTCTCAAAAATTTTTTTTTCTTCAAATTAGCATCCCAGCAAAGGTCCAAACATTGAATTTGGTTGATAGATCTTATGATTCTTAATTTAGAGTAGTTCCCCTTCTCATTTTTTGTCCTATGCCATGTATTTGTCCAAAAAACTTAGAACTTAGCCTTGTATAATTTCACTGATTCTAGATCTGGCTGACTGTGTGCTCCTGGTTTTGATGGCCGTGCTTCTCTGCCCCTCGTCTTTACTGTGAAGTTGTATTCAGACCTGTAGGTTGGAATGGAATCGAGATCCCGTGTTGGGGGCAGTGATACCCAATAGGCAGGCCCTTTCAGGGGGCACATAGCATGTGTGTCACAGATATTTGGGGTGTTCTGGATCCTTCTATCACAGATTCCTCCTCAGCTTTTCACCTGGTGCTCACCAGGAATGAATGAAAGTTGCCAGACTCATTGCCTTCATTACAGAAGATGGTGCAAGATAGTGATGTTCTCATTCTGTTTTACCTTCTTTGCTTATTATCTGGAGTTCTTATTTAGGGGCATGGCCTTTCAGAAATTACAGTTCCTATGGAACCATTTTATTGATGACTTTTCAGGTTGAGCAGGTCTGATCACTAAAGGTGACCCCTGGAGATTTTGTTTTATGAACTCATGGAATTTTTTTTTTTTTTTGAGATGGAGTCTCACTCTGTTGCCCAGGCTGGAGTGCAGTGGCGCCATCTCAGCTCACTGCAAGCTCCGCCTCCTGGGTTCACGCCATTCTCCTGGCCTCAGCCTCCTGGGTAGCTGGAACTACAGGCACGCGCCACCACGCCCAGCTAATTTTTTGTATTTTTAGTAGAGATGGGGTTTCAACATGGTCTCGATCTCCTGACCTCGTGATCCGCCCACCTCCGCCTCCCAGAGTGCTGGGATTACAGGTGCAAGCCACTGCACCTGGCTGAACTCATAGATTTTTAATATGCTATGTGCTTCAGTCCATTGTGGACTTCATTTATTTATTTATGATTGTCCCATCTTTGGCCAGCAGGGAGCCTTCTGAAATTGGCTGATGTGTCCTTTCAGCATGATCCTCCTGGTCTTTGACAGTTCCCCACTTGCTGTAAGGAAGACAGCTAGGCTCACCCTGTGTGTTCTGGCCCCAGGTTGGGGACTAGCCACATCTCTGGGAACTCTGGCTCTCCTGTTGGTGAGTTAGCATTGTCTTTGAAGTAGGCGGCTACTGTCATTGGAAGACCAATGTGTGGTAGATGCTAAAGAGGTAATAAATCAGGTATCGATAAAATTGTTGACACTAGATTTTTAGAAAAAGCAACTTACAGATAAAAAAGTGTAGAATTATTAGGCAAAAGGCATAACTTCTCTCTCCAGATGTCTCAGAGGGTTCAAGAATCATCCCATAGACATAAAAGCTGCTCAGTGAGCTGTCTTTCCATAGCCAAAGACTTTCTAAAGGGAAAGCACTGAGTAAGAAAGCAGTACTGAGTGTCACGATACCTTGTTTTAGTCATTTTAAATGGTTTGTTCCTCACCTTTTGGGAGAGATGCTGTTAGTCTTCCCATTTTATAGGTCAGGGGACCAAGGCACACAGAGAGGCTGAGTGACCTAGTCCCTGGTTGGTGTGCAGGGAAGCTGGGCTTGACCTCAGGTTGGACACCACGGACACACAGAGCATGGAAACTGCTTGACTGCTGTGGGACTGGCTTGGAGACATTGATTTGTAGGACATACTTGAGACCAGAGCCTGCGGCCTGGGGGGGCTGCTACATTGGCACTGAGCCTTTTGTGCGGCTGGCTGAGGTGGCATGTTATCCACAGTTGGCCTGATGTGGGTAGGGAGGGGGTCACGTCCCTGCTAGTAAAGAAGCATGAACTTAGAAATAATGCATGCACAGCAATGAAAGGAGCCTGGTGGATAGGGGAGCTTCAGCGGGAGCTGGGCAGCAGGCAGGGAGGCACCGCCCTCTAGACAGATGAATCTGGCAAGAGTTGCAGGAAGGCTGGTTAATATGAGGTGCTTGTCTGTGCAGAAGCCTGGGAGTGGTGACTGGCTCCAGCCTGTCCCTTCATAAGTGAGAAGGTTGAAGGCTGCAGAAGTCAAGACCAAGGCCCAGTCTACGTCTGGGTCGCTGGAGTTGGGGCAGACCTGGCAGCTGGAGGCCTAGAGCTGGGGTCCAGGCATTGAGTCATTTTTGAGCACTGAAATCCGCATTAGTGGACAAGCTCTCGGGAGTGAACACTCCTAGGAAGATAAAACCGAGAAGTAGGAAGTGGGCCTGGCCGACCATGAGTTTTAGGCTTCAGAAGCAGGGCAGTGGGCCTCAAGGATGGGTCATTTTTTTAATAATGCTTATTTTATAAAGCTTTGAAAATGAAGAAACCCAGAAGAAAATTGACCGTATTTCCATCAGGTGGAAGGAATCTTGAGTTGAGACTGAGCATAGGCAGGGAAGAGTTGACAGATGAGGAGGAGTATTCATTTGTGGGAGCAGGAGGAAAAAGGGAGGAAGGAATCATGACACTCAATCATGGGCTACCTTGAGTGCCTTGCTGAGGCCCTGGCCTTGTCTCCTGGGCCATACGAGGTTGTTGAGAATAATGTAGTCACAGTGGCATGCGAAGAGACTGAGAAGAGATGCAGCCATGGCTCCCATCCTGGTGTGGAATGTGCCGGGTCAGTGAGATGAGAAGAAAATTGGTAAGAGACAGGTGAGAATTTCAAGGGAGAGAGTGAGCCATGTCTGCTGGTTGCCTCATACCTATGGTGCGTACATCACACACATATATACTGCATGCCCATACCACACCCATACTATACCTTATGCACACATATGCACACTGCATGCATACATGCATACCATATACATGCACATAGCAGACACATATTGCATGCCCACAAGCACCACACACACACCACACACATTGCATGCACATGTGCACCGCACACATGCACCACACATACAGACTGCACACACATTACACATGCCTACATGCACACGCAGGTACACATGTACCAAACACATACATGTGGCACAAACACATTGTATGCACACACATATACCCCCACACACATATAGTGCGCACATACCTTTATCACACAGTGCACTGCACATATACCACACACATGTACTATGCACACATACACACATGCTGGCTTAGTCCATTTGGGCTACTATAACAAAATACCATAGCCTGGGTGGCTTGTAGACCACAGAAATTTATGTCTCACAATTCTGGAGGCTAGAAGTCCAAGATCAAGGCACCAGTAGATTCAGTGTCTGGGGAGGCCCTGCTTCCTGATTGACGGATCTCTGTTTTCATGTGGTGTCCTCCCATGGTGGAAGGGATGAGGAAGCTCTTTGAGACTTCCATATAAGGGCACTAATCCCACTCAGAGGCTCTACCCTCATGACCTAATCACCTCCTAAAGGCCCCACCTCCTACTGCCATCACCTTCAGGGTTAGGATTTCAAGATACACGTTTTAGGGGAACACAAACATTTCAGACCGTAGCACACATATATGTACATTGCACCCAAATGTTGTGGGACCTCTTCTGAGGGGACAGTGAGGTCAACAGGTGGTGAGGTGTGATGACAACTCTTTCACCTGGGATAATGGAAGGAGATGAGGGTGACAGGGATGTTGTCATCTTTGCACAGAGTAGTGGCTTTTGTGCAATTTGGTTAAGGGCAATGTAGTTAAGAGTGTGAACATTTAAAGGGTAGACAGGATTGATTGCAAGAGATATGAAAGAACAGCTGTATTTGGGGTGACAGAGAGGGGGTTGACAAACCGGGCCTCAATCACTGAGCCCCAGGGGGCGGGAAGTGGGGAGCAGCAAGCTTGACATTTCTGTGCAAACACCTCCGCTTTGGAATCACTGGCTGTGACTTGGGGAGCCAAACCTTGCCTTTAGTCAGGCAGTCAATGCCTATCGTAGGCATTCTCTCTCTGGAGAAGAGCTTGAGGTCAGCCCTTATCTGGTTGAATTATAAATCTATTACAGGTTTGGGGCTTTAGCTTCCTAGACAAAACTCTTTAGGTTAGGTCTTTGACCTCCTTTTACTCTTCATTTTACATATTTGCCACTAGCTTTTGGAAAATCAGGATTGTCTGATCCTGTTTTGTTTTTTGTTTCGTTTTATAGACAGGGTCTCATTCTGTCATCCAGGCTGGAGTGCAGTGGCACAATCATAGCTCACTATAACCTTGAACTCCTGGGCTCAATCCATTCTCCCACCTCAACCCCTCAAGTGGCTGACACTACAGGTGTGCGCCATATGTGTGGCTAATTTTAAAATGTTTTGTAGGCTGCATCTTCTTATGTTGCCCAGGCTGGTCTCAGACTCCTGGCCTCAAGTAATCCTCCTGTTTTGGCCTCCCAAAGCGCTGAAATTGCAAGTGTGAGCCTAGCCTAATCCTGTGTTTTTAAAAAACAAATGGAAGGAGGCTGGGCACGGTGGCCCACGCCTGTAATCCCAGCACTATGGGAGGCTGAGGCAGGCGGATCACTTGAGGTCAGGATTTCGAGACCAGCCTGGCCAACATGGTAAAACCCCATCTGTACTAAAATACAAAAATTAGCTGGGAGTGGTGGTGCCCACCCATAATCCCAGCTACTCTGGAGACTGAGGCAAGAGAATTGCGTGAACCTGGGAGGCAAAGGTTGCAGTGAGCCGAGATTGTGGCACTGCACTCCAGCCTGGGTGACAGAGCGAGACTCCGTCTCAAAAAAAAAAGAAAGAGAGGACCTTTTGGTTTCTAGTGGCAGCACTCAAACAGGCAGATTGGGTAGGTCGGGTTCCTGACGATGAGTCTCAGAAACCTGGTCAGAAACCTGACCTACTCAGTCAAGAACTGCTTGCCTGCATGACAGTGACTCCTGGTGACAGTGCCGCCAGCTCTCCCTGTGCAGGTGACCCTGGTGCCTGGCTTGCCACACTCAGCAGCACCTAGGCCTGCAGTCTGCCAGGAAGGGTCTGGCCTATCCCCAAGGAGACATAGGGCCCTGCTACCCACAGCACCCAACAGGCAACAGAGCCTGTTCTGTGTTTTTCCTTTAACACATTTAGAACCTTGTTATCCCAGCTCATCGGGAGTGGGAGCTGCAGGGAGACCTACTCCATAATCTTCAACCTGACTGCTGACTCACTTTCCTACTCCCACCCTTGGTGCTGAAGCGTGGATGCTCCCTCCCCTGCCTCCTACCGTGTGCCCAGGCCTGCAGCTGCAGGGGTGACCAACAGTGGCACAGTGGGGGCCAGAGACACCTGCACTTGACAGGACGCTTATTTTAACATACTGTTGGCTGGAAATAATCAACCTTATTTAAATAGAATGTGCATTCAGAGCACTATAAAAAGCACCCAACAACTTGCAAGGGCTGTTTAAGGAGTGATTCTCCTGCTTCCTTTGGAGGGAATCTGCAGGTTCCATGCAAGAGGAGCCAGGCCAGGGCTGCTGAGGACACAGCAGGAGGATGGGGTGAGGCAGGTTCTGTGTGACCAGAGCCCTCTCCAAAAGCATACAGCTTTACTGCAGCGTTTAGTGGCAAGGGTGACAGATGTCCTCCCTCACTCCAAGGCAGAGACTGACCGCCATTTGCCCTGGAGGAGGCAGAACCCATGTGGGCATCGCTGGTGGTATAAGCTGAGTGACTGCACTGTTGCTGGCAGCAGCATCCCCAAGGATATCCCCCAGCATTATACTCATTCTCCTTTCTTGAGAGAGCCATTTCTTTTTCCCAACTTTTGAGGAGTCTTCATGTTTACTCCCTGATCTCTGCCAAGTGCTGGGGCCATGTTGGTCTTTATTTTTTGTGTGTGTGGGGGATATTTAATTTGTATGTTTTCATAATTTTGACTTTTTTCAAATGGTAATGTATGTACAAAAGTGTCAATGAAAAGAAGTCTACAGTTTCCAGCCATAAAAGTAGCTGCTGCTATCCTATTGTTCTTTTGGAAATATTCTCTGCATGTTCAAGCATATTTATGTCAGATGTGAGTCTTAAAGCTGCTGTCAGTGCTCACCTAGAAGGATCCTGTGGAAACTTGGGGGCTGGCTGAGTCCCCCTCTCTGTGTCTGACTCCTTCGTACTCTGCTCCAAGAGTCAGGCTAGTAGTGCTGCTGCTGTGGTCCTGGGACCGCACCTGGATACAGGGGCTGCAGGGTGCATCACTGTCTCCTGTTAGCATTTTTTAAAGAGAACCATTTTTCTCTTGGTTATAAAAATGTCTACATATTCTAGGGAGGTTGGATAATACCTAGGTACAAAGAAGAAAGTCAGATTCCTTGTTACTCTACTATCAGAGATAACCACAAAGATTTAATGTGCTTCTTTTCAGTCTTTTTCATATATGTGTACACACGTGTGTGTGTATTATGTTTCTTCTTAGAAATTAAAGTCATTCCATACTTAAAAGTAACAATACCCCCTTTTCAGTTTTATGGTATATTGAAAGCTTCCTCCGTATCACTAAATAGTCTTTGAAAATGTGTTTATTGGTTGCATCTAAATCTTTCTTTTGCTGCCTGTTTTCAACATACTGTACGTTCTTTAGTTTCCTTCCCTGCACCCTGTTTCTCATGTCGTTCAGCCAGGAATCCTATGTGACTCCTGGTTTCCATATGTCATTTCTCTGTCCCACAGTGGCCCTCATGTGTGAGTAATTTAAGGCTGACATCTCTTCTGATTGGTTAGTGTCTAGTCCTGCCAATATTCAGTGCTGAATTTTGAATATCACCTCTGATTGAAATTAGTTTCCTTAGCTACTGTGTTTGCTCATGCTACCACAATAACGTACCACAAAATGGGCGGCTTAAACAAATGTTGATTCTCTCACAGTTCTTAGAAGGGAAGTCTGAGATCAAAGTGTCAGCAGGGCCATGTTCCCTCTGAAGGCCTTAGGGGAAGATATTCCCTCTCCTCTTCAAGCTTTAGGTGGTGTCCTGCGGTCCTTGGCGTTCCTTGGCCTATAGGCACATCACACCATTGTCTCCACATGGCCTTCACATCGTCTCTCCAAAGTCCCCCTTTTAAGGACATCAGTCATAGTGGATTAGGGCCTACCCTAATGACCTTGTTGTAACTGCGTCACCTGTGTAAAGACCCTGTTTTTATTAAGGTCACATTCTGAGGTCCTGGGGATTAAGATTCCAACATAGCATTTTAGGGGACCCAATTCAGTTCTTAACAGCCACCAGTTGCCAAGCCCAGAGGACTCAGGCTATGGTGGAGGCCCAGCTTCATGCCTAGACAGTATGCAGAGCATACCCACAGTAGGTAAATATGTTCTTGTCTTAGAACTCTGGCCAGAGAAAGCCTGCACTCTTGGACCACCCCTTCCCAACTCTTGTCTTGCATGTGTAAGATACATAGATGTAGATACGTGTAGTTCTGTGTTTTCCTGTATGAACAGGATCATAGTACACACATTGTTTATGAGCCCATGTGGCCGTCTCCCTGCCAGATTTTGTCTGCTTGTCTCTGAACAGGCCCTGGAGAAGTTGACTGAGCTGCACCTACTGTTGGAATGTTCTGTGTTCATAGCTGCTGCCTCCTCCATGACTAGGCTTTTGTCTGTAATTTAGATCTTCAGTTCACTATAATGGACTTGTGAGTCTAAACTTACATAGTGTTTATATTATTAGCATTGTTACATTTTATGGAAAATATTATATTTTATTTTTAACATCAGCTTCTTGGTAGGTTTATCTGTATCTGTGCTGTGTTTATAACAGACCTATACAATAAGATCTGCTTGATTGAGTTTTTTAGGCTGTCTCTTAAACGTTTTACTTATGTCTTACAAATGATGTATACAATTTTAGTGCAGTCCTTTTAGCTTTGATTTATTTACTAGGAGAAAATAGAGGCTAGGGGTTGGATTAGGATTGAAGTTTAGCAGCTGCAGGATGAAATAGTTTTGCCTTTTTTTTTTTTTTTGAGATGGAGTTTCGCTCTTGTTGCCCACGCTGGAGTGCAATGGTGCAATCTTGGCTCACTGCAACCTGCAACCTCCGCCTCTCAGGTTCAAGCAATTCTCCTCCCTAAGCCTTCCAAGTAGCTGGGATTATAGGCATGTGCTCCCATGCTCAGCTAATTTTTGTATTTTTAGTAGAGACAGGGTTTCGCCATGTTGGCTAGGCTGGTTTCGAACTCCGGACCTCAGGTGATTCACCCACCCTTGGCCTCCCAAAGTGCTGGGATTACAGGCATGAGCCACCACACCTGGCCTCTTTTTTTCCCCTTTTTTTTTAAAGATACGCCCTGCCAAGCAGTTTATAAGAAACCAAGGACTCATGAGCCTAAGAATTTTATTAATAAGGGCCTTCTGATTAATTAACAGGCCTGGATCTCAGTACTCTGAAGGCCAGCAGCACCAGCTATACTTTGACTGTGGTCCCAGATACTTTTCCTAAACCGTAGGGTGCTGCACTGAGGTTTCTTTTCTGTAGCTTTTCCCTTGTCATGTGGTTTCCAGGGGTACCATGTAGGAGGGTCAGAAAGGAAGTCACCTGAAAAGAGGAGGGGTTTCCAGATGCCAGAGCAAGCAAGCTTGAGATGAAACTTGAGTTGGTCACGTCTCCAGGATGTAGGAGTGGCATGTGGCTGGGCTGTCCATGGGGTCCTCTGCTCAGGCATGGCTGGCTGGGATCTTACCTTTTTTATTCTTTTTCAGGATTCAGGAGCAGTTCCAGAAGAATCCCGACAGTTACAATGGTGCTGTCCGAGAGAACTACACCTGGTCACAGGACTATACTGACCTGGAGGTCAGAGTGCCAGTACCCAAGCACGTGGTGAAGGGAAAGCAGGTAATGGCCTTGGTGGGTAGTGGTGGGTGGCTTCACCCAAGCCAGTCAAAGCTGTTGCAGGAAAGACCCAGCATCCTTGAGGGAGTGTTGAGATCGCCTTTGGGATGTGAGGCATGTTCCTTCTCCTGCCCTAGGAATGAGCTGAGCACACCATCCTTGCTCCCCTTATTCTGTTCGTGAGGTTCTCCCAGCTGTTCTGCAGAAATCTCCCTCTGGGGATGGTGAGCCCTGTTCACACTACTTCCTGAGAGAGAAACCCAAGCATCTGATGTCCTCACCTATTTTATAAACAAAGCCACAGGCACTCTTGGGGTTCCTATTGTAGATGGCCAGCCTCTCAGTTTTCAAGGGAATCCTCAAACATTATCTTGGTGAATTCTCTTTTTTCCTAAAGATTAAATCTGCCTTCGGTTTCCCTAAGAAAAGTCCAGTCAACTAAATGCACAGTGATAGCTAACATACATTGACATAGCATCTGTCATGTGAGTTTCCTGGGCTTTGCCAGCCCAGGGTCTAATAAACTCAAATTAGACAAAGTGACACAGTGGGTAGCACCTCCCCGTGTATGGTGATGAACCATGCATCACAGAGATGAAAGGATTACGATTTAATTCTCCATAACCTTTTTTTTTTTTTTTTTTTTTTTTGAGACGGAGTCTCGCTCTGTCGCCTAGGCTGGAGTGCAGTGGCCGGATCTTGGCTCATTGCAAGCTCCGCCTCCCGGGTTTACGCCATTCTCCTGCCTCAGCCTCCCCAGTAGCTGGGACTACAGGCGCACGCCACCTCGCCCGGCTAGTTTTTTTGTATTTTTTTTAGTAGAGACGGGGTTTCACCTGGTTAGCCAGGATGGTCTCCATCTCCTGACCTCGTGATCTGCCCGTCTCGGCCTCCCAAAGTGCTGGGATTACGGGCTTGAGCCACCGTGCCCGGCCAATTCTCCATAACCTTTAATCACAGGAGAAAGAGAACTCTCAGACTCTGCAGTTCTCCCAGGGCAACAACATGGCTGCACAGGAGGGAGGGAGAGAGGGACGGAGGGACGGAGGGACAGGCCCACCCCATCCCAGCGTCCCCACTTGCTATCCTTGCTATTTTTTTTATTTCCTCCTATTCACATAGGTGGCATGCATGTGCCGAGGATAAGCTTCCTGGTCCCCACACCCTCTTTTTTAAGGTTGACTTGGAGTCCTCAAAGGGCATGCCATCCCTGCTGGGGCCAGCCACCTGGTGTCATTCCCTGTGCCTCTGTTACTGCTTAGTGGCGTGATGGGTAGGCCTGTAGTTTGTGCACTGATACCAACCATTCTGCTTTCCCCAGGTTTCTTTTATGCCTCCTCAGGGAACAGGTGTCAGGCTGTGGGCCTTTGCTCCCCTCAACAACAAACACAAAACTTATTTTTCTTCAGCTACAAACACCCCGTCACCCCCCTTTAGGCTACATCAGGTCATGGGTGAGACCCATTGAAGCCCCATCCAGTCCTGAGAGGCAAAGCAAAGAACCCAGGTCACAATGATGAAGTGGATGGCCAGGCCTGTGTGCTGTGAGGCTCTTCCATGGAACAGGGAGCCATGTCATGATGTACCTGTAACATTCACAACTTGAGTTTCAAAAACTAAAGTTTCTGAAACCTCCATCTAATGAGTTTAAGTGAGTATAAGTTTAATCTTTTTTTTTTAAATAGAGTTGACCTCATTCTGTCACTCAGGCTGGAGTGCAATGGCATGATCACGACTCACTGCAGCCTTGAACTCCTGGGTTCAAGCTATTCTCCCACCTTAGCCTCCTGAGTAACTGGGACTTCAGGTGCTTGCTATCATGCCTGGTTAAGTTTTAAAATTTTTTTTGTAGAGATGGAGTCCTGCTGTTTCCCAAGCTGGTCTTGAAATCCTGGCCTCAAGTGATCCTCCCACTTCAGTCTCCTGAGTAGCTGGGATTGCAGGTGTGAGCCATCATTCCCACTGGAAGTTTAATCTTTTAGTGGGAGAGAGATGTCTACTCAAGGAATTGTGATAAGAATAACATTATCATAGGTTGTTGTAAATAGATAATTTCTGCTTATTAAAAAACTCAAGTAACAGTGCAAAATGGGACATTACATAATTTAAATCCATAATATAAAAAAATTTGATATATGCCAGAAACTGTATCCATATTTCCTTCTTCATGAGAACCTGCAACCCGTGAAGTAAGCAATTTCTTTTTTGTTTTTAATTTATTTTAAAAAATTTTTATTTTACTTTAAGTTTTATTTTACTTTAAGGGATATATGTGCTGAACGTGCAGGTTTGTTACGTAGGTATACATGTGCCATGGTGGTTTGCTGCACCTATCAACCCGTTATCTAGGTTTTAAGCCCCACATGCATTAGGTATTTGTCCTAATGCTCTCCCTCCCCTTTCCCCTGACCCCTTGGCAGGCCCCAGTGTATGATGTTCCCCTCCCTGTGTCTGTGTGTTTTCATTGTTCATCTCCCACTTATGAGTGAGAACATGCCGTGTTTGGTTTTCTGTTCCTGTGTTAATTTGCTCAGGATGATGGTTTCCAGCTTCATCCATGTACCTGCAAAGGACATGAACTTATTCTTTTTTATGGTTGCATAGTATTCCATGATGTATATATGCTACATTTTCTTTATCCAGCCTATCATTGATGGGGATTTGGGTTGGTTCCAAGTCTTTGCTGTTGTAAATAGTGCTGCAGTAAACATACATGTGCCTGTGTCTTTATAGTAGAATGATTTATAATCCTTTGGGTGTATAGATACCCGGTAATGAGATTGCTGGGTCAAATGGTATTTCTGGTTCTAGATCTTTGAGGAATCGCCACACTGTCTTCCACGATGGTTGAACTAATTTACACTTCCACCAACAGTATAAAAGTGTTCCTATTTCTCTACATCCTCTCCAGCATCTGTTGGTTCCTGACTTTTTAATGATTGCGGTTCTAACTGGCATGAGATGGTATCTCGTTGTGGTTTTTATTTGCATTTCTCTAATGACCAGTGATGATGAGCTTTTTTTGCATGTTTATTGGCCACATAAATGTCTTCTTTTGAGAAGTGTCTGTTCATATCCTTTGCCCACCTTTTATGGGGTTGTTTTTTTTCTTGTAAATTTCTTGCAGATTCTGGATATTAGACCTTTGTCAGATGGATAGATTGCAAAAATTTTCTCCCATTCTGTAGGTCGCCTGTTCATTCTGATAGTTTCTTATGCTGAGCAGAAGCTCTTTTGTTTAATTAGATCCCATTTGTCAATTTTGGCTTTTGTTGCAGTTGCTTTTGGTGTTTTAGTCATGAAGTCTTTGTCCATGCCTATATCCTGAATACTGTTGTCTAGGTTTTCTTCTAGGGTTTTCATGGTTTTAGGTTTTATGTTTAAGTCTTTAATCCATCTTGAGTTAATTTTTGTATAAGGTGTAAGGAAGGGGCCTAGTTTCTGGTTTCTGCACATGGCTAGCCAGTTTTCCCAGCACTGTATATTAAATAGGGAATCCTTTTCCCATTGCTTGTTTTTGTTAGGTTTGTCGAAGATCAGATAGTGGTAGATGTGTGGTGTTATTTCTGAGGCCTCTGTTCTGTTCCATTGGTCTATGTATCTGTTTTGGTACTAGTACTATGCCGTTTTGGTTATTGTAGCCTTATAGTATAGTTTGAAGTCAGGTAGTGCGATGTCTTCAGCCTTGTTCTTTTTGCTTAGGATTGTCTTGGCTATGTGGGCTCTTTTTTGGTTCCATATGAGAGTTAAAGTAGTTTTTTCTAGTTCTGTGAAGAAAGTCAGTGGTAGCTTAATGGGAATAGCATAGCATCTATAAATTGCTTTGGGCAGTATGGCCATTTTCATGATACAGATTATTCTATCCATGAGCATGGATTTTTTTTCCATTTGTTTGTGTCCTCTCTTATTTCCTTGAGCAGTGGTTTGTAGTTCTCCTTGAAGAGGTCTTTCATGTCCCTTGTAAGTTGCGTTCCTAGGTATTTTATTTTCTTTGTAGCAATTGTGAATGGGAGTTCATTCATGACTTGGCTCTCTGCTTGTCTATTATTGGTGTATAGGAATGCTTGTGATTTTTGCACGTTGATTTTGTATCCTGAGACTTTGCAGAAGTCGCTTATCAGCTTAAGGAGTTTTTGGGATGAGACAATAGGGTTTTCTAAATAGACAATCATGTCATTTGCAAACAGAGACAATTTGACTTCCTCCCTTGCTATTTGAATACCCTTTATTTCTTTCTCTTGCCTGATTGCCCTGGCCAGAACTTCCAATACTGTGTTGAATAGGAGTGGTGAGAGAGGGCATCCTTGTCTTGTGCTGATTTTCAAAGGGATGCTTCCAGCTTTTGCCCATTCAGTATGATATTGGCTATGGGTTTGTCATAAATAGCTCTTATTATTTTGAGATATGTTCCATTAGTACCTAGTTTATTGAGTGTTTTTAGCATGAAGGGGTGTTGAATTTTATTGAAGGCCTTTTCTGCATCTATTGAGATAATCATGTGGTTTTTGTCATTGGTTCTGTTTATGTGATGGGTTACATTTATTGATTTTCATATGTTGAACCAGCCTTCATCCCAGGGATGAAACCGACTTGATCATGGTGGATAAGCTTTTTGATGTGCTTCTGGATTCAGTTTGCCAGTATTTTATTCAGGATTTTCGCATTGATGTTCATCAGGGATATTGGCCTGAAATTTTCTTTTTTTGTTGTGTCTCTGCCAGATTTTGGAATAAGCATGATGCTGGCTTCATAAAATGAGTTAGGGAGGAATCTCTCTTTTTCTGTTGTTTGAAATAGTTTCAGAAGGAATGGTACCAGCTCCTCTTTGTACCTCTGGTAGAATTTGGCTGTGAATCCGTCTGGCCCTGGGCTTTTTTTGGTTGGTAGGCTGTTAATTACTGCCTCAATTTCAGAACTTGTTATTGGTCTTTTCAGGGATTTGACTTCTTCCTGGTTTAGTCTTGGGAGGTTGTATATGTCCAGGAATTTATCCATTTCTTCTAGATTTTCTAGTTTATTTGCATAGAGATGTTCATAGTATTCTCTGATGGTAGTTTGTATTTCTGTGGGATCAGTGGTGATATCTCCTTTATCTTTTTTCATTGTGTGTGTATGATTCCATTCTCCTTTCTTCTTTATTATTCTGGTTAGTGGTCTATTTTGTTAATCTTTTAAAAAAACCAGTTCCTGGATTCATTGATTTTTTTCTAAGGGTTTTTCATGTCTCTGTCTCCTTCAGTTCTGCTCTGATCTCAGTTCTTATCTTCTGCTAGCTTTTGAATTTGTTTGCTCTTGCTTCTCTAGTGCTTTTAATTGTGATGTTAGGGTGTCAATTTTAGATCTTTCCCATTTTCTGATGTGGGCATTTAGTGCTATAAATTTCCCTGTTAACACCATTTTAGCTGTATCCCAGAGACTCTGGTATGTTGTCTCTTTGTTCTCATTGGTTTCAAAGAACTCGTTATTTCTGCCTTAATTTCATTATTTACCCAGTAGTCATTCAGGAGCAAATTGTTCGGTTTTCATGTAGTTGTGCAGTTTTGAGTGAGTTTCTTAATCCTGAGTTCTAATTTGATTGCACTGTGGTCTGAGAGACTGTTATGATTTCCGTTCTTTTGCATTTGCTGAGGAGTGTTTTACTTCCAATTATGTGGTTGATTTTAGAATAAGTGCTATGTGGTGCTGAGAAGAATGTATATTCTGTTGATTAGGTCAGCTTGGTCCACAGCTGAGTTCAAGTCCTGAATATCCTTGTTAATTTTCTGTCTTGTTGATCTGTCTAATATTGACAGTGGGGTGTTAAAGTCTCCCAGTATTATTGTTTGGGAGTCTTAAGTCTCTTTGTAGGTCTCTAAGAACTTGTTTTATGAATCTGGGTGCTCCTGTATTGGGTGCATATATATTTAGGATAGTCAGCTCTTCTAGTTGCATTGATCCCTTTACCATTATGTAATGCCCTTCTTTGTCTTTTTTGATCTTTGTTGGTTTAAAGTCTGTTTTATCAGAGACTAGCATTGCAACCCCTGCTTTTTTTTGCTTTCCATTTGCTTGGTGAATATTCCTCTATCCCTTTATTTTGAGCCTATGTGTGTCTTTGCACATGAGCTGGGTCTCCTGAATACAGCACACCGATGGATTTTGACTCTTTATGCAATTTACCAGTCTGTGTGGTATTTTTTTTGAGACAGAGTCTTGCTCTGTTGCCCATGCTGGAGTCAGTGGCGTGATCTTGGCTCACTGCAACCTCCGCCTCCCAGGTTCAAGTGATTCTCCTGCCTCAGCCTCCCAAGTAGCTGGAACTACAGGTGCACGCCCCCATACCCAGCTTATTTTTGTATTTTTAGTAGAGACGGGGTTTCACCATATTGGCCAGACTGGTCTCAAACTCCTGACCTCGTAATGCACCCATCTTAGCCTCCCAAAGTGCTGGGATTACAGGCATGAGCTACCGCACTTGGCCCATCTGTGTCTTTTAATTGGGGCATTTAGCGCATTTACATTTAAGGTTAATATTGTTATGTGCGAATTTGATTCTGTTGTCATGATGCTAGCTGGTTATTTTGCATATTAGTTGATGCAGTTTCTTCATAGTGTTGTTGGTCTTTTTATTTTGGTATGTTTTTGCAGTGGCTGGTACCGGTTTTTCCTTTCCATATTTAGTGCTTCATTCAGGAGCTCTTGTAAGGCAGGCCTGGTGGTGACAAAATCCCTCAGCATTTGCTTGTCTGTTAAGGATTTTATTTCTCCTTCACTTACGAAGCTTAGTTTGGCTGGATATGAAATTCTGGGTTTAAAATTCTTTTCTTTAAGAATATGGAATATTGGCCTCCACTCTCTTCTGGCTTGTAGAGTTTCTGCAGAGAGATCTGCTGTTAGTCTGATGGGCTTCCCTTTGTAGATAACCTGACCTTTCTCTCTGGCTGCCCTTAACATTTTTTCCTGTGTTAAACCGTGGAGAATCTGATGATTATGTGTCTTGGGGTTGCTCTTCTCGAGCAGTATCTTAGTGGTGTTTTCTGTATTTCCTGAATTTGAATGTTGGCCTGTCTTACTAGGTTGGGGAAGTTCTCCTGGATAATATCATGAAGTGTGTTTTCCAACTTGTTTTCATTCTCCCTGTCACTTTTAGGGATCCCCAGTCAATCGTAGGTTTGGTCTTTTCACATAGTCCATATTTCTTAGAGGCTTTGTTTGTTCCTTTTCAGTCTTTTTTCCCTAATCTTGTCTTCATGCCTTATTTCAGTAAGTTGATCTTTAGTCTCTGATATTCTTTCTTCTGCTTGATCAATTTGGCTATTGATACTTGTGTATGCTTCACGAAGTTCTCATCCTGTGTTTTTCAGCTCCATCAGGTAATTTATGTTCTTCTCTAAACTGGTTATTCTAGTTAGCAGTTCCTGTAACCTTTTGTCAAGGTTCTTCACTTTTTTGCATTGGGTTAGAACGTAGTCCTTTAGCTCAGAAGAGTTTGTTATTGTCCACCTTCTGAAGCCTACTTCTGTCAGTTTGTCAGACTCATTCTCCGTCCAGTTTTGTGCCCTTGCTGGAGAGGAGTTGCGATCATTTGGAGAAGAGGCATTCTGGTTTTTGGAATTTTCAGCGTTTTTGTGCTGGTTTTTTCCTCATCTTCATGGATTTATCTACCTTTGATCTTTGAGGCTGATGACCTTTGGATGGGTTTTTTGTGTGGGGGTCTTTTTTTTTTTGGATGTTGATGTTGTTGCTGTTTGTTAGTTTTTCTTCTAACAGGCCCCTCTTCTGCAGGTCTGCTGCAGTTGGCTGAGGTACACTCCAGACCCTATTTGCCTGGGTATCACCAGTGGAGACTGCAGAACAGCAAAGATTGCGGCCTGCTCCTTCCTCTGGAAGCTTCATCCCAGAGGGGCACCGGGCTAGTGCCAGCTAGAGCTCTTCTGTATGAGGTGTCTCTCAGCCCGTGTTGGGAGGTCTCTCCTAATCAGGAAGTATGGGAGTCAGGGACCCACTTGAGGAGGCAGTCTGTCCCTTAGCAGAGCTCAAGCGCTGTGCTGGGAGAATCCTCCTTGTTGGGATCCGTTGCTCTCTTCACAGCTGGCAGGCAGGAACGTTTAAGTCTGCTGAAGCTGCACTCTCAGCCATCCCTTCTCCCAGGTGCTCTGTCCCAGGGAGATGGGAGTTTTATCTATAAGCCCCTGACTGGAGCTGCTGCCTTTCTTTCAGAGATGCCCTGCCCAGTGAGAAGGAATCTATAGAGGCAGTCTGGCCACAGCCACTTTGCCTCTTTAAGTTAAGTTCCACCCAGTCTGAGCTTCCAGGCCTCTTTAGCACTGTTAAGGGAAAACCACCTACCCAAGCCTCAGTAATGGCAGACACCAAGCTCCATCGTCCCTTGGCTCCCTGGTGTCAGCCTCCTTTCCAGGGGAGTGAGCGGTTCTGTCTTGCTGGGGTTCCAGGTGCTACTGGGGTATGCAAAAAACAAAAAACCAAAAAACTCCTGCAGCTAGCTCAGTGTCTGCTCAAACAGCCTCCCAGTTTTGTGCTTGAAACCCAGGGCCCTGGTGGTTTAGGCACATGAGGGAATCTCCTGGTCTGTGGACTGCAAAAACCTTGGAAAAAGCTTGGTATCTGGGCCGGATAGCACAGTCCTTCATGGCTTCCCTTGGCTGGGAAAGGGAGGCCCCCCGCTCCTTGCACTTCCCAGGTGAGGCGATGTCCCACCCTACTTCGGCTCACCGTCCGTGGGCTGTGCTCACTGCCTAACTAGTCCCAGTGAGATGAACAGGGTACCTCAGTTGGAAATGCAGAAATCACCCACCTTTTGCGTTGGTCTCACTGGGAGCTGCAGACCAGAGCTATTCCTATTCGACTATCTTGCCAGATCCCCCCATATCATTCATTCTATTTTATAGATGAGAAATTGAAGCTGAGAGAAGTTACTGAATCATCCAAGTTAACTTGGAAAATCCACAGTGTCATCTCCCTTGTTGTTATGCCTGGAACAGTGAGCACTCTGGATAAGTTTTTGAATGAATGAATAGCTGCATGAATGAAGTAGCAAAGCTGTGGTTTGAGTCAGGTATGTCTGCTTCTAAACCTTATGCTTTTCACTCTGGGCTACCCTCCTTACTCTATACAAACAAGTGGTGCTGGCTTCTTAGAAGGAGACACTGTCCTGGAACACGTCTCATGTGCATTTATAGGAAATGAACCTCTCTGTATAGTGGGGGCAACTTGGCTTGCACCCTGCATCCCACATGGTGCAGTAAGGTGACTAGGCTTAGTCCCATTCCTGCCTGGCCTGGGTAGGTGTGAAGTCCAGGCTGGCCTGGAGCTGAATCCCTCTGGCCCTCCTGTCCTGTGCCTTCTGACTCCGTGACCACTCCCTCTGCAGTCTCTCCTTCATTCTCCAGGGGCCACTTGAAATAGGCAGACATGTCCTAAACCTGCCCTGTGTGTAGGAGTTTGGGTGGGGTCCATAGCATCCCTAAGAAGACTGAGACTTTTGCAAGTGCCCTGTGCCTTTAAGGTACCACAGGCACAGATCAGTGAGTTGCTGGTGGCCTGGCTTCAGCAGGAAGTAGCTGTGTGCTCAGTTTTCCCTTCTTCCCACCCCACATCCCCGTTATATCTCTTACCAGCAACTGGTGACCTCTAGAATCATAGACTTCAGTATAATTTTAAGATCAAAGTCAGACCAGATCACTAGGGATCATCCACAAGGAATTCTAGCTTCAAATGACTACTTCCTGTCTGTTTTTAATAGGCCAGGAGCAGGAACTAACAGCTCTTCCCAAGTAGTTTATCCAGAATTTTGGGATTTTGGTGGGTTAGGTGTTGATTTCTATTTCATTTTTTGTTAGTATTGCCATGTATGTAGTTGAATAAATTATGAAAAGCATTGATTGCCATGCTTCATTCACTTGGCTAAAAAAATTACAGTTTCCTGGTTCTTTATCTGTCTTCTGAAATGCTCTGTGAACCTCTGGGGCTTTCGCTGAAAGGGTTTGTATTAGGCCCAAGCTGAAACTGGTTATTTTCTCTTTTTTTGACTTAAGAGACCCAGGTTAGCTAACAGCTTTCACCATACTTTGCACAGCTACCTGGGACAACTCCCCACTGGAAATGGTGTCTCAGATGTACTTGTTGACTATCTGGGATGTTGATGCCATGATTCTGCCCTATGGTCAACACCGTGTTATGAAGGTCCTGCCCTATGTCTTGTCTCAAGTTCAGATTTACACCTCTCTCAAATACACTTGTTATGACCTCTAAGATGATGTGGCTCTACTATCACCAAGGATAGCCCTGGATTTGGCTCATTCTACATTAGACATTTTCTAAACATGTGGGCTGTGCTTTATCCCAGGAACTGGGCATGTGGGAATCACCAAGACAGACAAGACTGCTGGTTTGGAGCTTATATCCCAGTGGGGTGCAGCAGTAAAAGTCAGCAAATAAATGAGCAAGATGGAGGCAGGTGCTGTATAGAACCTAAAACTGGTTGGTTTGTGTATTTAACCAGCACTTGTGTGGTTCCCTCTCTGTGTCTTGAAATAGTGAGTTGTCCCCTCCAGTCCTCCTATCATGCAGGCAGTCACTGTGCACCCATGAGGGATACTGAGAACTGTGTGTGCATGGTCTCAGCCAAAAAGAGCCAGGCAATAATCAAGGCTTGCTCTGGAGCTAGTGTTCTCTCTCACCTCAGGGAAGGGTCAAAGGTGAAGTTTGGTTATAAATATCAGGATAGAAGGATGGAAGGAAGGGACTTCTTTTTTCAGTGGTTTATTTAGTAGTGGCTTGCCTAATTTATTTGTTAACACGGTATATCTATGTGACAATAGCATTGGCCTTTTGTGACACCTGCTGACCTAATTTGTACTGGTGATCTGCCTTGGTGGCATGCTTCATCTCCTGTGTGGTTGGAAAAACTTTTTTTTCTCCTTCAACAGTATTTTTTTTTCCCCATGTCATTCTTACAACACTGCAGACCTCTTTTAAAAATTCTTGGCTGGGCATGGTGGCTCAAGCCTGTAATCCCAGCACTTTGGGAGGCTGAGGTGGGCAGATCGCTTGAGCCCAGGAATTTGAGACCAGCCTGGGCATCATGGTGAAACCCCATCTCTACAAAACAATATAAAAAAAATTTAGCTGGGTGTGGTGGTATGCAGCTGTAGTCCTAGCTACTTGGGAGGCAGAGGTGGGAGGATTACCTGAGCCCAGGAGGTCAAGGCTTCTGCGAACTGTGATTGTGCCACTGCACTCCACCTTGGATAACAGAGTGAGACCCTATCTCAAAAAAAATAAAAAATAAAGTAAAAATAAAAATTCTTGGTGTCTTAATTGCTGAGTGATTTTTTTTTAAAGTCATGCCTCACTTAAAACTTTGGAAAAAGTTTATTTTGTATCTCTTGGATTTTGCTTGTCTAAGTGTTTTTCTTCAGAGCTGTACTTTCTTTCTGGCCTGGCTCTGGTTATTCCCTAAGTGTACCTGTCACGGTTGCCTGTCAGCAGTGTTTATTTTTGGTTTTTGTCTGTGGCACCTATTGGGCATTGTCACGATGGTAACCCCGGCTGCAACAACTCAACTGTTAAAATCAAAATCTGTTCTGTGTTGGTGATTCAGGGGCTTTGCTCAGGCAGCCCAGTGTTTGTGTTAGAGCTGTGGATAGAGCTTCACAGGAGAGCCAGATCTCAACTCTCCAGCTGTAGCTTGATGCAGGCATTATCGGAGCTTTGCCTCTCCTGGAATTTCTCATTGATCCCTTTTCTGTAGAAATGGATATGATGAGTTCACACTTGCCTCTCAAGGGTAGTGGGAGACAAATGAGAGTGTGTGCATAATGCTTTATGTTTTTAGAAGAAAAATAGAGTATTCCTATTTTACCTTGTAATATTTTAAAAAATCATCTTGCTAGTGAATGAAAACTTCTCAAAATGAAGCTTTTAATTTCATACATTAGTAAAATGTGGTTAGGTCTTTTCCATCACATGTTCTTTGCTCAATCTACTCTGCTCTGTTTAGGAAAAGCAGCTGATTCCCTCTCTCTCTCTTGCTGGTGTACCCATAGAATAGAGACAAGGAACTTTGAGTTTAATGACAGATGTTTTTGTGATTGTTCATGTCAGACCTGAGTGGTTATAAACCTGGCATTTCATTGAATCACACAGAATTGCAATGCTTTTGAAAATTAAATTCCAGAGATTTTTAGTTTAACCTCTCATTTTGCAGATGAGAAAACTCTCATGGTGGGATGATGGTAGATCATACACCAGAACCGAGGTCCTCTCACCCCCACCCTGTTTTATGGCCTTATTGCAAATGAAGTCATGATTGGATGTTATTGAGTGACAAGTGAATCTGTTTCCCTTGAGTCTTCTTCCTCATAGATTGTGAGTGTTCCTGCAGGCTGGTGTAATCACTGTCGTGACCTGCCATTTTTGTCCTCACCCTGGGTACCTTTTGGAACACCACCTTAGCCACTAGGCGTGTCATGTATGGCTCTAACTCATTCCGAGGCTTAGATTCGTAGTGAGGCCTTGCCTGTGAGCTTGATGTAAGTGCTGGAATTTGTGTTAAAAGCTCCATAACGTGTTCTTAGAAGTTGCTTAGGAAAAAATGCAGGAAGATGTTTTATTATAGGAAACTTCTATAGCAGAAAAGACTAATAGACTGCATTATTTTTGCATTTACATAATTTTTGAGTGCATAACACATTTATATGTTCAAAAGCACAAACATGTGTAACAACAACAAAAATCCCTGTCCTGCCTCTGTGTCTTTTCTGTCTTGTCCTGACCCCTCCCCAGCTAGCCCTAACCTAAGTCATCACATAACTGGTTTTGGGGATATTTCAACACATGTTTTTATGTATATATAATCAAGTATGAACATGTATTGCTCTGTCCCCACCTTTAGCAAAGATGGTGCATTCCACTTTTTAAGATGATCTTAATGCCCTTGCCCAGTGTCATTTTGGCCCCACCAAGGAGACTCCCATCTCTTTTTACCTCCGTGTCCCCAAGTGCCTGAGGGGTGCCCAGTAAATTCTAGATAGACCTTGCTTTCCCTGGTCATCTGGCTCAAGCCCCAAACCCACCATCCCTCACACCTGGGACTCCTGTTCTTTGCTTTTTCCCCCTTCAAACTATAGGCTGATTATTAAACCAATGTCTTCTTAATGGACATTTAGGTTGTTTCCAATCTTTCCTGTTGTAAACAATAAAACAATGCCCTTTAATAAACTTCATTTTGCATATATGCATTTTATATAGAAAAAAGTCCATGAAGTGTAGTTGCTAGATTGAAAGGTATATGTATTTCTAATTTCTTTTTTTTTTGAGACAGGGTTTTGTTCTGTCACCCATCATGGCCCGCTGCAGCCTTGTCCTCCCTAGGCTTAAGCAATCTTCCCATCTCAGCCTCCTGAGCAGCTGTAACTACAAGCATGCACCACCATGCCCAGATGATTTTTTGTATTTTGTAGAGATGGGGTTTTCTCACGTTGCTCAAGCTGATCTTGAACTCCTGGGCACATGCAGTCCATCTACCTTGGTCTCCCAGAGTGCTGGGATTACAGGCCTGAGCCACTGCACCCAGCCTGTATTTCTAATTTCTATAAGTGTTGCTAAATTATCTTCCATATGGGGTTATACTAACTTATGTATCCATCAACAATGTATAAGAGCCCTCGGTTTTTCACAAATTTGCTGACAATAGTATGTTATCAAACTTTGGGGTTTCGTAAGTTGAGTAGATGAAAAATAGTATCTGTGTCTAGTATGAATTTGTATTTCTCTTAGAGTGAGGTGGAGCATCTTTCTACATGTGACTGTCCTTTGAACTAGTTACATCTTTTGCCCATTTTCTATTAGGTTGCTGTATGTTTTCTTATTGATTTCTAGGAGTTCTGTATATATTAGAGAGATCAGTCCTTTGTATGTGATATGTATTGCTGATCTGTTGTCCCATTTTGTTATTAACCTTTTGAGTTGATTTATATTGATCCTCCTGTCTCAGCCTCCCAGGAAGCTGAGACCACAGGCACGAACTGCCACATCCTATTAATTAAATTTTTTTTTTTTGTAGAAATGAAGTCTCCCTGTGTTGCTCAGGCTTGTCTTAAACTCCTAGGCTCAAGTAATCCCCCTGCCTCAGTCTCCCAAAGCGCTGGAATTATAGGCATGAGCCACCATGCCCTGCCTCACCTTACTAATTTTTGTGTATTCAAGTTAATTGGTTCTTTGTTTTTTCATGGCTTCTGAAATTTGAATCAAGATTAGATAGGAGTAGATTGCATTTGGTAGAGTTTCTTTGGTCAGTTATTTGAACTTTAGCTGCCTTATAATCCACTTTGATCTTTTTACCCCATTAGAGTCGTTTTGTCTAAATTCTGCCAATGGTTTCTAATTTAATTGTTGTAGAAATGATTTGTTTTCTTCATAGAAGACTTCTAAGTGGCAATTTGGGCCCCATCTCATTTATTCATAACCAACAGCCTAACATAGTATGAATTTTATCACTTACAGTTGATCTTCCCATTGTATTTGATTAGATACAGGCATTCTAAAATGCAAATATTTAAAACATACAGATAGAACTTGAAATTGAACAAAATTAGATACAACTGAAGCTGAAAATGGACACTTGATTTTTAAAAATTGTAATAAAATGATCTAGATTGTATACACCATCTGTTACAAGTTGTATGTGAATAAGGATTTTGTGCCATGTTGGTTGTGAGTACTCTGAGTTTTAAACTGGTTTTTGCATCGAATATAACTTTAATTATGCTCCGTACACGTGGATGTGTTTTTTGGGTATATCTACACACAGTGCACTTGCATGTGTATCTTCATCTTATTTATTGTTTGGTAAGGGACACATTGCTCAGCTTCCTGGATATCTTCCTAGTCTTAGAGGGGCCTCAGTGGTAGGATTCTCATCAGAACTTAAGGGTGATGACTTCTGGCCTGTTACATGGCATCTGCCTGAACATGAGTGTGCCACAAGATTGTTTCTAAGGTGGTCTCAATCTCTTTTCTTCCTTCAGACTACCTTGCTTGTCCTTTGCTGGCATCTGAGGACTTGTCCTGTGGAATGAGGCTAGAGAGAAAGAGGCATCTCTGTGTTTCCCCACTGTGCATCTACTTGTACCCCCAGTCTTTCCCTTTACCACCCATACATGGACATATGCTTCCAGTTCTCTGGACATACGTTTTTTTGTCTTCACCACTAGTGTATATACCTATGGGTGGAATTGCTGGGTCATGTGGTGCCTCTGTAATTAACTTTTTGAGGAACCGTCAAACAGTTTTCCAAAGTAGTTGCACCATTTTATATTTTACAGATCTACCAGAAATGTATGAGGGTTCATATTTCTCCATATCCTCATCAACCCTTGTTGTTGTCTGTTTCGGTTTTGTTTTTTAATTGTAGCTATCCTACTGGGTGTGAAGTAGGATTTTGTTGTTTTGATTTGCATTTCCCTCATGACTAATAACATTGAGCATCTTTTTACGTCCTTATTTTCCACTTGTATATCTTCTTTGGAGAAATGCCTATTCAAGTTCATATGCATGTTTTAATTGGGGTGTTTGTCTTTTTATTGTTGAGTTGTAAGACTTCTTTACATATTCTAGATACTACATCCTTGTCAGATACATTATTTGCAGCTATTTTCTCCCATTTTATGGGTCGTCTTTGCTTTCTTGATACTACTCTTTGAAGCACAAAAGTTTTAAATTTTGATGAAGTCACTTTTTTTTTTTTTTTGCTTTGGCTGCTTGTGGTGTTATATCTAAAACACCATTGTCTAACCCAGGATCACAAATTTTAGCTCTTGCATTTAGGTTTTTGATCCATTTTGAGTTTAAAAAATTTATTATATGCTATGAAATAGTTGTCCAACTTCATTTTGAATTAGTAAAACAGTTTCATTCTTTTGCATGTGGATACTCAGTTCTCATGGTACAATTACTTGAAAATACTATTCTTTTTCCATTGAATTTTCTTGGTACTCTTGTCTAAAATCAGTTGATCATAAGTGTATGAGTTTGTTACTAGACTTTATTTTGAGATGGAGTCTCACTCTACTCTGTTGCCAGGCTGGAGTGCAGTGACATGATCTTGGCTCACTGCAACCTCTGCCTCCCAGGTTCCAGCGATTCTCCTGCCTCACCCTCCCGAGTAGCTGGGACTACAGGCACGCACCACCACGCCCAGCTAACTTTTGTATTTTTAGTAGAAATAGGGTTTCCCATGTTGGCCAGGATGATATTGATCTCTTGACCTCGTGATCCGCCTGCCTCAGCCTCCCAGAGTGCTGGGATTACAGGTGTGAGCTACCACGCCTGACGTGTTACTGGACTTTTTGTTTTGTTTTGTTTTGTTTTTTGAGACAGAGTCTTGCTCTGTCACCCAGGCTGGAGTGCAGTGGCGTGATCTCTGCTCACTGCAAGCTCCGCCTCCCAGGTTCACACCATTCTCCTGCCTTAGCCTCCTGAGTAGCTGGGACTACTGGTGCCCGCCACCACACGTGGATAATTTTTTTGTATTTTTAGTAGAGACAGGGTTTCACCACGTTAGCCAGGATGGTCTCAATCTCCTGACCTCATGATCCGCCCGACTTGGCCTCCCAAAGTGCTAGGATTATAGGCATGAGCCACTGTGCCCGGCCGTTTACTAGACTTTTAATTCTGTTCCATTGATCTGTGTAGATGACTGTCCTTATGCCACTACCACACTGTTTTGATTACTGTAGCTTTATAGTAAGTTCTGAAGATTTTATTCCTTGTTTTTGTTCTGTTCCTTCATTATTGACTTGGCTTTTTTTGACAGTTTGATTTTGACATCTAGGTGAGGCTGGCTTCCTTTTAGTTTATTTTACTTGGAATTCATTGACCTTCTTGGGTGTAATTTTTTTTTCATGTCAAATTTGGAAAGTTTTTAGCCATCATTCTTTCAAATATTCTTTCTTCTTTTCTCTTCTGTATGTTGGTATGTTTAATAGTGTCCCTCAGGTTCTGTGGCTCTGTTTATTTTTCTTCACGGTTTTTTCCCTGTTTCTCAGTTTGGGTAATCTCAATTGACCTGTCTTCAAGTTTGCTTGTTCTTTCTTCTAAATGCTAAAAAGTTTTGAGCCCCTTTCATGAACTCTTATCTTTTTCCTGTTTTACTTTTGAACTCCAGAATTTGTATTTGATTCTTTAAAAAATAGTAATAATAATTTCTATCTCGCTATCAGTATCAATAGTGATACTGATATTTATTGATATTCTCTACTTACGAGACTTTATTCCCATACTGTCTTTTAGTAATTTTTGCATAGTTTTCTTAGCTCTTTGAGCATATTTAAAATAGTTGAGTTAGAGACTGCTTTCTGCTAAGATCATGTGTAGGCTTCCTCAGGGACAGATTTTATTGATTGCTTTCTTTTTCCTGTGTATGGGCCATACTTTGTTGTTTCTTTGTAAGTCTCATAATTTTTTTTTTTTTTTTGCTGTTATTGAAAAATGGATTTTTAAATAGCACAATGGGGTGACTCAGGAAATCAGATGCTCCTTTCTTCCCCATGGTTGCTATTGGTATGTGATATAGTTGTTCTTATTTAATGACTTTTCTGAACTAATTCTGTAACGTTTGTATTCTTTATTATGTCTCACTCGTGAAATCTCTACTTGGTCAACTTGGTGGCCAAGTAATTATTGGATGGTGATTTCCTTAAACCCCTGGGATCAGTAAACACGTGTTTTTGTCGAGGGACTTCATCTGCCTATTGGAGCATACCTTCATCGCTTGGTCCAGCAGTTAAAAACTGCCTTAGCCTTTATTTCCTGCTGATGTTGAGTCAAAGTCAGCCAGAGGTGAGAGCTTAAGGCCTTCTTAGGTTTTCCCTGAGCATGCACTGAAGCTCTATACATTCATGTGTCCTTCTAGATTCCTGGGAAAAAATGTCAAAGCTTATCAAAGTCCCCATGGACATTTTATTTCCCACCTTTGCCTTTGGTTTACCTCAGTTGTTATCTGCCACCTCAGGGGGCTGCAAAGTTAAAACACTTGCCTGTATTTTCAACAAACACTCCTGGATGGGGTGGAAGGCTTTTCTGAGTTTAGCCAGAAACAGTCAGTCTTGCAAATGAAGTCTGACAGGGAACCATCAGACAGGTCAAATAATGACAGTTCTTTGAGAATGAAGCTTTGAAAGAGCTCTGAGAGCACTGTTTTCTCCAGCGATGGCTGCTACGCTGTACCAGGAATGCGGCCTGCTGAGAGCCTGGAGAGTGGGGATGGGTCTAGGCCAAGTTAAAATATCACAGAGCTCACTGTTCTTACTGAGATGTGGTTGTTTTCCTTGAATTAATGCTCCCTGGGTTCCTACAAACCTTTGGTTAATTTCCAAAATCCGTAAGAAGATACTGACAATTTTTGCCAGCTTTTTGGTTGCTTTTATGGAGGAGAGCTTTTTGGAGGTCCGTAGTAACCACCATTTTCACTGGCATCCTTTGGATCAGGAATCTCTTAAATCGTTCTTGTTTTCCTGGGGGTTCTTGCTGCCCTTCTTTTTTATCTTGTTATCAAAAATAGTATACTTTCATCGTAACCTCAGAATTAGCCAGATTCATTAATACTGTGTATTGTCTAGAAATCTCTTTCTTCCTGAACTCCGCTCTAGACTGGTTATTTCCTGTTCTGCTGTATAGCTACACTCCTGGTATTTTCTTCCTGCATATCTAGATTAAATACACTGTGTTTTGGACTTGAGTTGGATATTCCTCTTTTTCAGTTTTCATCTTCATTTTGTTTTTCTCAAAGTGATATTTTATGTAGAATTGTATATCTTCAAATGCATTTATTTTTAACTTTTCACTTATTTCTCAATTTGGGTGTATGTAGAATTCTAGCTGAAAAATAATTTCCCCTTATTAAGATTGAAAGGGTTATCTTCTTATACCCAGTGTTACTGATTCTGGAAGTCTATTCCATCTCTTTGTGAGTAAGCTTTTTCTCCTCCTTGGAACTTTTAGGACCTTTTTAAAAACACTCAGTGTCATAAAATTCCATGAGTCTTTCATTCATTCTGCTTAGCTCTTGGTGGGACTTTTCAATCTGGAGGCATATTTTTCTTTGGCTCTGGAAAATTATCTTATTACTGTCATAGTTTCTGGAATGCCAAATTGATTGCCTGAATTGATCTCTGTTTCTACCTTGATTTCTTTGACTTTATCTTCCAGCCTCTTTATTGAAGTTTAATTTTAGCTACTATATTTTAAATTCTTGTGTTCTTTCTTTTTGGCCTAATTGTTCTATTTTCATATTTTATTCTGGTTATATGGATATAGTATCTTCTCAGATCTCTGTGAAGACATAAAATAGAAAATTTTTGGATATCTTTTTTCCTAATTAGCTCTGTATTTATTTATTTATTTTTTTTACTTGTTTTCATCTGGCTGTTTTTTCTCATAAGATGCAGTCCTCAGTTCTCTAGTAATTTTTTTTTTTTTTTTTTTTTTTTTACAGAATTTCACTCCTATTGCCCAGGCTGGAGTGAAATGGTGCGATCTCAGCTTACCGCAACCTCTGCCTCCTGGGTTCAAGCTATTCTCCTGCCTCAGTCTCCATAGTAGCTGGAATTACAGGCATGCAACACCACTGGTGCCTGGCTAATTTTGTGTTTTTAGTAGAGATGTTTTTTTTAGTAGAGATGTTTTTAGTAGAGATGTGTTTTTCTCCAATTTGGCCAGGCTGGTCTCAAACTCCCAACCTTAGGTGATCTGCCCGCCTCGGCCTCCAAAAGTGCTGGGATTACAGGTGTGAGCCACCATGCCTGGCCCTTTTTTTTTTTAATACAAAAATATTTTTCTCCCATTCTCTTGAGTGTGGGACTGTATTGATGGGTTTGTCTACTGTGTGTCTGAAGTCTGCTCTTCCCACCACCACTGATAGCTGAGTGGATTGACCAGTCAGCTTTGCTTTACAGGACATGGGGTCTTGGCCATCCTAATGCTTGAGTGAGTAGGACTTCACTTGACACACAGGCATCCACACTAGGTCCTCAGACTGCTGGTCAGTGTCTTTGGAGCAAGGTCCTCCATTCTTCTGTAGCAAACAGAGGGATTCCTGTCCCTTTCAATGGGGCATCCAGGGCCACAGCAGTTCCCACATGTGCCCCTGGCCTTGCTCCTGCCCTGCATACCTGCTGACTCCCAGCTAGAGCCCATGTAGCTGTGGCTTCTGGATGTCTCCTACGCCATAGAATTTGTCTCCTGTGTCCCTCCTCCTTTTGTCTTCCGCAGATTTGTTGACATCTCATCTGTTCCTGGCCTCCCTCTTCCCGTTTTCACTATCTGGGTTTTTTCTCTTCATGCCTTTTATGTCTGCAGGTCACAAGAGGTCAGAAAGTTGACTGTCTGTTCCCAGTGTGACATCTTCACCTGGGACCTCTGGAAGCATTTCTTGTCTGGTTTTCTACCTTGATGATTTGGTTCATTCCCCTGGGTAGGCAGTGTGAGAAGCTTCCCCAAATTTGGAAATTATGTTATATAGAGCTGGGTGGGAGAATTATATTTGTTAAGTGAGCTTGTTCTTGTGAAGGCAGGACCGAGGAGCCTTGGGCCCTCTGTGTCATGTTTCCATTGCACACAAGTTTATGGTTAGACATGATTTGGCCCAACATGTGTCTGGTTCATTTCAAGAGTGAGTGGATCTATTGTTCCATTTGCTCACGTTCCTCATGGTATTAGAAGGTCAGGAATGAAGCTCAGTTGCCTATTGTTCAATAGGACTAGCCAAGTAAATACCCTTTTCCATGGTAAATTCCCCTATGAAAGGTCATGCAAGTGGAATTGCGGTCTCATGAGAGGATGTTTCCTTGGAGTCTGCATGTGAACCTGGCAGAGCTGCCCATGCCTAACAGAATATCTTCACTGTGTCCTGCAGTGGGCAGCCTTCTGCCACCTTCTCCCCTCACTGCATGGCTCAGGAACTATCTTTCATTTAGAAACTATCTGATGGGCTGGATGTAGTGGCTCATATGTGTCATCCCAGCACTTTGGGAGGCTGAGGCAGTAGGATCGCTTGGGGCCAGGAGTTCGAAACCAGCCTGGGCAACAGCAAGACCCCTGTCTCTACAAAAAATAAAAATAAAATTAGCCAGGCATAGTGGCACTTGCCTGTAGTCCCAGCTACTTGGGAGGCTGAGGTGGAGGGATTGCTTCAGCTCAGGAGTTTGATGCAGCAGTGAGCTGGGATCACGCGACTGCACTCCAGCCTGGGCAATGCAGTGAGGCCGTGTCTCTTAAAGAAAAAGAAGAAAAACTCTGACAGCAGTGACTCCTGCACATCATTTCTTCCATTTCCATTTTTTATTTATGAATATTTAAAATACAGTTAGGTTATGGTATTGTATTTCATTGGCAAATACTAAACTCCAGTTTGGAAAACCTATCAGTTTGGGTTGTCTTTTTTTCCAATCATTTTATAAGCATTTAATGAGTCACCTACCAGATGACATGGAGAGTAGCTTCCAAATTGTTTTTATTCCACATACCTATTAGAAAAAAGTTTTAAGTACTTGATCCCAGTGTCTTCTTAATGCATGCCTTATACAGATACAAAATGTAAATGGAAGTTCTGTTTTATTTCCTCTTCTAATTACTGACCTGTGAACCCCCTGGGGTACGCATACCCTGCTTTGGAGACTGCTGGCTGGAATACATGATATGAAGTAAAAGGAATCCTACTCCCAGCAGCTGCCAGTCCAGTTCTGGAGACAGACAAGTGGTGGGGTAGGGATAGGTGTTCCTAGGGCAGTGGGGAGGGCCATGGGGCCATTGTCTGCCTAGGACAGGCTCAGAGGGATGAAGGTGAGCTGAGGCTTTTAGAGGCTTGGTTTTGTAAAGAACCGAGACAAAATGCAAAACCATGTGGGGAAGTTGGTGGTATAATGGTGAGCATAGCTGCCTTCCAAAATCAAAGGAATTGGTCTCATACTCTTGGATGAAGACCAGGCTATAGTCACCAGGCAGTGCAGTAGCTCACAGAAGGAAGAGGCGGTGCTTGTCTCTTGTACAACAGTCCTGGGGTAAGCAATTCAGGATGTGCAGCCCCGTCAGCTCTCTTGGTTGCTGTGGTCCAGGGCTGGGCTCCTGCATCTCCCAGGTAGCCACAAGGGGAGGCAAGGGAAAAATACTCACCGCTTGTCTCCTCTGCTTACTTTTTTGCGGTGACAATTGGTCTCCCTTAACTGGAGAAGGGAGAAGAAGATTGGGTCACAGCAGCTTCCACCATAGCACTTTATGTTACCAGTTATGCTGAGAAAGTTTTTTTGGTGGATTTACCTACATGAGCTGACATCTGCAGGTTGCTCTAGGTATAAATTAGGCTGATACGGTTTTCTTCACTGAGATGCCTGGTGAGCCTGATGACAACGCTGTAGTGTGCAGTCAGGTACCTTGGAAACTGTCACCCCTCCCACTATACAGAACACCAGTGGTCACCCTGATAGGAGAGATGATTTTCTTCTGCTATGTCCTCAGGTCTCAGTGGCCCTTAGCAGCAGCTCCATTCGTGTGGCCATGCTGGAAGAAAATGGGGAGCGTGTCCTCATGGAAGGGAAGCTTACTCACAAGATCAACACTGAGAGTTCTCTCTGGAGTCTCGAGCCCGGGAAGTGTGTTTTGGTAAGTTTGGGCACCTGTGTGCAGGGTTCCCAGGTAGACGTCAAACCTGCAGTGATGCCCCTTTTGACCAACAAACCTGTTTACACTTAAGCAGTGAGGCTGTTAATTTCAGCTGCTAGGGCAGATGGGTTTTCCTGAGCATTTTCCAGACTGCTCAGAGATTGCCTCTGTGGGCACTTGAGCTTTGGCCCTTTGAGGTCTTGGTCGTTCCAAAGAGCTCCACTGTTATTACATCTAAGGCAAAAACAAGTAAATTGAAAATGAAAAGGTAGGTTGAATTTTTACAGATGCTACTCTGGAGGGTGCAGAGTTAATAAATTCAGAGAGTCAGGCTCATTGACCAACTGGCTCTCCTTACCCAGCTGCTGGTTAGGCATTAGCTAAGAGTTCAGGACAGTAAGATTAAGGTGTGAATCCAAATGAACAGCTCGCATGTTACCAGTTAGCAGACTCACTCACAAATTGGGCTGCATGCCTGAACCAGATCTGTTGGTGTCTCACCTCCTTCTGCCCTGTGAAAGCTTTGAACCCTGTCAGTGGTGGCTCTGTGCTGGTGCCCAAGTGGCAGTCACCTACAGATACATTGAGGCACAACATGTTCTGAATTAACTTGTTTCCTCTTTCCTCCTGCTGGGGTGCTTACAGGGCGTGGTAAAAGGGATAAAGGTGAAAAAAATATTAAGTCTGGACAAAAGTCTTTAGAATTTTATACAGATATATTCTTCACATGTGCAAAATATGCAATAAAGATATCTGTTTTGGTTGCTGTAAGACGTGCTTGGCAGGCTTCTGCCTGGGCTTCCCTGGCCAGTGCTGACTGGCAGGGACAAACTATCTTTTGGGCCCACAGTGACTCTGTCCTGGCTGCCCTCATGCTCGGAGGGACATGCGGGCCAGGTACTGAAAGGAGGGTATTCTGTCAGTGCTGCAGGATCCTGAACCAACCTTAATTCCAGTCTTGATATCAAGCCTGGACGATGGAGTTCACTCTGGCTACACAAAGGTGGGGCCAACCTGGACACAAACAGCATGCTCCTTGGTGCTGCGGTGGCCTCAACTGCTCCCTCTCCTAGTGAGCGTTTCATCCTAAACAGGGCCTCCTATTTAGGCCCTACGTGAGGCCGTATGTGTGGTGTATAGGGTTTCCAGCAGTGGGGCTAGGACTGACCCATCCCAGTTCAGACTCTCCTGGCCACCCAGGGCCTACCTCTGCTGATGGCCAGCGGCAGATGACAGTGGTTCTTGTTCTAAATCTCACCCTGTGTGCTCCCCTGCCTGTGGCGTTCAGTAGTCAAAGACCAGAGAAGTGTTCTTCTCCTGCCTACAAGTACTGTGATGATCACCCCATCACCCAGCAGTTCAGTTCCTCATCCCCTGACCCCTGACATATAAAACCTATGCATTAATTACACAGCCTGGAGCCTTTTTCCAAGCTATGGGCTCCTGTGACTACTACCAGTTCCTTTCCTTTATGTCATATTTGACTTTGCAGATGCCGTTATGGCCTCTTCCTCACTTGAGCTTCACGTGGTTGTGGAGGTATGAGAGCATGAGTGATGCACTAGCAGTACTGGGGCTGGCTAGCTAGACCTCTGAAGGTGCAGCCCTGGCTGCCTGGATTGCACTAGTGAGCCCATGATCCTGGGGTTGCCTTCTCCATGGACTGAGAGGTCATGACAGCCCTGCCTTAAAACACTGACTTGATTCTCCTGCCTTCTGTTGGGTGAACTCAGTGCAGAGCATGGAGCAGGTCATGATGCTCTCATGTTGGTTCCCTCTGAGCGGGGAGCTCTTGTGAGCCTTCCCCATGTGGTCCGGTTGCACTTTGTAGATACTTCATGCAGAAGCCCAAAGCCTTAGTCACTGGTCTCTGAGCCCATAGCCACCGTATTTGGAATCTGTTGGGATTACAGTCAGGGTACCAATGTTTTACTGTACACTATTTGCATAAATATTGTGATTATTAATACATAGCTCAACTCTTAAGGGTTTTGTTGACAGAAGTGACTCTAACTTCTTCATGGATATTTCAAAACCATGTTTCTTTTTTGTGTGCGTTTTGTACACTTGTATGTATAGTACAAGTGGAATAGGGATGTGGCTAGTGGCCAAAACATTAACTTCTTTTAATAATGGCTGCCATTCAATGAACGCAGTCTTTGGGCCAGGCTCTTTGTGAGGTGCCTTACAATGCTGTTTAATGCTCTGCAAACTTATTTTACAAATTGGGACACTGAGGCTATGAGAAGGTAAGTGGCTTGCGAAGTGGGTAGAGCTAGACCTCAAACCCATGCCTGCCTTGTCCCAGAAGGCTTTTTCCAGTGCTGTGAGAAACGGGAGTCTCTGGAGAAGGCTCAGACCTGTCGGGGCTGGGAAGCATTGCTCCCTTTCAGCCGAAAGGCTCCGTGGAGCAGAACATGAGGAGGGAGGAGTGTAGGTCCCCAGTGTGGGTTTCAGAGTCTTCCCTGTGTTAGGTAAATGTGTGAGATGCAACCACCAGGCAGGAGATTGGGGGAGCTGTGCTTTAAGAGGATGGCTGGATGTTCAACTTTCATGCCAGGGCCCTTGGGGCCATAGCACAACCCTGGCAGGCCTGTCTCCACCTGTGTGTTCTTCATGAGTGCAGCCTTTATTTGTGCCCTGGCTGCCTTTAGTTTTTGTAGTTAGCTTTCGTCAAACACCTGCTACTCAAAGAGTTTATAGAAATTCAGCAGAACCATTGCAGACTGAGGGGCACCTGTCAGTGCCGTGAACACGGCTCCTAAATATTCTCTGCTGAAAATCCCTCTACAATTGAAACACTGCATGAGTTCTTTCCCATAGTTCCTTAAAGTGCCTTTGTTATCAGTAGATGGCATTGCGTTCCTAATGCGCCTTCACCTGTGAGAAATCAAGCACCTGAATAAAGAGGAGTTATGGAGAGCATTTAAACTCTTCCCATAGTGCTCCCATGCAGGGCTCTGCCTGCCTCCACCTCTTTCTGGACCACGTAGCCTCTAATGCGGTAAATGCAGAGTGTATCACAGAAACTTTGCTGTTTATAGGAGCTAAGCAGTTTGTTGTCTTCTTTATTGAATTATTTATTTATGTGTGACCTTTTAGGCCCACATCGTTTCCTCTGATTACATATATGAGATAATATTGTGAATTAATGAGCCGATTGCTTTGATTCACAAAGATCCTGTTTGCCTCCTGCTTGCTGCATCGTGTCTGCTGTGTGGAGCTTGGCACACTGCTTTGAGCGTGTGGATGCAGAGGGACTGCAAATGAATCAGAGGGGCAGGCTTTGGGTTGCAGCCCCCTGTCAAGCAGCTGCCTGATTTTGGGTCATCTCTTTAGCCTTGCTGGACTTCCATTTCTCACCCTTCCAACAAAGTTAAGCACTGTAGTCTGATTGATCTCCAGTGTTTGTTTGTTTCTTATCATTAAGTACCCAACCCTGTTCAGGCACTGGGGATGGCTAAAGAGAGTTGAGGGCTTTGCTCTAAAGGTTTGGAGATATCCTGTGAATGTGGGCTTATTTGGGAAAAGGGTCTTTGTAGATATGATTAAGTTAAGGATCTCTCAAGATGGAATCATCCTGGATTATCCAGTGACACCTGTCTTCTCCTGAAACAGGAGAAGACAGAGATAGACACAGAGAAGGCCATGTGAAGATGGGGCAGACACGAATGATATAACCACTAAGCCCAGGAACACCTGGAGCCACCAGAAGCTGGAAATGGCAGGAAAGATCCTCCCCTAGAGTCTCTGCAGGAGCGTGACCCTACTGACACCTTGATTTCAGAGTTTTGGCCCATGGGACTGGGAGATAATAAATTTGTATTGCCTTAAGTTGCCTGGTCTGTTGTTCCCTGTTACGGCAGCCCCAGACACCAGTGCAGGTCTCCCATCACAGCACTGTGAGGCCGCATGAGATGAGAAGGATGCAAAGGGATGGCATCCGGAGCTGCACTGCTGCCACCGCCCCCAGCTCCTTAGTTAGAGATTCTGACCTTCTGACCTCCGGGCAGGCCAGTGTAGACATGGCCTTCACTTTCCAGCTGCCTTCCACATAACCTGCTCCTCCCTGTGCCGTGGATCCCACATTAGCCAGCCAGGGCAGGCAGGGGTGGCTGCTAAAACCGTATGACAGTTCTTGCCTCCCTCCCTCCCTCCCACACTTCAGAATGTTAAATGAGACTTCTTGACTCAGGCAAGCTCCTTTCTTGGTTACAAAGATGTAAAATCAGCCGTGGCAACAGCACCAGCTCTTTTTTCCGATAGCTCGTTCAGTCCCCAAAGCTAGGCAGTTGGCATGCGCACCGTCCTCCTTTCTTCCTGTAGTCGGGGGAGCTGACAGGCTGTCCTCCACGCTGCCGTGGGTGGCTGCTCTGCTGCGGGGGCTCTTGGACATGGCTATGCTTGAGATGGTCGTTGTAGCTGTATGTGAGGTGAATGCCATTCCATATACCTCTTCATATATTGACATGGTGCACACACAAGTCATTTAAAATCAGTGAAATTGCTCTGGAGTATTCTTTGAGGAATTAGACCTTGAAGCTCAGGCTTTAAAACTCATCGTAATATATTTGTTTATGATTTTTGAACCCTGTGAGTGTTTTTGTGCAAGCTGTATCCACCTCCTCCCCCCAATTTAGATTATTTCTCAAAAGTGGAATTCTAGTGTAATTGCAGCCTCTGAGCTGTTGCCGTGGTTCTCCCTTGTGGATGAGTTGTTTCTGGAGTGTTGTCGATGACATTAGCCCTGTATCCCCACATCCCCACCAACAGTGGGCTTTTCATCTTCACTTATCTTTGCTAGTTTACCCAGATACTTCTAGTGTCACTTCTTAGAACAATTGTGAGGATGAAACGAAGATAGGCGGTTTATTGTCTACTTGTCCTCATTGGCGAGCCACCTTCCTGAGTCCCCACAACCTTTCCTGGCCCACTGAGGCCATCCCATGGATTACTTAACATACTTCTTCATAAATTCAGAGTGGGGACTACAGATTAAATTACCTTAGCATTTTGGCAAGAGCCCAGAGCCTGGAAATTAGTATGTGAATGTAATGTGAGCCCTTAAGCCTTTAGTGCAAATGATGTCTCTAGGGAGAGCCCTTAGTGTTTTTCAGGGGAAATCAGAATCCTTCATCAACTCCAGTAGGGAATAACTGAAGCTTACAGATTCAACAGAGGGCAGTAGCCCAAGGAAACCTGTTCCAATGTGAGTGGAAGGAACATACTGAGCAGAGCTGGCTAATGGTGCCCTCTTGGTGGCACCATGGATGGGGTGCTGGGCACCCTCGTTTCATGGGGTTGGAGGAAAGGAAGGGAACGCAACTCTGTATTGCTTTGTCGGCCCCATCGCTGGAATACGTGGGCCTTCCAGCCATACTCATACCACAGCTGGGTCCTATCTGGCCTATACAGTGTCTTAATTTTGTTTCTAATTTTCAAGCTTAAAAAAATAGTTGACAGCATTGAAAATCAGGAGATTGCCCATAACAGTGCTGACTTGTGGCGTGTCCTGAGAAGCTGGATCTGCTCCAGTGTGGCCCACATTCCCCCAGCAGCAGGTGCTGAGCAGGTGCCCTGGACCTCCGCCACGCTGTCGTCTCACCCCATTATCTGCCCTCGTTCCGAGGTGCCTTCCCGGAAGGAACGTCCCACAGCATTCTCATAAGTCTCATTGGCCCAGTCTCGATCACGCGGGCAGCTGTGAGGAGTAAAGTCGTCCTCGCTGGGCACATTGCTTCCCTGAATAGAAATGAGGTTCCGTTACTAAGGAAGGAAAGGGATATAAATGCTGGTGAGTCATCAGCACAGATTGGGGGATGCTGAGGTAAGTTTATTCATGTTGAGGTGGAAGTTTCTGTGAGGACATTTTGGGAACACTGTTCAGCCTGCAGTCTGGGGTCCCTCAGAGAAATGGACTGATTAGAAGTCTGGGACCAGGTAGATAAAAGAGGAACCTGGAGCATTTCGTCATGCTGGAAAATGATAACGTGCCAGGGAAATGATGGAGCACCATCAAAGTCAAGCAACCTCCACCAACCTTGTCTGAGATCATTTGACACGAACATAATTAAGCATGGTAATGAGTTATAAGCCATTGAGAGACCAGAGAGGCCAGGTATCCAGGGGTCAGTACTGACAGCAATAGATAGATAACTTCATTGCAGAAGAGAAGGTGCTTGCTTCAATAAGACATGTAAACCGCCAGTCAGTGTGGAGGGACTAGGGCAAGAAAGTCAGCATTTCCCAGTCTTTGTGGGAGAGATGGGACCAGGCAGATGCTAAGCGGGGCAGGGTGGAGCAGGGGTGCAGGAGTTCTGGAGAGGAGAGTTTGCAAGTCAATAACTACAGTGGAGAAGAGTCAGACCTCCCTTTGGCCAGGTAACCTGAGTGAGCACCCCACCCACTGAGGGCTGTGGATGTTGTGTGCCTGCAGGTGGAACATGTGTGTGTCCAGCTGGGTGTGCACACATGAGTTAATCAGGAGACGTCAGGGAAGGAAAAAGGCTGTGAAAATGTCCCAGATTAAAGAGGACAGGACCCCCAAGATGCAGGAGGGACTCTGAACTGGACCCTGTTCCATAAAAAGTAACTTCCTTATCCTTAGGAAATAACTCAGGACAAAGGGCCAAGATGAATGCAACCTATTCTTAAATGGTTCAGAGAAAATATTATGTTATTATATATTATACGTACAGCACACATAGAGTGAGAGAGCTGTGTGCAGACGCACAGCTGCTAAACACTTGTATGGGTGTCTTTGTACTTGTCTTATTCTGGTAACTTTAAGCTTAAAATTCTTTCCAAATGTTAAAAAAAATGAGAAGGCTAATAGGCTAATAAGCACATAAGAAGCTCAAAGTCGTAAGTCATTAGGGGAATGCAAGGCAAAACCATGATGAGATGCCCCTAGACACCTCTTAGAAGAGCTGCTAAGAAGGTAGACAGCACCAAATGCTAGATGAGACGGGGCACCTGGTGCTCTTCTGTGCTACTGGTAGGGGTGCAGTGGAGTGGCTAGTCTGGACAGTAGCTGACACCATATGACCCAACACACGCATTCCTGGCTACTTACCAAGGAGAAATGAAAGCATGCAGATCTCTACAGCAGCTCTTTACCTGATTGCAAAACACTGGAAATGCCCAGGTGTCCACAAACAAGTGTGTAGTCCGCCTGCCATGAAGCACAGTGTGGCTGAACGTCAGAGTCCCCACACTCAGAGGAGTCATGAGATACAGGACTGCACACTGTGTGATTCCACACATGTGACATTTCTGGACACGGACATGCTGGATGGCAAAATGAGCATTGGGCTGAGAGGACTGCTGAGAAGGGGAACGGGGCTTCTGGGATGTGGGTTGACTATAGCAGCAGCTCATGGAGATGTGACCTCAAAAGAGTGAGTTTTACTATGTACATACTATACCTCCACAAACCTGACTTTAAAAAAATAAAATATTCACAGAAAAAAAAACAAAAACAAGTGCAAAACTATCAGACTACTTTTTCAGAGGTGTTATTTTTAGGTAGAAGCCTTTGAACTCCATCCCAGGAACATTGTACCCATGTCCTCTTAGAACTGCATCTTGCACTGGGTGTCAGGAGACAGCCCTGCAAAACTTGTATGCTCTGTACCATTCAGTGGTTTTGAAGGTTAACTACCTGAAGTCATATCTGAGGCGTCCCAGAAGCGTTACTCTAAGGAAAGTAGTTAAATGTGGACAGTGATGGCAGAAATAGTTACAAATTAAACCAGTTTATAGAACATGAGAATGTTCAGAGCATAAAGAAGCTTGTCAGCTCAATGACTTAAGAGACATGGGCCATTAAAAAAAAAAAGGTCTGGAGTTTGGGAAAAAGAAAGGAATGGGGATCTGCGGGTTGGGGTTATGAGCTCAGAGTGAGAGATGGAATTCTGTAAAGGAATAGTGTGGAGAGGAATTCTAGGCAAGTCAAGAACGATGTTAGAATGTGCTTTTTTAGGATAATTATCATGTTAATAATATTGTTCATATTGTTTTTACTAATATGCTCATCCTTAGAAAACAGAAGATATTTTAAGGGTACTAAATAAATACTTAACTAAAATTTTGCAACTGAGACCTTGGTCTTCCAGAGCCTTTATATGAACCTTTATAGACAACACCTCAGGTCCTGTTTGCTGCCCCAGTATGGAGGGCAGCCCACTTGGTTACAGTGACGACAGATGGAAACTTGACTGGAGCAGGTCTGGAAGGCAGAGGAGGCAGGCCTGTGTGTTTGTGGTCAGGACAAAGGACCAGTGGTGCTAGCCACACCTGTGGGGATGACTGAAAAAAAAAAAAAAAAAAAAAAAACAGACAATAACAAGTGTTGGTGAGAGTATGGAGAAACTGGAACCATTGTATGCTGCTGGTGGGAATGTAAAGTGGTACAGCTGCTTTGGAAAATAGTATGGTAGTTCCTCAAAAAGTTAACTGTAGAATTACCATATGACCCAGCACTTCTGGGTAAATATGCAGAAGAATTGAAAACAAGGACTCAAACAGATGTTTGTACATCAGTGTTCATAGCAGCATTATTCACAACAGCCAAAAAGTGGGGGCACCTGAAATGTCTGTCAGTTGATGAATAGATAAACAAAATGTAGTTTATCCATACAGTGGAATATTATTCAGCCTTAAAAAGGAATGCAGTTCTGATTCATGCTACAACATAGATGAACATTGAGGAGGACATTATGCCAAGTGAAATAAGCCAGACAAAAACAAACAGATAACTGTATTATTCCATTTGTGTGAAATGTCCAGAACAGGCAAATCTATAGAGGCAGAATCATTAGTAGTTGCCAGGGGCTTGGTGGGGTTGAGGGAACAATTTAGAGGAAAGATTAGAGCAAATGGGGAGTGACTGGTAATTGGCACAGGGCTTCTTTGTGAGGTAATAAAAGTGTTTTGAAACTAGATAAAGGTGATGGTTGTGCACCATTGTGGATATTCTAAATGCCGTTGAGTTCACTTTTGAACGGTAAGTTTTGTGTTAAGTGGATTTTGCCTTAATTAAAAATTGTTCAATATAAAGTCGGCTCACATCTCCTCCTAAAATACTTCACTGATGCACATGCATGACGTCTGTGAGTGAGGATGGCCCCCTTGGAGAGCTGCACTGCCCAGCACAGTGGCCACTTGCCACATGTGACAGCTGAGTAAACACTTGACAGGTGGCTCACGTGACTGAAGAACTGAATTATTTTATTTTAGTTAACTTAAATTTAAAACCTACTTGATTTAGTTCTTGGAAAACCTTGAATATTTTTGAAACAACTTGGGTATGTGAATGTACTCTTTCAATGTAAATATTATGAAATCTAAACACAGATCAAGTATTTCTGATGAAAAAGTGCAGTGCTCATCTTAATTTTTGTTGGGTTCAAGTGTACTTCTGTGTCCAGAGTACACTTGTGGACACAGAAGATTCGGGGATGTTCCCCTCCTTCCTGTTGGGCAGGTGGCTCATTGTCTTCAGGTCCATCTCCTACTGTGCCCAGGAGCCCTCCGTCTGGGTGTGTGTTTGGACCTGGCCGGTGAAACCATGTGTTGGGGTCTGTGTAGTGCAGAAAGGCCTGGGAGTACCAGCACCGTCCCCTGGGTGGTGTGTAGGCCAACCCCTTGCCCACATGGTGCTGGCAGTGGGCTGTCAGCCCCAGTGTAGCTCTGCTTTGCCTCTTCATGCTGGGCAATCTGGAAAAGGCCCTTACTTCCAAGGGTTTGTCCTTATTTTTAAATACAAAAAATGGTATGTGTGGTAAATGGTAATGGTATGTATTTTATAGGACTTGTGAACGCTAATAAAATAAGTTACATAGATCACAGTAATAACTACTGGTGAAGATAAAAAATTCGTAAAGGATCTCTTCTTTCCAGAGATTTACAGTTCTGTAAGTTCCTCTGAAGTCTTCCCTGGAATAGAGAAAACAACATAGTTCCCTCTTGGAAGGTTTTTCATTGCATCAGCTTGGTAAAGACGAGGTAGAGTTCTTAGTGTTGGGGTCTCTGTGGGTGAGTCAGGTCCCCGTCACACAAACTGTAAAGTCAGCTACAAACCAGCTGAGCAGAGTATCTGGAAATGGAAAATTCATCCCAAATTTAAATTTGGCACTGGCAGAGCAGCGTCATTTACTGGGTAGAGTTGGCGTGTAGGGGAGCCACCACCCACTCCCCCTGTTCACCACTCCCCCTATCTGCACTGGGAATGTCAGACAAGATTTCTGGGATGCTGGCTTCAGATCATGATTGCAGGTTTTTGTCTTGCTCTTCCCAGTTCTGGAAAATCTCCACTGTGTGCTCTTCCACACCTCATCAGTGTCCACCGTGTTCGTTAGTAGAGCACATTCTCCGACTTGATCTCTGGGCTCTGCAGGGTCTAGCGCTAAGTACCTTCTATGGTGTGGGTAGGTTTTGGCAGCAGGGGCTTGGAAGTGGGAAGGTGGAAGGTCCAGTGTTAGGACACTGCTCTCTCAAGCCCGTATATGCTGGTGAGTCTCCAGTGCTCCCTCTTAGGGGGACATGGTGTCCTGTGGACTCACTGTGGCCTCTAGGGTGTCACAGTTACCCTGAGTGTGGCTTGGTAGGTTTTACCCACCCAGTCAGTAAGTGTCCTGGTGGCTGCACCTCCATGGATGAGAGCTGCTCTCACTTGCGGGCCCTTTGCTACCTTTTCTCCCTTTCTGTGAGCACCTTAGTGGTTTAATATCATCAGAGTCCCATCACACTTGGACATGTGAATGTACTCTTACAGTTGTAAATATTATGAAATCTAAACACAGATAAAGTATTTCTGATGAAAAAGTGCAGTGCTCATCTAGGACAAAGTAGACAAACCCACTCTGTTGCTTCTTGGCCACTCTGGTAAGAATTTTGAGCTCAGCCACTGACCACAGCAGATGCAGCCAGTTTTCTTGTTTTCTGTGTCCCCATGACCATTGATAAGGGGGCATGGTGTGGCCAGGGCCCTCCTCTGTGTCCCTGGGACAGGCCAAGCAGCACGGGTCACCTAGGTACATACAGTACCCCTCACGTTTGCTCTGACACCGCAGTTCCAGTTGTCTTTTAAGTTTTTGTGGTAATGACATGAGTCTCACAGACCCCAGCACTGAGGGCTGGATCGTGAGTACTGGTTGCTGCTTCCTTTGACCAAGGGGTGTCTGCGCCATCCCCACAGAGGTGCCCGAGGAGGCCGGGACCACTTTTGGGGTTCTTGATGGTTGTTCCTCCTTCCCGAGAAGGAAGAACTTTAAGGAGTGGGGCTGGAGGACCCCCTCATGCAGCAAGCTTGGCCCCAGTGAGGAAGAAGTAGGGACAGGGCGTGGTGCCCTGTCATGGGGTGAGGACTCCCCAGGAGATTCTGTCATGCATTAGGCCGAGCCCTAAGTCTCACAGGTCCCAGCTTACCCCCAAGATAGCAGAATGCTGGGTGTTGCTCTTGGAAGCAAGAGAGATCACTGGAGAGGTAACTGGTTGATAAGAGCTAGGCGGAGCCTTCCATGGCATGCATGGGGGCAGGCTGGGATGGCCCAGGACAGGTCCTGGTGTGGGGGGTGTCAGTGGTCTTGGAAAACAGCCTTTCTTGATGACAGTGGGCAAGGTGAGCACATGGAACAGACACCGTCCTGAGTATACAGGACCTGCTGAAGAAGGACAAAGGCATCTTCCAGAATGTCAGTCCCCTCAGGTATGCCCCTCCTAGCTCTTCCCTGGGATATGTTAGCACAGTCAGCAAAGGCATTCCCAGGCACAGAGTGTCCTGCCTTGGGTTCTGGCACCCCCTCTTGTCTGTCACCTCCCTTTGTGTAGTTGGTCCTGAGCTTATCCTGGACACCCATCCTTCAGTGGGCTCTGCTCTATCCCCAACCCTGGACACCTGTCTCAGGTCTCTGACTCAGGTCTCTGTCCTGCTTGTCCCCAGGTGAACCTGAGCAAGGTGGGCGAGTATTGGTGGAACGCCATCCTGGAGGGAGAAGAGCCCATCGACATTGACAAGATCAACAAGGAGCGCTCCATGGCCACCGTGGATGAGGAGGAGCAGGCGGTGCTGGACAGGCTTACCTTCGACTACCACCAGAAGCTGCAGGGCAAGCCACAGAGCCATGAGCTGGTACGAGCACGGCAGTCCTGGAGAGCCCACCCTTTAGGCCCTTGTGCTGGTGACAAAGCTGATAGTGGCAGAGGGGTTGGTGATGACGGTGGGGAAGAAGGATGTGTGGACTGGCTTCCTGCCGTGCCCTAGCAAGGAACCTGTCTTACCTGCTCTTGTCCCTGATCACTGCCTCACAGGTGCACTCTGGTCTTTCAGCTGTATTCTCATACCTGGGCTGAGAGCCCAGATAACAGGACCTCTAAGGGTGTCATGAGATATGCCTTGCCTGCACCAGAGCCTGGTAACGTCAAGTGTGTTGATGGCTTTTGTTTGTGCCTCATCTGCACATGTCTTCCCATGAAGAGTCGCTTGGTGGGACCTTTGGTAGAGGAGGGGAGGCAGCCAGGCTGCAGAGCCAGTTTCTGGATGTTGGAGGCCAGCATGTGAAGACTCTGTGATGTCAGCAATGTGTTAGGGAGGAGGAAGAGAAAGGTTCCTCTCTGACCAGTGTAGTGCCCAATGTAGAGTTTGCTCATGGCCAAAGAGAATGATGAATTAGATGTATACATTCTTTCTTCCTATTTTAATAATCCCAAGAGTAACTATTTAGGGACAAAAGGGTTGCTTTCCTCAGATTATTTTTAACTTCCCGTGTCCCATATACCCAGCACGTGGGTTTGGGCCGCAGTACGGCAGGGCACACAAACCCAGTGCAGCCTTGAGTTGGTGGGGAGGGGTCAGCTGCTGGGCACAGTCTCCTTATTTTCGTTCTGTAAACACGGACCACCTCCTCCCGCTGAAGACCACTGATTCATATTTTCGTCTCATTTTGTCTCTTGGAGGAACCTTACCTTGTGGTGTATCTGGATTGTCTTAGACTTGCCTTCCAGTACAGCATGTATTAATACATCGTAGGTGGTTCTGCAAGCCCTGTTGCTGTGTGTCGTCCATTCTTGCCTGTTTTCACAGACAAGTGCATCCTGCTCTTATGAGGTCAAGGAGCCTGTGGAGAGGAGTGTCAGCATGTTCTCCTTACCTGGCCCTGCCACACCAGGGGCATGTCCTGAGCACTTAGTACACACAGTTAAGGTGGGATTGACTGACTGCACAGTATCCCTGAAAATACAGTTTGTTTGTTTTTGGGTTCCCCCCCCCCCCCACAATAGAGAGATTGAATTTCTGAGATTGTGACTCAGTAGCTTAAGCAGCAGGGATGGGGTTTGACCTCTTATCTGATTTCACACCTTTCTGTCCTTGCAGCCCTGTCCACCCTGGCCCTTGTCTCTGTGGAAGAGAATGTTCCTCTGGGTTTGGCCCCCTTTTCCACCCGGGGCATGGCAAGCTTAAAGGACATCTTTGCTTGGCCCATGTCCGTGCAGAGTTTGAAGCCTCAGGTAGTACTGCAGCACATGCTCAGCTAAGCTCAGCTCAGGTGCTTAGACAGCCAGACCTGCCTGGTTATGGCTCATTCCAGTTATGCTGCATTTGCCTGTGGCCACCACATGAAAGGCCAGCCTTTGAACCTTTGCCCTGTGGGTGAGGCTTCTCATGGTAGTGTTTGGGGATGGGTTATGTGAGGGTCTGCCCACTCTGTGCCCATATTCAGCATTGGGTCTACAGAAGGGCTGAGATGTATTCACGAGTTGACCTTTGGGAGAAAGAGTCTGTTTTGACTGGAGACCATGAACCCAGATGCCCTTTGTGCAGTCTTACCACGTGCCCCTTAGAAGTGTCTTTTTGTGCCACAAGATGGAAGGACTAAGGTCAGGTGGTTCCTCGCATCTTCCCCAGACGCTGACACTGAGTCTTTGTTACAGAGAGATGATAAAAATTACTGTAGTTTAAATGGTATTTGTGCATTTGTCAAAGCCTTGATGAAATTATTGTAGACTTCATCTTATTTATTTATTTATTTATTTTTTGAGACAGAGCCTCGCTCTGTCACCCAGGCTGGAATGCAGTGGCGTGATCTCAGCTCACTGAAACCTCCACCTCCCAGGTTCAAGTGATTCTCCTGCCTCAGCCTCCTGAGTAGCTGGGACTACAGATGCACACCACCACGCCCGGCTAATTTTTGTATTTTTAGTAGAGACAGGATTTCCCCACGTTGGCCAGGCTGGTCTCGAATGCCTGACCTCAGGTAATCCACCTGCTTTAGCCTCCCGAAGTGCTGGTATTATAGGCGTGAGCCACCACACCCGGCCATTTTTATGTAGACTTTAGCTGTTGAGGCATGAGAGAAGCTAGGATGCTCTGGCTGTTTTTTTCTCTAAGCCCTTATGTTTCCTGTGATTGTATCTCTTACAGAACCTTACATTCAAAAACAAAATAACAGTAATACCTGCTCATCATTGGAGTTGCCAGTAGTGCCAAGGACATGCATAGAGGTGTCAGGGGCTCCACCAGCCTTTTCTTCTTCTTCTCTACATCCTTGCCCCTCCCCTTCCCTCCTTTCTTTCTGTTTCCCTTTTCTTTCCCTTATATCCTTCCCTCTCCTTGACCTTCGTCTCAGTCTCTTTCCCCCATCCTTTATGTTCTGTGCCAAAACCTTGTAACATTGCATAGTCTCACCCCCCTATTGGGGCATGTCGGTGAGGAAGACAGACACAGATCTGCCTTTGTGGTGCTAGGATTCCAGCCATTTTAATCTTAGCTTCTCCAAAGAGTATTTCAGTCCTGCTTTGCAGTCTCATTGATAATCCTCCCCAGGAAGCAGCTGCTCTTGTCTCTCCATTTCTGGAGGCCTAAGGCCTCCTCATTTTGATGGCTTGTTGCCAAGCCCACTGCCCAGGACCAGGAACGGGGAGGTCTGTTCATTCCAGGTAAGCTGAGGCAACTTCCAGGCAGTTCTGGACCTCAGACCCCTACCTAGATCCTCACTGTCAGTCTGGGAAAGGCCAACCTCAAGGGGTGAAAGATGGCAGCAGTACACATTGTATGTAAGCACCATGCACATACATAATTACACACATGCAGCATCGCAGGGTGCAGCTGACATCCCCTTCATGCCCTACTGCCCTGCTCTGAGGGCAATTCAGTGGGGTCATCCTGTTGGTGTCCTCTTGGCAAGCTGTTTTTCTGGTCCCTAGGGCACTGCACAGCCCAGATGTGGAACAGAAAGTCCCCATGCCCGCAAACAGCTTCTTGTGACCTAGCATTGGGGAGCCCATAGACTGGGCAGCGACCCAGTTAGGAAGGATTCAAAGAACCTTGAAGATGCTGTGGTCCAGTGGAAAGAGCTCTGTGTGTTAAATCGAAATCTGTTCTGCTGTAGACTTGCCATGAGGCACCATCCTGACCCTTGAGAGGATGTGTGTCCCTCCCCAGGGTAAAGTGCCCTGGGAGATCTTCAGCAACATGCAGGAGCCCAGGGCTGGTGGTGCAGGGGTAGGTCCCAGAGTGACCCTCTCCCTGGGGTCGATCTGCTCCTCAACAGCCAGGGAGCCTCCAGCTCTCAGGCAACAGCTGTAGACAGTAATGAACTGACCTCTCAGGGCTATGGTCGTTCAGAGTGTGTGTCCAAGCACCTGCCTGGTGCTGATGCTAAAGTCTCAACTCCTTCCTGGGCTTGACAGTGTCTGGGGCAGGGTCTGCAGCATATGGAGGCTTGCAACACACAGAGATTTCATGTAAAATGTCCTTAGTGACTAGCCTTTTTTTAAAAAATCAAATGAGGAAACAGACATAGAAGGTAGGTACATGCCCTTGTGTGGCCTCATGTAGCAGGTTAGCCACATTTTATTCAGGCGTCCTGAGGGGTACCTTACAGGCAGAGGGACTATCGTGAGAGTTAGGGGGCCGGAGTTGCTTCGCTGGGATCACCAGGCTTCGCTAAGGAGAGAGAATGGAAACAGGGCCAGGTTCTCCTGTCAGCCTCCATCTGCCGTTCACGTCGGCATAGTCACAGTTACCAGCGTGCTCTGGCATTGATGCCCATTTATGGTGTGAACTCAGAGTTTTCTAAATTTGCCAAGATTTCAAATTGTGCTTCTAATGCCACAGATGCTGTGTATTTTGAAGCAATTTTATTTTGAAATGATAATACTTTTATTGTTTTAAATTCTTTGGTGTCACTAACCTTTTTCCACAGTTATCAAATTTAAAACCCTTCATCTTTTCCCTAATTTAATTTCTTTCGAGCAGGATTCTCCCATCTAGAAAGAGAATGTGGAATGTACAGGTGCCATTGCTCTGTCTGTGCTGAGATGTGTCTGTGTCTAGGATCTCTTCAGCCTGGTAGGATTCACCCTAACATTAGTAATTGTGACATCTCATAGGCAGATAGCTTTAGCATAGTCTCTGGTCATAAGAGTGAATTTGGTGACACACAGGAAGGCCTGCTCTCCACTTTTGCCTCAGGAAAGGTCTGAATGCTGATCTTGGCATCCTAGGCTCCCTCTATTTAAGATCAAGTCTACTAATCTGCCCTTTGCACTCTGGGAATTCTACATCGGGCCCTCATCCAGCAACCCGGTTCCCAGGGTGAGAGTGTGGTGGCTGCAGGGCTCTGCAGCTGTCATTTGCCCTACAGCTGGCTGGGATTCTGTTGAAAGGTTCAGAGGCTTCGTGCAGCCGCCTGCTGAAGTCATCCATTCTTATGTTTGGTTGAGACTATGCAGCCTCACACTTCCAGTGGGCAGAGGTGTGGGCCATGCTTTCAGGGCTGTGCAGAGGGGTCTTCATGTAGTCTTCTCTGCACCCACAGCCACTCCATATGAGCTGCAGCACTTGTTCTCAAAATGGTCTTTCCAAAGTCTCTAATGTGAGTTGCCTGTAAGAAATTGATAGTAATGTCAATTCATCCCCAGTATATAGTATGTGTCTTTGATATGCTTGTTGTTGCATCACTTAGGTTTTAAAAAATGAAAAAGAAGCTGGGTATGGTGGACTGCACCCGTAGTTTTAAGTACTCAGGAGGCTGAGGTGGGAGGATCGCTTGAGCCCAGGAGTTTGAAGCTGCACTGAGCCATGACCACACACTGCACTCTAGCCTGGGAAGCAGAGTGAGACCCTATCTCTAAAAAATAAAAACAGGAAAAAGAAAACCCTCTTGTTAGGAAGATTGTGTTTTATTTAAGGAGAAGCCCTGGTGCTGAGAATCCCACAGCCTCATTTTCTGGGCCTATGCTACCGGGTTTTCTGCAGCAGGGACTGTGGATCATATTGGTAGAATAACTACTGGCCCTGTACGGTCTCTTTTGTCTCTTGTGGTCAGAAGGTCAGAAGGAAGGAGAGATCATCCCCAGCCCTCAGTGTACTCATGGTGGCCAGGTGAGGAGGGCAGATGTGGAGTCCCTATGAGGAGAGAGGGCCTGCCAACTCAGGTACAGATGCTTCCCTCAGGGTCCAGTCTTCCTGATGTCTCCTGCCATGGCCACACACTCAGGCTTGCTTCTGATCCTTGGAGGCTAGATAGCTCCAGAATGGCCACATGTTGGCCAGGGCTTAGTCAACCAGCTCTGACTGCGTCTGCAAGGATGCAGTGGGGAATTCCTGACTGGCGGGTCTACCACTGGACATTCTGAGGTCTTTTCCTCCATGCCACATCCTGAGTCAACCCTGGATTGTCTGATGATATAGTTCTTGATGCTGATACCTGGGGTGCTAGGGTACCTCCTCTGCACACCTTAGTTATGACTCAGGTGGGGCTTGAGCACTTTCTCTACGCACCTTTTCTACAACCCCGGTGGGCTGGGACACTCCCTCTTCGTGCCTTAGTCAGTACCTGGTGGGACCATAGACGTTGCAGGCTGTTTGGAATTTGGACAGAGATCCTGGTGGAAAAGGGACAAGATGAACCATAAAGAGGAGCCAGTGCTTTGCTGGGGACAGAAGATGAAGGGTTAGAAATTCAGTCTGTGGAGCACAGTCTTGCAGAGAAATTGGCAGGCACCCAGTACCTCCCTTGGTTGAAGGCTGCTCCAGGGTAGTACGGTTCTCTGGGAGCCGGTCTTGCCAGGCAAGTGCCTGAGCCCTGAGGAAGCAGGAAGGCTCTCTGCCTGCAGTCAGAGTCTGCTCTGGGAGAAAGTACACAGTGCCTTTTGATCCCCTTTAATCTCTCTATTTTCTGTTTGTAGAAAGTCCATGAGATGCTGAAGAAGGGGTGGGATGCTGAAGGTTCTCCCTTCCGAGGCCAGCGATTCGACCCCGCCATGTTCAACATCTCCCCGGGGGCTGTGCAGTTTTAATGACCAGAAGGAAAGGAAACCCTCGCCGGTGGGGAGGCAGAGCCTTATCCTCGGCCGCCCTCCTCGGCTCCCTGCGTTCCAGGGACTTGCTCGTCTTGTTTACCCCTAACCATCCTTTCTTTCAAGGGTGAACCAGGCCTTCCACCCTGACCTTGCATCTCCAGACTGTTGCAGAGAAGGTGCGGGGCCAGCTGCTGTGTGGTGGCCGCTGTGGCTGACGCTGAGTGAAGGTGTTTGAAATGCAGGAGAGGATATCCCAGCAAATTGGGATCACATGCTTTTGTCTCCACAGCAACCAGCCACTGCAGGCAGCATGTCTTTCCTCCCCTGCTCCCTGCTTGCTGTTGTTTTGACGCTATTCTGCTTGCATGTCTTCTGGTTGGGATGTGGAGTTGTTGCTGGGCTCTCAGGCGAAGCTGAAGTCATTGAAGTGTGTGAAGCTCTGTGCTTGCATGAGGGCGAGCAAGGAATGGCTGTGCCTGGGGCTGCTTTGGGAAACTCTTTGCCCCTTGACCTCTTTTGGGAGCATTCACGTGGTCTTCTTGCTCATCCCTTTATAAATGTGCTCTGCCTGCCTCAGCCTCATGGTCAGAGCAGTGGAAACTGGAGCCCTGTTTGCACATTCTAGTTGTTGGGAGAAAGCCCGGGTTCTGGGCTCAGGTCCAGATGCAGCAGGGATTCTGTTCTCTGACTGTGGCGACCTTGCTTTGGTTCTTGTTGAAGTGAACCAAGCCCAGCCACCACGCATGGCATGCTGTGCTTGGCTCCCCATAAGACGTCCTCTTTGGGTGCACGGTGTCAAAGCGTAGGCAGGAGTGGAGAGCTGGTGCCCTCAGGAGGAGACCACAGCATGTTCATCAGCTCATCAGCAGAGCACAACAGCCACAAGTCCTGAGAAGCTTTGACCTTGAGGGGCTTCTAGGAGAAGTGGAATTTCTGCATGGGGCGTGAAGGCACACTGTCCCACCACAACTGAACCAGAAGAGAGAGAAGACTCCCCCCTTCCCATCCTCTGTGCCGGGTGTCAGACTGCGCTCCCTGGAGCTTATGGCCCGATCTTACCTGTTCTCTGGGGACTGATCACTGCCTCAGGAGCCCCAAGCCTATGCCCTGAGCCATGGCTGCTGATTGACTCCAGCCAAGGTGCAAAGATGAAATTATGGGACAGGGCCTCAGGCCTGTGTTCCAAGTACTCACAGGGGCTCTGGGTGCCCATCGCCGGGAGTATGGTTCAGCTACCATCGGCACTGCCCATTTGCCTGTCTCTCAAGCTCAGAGCATGGATGAGCCGCACAGCAGAGCAGTGCACCCTGGCACCATGCACGGCCAGCAAGAATCAAGGCCTGCAGATGCTAAGAGAGCCTATTGTCAGGGGAAGGACCCCACCCCTGCACACACTCTCTGTGGATACTTGGGTTGTGGGGGCTGTCTTGGAGAGTAAGTTTGTGGTTGGTTTCTGGTTTACAGTGGTGGCTGACACCCCTTGTAAGAAAGCATTCCTGGGAAGTCTTCTGTGGGTCTAAACATGTTGCTCCGATCATCACGCGAGAGCAGAAGGCCCTAGATACCCCCTTTGGAATGTGAGAGCCTTGTTGTCTGATACTTGCCACTGAGCTGGTGAAGCCGCTCTAAGGAGATCTCGACCCTGGGGAGCAGAACTCTTGTCATCTATGAGGGGTCCTTCTGAGAAAGACTCATTTTTTTCCTGGAGTTCTTCCCATCGAGGTCCTAGGATTTCACATCACTGTCCCATAAGAGCTTTCCTGCCTAATGAAAGGAGGTCTTGTGTGTGTCTCCTCTCATCTCTGTAGTTCTCGAGTTGGCCCCCATTGCAGCCCCACCCTGTGGGTAGTCTTCCAGAAGTGATGCAGTGGTGTGAGATGCCCTACACCTTGTTATTTGGGAGACTTTGAGAATCACTTCCATGGTGACCAGTGTTTGTTTTGCCTGATTTTGTATTCTGTGTTGCATTTCTCCCCACTCCCTGCCCTGCTTTAATAAATGGCAAACCAATGTCTAGGAAGAATGACTGAAGGGCAGTATTGGGTATTGGCCCCATGGCAGGAGCAGCCACTTGCATCTGGTCCCGGTGCCACACTGCAGTGCTTGGTGTGGTTGTGGAGCCTGTCCCTGCACGCCTTGCTCCCGTTGAGCCACGCTGTTTGGTGGGTGATTCTCTGCCCTGAGCCACCACTCTGGACTGGCCCAGTCTCCAGAGCTGGCACACCCTGCCTGTTTTCTCTTTTTAGACACAACAGCCGCAGTTTGGCCAGCCACTAAGTCCCACCAGCTGAGGTCCGAGGAAAGCGGGGTGACTCATTTCCCTTGTCCAGGGCCCCAGGAGAGTGAGGTGTCCAGCCTGCAAAGCTGTTCCAGCTCCTCGGTGTTGGTTTGCAATAAATCGGTATTAAAGCAGTTCTGGGTCTGCGTGTGACATTTGCTGCTGAGACAGTTCTGTCTGTGCATGGTCATTATTGTTATATTCTGGCCTCGGGGTCCCAGGCCAATGTACACAGCAAACACCAGCGTGGGGAATTCTTAGGGGTTGTTTCCCATCTGGTCTGAATGCACTGGGCAAGATCTCAACACAGCTTTAGAAATCCTGTAAGATTTTGATTAGTGAGGAGAAAAGGAATGTAGCTATAGATCTTACATCCTTTCAAACAGGTTCTGGAATTCTGTAGTTACCGGAAAGCTTAGGGTGAGTGCAGAGTTGGGAATGATTCCACTGGAGGGCCATCTTTGCCTACCAGGCTCCAAGGCCCTCCTTGATCTCCAGGTACATACCTGCTGTTACCTTTGCTGAGCCCTCACAATGGGCTTCCTCCAGGACATAACCCCATGTCTGACACACAAGTCTCCCAGGTGGCTGGCCACCTGCTTCTTCCTCAGTCAGATCTTTGACTCTCCTTCTCTGTGCCCCACCCCATTCCATGGGTATCCATCTCCAGCCTCCTCCGACCCTGCTCACCCCTGGGGACAGGACCTAGGGGTGTGAGAATTACTTCTTGGCTGAATGAAGACTGTTTCAAAGGCAACCCTTAGAATTGCCTAGCATACTCCCAGGGCCAGAAATAACCCACCAGAGAGGAGAGGCGTATTTGCCCCTGAAGAGTGCAGGAGGGAGAACAGTTGAGAAGTGTTTTGTGTGGAAATGTGTCCAAGAGGCATCAGCTGCTGCACAGAGAACTCACTGCCCAGAACACTGCGCTTGGGGAACAGACCTCACCCCCACCTCGAATCTGCTCCCCACTGGGCCTGTTGGCAGCCAGCTCAGCCGGGGAACGGGCAGTATGACTCGCTTTGTGAATGAAAAGCACGAAGTTGTCAGCACAGAACCTGGCCAGTCCTTGATAAACTCTCTCCTCGGTGGTCAGAGGCCAAGCAGCCCATGTGTCTCAAGGTCCTGAAGAACTGGGCTATGTCCCTGAGGCTCCCTCCACCATCTGACTACCGGGTCTGGGGAACAGGCTTTTAAACCAGGCTGCTGCCCTGGGGAGTGCTCACTGGATGCCAGGGTGCCCCATAGGGATAGGGTCACAAAGCCCTGGGGCTTCCCCTGCCAGTCCTGGTGAGGACAGTGTGATCACTATCTCAGAGAGAAGAAAAATGAATATTCTGTCTTTTCAGACTAAACTACTCACCCAGCTCACACTAATGTGGATTTGTTAATTTTACCTTTTTTTTTCTTTCCAACTTTTATTTTAGGTTCAAGGTTTGTTACATGGGTAAATTGGATCATAGAGGTTTGGTGTACAGATAATTTTGTCACCCAGGTAATCAGCATGATACCTGATAATGTAGTTTTTCAGTCCTCACTCTCCTCCCACTGGGTTTTATTTTTTAGTGCTGGAAGTTTAACAGACTGGTCTTACCTCAGAGGGAGGGAAGAAACCCCCTATCACTGGGCTCTGTGGTGTGACAGGGGCCTGGTAGGGGCTTTCGATCCACCATCCATTCCTCCATACCAAATGCCTGAAGTCCCCACTTTGCACATGGAGACAGCGTCGTGCCAGGGAAGAGAGGTTGAGCCCGGCTACCCCTCACAACTTCCTGCTTCCCCCTCAGAGGGTGATGGGGAGACCAGAGCCCATGGCAGGACCAACCGTCACTGAACCCAGCTGGCACAGGTCTACCAGAACACTCTGGGGGTATGCTGGGCTTGCTGGGTAAACCCCTGGCATGCTGCCATTTGCTGTCTTCTCAATGCTGATGGAGATAGGCACACATGGGGTGTGGGAACATGGCCATCCTCAGGCAGGTTCATGAGGGCACTGGCAGGCACTCAGGTGTATGCTGCCTCCTGCTAGGCAGGGCCGAGGCTGTTCTCCCTGGAGAAGGGCGGCTTAGGAAACACTTGCAAGAAAGCTGCCTGGACCTGGAAGGTGACCCTGGCCAGCCTCCCTGCTGCCTCTCTCAGTCCTAGGCCTTCTTCCCCAGAGCTGGTTAGGGCCTCAGAGACTTTGCAGTCTAACCCCTCATTGTGCTACAGTCATAGAAGTAAGTGACACTCCCAAGGCCATGTGGCTGGTGACTCGGGGGGCCCAGGTCCAGGATCCTGCCCCTTTTGCAGGCCTGTGGTTCCTTGTCTCCTACTTGCTTCTTGGAGCAGCCTCCTCTTAAGCCAACAGCTCCTTCACCTGAGCCCGGTCACTTCGCCCTCCTCCCCAGAACCAAAGAGCAAGACCATCTGCCCCAGGTACAGTCCTGGCCATGCCACATTCTCTGTGGCACTATGACCAAGGTGAGTGGCAGATACTGAAATCATCCAGGGCCACTGCAGACCCCATTCCCAGTGGACTGTTCATCAAGGGACCCTGTCTCAGACTACCTCAGCCAACCTTGTTGCCCAGCACAGGTCTGGCACATTGAAGATGATCTGTGTTGGATGGGGAAGGCAGAGGGAGGATCCTCCAGCATTGATCACCCACCAAAACCCTCAACAACCCAGACATTGCCGCTGCACTGACCCCATGCCATGAGGAGGGCACTCAGGCTGTTAGGAGCCTGCTGACTCAGGCATTGGGCTGGGGCCTCCCTGCCTGTCTGCCTGCCAGCGGAGCACTGCCCCAAGCCCCTCTTACTGCAAAGACAGGGTCTTGCCTCCCAGTGTGCACTTTGTGCAAGACACAGGCAGGTACGGGTCTACCAGAGGACAGGGAGTGTTGTTGGGGCACCGTGGGGCTTGGAGGAGGCCCCTCTGGCAGGGAAGGGCAGCCCTTACCTCTGTTGGACTAGGGAGTTTAGGAAGCTGCCCTGGTCCAGAGAACTGGGGATCCAGAGAACTGGGGATCAGGGCCATCTTGTGACCCCAGTGATGGTCCCTAGTGGGACTGCTGAGCTTCAGCCTGAGAGTTCAGGAACTCACCAGTGATTGCTTGTGGGCACTAATGACCCAGTGTGTGGAGACCTCATTTACCAGGTATGCCTAGCCTGCAGGCAAATCCCAGGGCAGTGACCCTTAGGGAAGAGACAGGGTTTGGGGTCATCAGAGGCCGGGAGACCCAGGTACCTGCAGTGAATGGGCTGCAGACTGGAGCTCAGCCTTAAGGTGGGGAAGATTCCAGCACCCCTGAGTGACCACCTCTTTCTTGATAATGCAGAGAATGGATTTTGTGACTCCAGGGTGACATTTCTAAGCTTGGCATCATCCAGGGTGGGTTTGGGCTCAATATGGGTGACTGTTAGTCCAGGTCTGTCTCAGTGAGGCTGTTCAGGCAGAAAGGCTGACACACCTCGCAGGCAGAGGGTCTAGAAAAGAAGGGGCAACAGGCCTGAGGAGGGGACAGCCAGGCAAGGAGGTAGAATAGGCCTTGTCTGGACAGTGGTCACCTGTTAGGTCCACAGCTTGTCGTCCCTGGCCTGACCAGCCATGTGAGGAGAGATCCAAACCATCCACTTGAAAGCATTCAGGGTGCCTGATGACAAGACCCCAGCCACTGTGGGCTCTCATGTCCTGGTAGGAAGGTATACCTCAAGCAGATGGACCTGGTGGTGGTTGACACTGTCTGCCTCCCCAGGGCTGGTCTGTTCATGCCAGACCGTTTTCTCGTTTGCTCCCACCTCCAGCTCAGAGAGGAATCACCTTCACACCTCTGCTGAAACTAACCCAGCTCTGTACCCATCATTCCCTTCTGTGCAACACCTGCTCCTGGAGAACCCTACCCCCTCAAATACACATCACCCTCAGGGCCCTGTGATGTGCTCTCGTCTCCCCACCACCATTCAGGGGGCCACAACCAGGTCCAGCCTGTCTTCCCTGGCACCAGGCTGTCTCTGTGCAGTGGGGGAAACTCAGTCACCCCTAAACTATTCTCCAGTGTTCCCAGATCAGCCATGTGATGGCAAGAGTCACTTCTTAAACTTTTGCTATCCCCAGAAACTTAAAGCAACACCGGCCACACTCAAAAGTCAAGTGATACCAAGACAGCAACAGTAAAGCATTAACTGAGCACAGGGCCCTGTTGACTCGACACCCCAGGCTCTCCTGCTGGTAACCCTCCATTGGCAGAACCAGGCACTCTGCAAAGCCCTGGACAGTCAGCAGCCTTCTGAACAGGCTCTTCTGTCCCCACTCACAACTTCAGAGCAGCTAGGACCCCAGTGACCGCCCCCCGCCCCACCCCCAGCTGCTTCATCTCTGTCCGAAGATAACTGCTCGCCAGAACTTTCCATGATACGGTCATTTAAAGTTTTTTTTTTTGAGACAGAGTTTTCCCTGTGTTGCCCAGACTGGACCCAAACCTCTGGGCTCAAGTGATCCTCCTGCTTCAGCCTCCCAAGTAGCTGGGACTGTAAGTGTGCAGCACTGTGCCTGGCTTGATGGTGTCATTTTTCACTGTATGCGTATTTATAAACTGTATAAATCAATATGTTTGTCACTTGCTTTTCTTTCTCCCTTTTCCCTTCATGAGCTGTCTGTGTCCATACACACTCTCCTCCACTCCCCCAGGTGGGGTGTGATATTCCATTAAGTGAATATCACAGTTTATTTAACAACATCCTGTTGGTGAGTGCTTAGGTTGGTCCCAATTTCTCAATATTACAACAATGCAGCAGTCATTCTCAAGTGTGAGAGATTCCCTAGGCATTTCCTGTGAGTGGAGTTGCGGGGTCACAGGGCATCCTCTGGGACGGGAAGGAACTTCTCATGGGAAGGAACATGGAAAGGGGAATGAACCCACCTCCTGTGAGTGGGTCTTGTTGCTCAGCTCCTCACCATTTTAATGGACTCTAATGTTTGCAGTCATGCTGAGTGTTAAGTTGGATTGCCCATGCATTTCCCTTGTCATGGTGAGGTTGAACTCCCATTTATATTTTTATTAGGCATTCAGGTTCCTTCTGTGAATTTTGTTTGTATTTTTCACCATTTTACTAAGCTGTTCATCATTTATTCCAGACCTCCCAGCCTGGAGCCTGTCTTTGCACTTTAAACTTCCTTTCCACCCTCCTGGTCCCCCAAGGTGGGGGTGTTCTTGAGGATCACCCCTTACTCTGTGCTCAGGCCACCATGAGTTCCTAGACACAGGCTGCATTTCCCCCACATTTCCCATCTGGATGGGACTGTAGGGCAGGCACATTTCCCAGAGGCAGGGCAGGGCTGTAGGGCATGCATTTGGGATAGAAGCTGCCTCTACTCCCAGGATAGAGCCCAAATTCCCCAGTAAGCCTGCCTGTGCCCAAGGCCTGTTCCCTCAGGTTTAGAGAACTGCTCTCCTGGCTGTGGCTGGTGGCAGCACCCAAGCCATCTGTGTTGTCGATGGGCCCGTTCATGACCTGTTGGACGACCAGATGAGTAGTCTATCCTACTGCCCACTTCCTCATCGCAGGGCTTTGGGGGAAGAAAGCACTAAGCAGTTGAGATGGTCTAAATTTCTTGTCTCACATCCAGTTCGTGTGGAGAACAGAAAGTGAGTGCCATGAGCAAGACTGGGCTTGCAGCTCTTGGAGAGAACCCTGGCACTACGGGCCTAGCAGAAAGGACTGATCCCACTAAAAGCACCTCTGGCCCCTCCTGGCTCTCAGCCTGGGTGGTGCCTACCTCTCACAGAGGTCTGGCCACCTGGCGCTCTACCTGGGGAGCTCTCTGCTGTTGACTGGGAGAATACCCAGGTGGAGATGCGACCCAGCCCTCCACGTCCCACCTGCCTTCTCCCCCTTCCCAGGAACCTTCAGGACAGGGTCACCCAAGTCCAGAGCCTGGGAGCCCCTGGCCACTTCCCCAGCCAGCACTGGGATCTCCAGCCTCCACCACGTCTGGAGATCCCACGTCCCCTGACAGGGGACCATGGAAGGGATTCCCATCTGAACAACAAAACCGCGGAGCAGAGAATCCACATTTCTCAGATCCATCAGAGAATTGCCGTCATACAGCACATGCTGCCCCCAAACCAGAGAGACAGGCAGGTGGACACTGAGAACCACAGCTCACTGGAGCAGAGGCTGCTGCTGGAGCCCCATGGGAAGGAACATGGAAAGGGGAATGAACTGGGGATAGAGGGAAACTCATTTTCATCCAGCTCAGTGGAATCCTCTACTGAAGTCCTGAGAAGCACACACTCAACTGTGAGGAAGACAGCTGCTGGGGGTCAGCTAGGCCCATCTCTTCTCCGAGAACTGACCCCCTCACAGGGATTGCCCTGCCTTTTGCCCCAAGGAAGCGGAGCATTGATTTTGGGATGTAAGACCAGCACCCAAAGCTGCCAGCCAGGGCTGAGTGGGCACCTAGGGAGTAGGGTGGGGACAGAGTGGACAGAACAGAGACACTGACTGCAGTGTGAGAGGCCAGTAGAGATCCAAAGAGATCAGAGACAGGGAGGAAGAGAGACACTCAGAGAGGGACCCAGGAGGGAGAGGAACACTCAGGGACACAGAAGGGACAAGGAGGGAGAGGGACTTACAGATGGACACAGGAGGGACAGGGAGGGAGGGAGATACAGAGATGGACACAGGAAGGACAGGGAAGGAGAGGGACATGGGAGGGACAGGGAGGGAGAGGGACACTCAAAGATGAACACGGGAGAGTCAGGTAGGGAGAGGGACACTCAGAGATGGACATGGGGGAAAAGGAGGGAGAGGGACTTGGGGACTCAGAGATGGACACCGGAGGGACAGGGAGGGAGAGGGACTGAGAGGTGCACTCGGGAAGGACATGGAGGAAGTGTAATTTGGGTGCTCACGGCAGCCCTGCAGGGTTTCAGGGTCCTTCTGTGTTCAAGACAAATATCCCTGTTTCTAAAGGTTAGTCATTTTTGTGTGTTGGAGAAAAAAGCCCTAACTTGAGGTCGCCGTCATGGCCGCTTTGCAGGGCTTTGCTGATTCCCTGGGAATGTCACCTGCTGCTGGTGCTTTTGGAGCGTGTGGCAGTGGGCTTAGTCTTCAGAGGTGGTCTCATTTTGGGGTTCCAGTGGAAGCCGCCAACACCTGAGTGGATGAGAGGTGCAGTTTCCCGTCTTCCCCTCCCCAATAGGATCAGAACCCCTAGGGGAGGAGAGTTGGGGGTGGAGGCTTTTGGGGCCTGTTTGAGAAGGACTGCCCTGAACAATGCCTGAGGTGCATCCTACCTATCCCCCACGTGACAGCTGAGAAAACCAAGGCAGGTGGAAGGTGCCAGAATCTGAAGGTGTGCGTCTCCGCAGCACCATGTCTGACTTTTCGTTAGCAATGGGTTAGGCACCTAAAGAAATGTGGGCTGACGGGCCCACACATGAAGGAGGAGGCACCACCACCCACTCTGCGGGAAGGCGTGGCCATAGGTTCACCCCAGGACACAGAGCCCTGCTGAGCCGGGAGGCAGGACAGTGTGGAGCCCACGCGATCTACACCAGGGCGGCTGGTATGGGAGAGTCCTCGCTCCCTCAGAACAGGAGGACGAGAAGACCTTCCTGCGGATGCACAAGCTGTTGTGATCTGGGAATTTCAGCATTAGAGACTGCGGGTTCCAGGATTGGGGTAAGGAAGGAAAAAGAGAAAAAGGACCCCCAGCCATTGGGGTTCAGTTCAAGGAGCTATCCATCCTCCTGCCAAGAGGTGGGATGCAGGGATCCCTGGGGGTGTGATCAGAGACCCCCTGCCCTAGTCTTGTTGGGAGGGGCCCCTCATGTCACCCCTCACCCCATCCCACCTTGCTTCACCTGCCACGAAGCCCTCCCAGGCCCACACCCTCCCTTCGGGCTCAGAGCCTGGGTTCAGCTTCCTGGGAGGGACGCCTCTCCAGAGGGCACCACCCATCGGTGGGCACAGTAGTGCAGGCTCCAGACCCCAGGCCTGGTCAACAGGTCACTGCTGTGGCCAAACACGATCCTGTGGACTTAGAGGTGGTGATGGACACCGTGTTGAACCCCTGTTAAGCGGAAGGCAGGCAGTGTGTCTGGTGGCCAGAAGGCATTGGGGCAGAAAGTAAACGGTCTGCTTCAGCCTGGATCCACCTGCCACAGGCAGCCTCTCTTGTGTTCAGGATCTTTGTGAGCAACATGGGCCACCAACACCCCACATTTCCCATGTAGTGACAAAAGATTAAAACAAAAGATTAAAAAAAACCTGCCATCCTTTATTTTTGGGACACAGAAGGGACAAGGAGGGAGAGGGACTTAGAGATGGACACAGGAGGGACAGGGAGGGAGGGAGACACAGAGGACTGGGCTCTGGTGGACTCCACAGGGCCCAGGGAGCAGGCTGGGCTTAGGTTGGGTCCCTGGGAGGGTCTCCTCAGAGGGGAGAGGGCCCTGGAGACACAGATGAGAAAGGAGAGTGGGGACCCTGGGGGCTAGATCTTAAAGGCCATGGTCTGCTGTTTGGAGTTTATCCCAAATGTCTGAAAGCAGAAGAGAGGAGCAGGGCAGGGGCCAGACCCCAAGGAAGGGCACTGGGAGATAGGGACACCACAACCCTACTTGGCCGCTGAGAGCAGAGCCACCCTCAGTCCCACCACTGCAGCTCTGTGCAGGCCCAGGCCACCTCTCCCCTCCCCTGATCCTAACCCCTTTCTCCCCTGCTCCTCTTCCATCTCCTTCCTTTTCTCCTTTTCATAGGCACATGGCTTGGCTCACCACATGTGATTCCCCAAGGATCCCCAGGCAGGATCTCCTGCTCCACCAGGACATGTGAAGGCAGGTGCCACAGGCAAGGTGGAGGCCTGGGCGCAGGTGTACATGGGGTGGCAGGCCCCACAAAAGTACCCCTTGGCCACTAGATAAAGGGGGTGTGACCCCAGGAGCTAAGAACTTCCTCAAGGCCTGTTCTCAAAGGGGTGTGTTGTGACCCTCGCCATCCCCTGCTCACCTCGCCCAGCCCTCACTGTCACTTCCGCACTGAGCAAGGTGGAGCACAGCTGGGCTCTCCCTGACTGCTTGCCCAGAGCCAAGGCTACCACAGGAAGGTTAGGGAGGGGGCCTGGCCTCCCCGTGCCTCAGTTTCTTCAGCTGCAAAATGACCAACATTGAGTGGGAAGAACCCCAGCATTGAGCATCCAAAGGCACTGGCAGGCTCCCTGGGGGTCCCACCCCATGAGGGTATCAGCGTTCTTGGGAGTACCACCTGTCTCTGGCCTCCAGTGAATGGCCTCCTGCCACCTAGGGCCTGCCGACCAGGGGTGAGCAACTGAACCCAGGATCACCTGCCCTCAACCCCCACCCCTCTGACCGCCCCCTGAGCCCACTGCCCACCTCTGCTGAATGATCACACTCTCCCCCACCCAATGCAGCACACAGACCTGGACACACGTCAATGGCCCCTCCTTCAGGACCCCTGCTGCCCATGGACAAGACCTGGCCTGGCCCCTAACCCAACCCCTCTCTTCCCCTACCCTTTCTGATTCCCTCCCCTACCCATCGTCACTGTTTACTACACTGCCCTCACCTGAGGAGGGGTGTTGGGAAACCCCCACACACTTTAAATTATTTTAAGTGTGATAAAATACACATAACATAAAATTTATCATTTTAACAATTTCAAGTGGGCAAGCTCTGTGGCATTAAGTACATTCACATGGTTGTGCAACTATCACCACCTTCCAGCTCCAGAAGTTTTTCATCTTCCCAAACTGAAACTCCACAGCCATTAAAATTTTGAGTTGTTGCTGGCATTGAAAAAAACAAGAGATTTTACATAACGACCCAGTTTCTGAGCTCTTTTGAAAAAGTGAAGAGTCCAGGAAGTGCTGGGTGGGATCCTTCTAGGGACAGCCTCAGCTGTAGCAGGTAGGCAGGGCTGAGCACCACAGTCCTCACCACTCCCCACTTCATACCACAGCTCCCCCACATAGGGAAATTCAGGGCAGAGAGGACCCACTGCCCTAGAGGCAGCATCCCCTGGCAGATCAGTTGTCAGCCTGGTCAGCCTGGCTGCAACATTGCACTGGGAGGAACTGGAGACCGAGCAAGGGAAGCTACCAGGGTCCAGAGGGAGAATGGAGTCAGACTGCCTTGGCAGAGGGAACAGCCCAGGTGGAATCCACGAGCAGGTACGTGCATGCGTGAGGATCCAGGATATAGGGCCTTGAATGGCAAACTAAGAGGTGTGGATAGATTTGTGGTCAGTTGAAGATGTGGAGAGCCCTCACAGGGGAGGGCAGGGTCTTGAATTTAGCACCATGGCAGAGCAAGGGGTGGAGTCAGAGGCAGAGACAGGAGATGCGTTAGTAGGGAGGGCGGCCTGGGTGCTCCTCACCTTTAGCTGCTTTCTCTCATAACCCTCTTGTCCACCGAGAAAGGCTGAAGCGATGCCCAGGACGAAGGCACTGTCTGAGGCCTGCCTTCACAGGCCACCCAGGTTATCTTCCACACATGAACAAACATAAGCCTAGATGGATTTCTGGGATTAATTTTTAACTTCTTATTTTTCAGAATAAATTTTAATATATAAAGTACATTTTGATGTACAAACATCATAAAAGATGAAAGAACACTGTCACACAATACTGTCCTTTTAGCAAAATGGGATGGTCCAGGATCATCTTGTGAAATATTGTGTGATGAAGTCCTTCATGCTGAATGATTCACTGAATGAGAATGTCATATTTCCTTTTTGAAATTAGAAATAAATTGTTCATCGTTAATTCTTGAGTTCAAGAAAAATTATCTGGGATGTTATCATTTGAAGACTCATTCTAAGATTTCCCTTATACTTTCATTTTCATCACTATCATTAGAGAGTGCTGCTGTCTTTCTGTGTCATCTTCTGAATTGCCTAATAATAGTGAATGTCATTCTCTGCAAATTTTCTAATCTTTGCTGATATAGGCAGCAAATGAAAAATTCTGAATCCTCAACTGTGTTCAATGAAAGCTAAATGTGGCTATCAGCTGTCTTCATTTCTATCTTCTCTTTTCTCCTCTTGGTCTTCCTCCTTCTTTTATGAATACAGAAGTTAAACTTTTTAAATCCACATAGAACATCACAATAATGTACCTAGAAAATACTAACAAATCTACCCAAACAGTGTGATAATATATATATAACATAAAAACATAAAATTTACCATTAGAAGCTCTGTGGCATTAAATATGTTCACGTGATTGTATAACCATCACCACCACCGTCCAGCTCCAGAACTTTTTCATCTTCCCAAACTGAAACTCCATATTCATTAAAATTTTATTGCTACATTAATAAGTGAATTTAGTAAGTTTGAAGAATACAAGATCAATGTACAAAACCAAATGCATTTCTGTATACTAGCAACAAACAAGTGGAAAATAAAAATTTAAATGCCATTTACCATAGCATCAAAAGTGAAAAATACTTAGGAATTAATTTAACCAAGCATGTATAGGACCTGTATACTAAAAACCACAAAAAATACCTACCTAAGGAAATTAAATAAGACTTTTTAAAAATGGAGAGATATATCATATTTGTGAATTGGAAGACTTAATATTGTTAAGCTGTCAATTCTCCCCAAAGTGATATATAGATTCAATATAATCCCAATAAAATTTTCAGCAGGGTTTTTTTCCCCCTTTGATAGGAGACTTTTTATTACAGATTCATCTCGCTGCTCATAATTTGTTTATTCAGGTTTTCTACCTTCATATTGGGTCAATATTGGTAGGTTGTATCTGCCCAGGAATTTATCCATTTCTGCTAGGTTTTCTAATTTGTTGGCATACAGCTGTTTGTAATAGCCTCTGATGATCCTTTGCATTTCTGTGGTGTCAGTTGCAATGTCTCTTTTTTATTTCTAATTTTATTTATTTGGGTCTTTCCTTTATTTTTCTTTGTCTAGCTAATGGTTTGTCAATTTTGTTTATCTTTTCAAAAAACAAATTTTTATTTTGTTGATCTTTTTTTTTTTTTGTCTTAATTTCAATGATTTCTGCTATGACATTTATCATTTCTTTTCTTGGACTAATTTGGGTTTGGTTTGTTCTTGCTTTTCTAGTTCCTTGAGATGCATCAATAGGTTGTTTTCTGGAAGGCATTTATTGTATAAGTTTCCCTGCTAATACTGCTTTTGCTATGTCCCATAGGTTTTGGTATGTTGTGTTTCTTTTTTTTTTTTTTTTTTTTTTTTTGAGACGGAGTCTCGCTCTGTCGCCCAGGCTGGAGTGCAGTGGCCAGATCTCAGCTCACTGCAAGCTCCGCCTCCCGGGTTTACGCCATTCTCCTGCCTCAGCCTCCCGAGTAGCTGGGACTACAGGCGCCCGCCACCTCGCCCGGCTAGTTTTTTGTATTTTTTAGTAGAGACGGGGTTTCACCGGGTTAGCCAGGATGGTCTCGATCTCCTGACCTCGTGATCCGCCCATCTCGGCCTCCCAAAGTGCTGGGATTACAGGCTTGAGCCACCGCGCCCGGCCGGTATGTTGTGTTTCTATTTTCATTTGTTTCAAGAACATTTTTAGTTTTATTCTTAATTTCTTCCTTGATCCATTGATCATTCAGGAACCTGTTGTTTAATTTCCATGTATTTGTACAATTTTGAAACTTCCTCTTATTATTGATTTCTAGTTTTATTTTATTGTGGTCAGAAAAGATACTTGATATAATTTCAATTCTTTTAAAATGGTTGAGACTTGTTTTGTGACCTAACATGTAGTCTGTCATGAAGAATGTTCCATGTACTGATGAAAAGAATGAGTATTCTGCAACAGTTGGAATAAATGTTCTGTAAGTGTGAGGTTCATTTGGTCTAAAGTGCAGTTTAAATCCAGTGTTTGTTGATTTTCCATCTAGATGATCTATCCAGTGCTGACAGTAGGGTGTTGAAATCCCCAACTATTATTATATTGGAATATATCTCTCCCTTTAGAGCTAATATTTGCTTTATATATCTGAGTGTTCTGGTGTTGGGTGCATATATATTTACAATTGTTTTATCTTCTTGCTGAATTGTTCCCTTAATCATTATTTAGTGACCTTCTTTGTCACTTTTTACAGTTTTTGACTAAAGTCTGTTTAATCTGATACAAGTATAGATATTTCTGCTCACATTTGGTTTCCATATGCGTGGAATGTTTGTTTTTTTTCTTTCATCCCTTCACTTTCAGTCTATTTATGTCTTTACAGATAAAGTGAGTTTGAGTTTCTTGTTGGCAGCATATAATTGAATCACTTAAAAAATCTATTCAGCCAGTCTGTATCTTTTAAGTAGGAAATTTAATTGTTTACGTTCAAGGTTTATTATTGATAGGAGAGGACTTCTATCATTTTGTTAGCTGTTTTGTGGTTATTTTGCATTTCCTTTATTTTTCTCTGAACTCTGCTTCATTGTGGTTTGGTGGTTTTCTGTAGTGACTTGGTGCTCTTCTCTTACTGTTTTTAGAATTCTCTCTTTGTCTTTGACTCTTGACAGTTTGACTATAATATCCCTTGAGAAGTACTTTTTTGGGTTGAATCTATCTGGGAATACTTGAGCTTCCTGGATCTGGATGTTCATATCTCTCCCAGACTTGAGAATTTCTCAACTATTATTTCATTAAATAGGTTTTCTATACCTTTTCCCTTCTCTTCTCCTTCTGAAATTTCCATAATATAAATATTTGTTTGCTTAATGGTACCCCATAAGTCTCATAGGCTTTATTCATTCTTATTTCTCTGTTGTCCCCCTCTGACTGGGTACTTTCAAATGACTTGTCTTCAAGTTCAGTGGTTCTTTCTTCTGCTTGATCAAGTCTGCTGTTGAAGCTCTCTACTGTATTTTTTATTTCATTCACTGCATTCTTTAGTTGTAGGGTTTCCATTTGGTTCTTTTTTTATAATTTATATGTCTTTGTTTAATTTCTCATTCATATTGTAAATTGGTTTCCTCATTTTGTTGAATTGTCTATCTATATTTTCTTGTATTTTGTTGAGTTTCCTTAAGATCATTATTTTGAATTTGGCAATTATTTGATTTTTTTATTGGGGTTTATAGAGAGTTATTATGTACCTTTGGCAGTGCCATATTTCCTTGCTTTTTCATGTTTCTTGTGTTCCTGCACTGATGTTTGTGCATCTATTAGGACAATAGCCACTTCCAAACTTTCTAGAGTGACTCATAGAGAAAGACTTCAACTTGCAGTTGGGTTTTAGTGGGCTGGCTGGAGAGGATGTGGTGACTCTGTTTCCAGACAGATGCAGTGATATCGTTTTCTGTGTGGAATGAAGTCTTCTTCAGCTTCATTCAATGCCAGCAGTAACTATAGACACCTCAGTGGCCTAGGCTGTAGAAGTTTGTGGCAGCAGTGTAGGATGTTAATATCCTCAGTGTCAAGAGCTTTTGGGATCCTATTCTCATTTTTTTTTCCCACAGTGGGGGTACCTATCTGAGGGGTTCTCCTTTGCTATCAGGTCTCACACAGCCTACAAGCAGCTGCAGTGGTACTGATTCCAGCTGCAGTACTCAGAGTGGCTATGGGGCTGGGGTCTTATGCTCGGCATCTGTGAACCTACTATGGCACCTGTGCCTTGTGCTATGTGGCAGGGTTTGGTGTAGGTTGCCCACAGAGCCAGTATCTGTGACTCTGTGGCAACCCCTAGCTGCTTGGGCCCAGGGGCTGGGTTATAGCTGTGATTCTACTCCTGGGGACAAAGCATAGCACTAGCCTGACTCCTGGGAAGAAGGGCTGCTTTGCAAATTTGAGCCTGAGGAGCAGAATATGGCTGCAATTCAAGAACCTGGGCCAATAGAGCTTATTGGCAACTCAGGTCCCAAAGGATGAGGCATCGTGTAGTGGTGACTCTAGACCCTGGGATGGTGGGGCTTAGTAGTATCCTAGACTCTGTGACCCCAGAATGCCAGAGCACAGCTGTCATTTGGGCCTTGGGGTGGCGGGGGACAGGAAACAAAATAGCAATGACTCCACTCCTGGGGAGAGGGGTGTCTCAGCAGCTCAAACTCTAGGGGGCTAGTCCAGCTCCAGGGAAGTGGAGTACTTGAGTTTTTTGGCCTGGGGATGGGGAGTGGGGACGTGTCTCAGTTCAGCCACTGCTCTGTTTCTCTGGGACCCGGGGTACTACATAAGCTCAGCCCTGGGATGTAAAATGGCTCAGCTTAGCCAGGGCACTGATTCCCCAGGGGATGATATGCCACTTCAGCTCAGGCCTGGGGGATATGACTATTCTGGGAGGCCCAGGCACCATTTCCTGGGAGGCAGGATGCTGCTTCAACTTAGGCACGAGGAAGGTGTGATTGCTCTGAATGGCCAAGACACTTTTTCCAGGAGAGAGGGTAGTGCTTCAGCTCCGGCCTGGGGTAGGGAGGGGTAGGTAGAGCAGCTCCCCCTCTGCTTGATCCCATGGGAAAGGGTATAACAGCTGTTTGCAGCTCAGCTTGTGGATGTTGGGCTACTAGGCTGGGGTGGTTCAGCGATGACTTAGCTTCAGGGATGAAGGGGAGCTGTGGCTACTCACCCCCTGAGTAAGACACTCTAGCTGTAGTTGCAATTCCAAGATGGTGTAGCACAGTAGCTACATGGGCCACAGGGGGTGGGGCACAGTGTCAGCTCCTCCTTTGGAGGGAGCATAGGTATGTGGACTGGAGGCAGCTCCCTCAGTTGGGCTGAGTCCTTATAAAGACTGCAGGGCACCCCACTGATGAGGTCTGTGTGTGTTCAAGGTGTTGGTGGGGGTTGCTGGGATCCTCTTGCTTACCTTCTTGCTGTAGGAAGAAGTTCCTCCTGGTTCCCAGATGATCCTGGTTTGGGGATGGGGTAAGGTCCAGCATTTCTTCCTTTCTTTATTTGGCTATCCCAAGTTTCTGTGCTCACCAGGGTTTCTGTTACTTCTCTGATGCACTCCAGTGCTCTCTCTGTTTTTTGTTTGTTTGTTTTTGTTGTTTCATTAAAATGTTGCTACTCTGGCTTTCTTTGTGAAGGGGACAAGTGCTAGGAACTTCTAGTCGGCCATCCTGCTGATGTCACCATTTATTTTGCACTTGATCTTAGCCAAAAGGCCAAGAAGCAATTGTCACCACTTATTTTGAAACAATTACAGAGTCACAGGAAGTTGTGAAGAAATATCTCATGCACCCTTCACCCAGACTACCCCAATGGAAACATTTTGTGAAGCCACAGCACAGCATCAAAGCCAGAAGATTGACATTGTGAAGCCACAGCACAGCATCAAAGCCAGAAGATTGACATCAGTACCATTTACAGAGCTTATTCTGATTCCACCAATTCTACATACATTCGTGTGTGTGTGCATGTGTGCTTGTAGCTGTATGCAATTTCATCACATGTAATTTTATAAAACTGCTACCACTATCAAGATGTAGAACTATTTGGTAGCCAAAAGGTTCCCTTGTGCTGCCTCTTTATAGGCACAGCCCCCCATCCCTAACCCCTAGAAACCACTGATCTGACCTCCTTGGCTATAATTACATTGTTTCATGAATGTTATATAAATTGAATTATGCAGTGTTTATCTTTTTGAGATTGGCTTTTTCATTCACCATAATTTCCTTGAGGTCCATTCAAGTGGCTGTGTGTATCATAGTTTCTTTTTATAGTTGAATAATATGCCATAGTACATGGATGAACCACAATTTGTTTAATAGCCCACCCATTGAAGGACATTTGAATAGTTTCCAATTTTTGTCTATTACAAATAAAACTGCTGTGAATATCCATATATAGAGTTTTTAAATTGAACGTACAATTTCTTTTTTTTTAGGATAAATAGGAGTGCAATTGCTGGGTCATATGTTTAAGTATATGTTTAACTTTATAGAAAATTGTCAAAATTTTTCTGAGTGCCTCTGCCATTTTACATTCCAGCTAGCAGTATGTGAGCTCCAGTTTCTCTTCATCCTTGCTCACATTTGGTATTGTGTTAGGCAGAAAAATGGCTCCCACAAAAGTCCACATCCTAATCCTCCGGACCTTGTGAAATAAGTTATGCAAGGGAGAATTTTGGTTGCAGATGGAATTAAGAGTGCTAATTAGTTGACCTTAAGAAAAGATTATTCTGGATTATCTAGGTGGACCCAATATAATCACAATAATCCTTTAAATGTGGAAGAGGGAGGCAAAAGAGTGATGTGAAGTGAAAAAGACTCAACCAAGCAGCTGCTGCTGGCTTTGAAGGATGATAGCCACAAGCCTCGTTAAACTCATTTTGGACTTCTGACCTCCAGAACTGTAAGATAATAAATCTGTGGTGTTTTAAGTCACAAAATTTGTAGTGATTTATTACAGTAACAGTATGAAACTATTATAGGTACTGTCAGTATTTTTTTTTTTTTGAGATAGAATCTCACTCTGTTGCCCAGGCTGGAGTGCAGTGGCACGATCTTGGCTCACTTTAAGCTCCACCTGCCAGATTCACGCCATTCTCCTGCTGCAGCCTCCCGAGTAGCTGGGACCACAGGTGCCTGCCACCATGGCCGGCTAATTTTTCATATTTTTAGTAGAGACAGGGTTTCACCGTGTTAGCCAGGATGGACTCTATCTCCTGACCTCGTGATCCACCCGCCTCAGCCTCCCAAAGTGCTGGGATTACAGGCATGAGCCACCGCACCCGGCCAGTATTTTTTATTTTGACTGTTCTAACAGGTGTGTGGTGATATCTTATTGTGTGATTTAATTTGCATTTTTCCAGTGGCTAATGATGTTGAGCATCTTGTCATGTGCTTTTTGCCATATGTATATTTTCCTTGGTGAAATGTTGTGTCAAGTCTTTTGCCCATTAAATGTCAAGTTTTGAGCATTCTTTATGTATTCTAGATAAAAGTCCTTTGTTGGATATGTGATTTACAAATATTTTCTCCCGGTCTATAATTAGTTTTTTCATCCTCTTAATGTAGTCTTTTTCAGAACAATAGTTTTTAATGTTGGTGAGGTCCAGTATATCATATTTTCTTTTTATTCATAAAGCTTTGGTGTTAGGTCTAAAAATATCTTTGATTAGTCCTAGATCTCACAGTTTTCCTCCTATTTTTTCTAGAAGTTTTATAGCTTATGTTTTACATTAAGTCCATGATCCATTTTGAGTTTTTTTATAAAGTGTGAGGTTTATTTATTTATTTATTTGGCTTATGAATGTCCAGTTGTTCCAGGAGCATTTGTTGAAAAAGCTATCTTTTCTCCACTAAACCACTTTTGCTCCTTCATCAAATATTAATTATTTTATTATTTAATTATTAATTAAATGTTTGTGTGGGTCTATTTCTGGGATCTCTGTTCTATTTCATTAATCTATGTGTCTGCTCCTCTACCAATACCACACTGTCTTCATTTCTGTGGCTATATAGTAAGCCTTGACATCATGAATTTTCTTCTTTTTCATACATGTTTTGGCTATTCTAGTGTCTTTCCCTTTCCATATAAATTTTAGAATAAGCTTGTCTATGTCTACAAAAAATCTTCCTGAGATTTGGGTAAGAAATGCATTAAACCAGCTAGGCATGGTGGCTCATGCCTGTAATCACAGCACTTTGGGAGGCCAAGGCAGGAGGATCATTCTTGACCAGGAGTGTGAGACCATCCTGGGCAACATGGCGAAACCTTGTCTCTACAAAAAATACAAAAAATTAGGCGGGCATGATGGCAAGAGCCTGTAGTACCAGCTACTCAGGAGGCTGAGGTGGGAGGATTACTTGACCCCAGAAGGTCAAGGTCACAGTGAGCCATGATTGTGCCACTGCACTCCAGCCTGGGGGTGACAGAACAAGACCCTATCTCAAAAAAAGAAAAAAAAAAAAGATTTGCATTAAACCTGTAAATCAACTAGGAAGAATTTTCATCTGGAAGATTGAGTCTTCCAGATTGAGTCTTCCAATCTACAACTATGGTATATTAGATCTTTTTTGATTTTGTTCATCAGCATTCTATAATATAATTTTATTATGTAGATTCAGTACAGGTTTTGTTAGATTTATAGCTAAATATTTCATGTTCTTTGGGTCAATTGTATATGTTTATATATATATATATATATATATATATTTTTTTTTTTTTTTTTTTTTTGAGACGGAGTCTCGCTCTGTCGCCCGGGCTGGAGTGCAGTGGCCGGATCTCAGCTCACTGCAAGCTCCGCCTCCCGGGTTTACGCCATTCTCCTGCCTCAGCCTCCCGAATAGCTGGGACTACAGGCGCCCGCCACCTCGCCCGGCTAGTTTTTTGTATTTTTTTTAGTAGAGACGGGGTTTCACCGTGTTAGCCAGGATGGTCTCGATCTCCTGACCTCGTGATCCGCCCGCCTCGGCCTCCCAGAGTGCTGGGATTACAGGCTTGAGCCACCGCGCCCGGCCATGTTTATATATTTTTAATATATATTTCCTCTTGTTCATTGTCAGTTTATAGAAGTGAAATAGACTTGTGTGTTGATCTTGTATCCTGTGACCTTACTAAGCTCATTAGCTCTAGTAATTTTTTTTTTTAGTTTCCTCGGGATTTTATTTTCTATGTAATTAATCATGTCACCTGCAAAGAGAACAGTTTTATGTTTTCCTTTCTACTCTTGATACCGTTTATATATTTTTATTTTCTGATTGCAGGGGCTAGAACTTCCAGTACTATGTTGGAAAAGAGTGGTCAGAGCAGATTCCCTTCACTTGTTCCAGAACTTAGAGGGAAAGCACTCAGTTTGTCACCATTAGGTACAATGCTTACAGAAGGTTTTTGATAGATGCTCTTTGTGACACTGAGGAAATTTATCTCCCTTCCTAGTGTGCTGAGAGTTGTTTTTTTGTTTTTGTTTTGTTTTGTTTGTTTTGAGACGGAGTCTCGTTCTGTAGCCAGGCTAGAGTACAGCGGTGCGATCTTGGCTCACTGCAGCCTCCACCTCCTGGGTTCCAGCAATTCTCTTGCCTCAGCCTCCCAAGTAGCTGGGACTACAAGCATGTGCCACCACGCCCAGCTAATTTTTGTAGTTTTAGTAGAGATGGTCTCGATCTCTTGACTTCATGATCCACCCACCTCAGCCTCCCAAAGTGCTGGGATTACAGGTGTGAGCCACCGTGCCAGGCCCAAGAGTTTTTTTTTTTTTAAATCATAAATAGATGCTGAATTTTGTCAACTGTTTGTTCTGGATCAGTTTATATGATCATATGATTTTTTTCTTTTGCCTGTTGATACGGTGGATTACGACTGATGGATTTATTTTTTGAGACGGAGTCTCTCTGTGTCACCCAGGCTGGGGTGCAGTGGTATGATCTCGGCTGACTGCAACCTTTGCCTCCCAGGTTCAAGCAATTCTCCTGCCTCAGCTTCCCGAGTATCTGAGACTACAGGTGCACCGCCACGCCTGACTAATTTTTTGTATTTTTAGTAGAGATGGGGTTTCACTGTGTTAGCCAGGATGGTTTAGATCTCCTGACCTTGTGATCCGACCACCGTGGCCTCCCAAAGTGCCAGGATTACAGGCGTGAGTCACCACGCCTGGCCCAATTTATTTTTAAATAGTGAACTAGCCTTGCTTACCAAGAAGAAATCCCATTTAGTCTACACATTGTTGTATTCAATGTGTTAGTATTTTGTTGAAGTTTTTTTGTGTGTCAAAGTTCATGAGAGATTGTGTAATTTCCTTGTTTTATGCTCTTTTTTTTTTCTTTTGAGACGAGGTCTCACTTTGTTACCAAGACTGGAGTGCAGTGGTGCAAACATGGCTCACTGCAGCCTTGACCTCCTGGGCTCAAGTGATCCTCCTGCCTCAGCACCCCCGCAAGTAGCTGGGACTACAGGCACACACCACCACACCTAGCTAATTTTTGTATTTTTTGTAGAGACAGGGTTTCGCCATGTTGCCCAAGCTGGTCTTGAACTCCTGGTCTCAAACAATCTGCCTGCCTCAACCTTCCAAAGTGCCGGGATTATAGGCATGAGTTACCATGCCCAGCCTATGCTATCTTTTTTTTTTTTTTGGTTTGATATCAGGGTAATCCTGGCCTCATCTGTTCTAATAGCCCCTGTTTCACTCCTGATATTGGTAATTTGTGTCTTCTCTCTTTTTATCTTTATCAGTCTTGCTCTAGGTTTATAAATTTTGTTGATTTTTTGAAGAATTTGGTTTTCTTTGTTTTATTAATTTTCCTTATAGTTTTCCTGTTTTCAATTTCATTGATTTCTGCTCTTATTATTTGTAGTTCCTTCTTTCTGTTTGCTTGGGGTTTATTTTGTTCTTCTTTTTCTAGTTTTTTGAGGCAGCAACTGAGATTATTGATTTGAGACATTTCTTCTTTTCTAATGAAGTGCAGTGCTATGAATTTCCCTCTCAACACTGTTTTAACTGCATAAAACAAATTTTGATTTTTTCCATTGATCACTAAGTATCTTTTAATTTTCTTTGGGATTATCTCTTTGACCCATGGATTGATTATCAGAAGTGTATTTTTAATTTCCAAGCAAGTGTTTGGAGGTTTTTCTGTTGTTTTCTCTTATTGATGTCTATTTTAATTCTATTATTGTCAGAGTGCATACTCTATGTGATTTCAGTTCTTTAAATTTAAGGTTTGTTTTATGACCCAGGATATGGTCTATCTTAGTGAGTGTCAAGGGACACTTAAAAAGAATGTGTATTCGTCTCTTGTTAGGTGGAGGAAGTGTTCTATAAATATTAATTAGATCCTGTTGGTTAATGATGTTGTTTAGTTCTTCTATATCCTTGTTCATTCTTTATTTATTAGTTTTATCAACTGCTGAGAGTGGGGTTCTTGAAGTCCCCAACTATAATTGTTGTTATGGTTTGCATGTTTGTGTCCCCTCCAAAATTTATGTTGGAGCTTAAACCCCAATGTGATAATATTAAGAAGAAGAGCCTTTGGGAGGTGATTGCATCATGAGGGCAAATCCCTCATGAATGGAATTAGCAACTTTATAAAAGGGCCAGAGGAAACTAGATAGGCCCTTTTTGTCCTACTGCCCTTTGCCATGTGAGAACACAGCATTTGCCCCTTCTGCCATGTGAGAATGCAAAAAGAAACCCCTCACCAGACACCTGATGCCAGTGCTTGGATCTTGGGCTTCCCAGCCTTTAGAACTGTAATAAATAAATTTCTTTTGTTTATAAATTACCCAGAATGAGTTTTTATTATACCAGCACAAATGGACTAAGACAATTGTGGAGTTGCTTATTTCTCCTTTCAGCTATACCAGTTTCAATTTATGTATTTTGAAGCTCTATTATTTGGTGCATATACATTTAGTATTGCTATACCTTCTTGGTGGATTGATCTTGTTATCATTAAATAACATCTGTTTACCCGATGGCCAAGATGGCTGACTAGAAGCAGCTAGTGTGTGTTGCTCTTATGGAGAGGAATGGAAGGGGCAAGTAAATACAACACCTTCAACTGAAACATCCAGGTACATGCATTGGGACTAATCAAGGAAACCACTCAACCAATGGAGAATGGAGAAAAGCAATGCAGGATAATGGCCCACTGGGGAGTGACATGGAGTTGGGGGAACCTCCCCAACCTAGGGAAGCAGTTAGTGAATATGCAACCCTGGGAACCCACACTTCTCCCATGGATCTTTCCAACCCTGGAGTCAGGAGATCCCCTCATGAACTCACTCCACCAGGGCCTTCAGTCTGACACACAGAGCTACATGGAATCTCAGCAGAGCAGCCACTCAGGCACATGCAGAGACCCCGGGAACCTTAGATACCTGGATTTTCTGGGCTCCCCAGCAAAAGCAGCTGCAATTCCAGCAAAATGGGAGGTTAGACTCCCATACATATCCCTAGGAAAGGGTCTAAATCCAGGGAGCTGAGCAATGACAGTCTGCAGGCCCCATTTCCACCATTTCCATGGCACTTCACAGGATAAGACCCACTGGCTTAGGACTCCAGCCAGCCACCTATAGCAGTGTTACACCTCCCTAAGATGGAGCTCCCAGGGGGAGGGGGAGGCCGCCATCTTTGCTGTTTGGCCAACTTAGCCATTCTAGCCTTCAGACTTTGGAGGGTCCAAGGCAACTGTGGGCTAAAGCAGATCCCCAGCACAGCACAGTGGCTCTATGAAAACATGCCAGACTGCTTTTTTAAAACAGGTCCCTGATCCCATCCTCACTGGAGTCTCCAGCTCCCATCCTCACTGGGGTCTCCAGCTATCCTCACCAGTGTCCCTTGGCTATCAGAGGTTTCCAATCTCCCTGAGATGGAGCTCCCAGAGGGAGGGCCAGGCCTCCATCTTTACTGTTTGGGTGACTTAGCCATTCTGCCCTTTGGGCTTTGGAGAATGCAAGGTGACTGGGGGCTGAAGTGGATTCCCAGCACAGCACAGCTGCTCTATGAAGACATGGCCAGACTGCTTTTTAAAGCTGGTCTTTGATCCCATTCCTCCTCACTGGGTGGGTTTCCCAACCAGGGTCTCCAGCCACCTCCAACAGGTGTGTTTGGGCTGACAAGTCCATACCTGTCTGAAACAGAGCTTCCAGAAGGAGGGGCAGGCTGCCATCTTTGCTGTTTCACAGCCTTCACTGTTGATACTAGAAAATCTGAGGTACCTAGGGACTGGAGCAGACCTCCAGTGTATTGCTTTTCCTATGGAAAAGTGGCCAGACTGTTACGTGGATGCTTGTTCCCACAGCTTCTCACTGGGCAGGTCCTCAAGGCCTGGGCCTCTAGCCACCCCTTGCTGGGGCTATCAAATCAGTGGAAGCTCTGCAATTTCCTAGACAGAGGCCCCAGGGGCAACTGAAAGCCTCTCTGCCACTGCCTCTGTAGTGGAACTGCCCTTGCCACCCCCAAACTAACTAAAGAGTAAAACCATAAGTGCTTTATCCACACCTCTAACAAGGTACAGTTGACCCAAGGAGAAGAGGCCAGTCTGTCTCCCATGGGTTCCACCTCCCCACCTCCACTCATCACCAGACAGGGAACCCCCAACTTGGGACCATAGCACAGACCCTCCATACTGGGATGATTGCACTGAGTGACTGCTGACCTGCATCTCTCTGGGGTGGAGTCCCCAGGAAACAAGCAAAAGACCCTTGGCCACAACCACTACTAAGATCCCTTCCTCTGCTGCCTCCAAGTAGGGGGAAGAACATAAATGCTGAGATTGCCCCAGAGCTGCAGCAGGCAGCCCAGGAGTGCCAAGCCATGATCCAGCACTCAGAGGGGAAAGAAACCCATGCTTTCAGAGCATTGAAACTATGAGGAAACAGGGGAGCCACATAACCCAGCAAGTGTCTACCAACTGAGCAGTACACCTAAGCACCATCTACTGGATCACACCAAAGCTTCAACACCAAAATACCTCACTAACATACCTCCTGTGAAACCAAGAACAAGAAGTCAGCTTCAAATAAAGACCCTGCACAAAGCCTCGGCCCTGTGAAAACATCCAGAAAAGAAGTCTATTGACTACTCAATCTACACTACAGCTAAAAGAACACCCACACATAGAGATGAGAAAGAACCAATGCAAGAACTGTGGCAACTCAAATGGCCAGAGTGTCATATGTCCTCCAAACAACTGCACCAGGTCTCCAACATGAGTTCTTAGCCAGGCTGAGCTGGCTGAAATGGCAGAAATATAGTTCAGAATATGGCTAGGAATGAAGCTCATTGAGATTCAAGAGAACGGCAAAACCCAATCCAAGGAAACTAAGAATCACAATAAAATGATACAGGAGCTGAAGGATGAAATAGATAGGAGTGTAACACATGACAGAGCTGAAAAAACACAAGAATTTCGCAACGCAACCACAAGTATTAACAGCAGAATAGACCAAACTGAAGAAAGAATCTCAGAACTCAAAGAATAGCTGTCTGAAATAAGATAGACAAAAATAAACAGGAATGAAGAGGAATGAACAAAACCTCCAAAAAGCATGGGATTATGTAAAGAGGCCAAATCTATGAATCATTGGCATCCCTGAAAGGGAGGAGGAGAAAGCAAACAACTTGGAAAACATATTTCAAGATATCACCCATGACAATGTCCCCAACCTTGATTGAGATGTCAACAGTCAAATTCAGGAAATACAGGAAACTTGCAAGATTCTACACAAGAACATCATGCCAAGACACATAATCATCAGATTTTCCAAGGTCAAAATGAAAGAATGCTGAGGGCAGCTAGAGAGAAGGGACAGGTCACCCACAAAGGGAACCCCATCAGGCTAACAGTGGACCTCTTAGCTGAATCCCTACAAGCCAGAAAAGATTGGGGGCCTATATTCAACATTCTTAAAGAAAAACATCTTCAACCAAGAATTTCATATCCAGCCAAACTAAACTTCCTAAGCAAAGGAGAAATAAGATTCTTTCAGATAAGCAAATGTTGAAGGGATTAATTACCAGCAGACCTTCCTTATAAGAGAACTTGAAAGGAGCACCATATATAGAATGGAAAGACCACTACCAGCCAATACAAAAACACACTTAAATACACAGACCAGTGACAGTATAAAGCAACCACACAAACAAGCCAGCATAACAGCCAGCTAATAACACAATGACAGGATCAAATCCACACATATCAATACCAACCTTAAATGTAAATGGACTAAATGTCCCACTTCTCTTAAAAGGCACAGAGTGGCAAGCTGGATAAAAAAGCAAGACCCAATGGAATGCTGTCTTCAAGAGGCCTATACCACACGTAATGACTCCCATAGGCTCAAAATAAAGGGATGGAGTAAATTCTACCAAGCACATAGAAAACAGAAAAAAGCAGGGGTTGCAATCCTAATTTCAGACAAAACAGACTAAACCAACAAAGATCAAAAAAGACAAAGAAGGGCATTACATAATGATAAAGGGTTCAATTAACTAAGAAGACGTAACTATCCTAAATGTATATGCACCCAACATAGGAGCACATAGATTCATGAAGCAATTTCTTAAGACCTCCAGAGACATAGACTCCCACACAATAATAGTGGGAGACTTCAACACTCCACTGACAGTATTAGACACATCATCGAAGCAGAAAATTAACAAAGATATTCAGGACGTAAACTTAACATTGGACCAAATGGATCTGATAGACCTCTGCAGAACTCTACACACACACACACACACCACACCACACCACAACAGGACCAAGTGTGGTGGCTCACGCCTGTAATCCCAGCACTTTGGGAGGCCAAGGTGGGTGGATCACGAGGTCAGGAGTTCAAGACTGGCCTGGCCGAGATGATGAGACCCAGTCTCTACTAAAAATACAAAAATTAGCCGGGCGTGGTGGCAGGTGCCTGTAATCTCAGCTACTTGGGAGGCTGAGGCAGAGAATTGCTTGAACCCGGGAGGTGGAGGTTGCAGTGAGCCGAGATCACACCACTGCACTCCAGCCTGGCAACAGAGCAAGACTCCATCTCAAAAAACAAAACAAAACACACACACAACAGGATAGACATTCTCATTTCTACATGACACGTACTCTAAAATTAACCACATAATTGGACATAAAATGATCCTCAGCAAATGCAAAATAACTGAAATCATACCAAACACACCCTCAGACTACAGCACAATAAAAATAGAAGTCAAGACTAAGAAAATCTCTCAAAACCATGCAATTACATGATTACATGGAAATTAAACAATATGCTCCTGAATGACTCCTGAAACTAATGAGAACAAAGATACAACATACCAGAATCTCTGGGACACAGCTAAGGCAGTATTAAGAGGGAAATTTGTAGCACTAAATGCCCGCATCCAAAAGTTAGAAAGATCTCAAATCTCAGATTAACAACCTAATATCACAACTGAAAGAAGTAGAGAAGCAAAAACAAATCAACCCCAAAGCTAGCAGAAGACAAGAAATAACCAAAATCAGAGCTGAGCTGAAGAAAATTGGGATATGAAAGCCATTCAAAAAATCAAAGAATCCAGGAGTTTGTTTTTTCAAAAAATTAATAAGATAGGCCACTGCTAGACTAATAAAGAAGAAAAGAAAAGAGAGCAGATCCAAATAAACACAATTAGAAATGATGAAGGGGATGTTACCACTGACCCTACAGAAATAAAAACCTTCAGAAACTACTAGGAACACCTCTATGCACACAAACCAGAAAATCTAGAAGAGATGAATAAATTCCTAGACTCATACACCCTCCCAAGACTGAACCAGGAAGAAGTTGATTCCCTGAACAGACCAATAACAAACTCTGAAATTGAATCAGTAATAAATAGCCTACTAACTAAAAAAATCCCAGGACCAGATGAATTCACAGCTGAATTCTACCCGATGTACAAAGAAGAGCTGGTACCACTCCTACTGATACTATTCCAAAAAATTGAGAGGGAGGGACTTCTCCTCAACTCATTCTATAAGACCAGCATCATCCTGATACCAAAACCTGGTAGAGACACAACAAAAAAAGAAAACTTCAGGCCAATATCCTTGATGAACATTGATGCAAAAATCTTCAACAAAACACTTGGAAACCAGCCAGGCGCGGTGTAATCCCAGCACTTTGGAAGGCCTGTAATCCCAGCACTTTGGAAGGCCAAGGTGGTCGGATCACCTGAGGTCAGGAGTTTCAGACCAGCCTGGCCAACATGGCGAAACCCCATCTCTACTAAAAATACAAAAATTAGCCGGGCGTGCTGGTGGGTGCCTGTAATCCCAGCTACTCGGGAGGCTGAGGCAGGAGAATCACTTGAATTCAGGAAGCGGAGGTTGCAGTGAGCCAAGATCGCACCACTGACTCCAGCCTGGGCAACAGAGTAAGATGCCACCTCAAAAACAAAACAAAACAAAAAAACACTTGGAAACAAAATGCAGCAACATGTCAAAAAGCTAATCCACCACAATCAAGTAGGCTTCATTCCCAGGATGCAAGATTGATTCAACATACATAAATCAATAAGTGTCATTCATCACATAAATAGCACTAAAGACAAAAACCACATGATTATCTCAATAGATGCAGAAAAGGCTTTTGATAAAATTCAATATCCATTCATGTTAAAAACTCTCAATAAACTAGGTATTGAAGAAACATACCTCAAAATAATAAGAACCATCTGTGAGAAACCCACAGCCAACATCGTACTGAATGGGCAAAAGCTGGAAGCATTCCCCTTGAAAACCGGCATAAGAGGATGCCCTCTCTCACCACTTCTATTCAACATAGTGTTGAAAGTCCTAGACACAGTAATCAGGCAAGAGAAAGAAAGGCATCGAAATAGGAAGAGAGGAAGTCAAACTATTCATGATTGCAGATGACATGATTCTGTATCTAGAATGTGCTGCTGGATTTGGTTTGCAAGTATTTCTTTATCTAGAAAACCCCATAGTCTCAGCCCTAAAGCTCCTTCAGCTGATAAACAACTTTAGCAAAGTTTCAGGATACAAAATCAACATACAAAAATCACTAGCATTCCTATACAGCAATAACAGCCAAGACAAGAGCCAAATCAGGAAGGCAAACCCATTCACAATTGCCACAAAAAGAATAAAATACCTAGGAATACAGCTGATTGGGGAGGTGAAAGATCTCTGCAATGAGAATTACAAAACACTACTCAAAGAAATCAGAGAAGATACACAAATGGAAAAACATCCCATGCTCATGGATAGGAAGAATTGGTATCATTAAAATGGCCATACTGCCAAAAGCAATTTACAGACTCAATGCTATTTCTGTCAAACTACCAATGACATTCTCACAGAACTAGAAAAAAGTATTTTAGAATTCATATGGAGCCCAAAAAGAGTCTGAATATCCAAGGCAATCTTAAGCAAAAAGAAAAAAGCTGGAGACATCACTTTACCCAACTTCAAACTATACTACAGATTACTGTAACCAAAAAAGCATGGTACTGGTACAAAAACAGATGCATAGACCAATGGAACAGAATAGAGAGCCCAGGAATAAGGCTGCACATCTAAGACCATCTGATCTTCGACAAAGCTGACAAAAACAAGCAATGGGGAAAAAAACTCCTGATTCAATAAATGGTGCTGGGATAACTGGCTAGCCATATGCAGAAGACTGAAGCTGGACCCCTTCCTTACACCATAGTCAAAATTCAACTCAAGATGGGTTAAAGACATAAATGTAAAACTCAAAACTATGAAAATCCTGGAAGACAACCTAGGCAATATCATCCTGGATATAAGAACAGGAAAAGCTTTCATGAGAAAGACAACAAAAGCAATTGCAACAAAAACAAAAATTGACAAATGGGATCTAATTAAATTTAAGAGTTTCTGCAAAGCAAAGTAATTATCAACAGAATAGACAGAATGGGGGAAAATATTTGCACACTATGCATCTGACAATGGTCTAATAACCAGCATCTGTAAGGAACATCAACAAATTTACAAGAGAAAAACAACCCCATAAAAAGTGGGCAAAGGACAAAACAGACACTTTTCAAAAGAAGGAATAGATGCAGCCAATAATCATATGGAAAAAGCTCAATATCACTGATGATTAGCAAAATGCAAACCAAAACCACAACGAGATATCATCTCACACCAGACAGAATGGCTATCATTAAAAAACAAAAAACAAAACAGATGCTGGTGAGGTTGTGGAGAAAAGGGAACAGTTGAACACTGTCAGTGGGAGTGTAAATTAGTTCAACCATTGTGGAAAGCAGTGTGGTGATTCCTCAAAGAGATAAAAGCTGAACTACCATTTGACCCAGCAATTCCATTACTGAGTATATGCCCAGAGGAAAAGGAATCATTCTACCATAAAGATACGTGCATGCAAATGTTCACTGCAGCACTATTCATAATAGCAAAGACATGGAATCAACCTAAATGCCCATCAATGACAGATTGGATAAATGTGGTACATATATGCCATGGAATACTATGCAGCCATAAAAGAGAATGAGCTCGTGTCTTTGTAGGAACATGGTTGGAAATGGAGGCTATATCCTTAGCAAACTAATGCAGGAACAGAAAACCAAATACTATATATTCTCACTTATAAGTAGGAGCTGAATGATGAGAACTCATGAACACAAAGAAGGGAACAACAGACACTGGGGTCTACTTGACCCCAGGGAGGGTGGGAGGAGGGAGAGGAGCATAAAAAAATAACTATTGGGTACCTGGGTGATGAAATAATCTCTACAACAAACCCCCATGACTTGAGTTTACCTATATAATAAACCTTCACAGGTACCCCCAACCTAAAAGTGAAAAAAAAAAATCCATCTTCGTCCCTAGTAATTTTATTTGCCATGAGGAAATTTCTTTCTACTTTCTCTCATGTTAATATAATTATTCCATCTATATTAATAAAATTTTTAAATTTTATTTTTGATTAATATTTTTTCAGTATACCTTTTTTCATTCTTTTATTAATTTCAGTGTATCTATTTTAAAGTAAATTTTTGGTAGATGACATATAGTTGGATCATTTTAAAAAATCCATTCTGCCAACCTCTGTCTTTTAATCAGTGCATTTGACAATATACATTTAAAATAATTACTGGTATGTTAGGCATTTATACTGTCATTTTAGTATTTGTTTTCTATTTATTCCCTTTGCTTCTCATTCCTCTGTTTCTTTTTTCTCACCTTTCTGTAGATTTCTTTAATCTTTTAAAAATTTTAATTTAAATTTATTTGTGATTTTTTGGTATATTGCTTTGTATATTTTTGGTATATTGCTTTGTATAATTTTTTGGTATATTGCTTCGTATATATTTTCTTAGCAGTTGCTCTGGGTATTATTATCGTATACATATACAACTTGTCACAGTCTGCTGGTGTCAGCATTTTCTCACTTTGAGTGAGTGCAGAAACCTTACTTTCATTAAGGTTCCTTTATCTTTTCACATTTATTTTTTACTTTTTATGTTTTAGAGACAGAGTCTCACTCTGTTGCCCTGGCTGGAGTCAATCATAGCTCATTGTAACTTCAAACTCCTGGGCTCAAGTGATCCTCCTCCCTCAGCCACCTGAGTAACTAGGACTACAGTTGTGTGCAACCACACCCAGCTAATTTCTTAATTTTTATTTTTGTAGAGAGGAGGTCTGACTATATTGTCCGTGCTGGTCTTGAACTCCTGGCCTCAAGTGATCCTCCTACCTCAGCCTCCTAAGGCACTAGGATTACAGGCAGGAACCACTATACCTGGCCTATCATCTCAAAATTTGAAACATAATTATCTTAAGTATTTTCCGTACATTGAGGAGCCACATCAGATGATACTAGAATTTTTGCTTTAGCCATAAAATATTAAAGAAATTGATAAAGAATAGTCTATTATATTTACCTTTATTTTTATTCTTTTCATTGTTTACCTTTCTTTGATGAAAATTCTAGCCACCTTCTGTTATACTTTCCTTTCTGTTTGGAGAGCTTCCTTTAGCTTTTTCAGCTCCACTCACAATGAGCAGAACTTTTTTTTTGGAGACAGAGTCTCAATCTGTCAACCATGCAGTGGTGTGATCTCGGCTCACTGCAACCTCTGCCTCTCAGGTTCAAGCGATTCTCCTGCCTTATCCTTCTGAGTAGCTGGGAGTACAGGCATGCACTGGCTAACTTTTGTATTTTTTAGTAGAGACAGGGTTTTGCCATGTTGGTCAGGCTGGTCTTGAACTCCTGACCTCAAGTGATCTGCCTGCCCCAACTGGAATTACAGGCTTGAGCCACTCCACCTGGTCCCTTTAGCCATTCTTTAAGGATAGTTCAGCTAGCAACAAATTCTCTTAGTTTTTCATCAGGGAATGTCTTTATTTCCCCTGAATTCCTACAGGAGAATTTCACTGGATATGGAGTTTGCAGTTGACAGGTTTTTTCTTTCAGCACATTGTGCCACTCGCTTCTGACTGCCGAGGTTTCAGGGGAGAAATCTACTGTCATTTGATTTAGTGTTTCTCTATTGGTAATATGTCATTTTTCTATCTGCTTTTAAGATTTTTTTCTTTGTCTTTAGTTTTCAGAAGTTTAATCATTATGTATCTTGGTGTAGATCCATTTGGAATTTTCCTATTTGGGATATTCTCACCTTCTTAAATCTATAGATTTATATCTTTTGTTAATATTGGGATGTTTTCAGACATTATTTCCTTGATTATTTTTTCAGCCCCACATTTCTTCTTTCCTCCTTCTGGGACTATGATGACATGAATGTTGGATCTTCTGTTTTGTCTCATAGATCCCTGAGACTCTTTTTTTTTTTTTTTTTTTTTTTTTGAAACATAGTCTTGCTCTGTCACCCAGGCTGGGGTGCAGTGGCATGATCTTGGCCCACTGCCACCTCTGCCTCCCAGGTTCAAGTGATTCTCCTGCTTCAGCCACCTGAGTTGCTTGGATTACAGGCATGTGCCACTATGCCTGGCTAAATTTTGTGTTTTTAGTAGAGATGGGATTTCACCATGTTGACCAGGCTGGTCTCAAACTCCTGACCTCAAATGATCCACCCTACCTTGGCCTCCCAAAGTGTTGGGATTACAGGTGTAAGCCACCATGCCTGGTCAATTATGTTTATTTTTTTTCCAGTATGTTTTCTCTCTGTTGTTCAGAATGAATAAATTCTATTGATCTGTCTTCAAGTTTACTATTCTATTCTCTGTCATCTCCGTTCTACTATTGAATCCATTTAGCAAATTTTTGAATTTGGTTAGTTTATTTTGAGTTCCATAATTCTCATTTGTTTATTAAAAATGAACTTGTAAAACTTCCTTTTTGAGATTTTCTATTTCTACGTTTGTTTCAAGAGAATTTGTAATTGCTTGTTGAAACATTTTTATGATGACTGCTTTAAAATTCTTGTCAGATAATTCCAACATCTGATTCATCTTGGCATTGGCATCAGTTGGTTGTTGTTCTCATTCAAATTGCGGTTTTCTTGGTTCTTGGTGTGATGAGTAATTTTAGATTATATCCTGGACATTTTGGTTATATTAGAAGACTCTTACCGCTATTTAGGTCTTCTATTTTAGCAGGCAGTCACCCTTTTTAGGTTTAGCATCTAGGTCTGGCCTACTTCTGTGGGTTGTAGTTCCAATGACAGTTTAATTTTCATAGCCCTTGCAATACTATTCTGGTGGTTGTGCCTGTGAGGGTGGAAGATGCTTCCACTGGGGCCTGGTGCTTCTTTTGGCACTTGTTGGAAGGCAGGAGACACAGGCTTCACTGATACTGCCCTGTGGATGAATTGACCCTCACTTCAGTGTCCTGCTTGTGGAGCACAGAACCCTAGCACTGCCTCCTTTCCCATTCCCCAGTCCTTTGGCCAGAGAGGACAGCTCTGCTTATTTGTTTTGTCGATGCCTCTTGGAAGTTCAGGCTGCAGGGCTCTCTGTGCCCATTGTGGGGAATATGGAAGATAAAAAGATATCCCAAGAGCCTCACCACCACGTTGTTTTCAAGTCCCAAGGCTTCTAGCCAGTCTGCCACCTTCTTTCCAGCTTTTGGGGACCCTTTGTAGTATCTGTTGAATTATGTCCACAGAGGGAGGATGTGGGAAAAGTGAGTCTATACCATCTTGTTCTGGAACTGGAAGTCCACTTCTGGGAGATTTTACCATCTTAATATTTTTTTCTATAAAACCAGGCAACATCACGGCCCCTAAGATGGCAGTTTTATTCATTGGTAGTCCACACAAAAGGTAGCAGGGCTTTAGGCTACCAGAAGGTTCTGGTCATTGTGAGGGATGGTGAGAAGGCAAGCAAAGAAGAGCTGGGAGGTGGAAAGAAAAACGAGATAACGTGAGGAAGTGGTCCAGAGGACCACATGGCTATCAAGAGCCCACTGTGAGCTTATGGGAAATAGGGACCCCTGGCCCCACAGATCCCTCTGTCTGATGGGCCACAAAGTGCCAGGGGCTGTTGCAGCACAGCATGGAAAGTACAAAGGCTCTCAAGTGTTGGGGACAGAGGGATGAGGAAAAGAAAATAGGATGCGGCAAGGAGAGGAGGAAAGGCTGAGTCGGGCCTCTGAGCTCCAGAATCTCATGGTTCCTATTGGACCTGGGGGCTGACGTTCGCCTCTGGAAGCTCTCAGGCCCCACACCCTCCCCTCATGGATCCGAGACCCCTGCAAGCAAGAAAGGAAGGCAGAACCAGGCATGGGGCCAGGAGCAGCTGAGGGGGCAGGGTCCCCAGGTGGCACAGGAGGGAGTAGCGCTCCTTGCGGTAGCAGGAGGCGGCCACTCTTCTCAGCTGTTCCCATCCCAGGGATAAAAATACCAGCTTGCAAAATCAGCTGCTAATCTTGTTGCTAGGTAGAGTTCAGCTCCTGAATTGCCATTTTGTGCTAAGTTTGGCTGAACAGCTTTTCTTGGGAATCGAAGACTCTCTGCCTGCAGGCTCTGGGTCCCTGGAGGAAGCCCAGGGAGGCAGGCATTCTGCTCATTGCCTTATTGGGTGAGGTGGGGGTAGCCTGGTTATTATTCCCCACCCCCACCCCACCCTTCAGCCAGCCAGCCATAAAAAACAGACAGGCACAAGTCCCGCCTGAACTGTAGAGGGCCAGGTGTGGCCCCATGGAGAAGGCCTGTGTTCCGGGCTGGCCAGGCTGCTTTGACTCTCTGGGAAAGCCATGGCAGAGGTCCACACTTCACAGAGATTCAATGCCGACACAGCAAATGAGGTTGGGAGCTTCCTTCTGGGGAGAGACCAGGGACTGGCTGAGGTGGGCTGGGGCAGGGTGACATGGTGAACACCCTTATGTCCTGGGGACTGCATATCCCAAGGATGTCAAAGAGGAACCCAAGGGATAGGGAGGCATCATTCTTGGGGTCAGGTCCTTAGGGGCCCTGCTGACATGGCCACAGATAGGGGCATCTTAATGACTGTAAATAAAACCCCGCAGCAGGTCTGCAGCCAGTGATGGTTGCCAAATCCAGGCGAAGAGCTGCAAGTGCCTGAGATGGGGGGATGCAGAGCTTGCTTGGGCTAGGAGGGGCTGTACGTGCTTCAGCAACCTCCTGGGGGGTCATCATCCTTTTCCTTTGTGATTTTGCAGACCTCAGGAGTCCTGCACTTTGCTCCCTTGGCCCACTCTGGTGGGAAAGTACGAAGTCAGAGAAGTTTCAGGGCCTTGGGACCTTGGGAGAGGCCTGAGCTTTCCAGCAGCAGCCATGCCAGGTCCACACAACAGTAGCACCCGTCAGACTTCCCCCAGCCTTCAGCTCTAACCCAGGGTCTCATACACACCAAGGAGTCAGGGTGCCCCCTGGGGACCCATATGCAGATCTGCCAGCTGCAATCTCCACCAGGGTCTGCTGTCTCCTCTTTTCTGGACCCTGTTATCAATGTCCCCTGCCCAGGAAGGCCAACAAGGTCCCCTCACCAGTGCCCCCTAACAGTGCCTGCCAGAGGATGCTGACACCCCTGCCCCAAGCTCTTCCACCCTCCAAGTGCAGAAACATGGTAGGTTCCCTGCAGTTTTTGACATCCCAAAGCCATGCTGTTCTCTACAGAGACAGAACTTCTAATCCTTCCACCCTTCTAATACCCCCACCACCCCTGTCCATGAAGAGGCCTCTTGCAACCAGCTAATGAGATTTGGGCTCCTGAGGAGCTGTCCATGTGTCCAAATGTTCATATCCCAGTAGAAACTTAAGGTGAACCCATCAGCAAATGAGCCCCATGCCCAGCGCTAGTCTGGTCCAACCACAGGGGAGGTCAGAACAGCAAGTCCCCTCAAGACAGCAGCTCCTCCTGTGCCAGGGGACAAGCTGAGTCCCACCACTCCCACCCTGGAGGAGACACCAGGGAGACCCCAGACCAAATGTTGGTTTCTCACCCAGGATTTGTTGAGCTGCCAGTGCTCCTGCCCTTTCATCAGGGCTCCCATCTGCTCTCAAGAGAAGTGGGTGTGGGAGCTGCTGTCTATGGCTTATTTCCCTCTTGTGATTGCCAGGATGAAGAGCCAGCAGCAACATCTGAACCTGAGCTGAAATTAGGGAAAAGTTCATGAAAGAAGACCCTTTATTATCTAAAACTTGGCACTGGGGAGGAGAAGGAATCCTGAGCTTGGGCTACTTGTTTAATTTAGAACATGTCCCTGGCAGTGCAGCGGTCTGGCACACAGCCATGGGAGGGTCCCTTTCCTAGAAGCAGGAGGTGAGGCTGCAAGGCCTGTCCCTCATCATAGAGCCTCCAGCTATTCTTTTTGTTTGTTTCAATAGCTTTATTGAGGTATAATTCACATAGCATAAAATTCACCTTTTTAAAGTGTACAATTTCAGTGGTTTTAGTATATTCACAGAGTTATGCAGACATCACTCTTTCTAAGTTTAGGACATTTTTATCACCCCCAAAGGAAACCTCATACCCATTAGCAGTCACTCCTCGTTCCTGCTACACACCCCCAAGCCTAGTCAACCACTAATATACTTCCTGTCTTTATAGGTTTGCCTATTTCATGGAACAAAGTTGGACTCCTACCTCATACCATATACAAAAATTAACTCAAAAATTGATTAAAAACCTAGGCATAAGAGCTAGAATAACAAAACTCTTAGAGGAAAACATAGGGGTAAAATCTTCATGATTTTGGATTTGACAATGGCTTCTTAGATATGACACCAAGGCACAAACAACAAAAGAAAAAATAAAGTAAATGAACTTTACTAAAGTTAAAAACTTCAGTGCATCAAAAGACATTATCAAGAAAGTGAAAATACCCACCTACAGAGTAGAAGAAAATATTTGCAAATAATATATCTAATAAAGGTTATCCAGAATACAGAAGGAGGACTCCTACAACTCAAACAACAAAAAGACAAACAATCCAATCAAAATATGGGCAAAGGGCTTGAATAGACATTTATCTAAAGTAGATATACAAATTTCCAATAAGCACATAAAAATATACTTTGTATCATGAGTTAATAGGAAATGCAAAAACCACAATGAGATACACCTCGCATAGTAGAATGGCTGTACTTGGGAAAGAAAAGAATGTAAGTATTGAGGAGGCCGTGGAGAAACTGGAGACCTCATATGTCACTGCTGGGAATGTAAAATGGTGCGGCTGCTATGGAAAACAGTTTGGTGGTTCCTCAAAGTTTAAACATAGAATTACCACTCCTAGGTATATCCCCCAAAGAACTGAAAACAGGATTCAAACATATACTCATGTGCCATTGTTTACTGCAGCATTATTTGCAATAGCCAAAAGTAGGAAAGAACCCCAATGTTCACCAGCTGATTAAGGAATAAACAAAATGTGATATTTACACAGACAATGGGATATCATTCAGCCTTAACAAGGCTTAAAGTTCTGATACATGCTACAATATGGATGAACCTTGAAAACATTATGCTAAGAGAAATAAGCCAGACACAAAAGGACAAATAATGTCTGATTCCACTAATCTGAAATATCTAGAATAGTCCAGTTCATAGAAACAGAAAGAAAGGGGAGTTATTACTTAATGGGTATAGAATATCTGGGATAATGAATAAGTTTTGGAAATAGATAGTGGTGATGGTTGCACAACATTGTGTGAATGTACTTAATGCCATTGAATTGTACACTTAAAAATTGTTAAAATCACAAATCTTGTTTTTTATATATATACACACACACACAATTCTCTGTATATATATATATATATATATATACACACACACACACACACGTATACACAATTTTTTTTAAGTCAAAATTTTTTTCTATGAATTTTGCCTCCAGGGGATAAAAAGATTGATTGGACAAGTTAACCTCTTTAAGCCTCAGTTTCCACATCTGTAAAATGGGAATAGATATAGTACCTAGCCTATCAGCTTGCTGTAAAAATCAAATGACATAATACATGTAACCATTTAGCACAAAGTCTGGCACATAGTAAGAGCTCAATATGGGGGAGCTGTCATAATTATTTTCATGTGTTCACTTTACTCTGTCTAGAAACACATTCTATTTGGTGCCATCTATAAAATTACCCTTCCTTGAGTTTCTATTTCCAGCTATAATGGAGTGTTTGGAGCAGATCACTGACTCCATTGAGAACAACTAGAAAATCCAGATGAAAAAACTGGTTTGAAGTGTGCAACAATTTATAGAGGCTCTGGATTCCATTAACTTCCTCCAGAGACCATTCACTTTATCCTTGGGGCAGCACAGGATAGCTGCAGATAACCAGGGCTTAAGGAACCAAGTTTCCAAATAGAAGAGAATTGGAGAGAGATGAACTGATATTCTGCACATCATTTACCCCTCCAGGTGATGACCAATTCTTAGAGAGGCTAGGAATCTGAGCATAGGACTATTACTGCTAAGAGGCAGAGAAGCCAGCAGATCTTTCAGCAATTTCATGGAGAAGAGAATAAAAAATTAATTACAGAGCTGACAGAATAGCCAGGACCCAAGAGGCTAGGAGCCCCAAACTCAGAGGTTTCCCTTGAAGCATTTGCTCATACATTAAATACACATGGTGAGAAGCTAAGGAACTAATAAGAAAGCCAGTGAAAAGATGAAGTTTTTCAATGATCTTGTGGTTATGAAGAGACAAAAATGGGAGTTCAGGATCCTAGCTGGGGTCTCAGGAGGGCAACACCCTGGCGGGGGGGCATGAATCAAAGATAGAATGAGACATAAAAGGGCTGGGCACGGTGGCTCATGCCTGTAATCCCAGGACTTTGGGAGGCCTAGGCGGGCGGATCACGAGGTAAGGAGATTGAGACCATCCTGGCTAACACGGTGAAACCCAGTCTGTACTAAAAATACAAAAAATTAGCTGGGCGTCATGGTGGGCGCCTGTAGTCCCAGCTACTCGGGAGGCTGAGGCAGGAGAATGGCATGAACCCGGGAGGTGGAGCTGCAGTGAGCCGAGATCGCACCACTGCACTCCAGCCTGGGCAACAGAGCGAGACTCTGTCTCAAAAAAAAAAAAAAAAAAAAAAAAAAAAAAAAAAAAAAAAAAAAGAGGAGACTTAAAAGGACTGCAATCCTGCCTCATGCTGCTTTGAATGAAGGTAGTCTGCTCACACTCTAGCTGCCCCAAGGATAAGGTGAATGGTCTCTGGAGGAAGTTAATGGAATCCAGAGCCTCTATAAATTGTTGCACACTATGTCCAACATTCAATTAAAAATCAATAAGCATACCAAGAAAAAAATGGGCAAAATTCCCAGGTGATACAGATATTAGAGGTATCAGACACAGACTTTAAAATAGCTATTAATATTTTAGAGAAAACAGATAATAAGAGAGAATTTCACTAAAGAAAAAAATATACAAATCTCAGAGTAGAAAACACAGTAGCTGATATTTAGAATACAACAGATGGGTATAAGAATGGATGGAATACAACCGGAGAGATGACTAATGGAAGTAGATTGGTAGGATTAGTAGAGGTAGAAGAGGATTAGTAGAAGATAGGACAGCAGAAAATACAAGACTGGTACACAAAGATTTTTTTAAAGATGAAAAATAGAGAAAATAGTATAAGAGATATGTGGAACATGTTGAAAAGTTCTAATATATGTACAACTGAAGACCCAGAAGGAGAAAAGAAAGGTGATGGAGCAGAAGCAATATTAGAGTATGATCATTTTAGAAACAAATTAATGCCGTCAACCCACAAACTCAAGAGACTTCTCAGTAACCCCAACCAGGATAAATACAAAGACAATCTTAAATGTTAAAAGAAGCCAGAGGAAAATAGAGTAACCATAGGAGTAACAATCAGACGGATGACGAATTTTTCAACACAAATTATTGGAGTCAGAAGGAAAGAAATAACATTGTTAAACTGCTGGAAAAAAGTCACTGCCAACCTGGAATTCTACAAAATTCTATAGCCACAATATTCTTCAAAAATAAAGATAAAATGAAGATATTGTTAGGGAAAATTATTTTTAACGTGTACAGGGAGTTCTTCTGGAATCTTGTCATGAAGGATAACCGCTGAAATAATAAAATGATGTCAATAGTAAGTAATAACATAATAGTAAATAAATATATAACTAATAGAATGATAGGTGTGGAGAATGGAATAATAAAAAATGTTTAATCCAAATAAAGGCAAAAAAGAAGAGGAAAAGGAATATAAGACAGGTGGGACAAAAAAAAATTCACATAGTAGGTATAAACTAAAATATATCAGGAAATACATTTACATGTAAATGAACTAAATACTCCAAGTAAAAGACTAAGATAGACTGAATGAAAACAAAGTAAAACAAAAAAATTATATGTTGCTACAAGAGACACATCTTAAGTATAAGGATGCAGAAAAGTTGAAGGTAAAGGAATGAAGAAATGTAACCATGTGTATGTGGTGGGGCCACTCTTGGGCTTGATGACTCATTGGCCTCACAAGAGCTGTTATACTCATGATCACACAATTGTTTTTTTATTTGTTTGTTTTGTTTTGTTTTGTTTTTTGTTTTTTTTTTAGGCAGATTCTCACTCTGTCGCCCGGGCCAGAGTGCAATGGCGTGATCTCGGATCACTGCAACCTCCACCTCCCAGGTTCAAGCAATTCTTCTGCCTGAGCCTCCCAAGTAGCTAGGACTACAGGCACCTGCCACCACGCTTGGCTAATTTTTGTATTTTTAGTAGAGACAGGGTTTCACTATATTGGCCAGGCTGGTCTCGAACTCCCGACTTTGTGATCTGCCCACCTGGGCCTCTCAAAGTGCTGGGATTACAGGCATGAACCACTGCACCTGGCCCACACAGTTTCTTAAAGCAGGAGGTTACAGATTAAAATCACCTAATGGAAAAGGGACATGAGCAAAGTCCAGGGGAAAGTGAGCACAAGTGTCCAAATGTCCCCTGCTAGTGAAGCTGCCTGGAGTATGCTTAATTCTACCAGCAACTATGTGCAATCACATATTAAGTACTGCCAATCAAGGCGGCTCATTTGAGCCTCGATGTCCAGAGTTTTTATGGAGTGTCAGTCACATAGGCAGGAATTGTCTGCATTACCGACCTTAGCTACTCAGCCCCTAAGAGGCCAAAGTGGTACAGCATAGCCCAGGACCTCAGACACACATCACAAAAGTCACATTGTTAGCATAAGCTATCTGGTTTTACTGGTTTCTAGTAAAACAAAACGCCAAAGACTGGGGGACTTAAACAACAAGAATTTATTTTCTCACAGTTCTGGAGGCTGGAAGTCCAAGATCAAGTGCCAGCAGGGTTGGTTCCTCCTGAGGCCTCTCTCTTGGGTTGCAGGTGGCCATCTTCTTGCTTTGTCTGCACGTGGTCTTTGCTCTGTGTGTCTGTGTGTCCTAGTCTCCTCTTCTTAGAAAGGACATCTGTCAGATTGGATTAAGGCTCACCCTAGGGCCTCATTTAACTTAACTACCTCTTTTTTTTTGAGACGGAGTCTTGCTGTCTCCCAGGCTGGAGTGCAATGGTGGAATCTTGGCTCACTGCAACCTCCACCTCTCAGGTTCAAGCAATTCTCCTGCCTCAGCCTCCAGAGTACCTGGGATTACAGGCACCCACCACCACGCCCAGCTAATTTTTGTATTTTTAGTAGAGATGGGGTTTCACCTGTTGGTCAGACTTGTCTGGAACTCCTGATCTCAGGGTGATCCACCCACCTTGGCCTCCCAAAGTGCTGGGGTTACAGGCATGATTAATTACCTATGAGTTTTGGGGGAACAAAATTCAGTCCATAACACTGGTTTAATGGATACAGCATGGCCCAAGGTCTCAGACAAACAAAAAGAAGCTTTCATGCAGGATATTCCAAGGGTTGCCTCTCTGGAGCCTACCAAGGGCAAGTCCATTCTTGGCATGTGCAGGGCTTGGACCAATCAAGCCTGATAAGTTAACCTTTTTCTGTACACCATGCAAGCACTAATCAAAAAAGAAGTTAATGCAGCTGTACTATCACTAAATGAAATAGACATTAAGAAAATAGGACAACTGTAGAGGAAGGGGGACATAAAGTGATAAGGTGGACTCACCAAAAATACACAATGTAAAATTCTGTATGAACTGCACATAACTTCGTATTATATAAAGTAAAAACTGACAATGCTAAAAGGAGAAGGAAAAATTGGCAATCTCAGTGGAAGACTTTAACCCTCCTCCTATAATAAATAAGAGAGCAAGCAGACAAAAAACTCAGCAAGTAGAATACCTGACTAACATGATGAACAAACTTGACATATTTGACAGCTGTAGAATGCCATACCCAATCATGACAGCACACGCACGCTTTTCTGATGCATATGGAACATTACAAGAATTGATCATATGGTTGAGCCATAAGTTTCAACACATTTTCAAAAGATTAGAATTATTCAGATCATGTCCTAGGAATAGAAGGGAGCTTTCTTATTCTGTTAAAAAGTATCTATAAAAAACCTTCTTAATGATGAAATATTTAAAACCTTCCCCCTGAGATTTGGCATGAGCTGAGGATACCCACAATACTACTCGACATTGTCCTGGAGGGCCCAGCAAACACAAAAGGCAAGGTGAGCAGACCTAAAGGGAGGAAAAGAAGACAGAAAAGTCATTATTTACAGATGACATCATTGTGTGCATCAAATATCCAAAAGAATTTCAGGCAACTTCTTAGGATTAATACATGAAATTGGCAAAGTTGTTGGCTACAATGTTGCTGTGGATGGAATTGTGTCCTCCCAAAATTCCTATGTTGAAGCCCTAACCCCCAATGTGATTCAGTTTGAAGATGGGGCCTTTAGGAAGTAATTGGGGTTAAATGAGGTCATACGGGTGGCATCCTAATCTGATAGGATTGGTGGCCTTCTAAGAAGAGGAAGAAAGATCTCTGTCTCCCCATACATAGACAATGGGCGGACATAGCCAGATGACAGCCCTCTGCAAGCCAGGAAGAGGGCCTCAACAGAACCCAACCATGTGGGCACACTGAACCTGAGCTTCCAGCCTCCAGAACTGTGAGAACACTAATCTCTGCTGTTTAAGCCACTCTGTCTGTGGTATTTTGTTACGGTAGCCCTAGCTGACTAGTACAATTGTCAATATTTTAAAAATTGTGCTTATATGTATCGGCAACAAATAATAAAAAAAAGATATAAAAAATTACCATTTATTAGCCAGTTGTGGTGGCTCATGCCTTTAATCCCAGCACTTTGGGAGGCCAAGGTGGGTGAAACACCTGAGGTCAGGAGTTTGAAACCAGACTGGCCAGCATGGTGAAACGCCATCTCTACTAAAAATATAAAAATTAGCCAGGGATGCTGGTGGGCACCTGTAATCCCAGCTACTTGGGAGGCTGAGGCACAAGAATCACTTGAACCTGGGAGGCAGAGGTTGCAGTGAGCTGAGATTGCACCACTGCACTTCAGTCTGGGCAACAGAGTGAGACTCTGTCTCAAAAAAAAAAAAAAAAAAAAAAATCATTATAGTATCAAAACCAACAAATACCTAGTAGTAAATCTAACAAAAGATATGCAAAACCTTTACACAGGAAATTATTTACTGAGATAAGTACATCTAAATAAGTGGAAGGATATATCCCATATTTGTGGATTGCAAGACACAATATTAAATAATTTTGATTCTCTGGAATCTGAGCTACAGTTTTAGTGCACACACACCCCACCCCCAAATCCTAGAAGTGTTTTGATGGTGTATGTGTGCACGCGCTTGTGTGCATGTGTGTGTATGTGTAAATGACATACTGATTCTAAAATGTACTTCAAATTGCAAAGAACCAAGAATAGGTAAGATAAATTTGAAGAAGGAGAAGGAAGAGGAGGTAAAGGAGGAGGAAGAGGACAAGGATGAGAAGGGGAGGAGGAGCAACATCAAAGCTGGAGGACTTATATATACTACCATGCATCTAGACTCACTGTAAAACTACAAGAATCATCCAGTGTGATCTTGGTCAAGGATAGACAAATAGAATAATGGAATGAATCAGAGTGCATAAACACTTTATCATATAATGGGAAAATAATTTTTTATAAAATTGTTCCTGGGTGAATTGAATATATATATATACATGGAAAGAAAATCTTGATGCCTACTTTACAACACAAACACCCCCACTTAATTCATAAGGATTGTAGAATTAAATCTAAGGAACAGATAATAAAGCTGTAGGAAAATAAACCATAGGTGATCATCTTTATGACCTTGGAAGTAGATAGTAATTTCTTAAATGGGATATAAAAAGCACAAATGCCATAGAGAAAAAAAATTGATAAATTTGCTCAAATTGAAATTAAGAACTTATATTTGTCAAAAGACACCATTAATAATGTGAAACGGTGAAAAGACAAGCCAGAGTGAGAAAAGATATTTGCAGTGCATGTATCTGATGAAGGAATCCTATCCAGAATATATAAAGAGCTCCCACAGGTTGGGTGTGGTGGCTTATGCCTGTAATCCTAGCACTTTGGGTGGCTGAGGTCTGAGGATTGCTTGAACCCAGGAGCTTGAGACCAGCCTGGGCCACAGGGTAAGACCTCGTCTCTACAAAAAAACAAAAAAAACAAAAGAATGGTGGTGCACACCTGTAGTCCCAGCTACTTGGGAGGCTGAGATGGGAGGATTGCTTGAGCCCAGGAGGTCAAGGTTGTAGTAAGCTGTGATGGCACCATTGCACCCTAGCCTGAGTGGCAGAATGCGACCCTGTCTCAAGAAAAAGAAAGAAAGAAAGAAATAAGAACTTCTACAAATCAATAAGGAAAAGACAATCCAATAGAAAAATATGTTAAAAACATGAACTACATTGTACAAAAAGGGATATCCAGATGGTCCAAAAACCCGTGAAAAGGCACTCACCCTTAAAAGCACCTCCTGAGTCTTCAGGGAAATGAAAATTAAAAACCACAATGTAATACTCCCCCCACCCCCATCACCACACTCACTGTAATGACTAAAAATCTTACAATACCGGTTGTTGTCTGCAAGCCTATGGAGCAACCAGAACTCTCGTGTTGTGCTGGTGGGAATGTAAGTCAACAAACTTTGAAATCCTGTGGCAGTGTCCATTAAAGCAAGCACCCACATACCCAGTGAGCCAGAAATTCCATGCCTAGATATTTGCTGAACAGAAATGGATGCATTAAGTTCACCAGGACATGAACAAAGATGTTCGTCATAGCTTTATTCATAACAGCTCGGAACTGAAAACCACCCTGGTGTTCATTATCAGTAGAACGGAGATTTAAATAATAAAAGTATAATAGATAATAAATGTATAAGTAAGCGTAAATAAATTCACACGATTGAGACTAGACAGCAACAAAAAACTTGCTATTGCTACATGCAGAAACATGTTTGAATATCACAAACATAACATTTGGGGGTTTTCCTAGACACAAGAGAGGAACTACTTTATAATTCTACGTATTTAAACCTCAAAACCAGGGCATACTAATCTGTGTCGGCAAAGGTTAAGATAGTAGCTACCACTGTGGGAGGGGAGAGGACACAAGGTATGCAGATATTGTTCCTTTTCTTAATTGAAGTGCTGAGTGAAGGTGGAAATTTACCGAATCTGTTTACTTGTAACCTGTGTACTTTTCTGTTTACATTCCACCTCATTAAGAAACCATTATGGAAGTCATCTTCCTTCTGTACCCTTGCTCCATTCTGTTGCCCTCTTCCTTCTTCGTGCCCTTATAGAGCTGCTGCTTTTTTGTTTGTTTGTTTTATTTTGAAATAATCTTAAATTTACAGAAAAGTTGCAAAATATTAAAAATAGCTCCTATACACTATTCAACCAAATTCTCCAGTTGTTAACACTTTACTACATTTGATTTATCAGTCTTTCTCTCTATATATACTAATGTATTTTTTCCTGAATCATTTGATAACAAAATTGTAGATGTGATTCTTCATCATCCTTTTATGCCCTTGTGCAAAACAAGGGTCCTTTCCTGTATGAACACAGTACAACTGTCAAAATCAGGAAATTGATCTTTATCTGATATTACCATTGAATCCACAGATCCATTCAAAGTTTGCTTATGACATTACTGCTTTAATAATGTCATCAACTGTGCAGAGGCAATGCTGTGTTCTTCCTACCGCATTTGTATCAGGGGGCTCACAATGCTGACTTGTCCCACTCTTGTATCACATGGTTAAGATGGTGTCTGCTGGATCTCTCCATGTAGCGCTCCTTAGTCCTTCCTGTAGATCTGAGTTTCCGTCTGGTATTATTTTCCTTGCCCTGGAGGATGTCCATAGCTTTGACTGTATTACAGGTCTTCTGTCAATGAATTCTCTCAGTCTTGTCTAACTGTCTTCATTTCAACCTTGTTTTAAAAGGATATTTTTGCTAGATAAGTATCTTTTTGGTTGAAGCTTTTTTGCTTTCAGCACTTTGATGATGCCATTCAATTGTTTCTGCCTCCATTGTTCCTGGTGAGAAGTTGGTAATGATTCTTATACTTGTTCCCCTGTAAGTAATGCTATACCTCCCAGCAAACCCGGCCGCTTTCAGAATTTTCTTAGGTTTTCAGAACTGTATGTCTGAATGTTGTTATTCTTTCTGTTTATCATGATTTGAGTTGAGACTTCTGGATATGTAAATTGATGTTTTTCATCAAATTTGGGATGTTTTGGCCATTATTTCTTCACATATTTGTTCTGCCTCAATTTTACACCTTTTCATTTGAGACTCCGATTATGTATGTGTTAGATTATGTGATACTATTCCAAAAGGCTCTCAGGCTCTACTCACTTTCCTTCAGCCTTTTTTCCTTGTGATCTTCAGATAATGTTTATTGATCTGTCTTCATGTTTATCGACTCTTCTACTACCTCCAATCTGCTATTAAACCTTCCAGTGAATTTTTCATTTCAATTATTATACTTTTTAGTTTTAAAATTTGCATCTGGATACCATTTTGGGGCTGAGATTTCCTAGATACTCACTGATTAAGACTATTTCTTACTTTAATTATTTGGACATATTTATAATAGCTACATTAAAGTCTGCTAAACCCAACATCTGGGTCATTTTAGATTGAGTTACTGTTCTATAGTCTGCTTTATTCTTGCCTGGGCATCACATTTTCCTATTTCCTTATATACCTGGTGATTTTTTTTAAAAGTTGAATATTGGATTTTGTGGCTAATATATTGTGAAACTCAAAATTGTGTTAACTTCCTCTGAAGAATGTTGATTATTGTTTTAGTAGGCAATTTAATTATTGGCAGATGACTTTGAACTTCCTTACTTGGGGTTCATGTTTTGTTACTGCAGATGCACGGAACATCCAAAATGTTTCCTAAGCCTCTCTAATTTGGCATGACTCAGTTCTTCCCTATGTACGTGCAGCTTAGTTGTCAGCCGAGGACTTGCAGAGCTCCTGTGTGGGGTTCTGGGACCCCTGCGTGCACAGCTCCCTCTTCTCCGACGCTTGGCTCCACACATGCCCACTGCTCCCGCTGCTCCTCACCATCATCTCCACCTCTTCAGCTCCACGTGACCTCCATGCCCTGCCTAGAGTCCGGTGCTGTGTGCCACAGTCAGAAAACTCTGTCGGGGAGCACGGAGCAATTGTGGGGCTCACCTCCTAAGCATCCCTTCCCACAGGGATCTGAGTCTTGCGCTCCCTGAAAACAGTTGCCTCATGTACTTTGTCCAGATTCATGGTTATTTCTGGTGGGAGGGCTAGTCTGGTAAAATGCCTAGAAGTGGAAGTCACAAGTGATTTTGGCTGGAGAAGGTGATGCTTGTTTCCACATCCAATTTGTCCATGCCCTCCTTGACCTACTCCAACCCAGCCTCTGGCATTACTCTGCCTGGAGACTTCTCGACCCAGCTTCCATGACACTCTTCTCTCCTGGATTTATCCCTGCCCCTTTACTTGCTTTTTCTTTGTCTCCTTAATCAACCCTTCCTCAAACCATCTCCTTGATGCTGCATCCCTCAGAGACCCCTTATGAGCCCTTTTCTCTCCTCCTGTGACACTCACTAGGCTGCAATTCAATCCCTCCTTCTACTGATCGTTCTCCAGCCTGTGCCTTCAGCTTTTCTCTTTATCCTGGCCTCTAGGCCATATTTTCACTGATACTGCAGGTAGTGGATATTTAGGAGGCCCTTAAACATTACACTCCCTAATTGCAATTTAATATCTTTACCCCATACCTGTTACTCCTTTTCATTTTCCCTTTATCCTGCCACCTAAGCTAGAAAAGTAGGAGAGGCCCATGCAGCCCCAGCCCCTCCATACTCACTTCTCACTTGCAGTGGGCCACCAAGTCCTGATTCTGAAATATTATTCCAAATAGATTCCCTCTAGCCCCCAGCTAAAACATGATAGCTCCTGTTAGCATGGATAGTGGCCACAAAGGTGAGGTTGCTACATATGGAGTTTCCAGGGTATGGTAAAACAGTAGGTAGGCCTGGACTCCCAGCAGTTTCTCTCTGGGGTCTGGGGGAAGTGTTAGGGAGGGGGAAGGTGAGAAGGGTTTAGAAGATCCCTTGGAGCTTGTCGGGGGGGACCAGCACCTACCCAATTCCTGCAGAGGCCTACAGTCCTGGTAGGAGGCTCTGACGGAGAGCCACTGGGTAGAAACCTAACTGGGTGGGAGGCAGGAGCTGTCCATTGCCCTCCAGGCTCTAGGGGCTGTGGTAGCATGAGGGGCACCCCAGGCTGGAGGCTGACCCCATAATCAGGGCTACTTCAGGCTCTGCCTGAGTCTGCTGGCTGTCCTGCGGCTGGTCCCTGTGAGGGTCTGGGCCCACTGGCCAGCCTGCTGAGACCACAGCCAAAGTCCTTCCTCCAGGTATGTGGCAGATGTCCTGGCCAGGCCAGAGACTGAGGGGCATTTAGAGAGAGGCCACAGAAAAAAAGACCAAGGCCACAGCCCAACCTGGCTGTGTTCACCTGAAGGGCACCATGTGCCCATACACTTCATGGGCCATTTGTCCTTGCCTCCCTGGGAGTCCCCTCTTGTGACCATTCTTTATCAGAGTCCCTAAGTCTCAGTAGCCTGCCAGGCTGGGGATGTGGAGGTGGGACATGGGGGCAGGGACTGGAAAAAGGGGTAGGAGGGCTGTGTTCATTGCGCCAAGCTTCTGTGGAGGCTACAGAGGAGGGCCAAGTGCAGGCAGGAGCCCAGTAGGGCAAACGTGCCCCCAGTCTGGGGCCACTCCACGCTAGGGGCCTCAGGTTCTACCACCATCCCCTCCTCCATCCACTGGCTTTCCAGGGTTACCAGGACTCTAGGACCAAGGGAGCATCTAGCAACCAAGGGATGAGTGTCAGAGTGGGAGACCCTGCACTCCAGGCAGCTGGGGTCATCTCCGAGAAAGGGCCCCAAGGGCGGCGCCTGCTTCAGAGTCAACCGAGGGGAATCCCTGAAGGACAGAGGGAGTGCGTACAACACTCTCCAGGGGGAGAAAATGCAGCTTTAAGATGTGCTGCCTCCCACTCCATTCTACCCACACCAGCATTTCTGGTGGGGGAGGCAGTGGAACTCAGAGCGTAGGAGTCACCTCTCTGGGAGGAAGGCCCCATGAGCTGCAAGCGCTGTTTGCATCATCTTGACCCCTGTGCAATTAGAACAGAGTTGCATTTGCAGGTGGTTTCTTGCCGCCCCCAGGCCTGGCCAGGACCAGGGGTAGGGGGAGGCATGCTGGCATAGAGCTGGTGATAGCAGGCCTTGGATGCCAGCCAGCCTCCTACCTCCTTCCCTACTGCTGTTTGTCTTCAGGCAAGTTACTTAACCATTCAGGGCCCCAGTGTCCTCATTTGCAAAATGCTGCTGGTAATAACATGTCTGGCATACAGGAAGCACTCAAGAAATGCTGGCTCTGACTGTAATCGCCCTGGCTATTTTCTGCTTGCTGTTGCCTGACACCTGTAAGTATGTCCATGCGTGTAGCTTTCCATAATTACGGTGGCTGTGTACAAACTGCATTATATTTGGCGTCCCCCACGCAGAAGGCTCTGTATCCACGGAGCTTTCTCCCTTCCCACTTGTCACGTGGCCCCACATCTCCATCCACTCGCTCCGTTGTTTCTGCCAGGCCAGTCCCCTGCGGGGGACGATTTGGGTTGTTTCCAGTTTTCTCGGTTATAAATAGCACTGCTGTGCATATCTTTATTACAAATTCCTTCTTTCCTCTGAAACCCTGAATAACTGAGCCCACAGGGCATCCAGTACCCAGCGCAGGCTGTCTTACAAAACCCATGGCGCTTCCTGGCCTGCTCCACCGGCATTGCATTGGGTCCTGCAGATGTGCCTCAAGGAGGGGAGAAATCTGAGTGGCCCTCGTTCTCCATTGGTCAGAGCTGCAGGGCAGCCTCAGCACTGGCCCTTCTTGAACCTGCACGGATGCTTGACATCATCTAAGTTCACAGACATGGGACAAAACTAAGCAAAAACAAAAGAGAAAAACACCCTACCAGTGTTTCTGAACTTGCTGTGCCTTTAAATGTGAAAAGCTCTCCTTGGTATCTGGGGCCAGAGAGGCTGGGTCCCTGGGTGGCTGCAGAGCGGGCCCTGGCGGTGGAGAGGCCCAGCTTCATCTTCTTGTCAGGGTTTCCCCCCTGCCTTTTTTGTTGTTGTTGTCGTTGTTGTTGTTGAGATGGAGTCTCATTCTGTCGCCCAGGCTGGAGTGGAGTGGCACCATCTCAGCTCACCGCAACCTCCATCTCCCGGATTCAAACGATTCTCCTGCGTCCGCCTCCCGAGTAGCTGGGATTACAGGCACCCACCACCATGCCTGACTAACTTTTGTATTTTTAGTAGAGACAGGGTTTCGCCATGTTGGCCAGGCTGGCCTCAAACACCTGGCCTTAGATGACCTACCCGCCTCGGCCTCCCAAAGTGCTGGGATTATAGGCGTGAACCACTGCGCCCAGCCAATCTTTATTTCTTTATTTTATGTTGCCTCTTTTATACCTATTTTTTGGCTTGTTTTTTGTTGCTGACCAGACTTGTCAGGTTTGTCTATTTTACTCTTTAAAATTTTTTTTTTTAAAGATCTAGCAGTTTGTATTACTGATTAGTTGTGGCACTGATTGTTTTTCTTTCATTAATTTCTGTTTGGCATTATCATACTCATCCCTTCACCTTTCTTGGGGTTGTTTCGCTCTTCATGTCTAGCTTCTTGAGTGGTAAGCCTTAGTTTATTTTCAGTCTTGTCTGCTTTGTGATAAGGGCACGATGGCCTGTGACATCTCCTCCGAGCGTGGCTTTGGCCAGGCTTGTAACACAGAGATCATGGCACTGCATTCCAGCCTGGGCGTGTTTGTTTCTAAGTTTCATCTCTGTAGTCTCCACGTTCTGTCATGTAAATTTCCTGCTGAACGGATTTATTTGGCTTTCCTTTAGTTATTTCTTTTTAATTTTATTGCAGTGATTCCTGCTTTTGTAGAATTTTTTTTTTTTTCCAATTTCCTTTGTCTCCTAGTACTTGGTCTATTGCTAAGGCTCTTCCATATGACTGAAAAAAGTATATTCTCCATATGGCATATGAACATACATTTCATGTCATTTTAAAGTTGAGGTATACTTTACATACATAATTACATGAAACTTACATGTAAATTACATTTACATAAAACACACTGATTTTAAGGGTACAGTTTGCCAGGTTTTTGACAAATGTACACCCTTGTGTAGCCACAGAAAATATACAGAACATTTTAACATCCCAGAAAATTCCCTTGGGCTCCTCCAAGCCAATCCCGGCACCACCCCAACCCTCTGCAGAGACAGCCACTTTTCTGATTTCTAGAACCATAGATTAGTTCTAGAATGTGTAGAAATGGAATTATGCAATGTGTATTCTTTGTGTCTGGCTTCTTTGGTTCAACCTCATGTCTGAGCAATTTATCCATGTTGTTGAGTGTACTAGTAGTTATTCTTTTTAATTTATATGTGCCAATTTGTTTACCTGCATTCCTGTTTATGGACATTAATACATTGTTTCCAGTTTCACCTACTGTGAGTAAAGCTACTGTAAATGCTCTTGTACAAGTTTCTTTCTTTGTTTTTCTTTTCCTTTTTTTTTTTTTTTTTTTTTTTTTTTGAGATAGAGTCTTGCTCTGTCACCCAGGCTGGGGTGCAGTGGTGCAATCTTGGTTCACTGCAACCTCTGCCTCCCAGGTTCAAGCGATTCTTGTGCCTCAGCGTCCTGGGTAGCTGAGATTACAGGTGTGTACCACCACGCCAGGCTAACTTTTAAACTTTTAGTAGAGATGGGGTTTCACCATGTTGGCCAGGTTGGTCTTGAACACCTGACCTCAGGCGATCCGCCTGCCTCAGCCTCCCAAAGTGTTGAGATTACAGGCGTGAGCCACTGCACCCGGCCTCTTTTTCTTTTCCTGATATATGTTTTTACTTTTTTGGGGTAAAAGCCTAAGAGGAATTGCCGGGTCATAGGGAAGGTATTTGTTTAGCTTTATAATAAACTGTCAAACAGTTCTCCAAAGTGGCTGTCCCGTATTTATGCACATTCTCTTTTATAGTGTTTTGCATCTGTCAACAATAGTAACCCTAACAGCAGTTAGATATTAAGCTCCTATCACAAGGCAGAACCCAGAAACAGCTGTCTTATGCTCCCTGGACTTTGGTTCCTTAGCAGCGAGGGCCAGAGAATGAGTGAGGCACTGCATGGACGAGGCGGCAAAAACCACATTTTCCCCAGCGTCCTTCTCCACTTCTTCAGTCATAGACACCCCACAGCCCAGCCTCCCTTGCAGCTAAATGAAATCATGTGATTCAGCTGTCAGTGGGGTCATGTAGCAGAAAGTTGACCAGTGAGCACCATTCCCCCTCCCTTTCTCTATCCTGCTGCTGGGAACATGGATGTGACAGCTAAATCTCCATGTCAGAGCTCCAGGAAGAGGGCCAACGCGAGATGCAGGAGCAGAAAACTGGAGGCAGCTTGGTTCCTAAGGGCTTTGCGATCACCCCAGGTGCCACCCCTGATGCTTAGGGGAAAGGCTGCCTTGCATTAGCCCTGGCTGGTGCACACAGGCCTGTGTCCATGCTGGGAACTCCAGGCTGGTAGCCAGGCTTCCTGCTTTAGCACAGACTTTGTGCCTGCAGGTGAATGCTACACAGGGTGGGATGGAAGGGGCATGAGTGCAGAGTCTTCTGACACATGCTAGGAGGCCATTTCCATGATGACAAATCCCTGGTGTCCACTACAGGGAAGGAGGATCTGGGAGCCACTTACAGGCCATCTGGGACCTGCTTCTCTCAGCCTAACTACTCCTGGCTGCTAGATATACCTGGGGGCCTGGCTGGGCTGGGACAGTGCCTGGACTTCTAGCGCCTAGGGCCTGAGGCAACTCCAGGAGGATGGAGGTGACACCAATGAGGACAGCTAAGGTGGGGTCAGTCAGGAAGGGTTCACCTCACCTGGCAGCCAGACAGTGCCAGGGATGCTCCAGGGAACCCCAGCCAGCAGGGGGGTGGCCCAGAGCCTCAGCCTGGCAGCAGACTTAGCAGGGGTTGCTCTCGCTTCCCTCCCTTTGCCCAAGGGCACAGTATCTCTGGGACAGGTGCTGGTGTCCACCTTATGCTTGGATGCCTGGTGAAAAGGGAGGAAGTCTAGGGGGTTCTCACCCTGTGTTCTCGGGCTGTGCCTCTGAGCCAGGCCTGCGGACACTGCTTCCAGCCAGGGCCGCACTGGTTAGTTGGCTTTATCACTTTGCTTGTTAGTCATCAAGGTGGTTCCAAATCCCTTGGAGGACTCAGGCGAATCTGCCAATAAGCCACTGACAAAATGCCCTTGTGGGGTCTGACTGCTTCAGCCTCTTTCCCACCCTCTTCATTCCCTAAACACACCAGCAGTGCCTGCCACAGGGCCTTTGCATGGCAGCCTCTTCTGCCAACACCCTGCCCTTTTCCTCTCAAGGGTAGCCTCTCTGTGTCATTCAGACTTCAGCTTAGACATCACCTCCTCAGAAAGGTCTTCCGTGGACTTCCACTCTGAAGTTGCCACCCTATCACTCTGCAGCACACCACTTTGTTTTAATCTACATACAACATCGGTACTAGATGCATCCTTGTTGCTTGTTATCAAGCTCTGCAAAGGCAGAATCCTTGTCCATCTCATTCCCTGATGTGACTGAGTGCCTGGGCAGAGACGGGCACACAGTAACCGCACAAAGAAGGCTGGTGGACACCTTGAGCAGAACACGGTGGTTAAAGGAACCAGCCACAAAGTCAGACAGATCGAGATGCCAATACTAAACTAGCTGTCTGACCTGAGGCCAGTTAGAGTCTGTGTCTCGATTTCCTCATTTGTAAAAGGGAGGTAATGATAATGCTATGAAGTTTATTCAAAATGGTGGATGTTGGACTTTTAGAATGGTTTTGGGCATGTGGTGAGTGAATTGTAAATTGTAGCTATGGCCTTCATCATCACCATCACTATCACCACTATCATCATTGTCACCAATACCATCATTATTATCACCACTACCATCACCATCCCCACCACCACCACCATCAGCAGCATCACGATCACCACCACCACCACCACCATCATCGTCACCAACACCATCATTATTATCACCACCATGATCACCACCACCATTACCACCGCCATCATCATCACCAACACCTTCATTATCATTACCATCACCACCACCATTGACACCACCACCACTGACACAACTATCACCACCGCCATCACTACCAACCACCACCAGCAGCACCATTACCATCATTATCATAACCACCACCACCATCGCCATCCCCACCACCATTACCATCATAACCATCACCATCACCACCACCATTACCACCACCATCATGGTCACCAACACCATCATTACCATTATCATCACCACCATCACCACCACCATTGACACCACCACCACTGACACAACTATCACCACCGCCATTACTACCAACCACCACCACCAGCACCATTACCATCATTATCATAACCACCACCACCATCGCCATCCCCACCACCATTACCATCACCACCACCATCATCACCACCACCATCACCAACACCATCACCAACACCATCATTATCATCACCACTATCACCACCACAACCACCATTGACACCACCGTTGACACCACCACCATCATAATCACCACCACCACCACCATCACTATCATCATCACCACCATCACTACTACCACCACCATCACCATCATTACCATCATTATAATCACCATCATCACCATAGCCACTCCATGTGCTTGCCACTGTGTACTGTAAGGAGTGCCATGTCAAGGGCCAAATGATGGGAGATGGATGGACTAGGGTCTTCCTGCTCTGGGAACCACAGACTGCTCTCCCTGGTGGATGGCTGGGCCTGAGAGAGGAAGTGTGGTGACACCCTCCCACATGACAGCAGTCCCTGGAGGTGAGGGGGACAGGGAAGGCGTGGCTTTCTTTGGGATAATGAACCCCATGTGCAGCACTTTTGGCTCTGCAGATGTGATGCTTGTTGCCATGGTGACTGTCCTAACAATAACCTCCCAGAACTGATATTCCCCACACCCTCCCCAGCTGCCACCTGGGAGGGAGAGCCCTCCTCGTTTACGAAAGCAAGCTTGAAAGGACAAGGTGGGAGGCAGAGATGACACGGGGGTGGGGGTGAAAGTGGGCCCTTCCTGAAGGTAGGGGTGAGAAGAGGGGGAAGTCTGGGCCTCTCTGACCAGAGCCAAAACCAGATGAGAGGGCTTCTGGAATCTGGGACCAGAGGTCATGGCTGGAAGACTTTCTCCCTTCTAGCCATTTCCCTCTGCTAGGGAGAAGCCCTCTGGGTCTGAGGGTGGGGAGTGGGTTGTTTTTTGAGTGTCTGTGTGGGGTCAGGCTGTCTGGGTAGGGACATTCTGGCTGCCTCTGATAGCCCAGTCCTTCCCCACTGTCTGGTGCCCAATCATGCCAACTTTCCTGTGCTCGCCAGGGTAGCTCCACTTCATACCTCTAATACTTCAGCTCGGAGGAGGGACTGCCTGGGGGTCCCAGGTGCTAACAGGTACAAAAGACGGGGAGAAGTACAGGATACAATGAATCTAAAATTGCATCTCTTAGTGACCCCACATTCTTGTGTAACCCTGGTCCTGGGCAGCTTCTGAACTTTTGAAAGATGACCTCAGCCGGGTGCAGTGGCTCATGCCTGTAACCCCAGGACTTTGGGAGGCCGATGTGGGTGGATCACCTGAGGTCAGGAGTTTAAGACCAGCCTGGCCCATATAGCAAAACCCCATCTCTACTAAAAATACAAAAATTAGGGTGGCGGGTGCCTGTAATCCCAGCTACTCGGGAGGCCGAGGCAGGAGAATTGCTTGAGCCCAGGAGATGGAGGTTGCAGTGAGCTGAGACTGTGCCACTGCACTCCAGCCTGGGCAACAGAGTGAGACTCCATGTCAAAAAACAAAACAAAAAACAAAAACCAAGAAAGATGACCTTATAAAAGACTACCGAGTGTGCTGCCATGTCCACCACTCAGGGCTCCAGGAAGCCGTGTAAGTGTGGGTCTGTTTGTATGGATGTGTTTGTTGGTATGTGTGTGTTTGTGTGTGTGTGTGTGTGTGTGTGTGTGTGTGTGTGTGTGTGTGTGTAAGGCAAAGGAGGTTTTATGGGACACTGGGGTTTGAGTCATAGTCATTCCATGGCTGTGTGACTGTGGGTAAATTACTGTACCTCTCTGTCTCTCCATTATCCCATCAAGTAAAATGGGGATAATAATAGTACATGCTTAATAGGATTGTTTCAGAATTAAATGAGATAGTACATGTAAACTGCACAATCAGTGTCAGCTGTCATTAGGATGCCAGCACCACTTTATCATCTCCTGAACATGCTGGTAGGAGTGTGTGTGGTTTCATAGTAGCCTGCAAAGAGTCCAACTTACAGAGGGGTGCAATTTTCTTTTGTTTGTCTTGTTATTTGTATTCTTTTTCTTGAGACAGGGTCTTGCTCTGTCACCCAGGCTGGAGTGCAGTGGCTTGATCTCAGCTAACTGCAACCTCTACCTCCCAGGTAGAAACGATTCTCATTTGGGATTATAGGCAATGGGCCACCACACCCGGCTAATTTTTGTATTTTTAGTAGAGCCGGGGTTTCACCATGTTGGCCAGGCTGCTCTCAAACTCCTGACCTCAGGTGATCCACCCACCTTGGCCTCCCAAAGTGCTGGGATTACAGGCGTGAGCCACTGTGCTTGGCTTGTTATTTGTATTCTATTGTGTGGCCCTACCTCGTCTTTCCAGAGCTCAGAAAGGGAAAGTGCGGATGCTTCCAGCAGGTGCTGGAAGAAACTCCTGTGGGGTTAAACACAACGCCAAGAACAAACCTCAGACTTGGCCTCCAGTCCTTTCTCGAGTCCATGCCAGTCTGTCTGTTAGGATGGCCCAGGGTTCTCTGAGTCCAAGTCTGACATGGATGGGGTCTCCCTTCCTGCTATGGTCCTGCTGAAGTCAAGGTCAGGATCCCTCTGCCTCCTCAGCTGGGGACTTCCCCAGCTGGCCCAGCATTTGCCTTTGGCCTGAGAGTTTCTTGTCCTCTAGTGTCTTCTGGGTGCAGGTGGGTCGATGGCAGGGACTTGTTGCCGTGTGGTCTACTAATTGCCCAGCAGTCCTATGCCAAATGCATCCTGGCCCAGAAGGGCCCTGGCTGCTGGCACTCAGAATCCCTTTATCCCCTCCCTTATCCACACAACATTTATTGTGGCTTCTGGGGCTTGCTCTGGGCTGGCCACGAGGTGAGAGGGATAAGCAGGATAGGCCCAGAATTGGTCCTTGGGGAGCAGTAAGGAGGTCATGTCAGGGCAGCAGCGTGACCCAAATCCAGAGCTGGCTGCTGGAAACCCCCTCCTCAGAGCCTGCCCAGGATAGACCCTGTCAGAGGAGAGTGTGGGGTTGCTGGAGCCCAGTGGTCTAAAGTCCTGGTTCTGGTTCTGGACAGCAGCCCTGGTGCCAGGCCTCAGGGAAGGCTGTTTTGTGGGAAACCGGGTCGGCCCTGCCTCCTGCCTGCTTCCCTGCACTCTCCTCCTCCTTGGCCTCCAGGACGGCTTTCAAGAGGGGGTTGGGGTGTGTGGGCTCTCTTCCTCTAGGCAAAAGCAGGGGGCAGACAGGTGGACCATGCTGGAAAAGGGGAGAATGTGTACCCTTACCTGAGCAGGGTGGTTATGAGCTCTCAGGCCCCCCAAATTGCTGATGGAGCAGCCCCTGTTTCCCTGGCTCAGGGTCCCTTGGCCTGGACTCCGAATGTCGCCTCCTGGGACCTCCATTCCAGACACCCCAGCAACCGTTCTCTGGAGAAGTGAGGGGGAAGGGAGGGGCTGGGACCAAGGTGAGGGAGCAGGCCCCACCCCTTCACTTTTTCATGCTAGTGTCCCAGTGTGTATGTCCGGCCTTCTGGGCGGCTCCTCCTGGCCAGGCAGCCTTTGTGACATGTGTGGCTGATGGAGACTGGGCAGGAGGGATCTGGCAGCATCTCTTCCTGAGGGTGTGAGGAATGAGTCCTGTGGAGGGCAGCACATGAGCCCTCGGCCTCCATGTGGGCCCCAGTCCCCTCCTGCTGTCAGGCTAGGTGGGCCTTCGAGGGAGAGAGGCTGCGTTCATTATGTGCACTCTTCTGTGTTATGTGAGAGCGAGGGGTCGCCAGCAGCAAGTGGCCTGCGTGCGCGAGGTGCGGGCGTGGTGCGGGTACAGAATGAAGGCGTCAGTACAGGGCGCGGGTGTGTGTGCGGGGTGCGGGGTGCGGGGGCGGGCGCGCGTGTGTGTGCAGGTGCAGGTGCAGGTGCGTTGCGGGTGCGGGCCACGGGTGTGTGTGCAGGGCGCGTGTGCAGATGCAGGGCGCGGGTTCCGTGCGGGTGCGGGTGCAGGAGCAGCGTGTGCAGGGCGCGGGGAAGGCGCGTGCAGGGGGCGGCGGGCGGGCGGGGCGGGCGCGGCGGCGGCGGCGGTGACAGCGGCGCCCGCGCCTCCCCGCGCGTAGGTGTGCGGCGCGCTCCTGGCGAGGACGGAGCGAGCAGATCTCGCGTGCGCTCGCCGCCAGGCGCAGCCCAGCCCGGCCCCCGCCTGGCGCCGCGAGCCGAGGTGTCTCCCGCGCCCGCGCCCGTGTCGCCGCCGTGCCCGCGAGCGGGAGCCGGAGTCGCCGCCGCCCGAGCGCAGCCGAGCGCACGCCGAGCCCGTCCGCCGCCGCCATGGCCACCACGGTGACCTGCACCCGCTTCACCGACGAGTACCAGCTCTACGAGGATATTGGCAAGTAAGAGCCGCGGCACGCGCGGGCTGGGCCGGGGACCCCAGAGGGCCAGGACCTCCGGGACCCTCAGCGCCGCCGGCTCCGGGCGCACTGCGGCCCCGCGCGCTGCCGGCTTCTCTGGGCTCCGGGCCCAAGCGCACGGCCCCGCGCGGCCCCGACCCCCGAGCCCCAGGCCCCGGGCCCGGTCGCCGGACCTCAGCGCGCGCGGCCCTCTCCAGCTCTGCCCAGCGCGGCTGCCGGGCCGGGGCTCTGGGCTCGCGACTTGGCGCGGCGGGGGCGGCAGCAGGTGTCCCCGGAGCTCCCGGCAGACGTGACGCATTTGGCGGCGGGGAGGTCAGAGAGGAGGGGCGCGCGGGGGCGGCCGCCGGGCCTGGAGCGCCAGGAGGGGTCGGCTGCGGCCCCAGAGGGTCGTCCCCCGACGCGGGCACGCTGTCCCCACCCCCACCCGAGCGGCAGGCGGCGGGGGTGGCGGGACCTGCTTGCGCCTGCTCCTGCGCGTGGCCCCATCCGCGCGGGGGGTGCCGGCGTGGGAGAGCCTCTGCTGTAGGTCTCCTGGGGAATCTGGGTTCTGGAGGATTTTCCCCCAGATTCTTCTGGAAACAGGAATTTGGAGGTGTGGGGAGGACGAGGTCAGGGAGCCTGGATCAGGTCATGGGGATAGGGGGGAGAGATTAAGATCCTGATTGGGTTGCAAATTTCAGGGTCATCGAGGTGGGTGGGGGCTGGATTTTGGACCGTTGGCGGGGGCACTCTAAAGGGGAAGGGGCTTTGAAGGTTTGTTTGAAGTGGGACCTCACGGGGAACAGGTGCTGTGGCTCCCGTTCTCTGCTCAGCAGTATGAGCAGTGTGGGGCGAAGGTCTGGTTTGGGTCCCCCAGACCCGGCTTTGCCACTGGGGTCAGAGATGGGGAACGCCTCAGGGGCCTCCTGTCTGGCCTGGGGTCTCCCGTCTGAGAATCAAGGTGGCTGCACCTGGCATCCCCAGGGCTAGCTTCAGAACTCCCGAATCTCCAGCCTGACTGGGCCAGAGCCCCATCCTCCTCCGTCCTCCCCCATCCTCCTCCGTCCCTTCAGTGCAGGCGGTGGGGGCGCTGGCGGTGCTGGCGAGATTTCCTCTTACACATCCAGCACTGATTCTTTTTTTCCTTTACTAAATAAGTGTCTGGTGAAACCTTGTGGTGGGTGAGGGACGCTGATCATTGATAATTGTGGAGTGCGGAGCTGGAGGAGTGTGGGGGTGTGTTCATTCCCCACTTCTCCCTGCACGTGTGGAGAGGATTTGGGTAGGGGGTGGAGATGTGGCGCTCAGCCCTGTGCAAGAAGCCCATGCTGGATCGGTGGGGTGAGGGGCCAGGCCGGCTGGGGGACCCTTCCTTGGATGGGTCTGGAGAGCACCCCAGAGCTGAGACCTCGAGGGAGGGGTCAGGCCCAGCCCCCTTCATGGGGATCCCTAAGTGGGTGGCTGGCTCCCCCGTCTTCACCCCTCAGATGCACAGATCTACCCCTGCCTGTCCTCTTGGCCTCCAGAGGTGTCCTGGCCGCTGGAAGGGCAGGTGGGTAGCAGTTAATGTGCCTGGTTCTCAGAGGAAGAGAGCGGCAGTGGGAAGTCAGTCTTTCCTCAGGGGCCTTCTTGTCGTCTTCTCTGCTTGTGCCCAGAAGCACAGAGGCCCTCACAGCAGGTGTCCCTGGTCTTCCCCAAAGAAGCCACTTTCAAGACGTTCCCATGTACCCCAGTGTCCTCAGCCTGCAGCTCACTCTGGCTGTTCCTTCTCCCCTTTGCTGCGAGCCTCCCTGCATCCAGTGGCAGTGTCAGGGTGGCCAGCTCCCCACTGAGCCTCCAGTTCCAGCACAGCTGGATGTCCTGGCCAGTGCCACCCACACTGGGGAGTGAAGGTCTTTGGGGCTGCCTGGGGGAGGTTGAGAGAGGTGGCTCCAGAGGTGGAGACCAGGTGGGGCTAAGACTGCTGGGTTTCTCTCTGAAGCCGGAGAATGAGCCGCTGCTGGAAGGGAGTGTGGCCTCCTGAGCGAAAGCACTGGGAGCCATGCAGTGCGAGGTGAGGAGTGGAGCCTGGGATCAAGGGGAGCCCCGTGACCTGGGACAAGAGGAGATGCCCAAGCCAGGAGCTGGCAGCTCAGCGCAGTGCACCTTCCTGGAGCCCTGCTAGGCGCCGGGTCCCTGGGGACGCCAAAGGCCTGCCACTGCCATGCTGTGGCGGCTCTGGGGTAGGGAAGGGACTGATTCCTAGGGGGTGCAGCCGTGCCATAGAGGTGGGTCAGGGAGCGGGGAGGGCAGAGCAGGGCACCCAAGGGGGATGTCTGAGGCCAGGGCTCAGTTGTGGGCACTCAGCCCTTTTGTAGCGCTGGGGTCCCTTGGTTGATACGTTGGCTGGTTGTTGACAGTGCCTGCCCGGGGCACAGTTGGTGTTGCTTCCTGGCCTCAGGTGGACATGTCCAAGTTTATTTAAAGCTGCAGCCACTGGCACCCAGTCAGGTCTCACTGAGCTCCCTGCCCAAAGGAAGGACTTGGCCTCAGGCCCACAGCTGCTCATGTGTGACGAGGCCACTGGCCTTTCCCCTCCCTTGCCCCATCCTTTTCTGCTGTCTCTGCTCCCGAATCTTCCCCGGAGGCCTGGGCAGCAGGGTCAGCCAGCCAAGAGGAGCCGCTTTCTGGGGCCCTGCCCTGCCCAGTTCTATAGAGAGTGTGTGCCCTTCCCTGCTCAGCCTGACACTTCTCACAGACACTAGCCTGGTGGCCCATGTGGGAGCAGTTACAGAGCAAGGCAGGGAAGCCCTCAGCCTGGCATGGCCCAGCCAACAGTGCAGTTTTAATTTTTTTATATTCGATAAACTTTAAAGATCCAGAAAAATCCCAGGAATAATAAAATGAACATAGTATCTCTTCTACCCAGAATTGAAAATGGTTAATCTTTTGTCATTTTGGCTTTAAGTCCTTTTTTACAAAAAATTATAAGAAGTATTCCAAAGAAATATTAAGTAACCCATTTTCTTCCAACTACTGCTTTCGTCTTTTTCCTCCCAGGCTCTTTTGGGTACATTTACACATGGATATAAGTATCCATAACTAATATAGAGGATTCTTTTGTGTGGGTGTTTTTCTTAACTTTACGTAAAAAACCTGGAACTTGTACTTTTCACTCAGCAGTCTTGTTGGCACCTGTGCTTGTTGATGTGTTTAATTGCGGGCTCCTGCATGGCGACCTGTAGTGTGAACTCTGTCCTGCCTGCCCCTCTCCCAACAGAAATCTAGGTTGTCTCCTGTGTTCCATTGTCACCCAGCACACTGTGGCCAGCACCGTCACGGCCAGGGCCCTGAGTGCGTCTGGGGTGCAGGTGTGAGAGTTTCTTTAAGGTGTGTCCCTGGCAGTGGGGCTGCCGAGGAGGGTCCGCCTGTCTCTCTGTAGGTGCCGCCACTCTCCCTGCTGTGTCCACTCGCACAGCAGTGTGGGGGCCGCCCCTTCCCCTGGATGCTGCCATTCGTAGGGTTGGTAGGTTGTCAGTGTTGACAGGTTGTCAGTGTCGACCGTTTGTCGGGTAGGAAGAGGTCTCACATTTTGCATTCATCCTCATGAATCTTCCATTTTTGGGGAGTTGTCTCTTTTCAAACATGGAGATCTCCCTAGAAAAAAGCATCTCCCACGAGGTTTTGGATATCATTTCAGGGGTTCATGGGCCCCTCCTTTTCTGGGGGAGATGGCAGCTAGGGCTTGTGGGCCATGTTGTAACAACACCTAATGTGTACATTACTTTAAATGTTTGATTTTATTTGATTCGAATTGTCCAGAAAGGCCCTTCTCCCCAGCCCCATTTTACAGACAAAGAACTGAAGTTCAGGAAAGGCTGGCAACTTGCCCAAGCCCAGGAAGCGAGAAGGGCCCCTGAACTCCAGTCCAGGGCATCTCCTACCCCTTCCATCTCTCCCACTAAACCTCAGATAGGCCCAAAACTGACCTTGATATGTCCTTGACTCCATCCAGTGGTACCCCAGTCGCCAGAGAGCAGGCTGTATCCTGGGGCGTGTGTGGCCTGACTGCTAGCGGGGGCATCACTGTCAGCTGGCGGATGCCTTCTGCCGAGAGGCACACTGTGAACCAGCGAATGGCCTGCTAGGTAGTTAATAGATAAACTTAGGAAATTCAGAGCAAATCAATTTTTGAGTCTCCAAGCTCTGAGCCGGTTGCCAGGGAAGAGAGGAATGGAGGAGGAGGGATCATTGTATTTGCTTTCTCCCTCCCCAGAGCACACCAGGCACTCCCTGCCTCAGGGGCCTTGGCCAGGCTGCCTCTCTTCCCCTGACCCCTCATAGCTTACTCCCTTGGGCTGCTCAGCAGGCTGTCCCAGACGCCCCCCATCCCTCCCCTTTTGCCTCCCCACGCCTCCCTGCCCCTCCCCCCCAACTTGTCTTCTCCCTGGCACTTTGCTCCATCTGATGTGCTGGACAGCTTACCCACAGAGAGGCGGAGGTCCGGTCCTCTGCCCATGGCTGTGTCCCCAGTGCCTGGCCCGAGGAGGGGAAGGGGTGAGTTGGGTGGGCCTCTGCCTTCCGGCCTGGCTCCCAGGAGGCCAGCAAGAGTCCTCCTGGTCTTGATTCCTTAATGTAGGGTAGTTTAAAAAGAAGTCGCACATGCTGAGATTGCTGGCAAGATGTGCATTAAGGTGATGCTAGTTTAGTTACTATTTAATGGTATTTTTATACCATAACCTACTTTGCTGAGAGCTAAGAATATATCTGCATGCTTGCTACCAGGACTCTTTTCTTTTCTGGTAACAGTTGCTAGTGCTTAAATGGTGCTTATTATATTAACGTGCTAGATCTGTGAAGTAGGTACTGTAATCATCCCAAGTTTACAGGAGAGGTAGCTGAGGCACAGAGAAGCCCCATTCCTCAGAAAAGGTCACACAGGGTCAGGATTTGAATCCACATTCTGCTCCTCTCGGAAGCTCATTACCCTACTCTACTCTGTGCTTCAAAAATGCTGTAACTCCACTGGCTGACTCATGGCCAGCTTGTGGTCTACTCTGACCTGAGGCTTTTGGGTACCTGTCCTTGGCCAGTTGCTCACTATGATGTATTTGTGCTTTTCCAAACCAAGGGCACTACCTCTAGGTTCCCCTTTGTGAAAACGTTATTTCCTTTCATCGTCAAAGACAACCAATACTCTGAGTCCATATGACACCAACAAGACTGGAAATTTTTATTTTATTAATTAAATTACCAGGGCAATATGATCTTGTAAAACACACACACACACACACACACACACACACACACACACACCCCCCAAGTAATACAGAAGTACGTGCAGTAAAATGTGACTTGTTTACACTCAAGTTCCCTCACTCTCCAGAGGTACCTGACCTCTTAATTTTAATGTCAGTATGAGGATATGTGTGTGTGTGTGTACATATATACACATCTACATATATAGCAGATACATATGATTTCAAAACACAGATGGAATCACCATATATGTGATTCTGCAATCTGTTTGCCCAACACTTTCATGACGACCCCCTGTGTCAGTAAGTCTTTTCTTAAAGCTAAGTGCCTTCCAATTCTTAGCAGAGAAATGTCTGCATACGCGTTGGCCACATTTTTTAAACCAAAAATTGGGACCCATCCTCTAGCAAGTGTGATGGGGTATAATAGGATGCTATATTTGAACTCAGGGCCTGAAAGGTTGTTAGGAGGGTCCAACTGTTGTGAAGGAAAGCTGTGTTCTCAGCATGACCAGCTGCAGGGGCTGGGCCTGTGGAGGTGGGTGCAAGTGGACTCCTGCCAAGGTCAAAGGCCACAGGACTGAGTATGTCTCAGTTCTCACTTGAAAGAACTGAAGGACCTATTCCCATCTTTCTATCCCCCCTTTCTAGGAATTCCCAAGAGCAAAGGGGAGAGATATGCAATGTTTAGGTTTTGTGTCTTCTACTTAAAAATTCTAACAGGGATGTTTCCCTCATTTTTGCTCCATTGGCCTTTAAAGAGTCTATATTGAGCCACCCTAGAATTTAACAGTAATTTACTAGAAGAGACCAGGTAGAGAGAAGTGTGCAATGTCTGTCCCTGGGAAGACCACTCCCATTTCCCTGTGTTCTGTGGTGCCACCTCCCTGGTCCAGGCAAGCGATGTGGCCTTTCTGGAGATTTTAAATATATTTTCAAAAAATTTAATTCTCTCTTCCCCCACAAAAATGGAATCTGATTTGATTATTTTTAAAGCATCTTTTACAGCTGCAAGTCACTTTGCTAGTGTAGAAACATAAAAATGCATTATGTATCAACTTGGTTTTTAAAAAATTATCATATTGGCATATTACATAGAAATGTATATTTTATTCATAGAAAAATTTGAATTATTTAAAATGAAAACATCCTTTTATGTTAGAGAGAGGTGGTGTTGCTAGCTGCCAAACTTTTGGGTGGCTTTTGTCTCCTGGGTTAGAGGGTCACTTGTTGAGGGCTCAGTTCCTGGTGGACATAGTTCTTTTTGTATTGACATAATTATCCAAAAATAACTAAAGTTATGATTCTTTGTTAAGCCAGATAGAAGCTTTTGTTGAATTTCTAGAACAGATTGGCAACAACCAGGCAAAGATTTAAGAAGATTTTATGGGAGGAAGCATAATGGCACACTTGTACAGGGGCGGAATTTGGGACCCACAGTCCTTGTTTCCCCACTTTGTGAGCAGCAAGAGAAGCCTGGAGGGCAGGAGCTGCTGTCGCCCTGACAATGAAGTACAGCGGGTGTTATGCCTTTTGCTGTAATGCCCTCTGGGTGTCAAGCACATCCCAGTAAGTGCCGTTTCCAGCAAGGAGCTGAGGAGCCCTGCTTCTGTCACCCAACACACCCTGAATTCAAGTGCTGAGAACAGTGCCTGGCACACAGTAGGTGCTCCACAGTGGCTCAGCAATGGTCTGGGTCACTCAGGCCTTGCACCTGGGACTGCTTCCCAGAGCAGTGGCGCACCCACCCTATCAAAGATGAGGGCCTTACAAGAGGTATTGGGTGGCTCTGCAGGTAGGTCTTGGGGGTGTATTCTGATGTCCAGTCTGGGTAGACAGTCTTGTCACCTGGTGAAATGCAGTAGCAGGGCTGTCAGCACTTATATGTCTGCCATGAGCTTGACTCCAAGAGGCTTGCAACCTTTAGCTCATTTCTTAATGAAGTTGTTCACATGACTTCTTGTTTGTTGAGGTGCTGTCTGATTCTCAGCATCTGTGGATTTGATCCAGGCCATTCATTAGGGGCTTTCTGGGCAAAGAGTATGAGTCTGGTTAGGAGCAGGCCCTCCCGAAGAAGATGACCAGGGGATGGTTCTTGGCCCCGACCACACATGGGAAGCCCCTGAGGAGTGTTCAGGCCCCATTGCGTTTAACCAGACACTAGGGAAATGGGGTGTCAGCATTTTTTTAAAACTCCCAGGTGGTTCCAATGGGCATTACATACCTAGACTCTGCAGAGGAGTCTGCATCTGAGGCCAGACACTTGCCTAAGCCCACACTCCTTCGTACAACCCTTGGTTCTTTCAGAGCCCACCTAAGCACGGATTTGAAGTTTACCTTCATTTTTTCTACATTCACAATGACATTACTACCCCACCACCCACCCTACCCAAGTTGTCGAGAGCACCATGGGTAGAAGAGATAAAATGTGATACAAAGGTGAGCCATGTGTGTGATTTAAAACTTTCTAGTACTTAAAGAAAAAAGAAACAGGTGAAAGGAACTTTAATAATATATTTATTTAACCTTATATCCAAAATATCATTTCAGAGCCCTGGTGCAGTGGCTCGCACCTGTAATCCCAGCACTTTGGGAGGCCAAGGTGGGTGGATCACTTGAGCCCAGGAATTAGAGACCATGGGCAACATGGCAAAACCCCATCTGTACAAAAAAAAAAAAAATTATTTCAACATGTAATCAAAACAAAAATTATTAAGCTATTTTGCATTCCTTTTTGTATTATGTCTTGAAACCTGGTGTGTATTTTACCCTTATGGCACATCTCAGTTTGGACCAGGTTCTTATGTCTACATGGTGACAGTGACCACAATATTGGACAACACAGGGCCAGAGCTTCAAAATCACTGTTTTTTGTTTGCTTGTTTTTCATTTTTCCTGGTTTCTTTTAAGGATAATAGTTACAGTCATAGTTGTCTTTGTCTGTTCCTGATTTCTTTTGCTGTCCTGAAGACTTATTCATTTATTCAGCAAGTCTGGTTGACTGTACTTACCATGTGCCATAGGTGCTTGGAAAACAGTAGTGAACAAAGAAGTCAAGGATGCCTGCCCTTGGGGAACTTATATACTGCTGGATAGAGGCAGGCAATGTAAACAAATTATATGATAGGGCAGAAGGTGATTAATACCTCTGGGAATAATTGAGAAGACTCAGGAGTGCCAGTTAGGAGGAAGGTTACCATTATAAAAAGGATGGTAAAGCCAAGAAAAAAGAAGATTCCAATTGCTAAAATCAGGAATGACATAGGGGACCTTACTGCCAACCTTACAGAAAAAAATTATGAGGAAATAACTATGAATAATTATGTGCCCTCCAGTTAGATAACCTGGATGAAATGGACAAAGAAAGACACAAACTACTGAAACTGACTCAAGAAGAAATAGAAAATCTGAATAGACCAATAACAAGTAGAGATTGACTTAGTAATTTAAAATTTTCCCACAAAGGAAAGCTCAGGCTCAGATAACTTCACTAGTAACTCCTACCAAACATTTAAAGAAGAATTAATGCCAGTCTTTTACAAGCACTTCCAAAAAGTAGAAGAGGAGGAAATTCTTTCCAATTCATTATGTGAAGCCGGCAATACCCTAATACCAAAACCAAAGATATCACAAAACTACAGACTGTTGTCACTTATGAATGCAGATGAAATATCCTCAACAAAACACTAGCAAAATAAATCTAGCAACATATAAAAAGGATTATTTATACATTAGGAACAAGTAGGATGTATCCCAAGAATGAAAGGTTCATTCAGCATACAAAAATCAATCTATATAATGCATCATGTTGATAGAACAAACATAGAAACTATATGAACCATTTCAATAGATGCAGAAAAAGCATTTAACAAAAACCAATACTCTTTCATGATAAAAACTCAACAAACGACAAGTAGAAAGGAACTTCCTTAACTTGATAAAAGACCTTTATGAAAAATCCACAGCTAACCTCATATTTAATGGTGGAAAACTGGAAAACTGAATGTATCTGCTCTTTCTATTTCTAGGTAACATGGTATAGGAGATTTTAGCCAGGGCAATTTGGCAAGAAAAAGAGATAAAAGCTTCCAGATTGGAAATAAATAGTTGTAGCTACCTCTCTTTTCAGATTACATGCTTTTGTATACAGAAAATCCTAAGAAATCCATTTTAAAAACTATTAGAACTAAAAAATGAATTTAGCAAAGTTGCAAGACATAAGACCAATATACAAAAATCCATTGTATTTCACTATACTAGAAGTTTAAAATAACAAAATAAAATTAGGAAAAACAATTTACAATAGCATCTAAAAAATAAAATAATACTAAATTTAATAAAAGAAGTATAAGACTTGTACATTGAAAACCACAAACCACTGTTGAGAGAAAGTAAGGAAGACCTAAATTAATGGAAAGACATCCCATGTTCATGAATTGGAAGATTTAATATTGTTAAATAGTAGTATACTCCAAATCGACCTACATTTTTGCTATGAAAATTGCAGCTGCGTTTTTTGCAAAAATTGACAACCTGGCCCTAAAATTCACGTAGGAATATAAGAGAACCAAAATAAGTAAAACAATCTTGAAAAAGAAGAACAAAGTTGGAGGGACTCACAGGTTCTGATTTCAAAACTAACTACACAGTTACAGCAATCAAGACAGTGTGGTATTGGCATAAGGATAAATATATAGATTAGTGAAATAGGATTGAGAGTGTAGAATAAATCCATACATCTGTGGTCAGTTGATGTTTTACAAGGGTGCCAAGACAATTCCAATGGAGAAGAATAATGGTCCATTCAACAAATGAACAATTGAGTATCCACATGCAGAAGAACAAAGTTGGAGCTGTACTTGACACCATATACAAAAATTATTTCAAAATAAATAATAGATCTAAATGTAGGAACTAAAATCATAAAACTCTTAGAAGAAAACATAAGAGCAAATCTTTGCAACTTTGTATTAGGCAATGGTTTTTTAGATATGACACCAAAAGCATAAACACAAAAGAAAAATAGTTTTACTGTTGGGCTTCATTAACAGTGAAAACTTTTGTATTCAAAGGACACCATTGAGAAAGTGGAATAGAGTAGCCCATAGAATGGGAGAAAATATTTGCAAATCGTGTGTCTGGTAAGGAATTTGTATTCAGAATACTTTAAGAACTTTTACTACCTGACAGTAGAAGAAACAACCTAATTAAAAAATGGGCAAAGGACTTAGACCTTTCTCTAAAATAGGTAACAAATAGCCCACAGCACGTGAAAAGATTTTGGCATCATTATGGAAATGCAATTCAAAACCATCATGAGATGCCATTTCACTCTTACTAGGATGACTATTATCAAAAAGACAGATAATAGCAAGTGTTGGTGAGGACGTGAAGTTGGAATGCCCATTCATTGCTGGTGAGGATGTAACATGGCACAGCTACTAGGGAAATTGTGGGTCCTCAAAATGTTCTATTCCTAGGTATATACCCAAGAGATACGAAAACATATGTCCACACAAAAACTGGTTCATAGCAGCATTGTCCATAATAGCTAAAAAGTAGAAACAGCTCAGATGTCCACCAGCTAATGAATGGATGAGGAAAATGTGTTATATCCATACAGTGGAATATTATTCAGGCATAAAAAGCAGTGAAATACTAATAAGCACTGACACATGCTAAAATGTGGATGAACCTTAAAAACATCATGCTCAGTGCAAGAAGCCAGTCACAAAAGGCCACATGTTGTTTAATTCCCTTTTTATGAAATGTCCAGAAAAGGCAAACCTGTAGGACAGAAACTGGAAGGAGGATGGATGGAAAGAGGATGGGCAGTGACTGCTAATGGACAGAAGTTTAGTTCTGATGTGATGAAAATGTTGTAAACTTAGATTGTGGTAATAGATGTGCAACTCTCAATATATTTAAAACCACTGAATTATATACTCTAAATTGGTGAATTGTTTGGTATATGAATTAAATCTCAATAAAGATGTCAAAGAGATAAAACCTACTTAGAAAATAAAAGCTGTCACATCTGGATCTCAGCTTTCACATTGCTGAGAAGTAAGCTTCGAAATTAAAGTGACTGCCAATGCCCAGCTCATGGTTGGCGGCCTCCCCTAAATTTCAGGACCCCAGCAGAAATGCGGCTTTGGCCAGGCCACCTCTGTTGAACCAGCCTCTGCTGCGAAGTGTCTTCGCAAACAAAAAACAGTGAGAAGAAGCCTTGTCACTCGGGCATCTGACTGGTGCTGGATGACAGCATCTCTAAACTTAGCCAGCCCTCTGGGCCTGTGCCTGATGTGAGCTCAGGCCACAGGCACTGGGGGAGGGCCAGGCTCCTGCTGGCCCGGGAAGATCCAGGAACCTGTGAGCCCTCACATGAGCCCGGCCTGGGGCGGGTTCTGACCTGGAGTTCAGAGACACATGACACATTGGGTGACCCTTTCCAGAGACCAGCACAGGGGAAGATGCCATCTGCACCACCTTACTTTCAGGGCTGTGTGACTGAGGGTTCCACTGCGACTAGGAACCCAGTAGGTGCCCTGGCTTCCGAACTTTGCCCCCACAGCCTCACCCCATATCTGGGCCTCACCTCACATTCTGGGACTCTATTTTGCTTGTTTCCTGAGTGGCCTTTGGGAATGTCCCATCAGAAACTCCAGACCAGGCCTTTGTAGCAAGGCTGGGGCTGTAGCTCCCATTACTGCAGTGTGAGGTGGGCCTCAGGGGTCCCCTCCGCCTGTGCCCTCTTTCCTTCCTCAGAGAAAGCCTAGGCCCCTCAAGTCCTTGTGGGGGACTCATAGCAGCAGGATGACTTCCATTGCAGTGTGGGACTTCTGAGGCACCATGTGTGGTCACAAGGCCGCTGCTGAGGAAGCGCACCAGCCCCAAGGGTCCTGCTGTCTCCCTGGAAATTAATGTGGCCGAGCCTGTGCTCCTCCTTCAACAGAGTTGGGGACCCAGCTGTCCTGGTCCCACTGCCCGCCGCCACCCCATCCCCATCCCCATCCTTTCATCATAACAGCCCCAGGGACTGACGGAGAACACCCCTCCCAGTCAAAAACCCTGAGAAAAGCTGTGATTTTGGTGCTTTTCACAATTCCTCTGCATGCCTGAGGCCAGATTCATTTTATTCTTACATTTTTATTCCCTGATTGACATTCACAAATTCTTATCTTGACCAATTGTCCACATGACCTCCAACCCAGGACGGCCTGTCTTGCGGGAGGTGTTACTCTTTCTTTCTCTCTGTTTCTCTCCCTCTTTTCTCACTTCATGTTTCCGCTTTTCCTCCCTCTTTTGCTTCCTGGTCTTTTCCAGGCTCTTCCTGGTGTGGTGACAATGGTCACTGGGCACTCCCCTCACTTTATGGGGCACCCCTCCCGGGCAGGACCTGGGGCTGTTTCTTTCTCCAGCCTCATCGTCCTCCCCTCCTTCTGTCCCTCTTCCTCCCTCTCCTTTCTTTCACTTAAAGGATCCTGTCTTTTGGGGGGCCCTCCTTCTCCTGCCCTCCCAGGTCCTCAGTAGCTCGTCCCTAGCTCTGAAGGCTGTTCTGGGGCTCTGCAGCCCCTGAGAGTGTCACAGGCACTTCTGGGCTTCTGGGTCTTTGCCACCACCTCCCCCCACCACCACTGACACCTGGCTGAGCTATTTCCCACACCGTGGGCTGAGGATGCTGGAATAGAGTTGTCATTTTAAATTCCACTCACCTCCACTTTCTGGCACCGAGGATGGAGGCTCTGAAGTGTGGATGGACCAGAGCACAGCCTCCCTGTGACTCCTGAGCTGTTTCTGTGGCCTCACTGCCCTGGGGTAAATGTGGGGCTCTTCCCAGCCTTGGTCACCCACGGGGGCATCACCAGCAGGAAGCATACACTGGGGCTCAGTTTCCCCCTCTGGGCTATGGGGACAGTGATGTGGCAAGGGAAAGTCTCCAGCAGGTGTGACTTCCTGGTGAGGATGGGCCTGTGCCTCATTTGGGCCTCATTGTATGACCCTGGGCAGGAGAAGGGTCACCTCTTGGAGTGTTGTGAGGGTCAGTCCATGGTGCAGGGAGCCAGCCATGCAGCTGCCCTTCCCTGTCCAGAGTAGGGATAGGGCAGAGCCAGTCACCCACCCCTTCCCCTTGTCCCATCTGCAGGTGGGAGCAGAGACACAGGCCCAAAGGCCTCTGGTTTCCCACTGTTGTCCCTGAGGCCTGGAGCTGGGGTGGTGGGGGGCCTGTGTGAAGGATGACACAGCTCAGAACTGCAGAGCCAGGGTGTGGTGCTCGTAGGGGCAGAACAGCCCCTCTGGGTACCTGGGGCTGGGGCTGGGAGAGATATAAATGAGGGTTGCAAGCGCCCGGGGCCAGCCTCAGGGGCACATGCTGGGGCACAACAGTCCTGCCTGCCACCCCTCACAGCCACGCATTGCTTTTAGTTTATGGTTTACTGTCTGGAATTCTTAGGGATTCTTTTCTCTGAGTTTTTCTTGTTTGTTACTAGAGGTTAAGAGTTTGATTTGCCACATGGTAATAAAGGAGTTCTTCTTAAAACCAGATTTTGGCTGAGTGCGGTGTCTCACTCCTATAATCCCAGCGCTTCAGGAGGCTGAGGTGGGCGGATCATTTGAGGTCAGGAGTTCGAGACTAGCCTGGCCAACATGGTGAAACCCCATGTCTACTAAAAATACAAAAATGAGCCGAGCGTGGTGGCACGTGCCTGTAATCCCTGCTACTCAGGAGGCTGAGGCAGGAGAATCGCTTGAACCAGGGGGTTGTGGAGGTTGCAGTGAGCCGAGGTCACGTCATTGCACTCCAGCCTGGGCAACAGAATGAGACTGTCTCAAAAAAGTAAAAAAATAATAAAAATAAAAACCAGATTTTAAAGACAGCATTGTAAGTACCAGTTTCTGTCATTATTTCTTAATGATTCCTCAGAGATAATGACTACATACCATACCAGGACATTATTTTATTAAGGTAAAATATACATAACAGAAAAATTTACTGTCTTCACCATTTTTAAGTGAACAGTTCAGTGGCAGTAAGTGTGTTTACATTGTTGTGCAACTATTACCACCATCCATCTCCAGAACGTTTTCCTCTTCCCCAAGTGAAAATGTCCCCATTAAACACCGACTCCCCATTCCCCTCCCTCACCCTGGCACCCACCATTCTGCTGTCTGCCTCTATGAATTTGACAACTTTAGGGACCTCATATAAGTGGAATCAGACAGTGTTTGTCCTTGTTTCAATAAGCATAATGTCCTCAAGTTTTACCCATGTTGTAGCCTGTGTCAGCATTTCCTTACTTTTTAAGGCTGAATAATATTCCATTGTGTGCATTTTGCTCATCTGTCGACAGACACAGGTTGCTCCTGCCTCTTGGCTGTTGTGAAATAATGCTGCTATGAATGCGGGTGTACAAAGGACATTTTTAAAGGACATAATACATGGCCCCCTCCCACTGCACATGACATAGCCACTGGGTTGTGTGGCCTTGGGCTGCCATATAACTCTCTGGGTTTCAGCGTCCCCACTTATGAACCAGAAGGGTTGGGTCATTTGACTCTCTCGGGTCCCTTCTGGCCCCAAAAACTGGTTCTGTGAAAGCCCCATTTCTTTCTTCTGAGACTTGCCCCACAGCTCACCTCTCCCATGTGCAGGTGCCGCACAGTCTGATTACGTGGACATTTCTAAGCTTCCAAAATCCTTTTGCATTCCTTGAGAATAAAACTTTCGAAGGATGAAATCTGATTGATCTGAAACCAAACAAAACCCTAAGTACTTTAATTGATGCGCAGCTTGCAGGAAAAAAGAAGCAAGCGGACACAAGGCTATAGTAAGTCCCAAAGCGCCCCCGCCCCCGTCCGGTCTCGGCTATCATGCGTGGACCCCGTGCGGTTCCGTGCGTGGCGTGGCGAGCCCGGGGTCCCTGACAGTGGCGCCCACCGCTCAGCCGGCGGAAAGGCTCTTCCCGCGCGTCCTTCGCGAGCCGCGCGGCCTCGGCCTGGCTCTGGCGGGAGTCATTCCGGAGCCTGGGCTTCTACTCTTGCTCTGGCGCGGTGACTTCCAGCGGGCCGCCGCTCCAGGAGGGGCGTGACCTGCTCTGAAGCGCCGCCTTTGAAGGGTCAGAGGCTGCGCGGACGCCGAGTGAGGCCCCTAGGGTGCTGGCGTCGGAATCTCTCTCGTCCCCAGTTTCTTCCGAATGGGCTGGTGTCGCTGGCTTTTGTATCCACCCAGGTCCCACTACTGGGGTGAGGGACTGACTGCTCCCCCGCGGGCGCGCCTGCCTGGGCAAGGTGGCTGTGTCCATTATATAGCTGGGACACCGCGGGCGCAGAGTCCCGACCCCACCGCACCCCAGCCCACGCCCGCGCTCTGGGGTCAGAGGACTCCTCAGATGGGGACCTCTTCTGCCCGTCCTTCCCGAGGGCCCTCCCCATGCCCTGTGCTTAGGGGCGCGACGGAGCTGGAGACCCCGATGTGGTCCAGGGCAGCCCCTGGACGTGCAGTGCTCGGGCAGTCCTGAGAGCTCAATGGCCTTAAAGCGGCTGTCTGTGTCCCTTCTCCCGTCAGGCCAGGAGCGCAGATGGCCTGGACCCCAGGTGGGTGGGCTGACCCTGGCCCCAGAGCCCGGCTTCAGCTGGGCGGCTGTGAACTGCCCCTTGTCCCAGCCGCCTGCAGGGAGGAGCACCAGCCTGGCTGTGGTGAGACCCCTCTCTCCTCTCTGGGGCGTGACCTGGTGCCTACCCATTCCTCCCGGACAGTGCACAGCACAGCTGCTGTGGTTTGTGGAATCTGCGTTGGTGGTGGGAGCCTACTGGGCCAGGCGGTCTGTGCTGGGCAGGGCTCTGGGGTAGGTGTCAACCCACCCAGACCTGAGGACACAACTCCCCAGACAGGGCTAAGCCAAGCCAGGCTGGTCACCGCAACTCTGTTCCCTCAGTGCCTTTGCTGGACCCTTCTGGGCCTTCCGGCTGGCAGGCAGTAAAGGGCAGGCTGGCCATGGACAGAAGCCCCGGAGAGGGATGGTCTGCTCAGCCTCTGGTCTCATGAGGAGAGACGAGGGGCTCACACACCGCCTGATGTGTGAGACCTGCTGCTGGGCAAAGCGCCTTCTCTGTGCCTCATGGCTGTTCTTGGGGCTAGTGGTCACCTGCATTCCCTGAGCAGGACGGGGCCTTGCCCTCCAGACAGAGTGGGAGCTGGAGGCCCCACACCTCCCCCTCTCTGTAGTGTCACTTCTGCCTTCATCCTCCCAAAGTAGACACGTTGGGGGAACCTTGCCCAGCCCTCTGGGTGTCCCTGTGAATCCAGCTCAGAGAGGGCAGCAAGCAGCGTGGTTCTGAAGGGGATGTCCAAGGAAGTGGGGGGATGCACAGGAGGAGGGCCAGCAGCCCCCGAGCAGGGAAGGCAAGCTGTGAGGAGAGGAGGGGGACATGTGATGCAAGCTGGGGGCTGGGATTGGGGACCCAGGAGCAGGGCACTATGCTGGGCGCCACCACACACAGGCATGGGGCAGGCCTTGTCTCTCCTCCCCCAGCCACCTGGGCCTTCCTATCTGGCATCCTGGCTCCACCTACCGTGGGCACTTCTTTCATCCTGCAGCTCAGCTTGTCCCTGGAATTTCTCAGGTGAGAGTCGGGATGGCAGCCCTGGCAATTAGCCCTCCGCACATCTGGATTCTAGAGGCAAAGAGAAGAGACATGCCCTGTGCTTAAGGTGTTCACGTTCGTGTTAGGGGACAGAACAAGAACATGCCTGCCCCATGCCTCCTGGGCACATCCTGTGTGGGTGAGGCCACAGCAGGCCCTTCCAGCATTTGGGCTACGTGAGGTGAATGGGTGGTTTTCCTGATATGGAAAGAGCTCCTATAGGTCAATAAGGCCTGGAATCCCAGTGCTTTGGGAGGCCCAGGTGGGAGGATCACTTAGGCTAGGAGACTGAGGCTGCAGTGAGCTGCATTCACACCACTGTACTCCAGCCTGGGTGACAGAATGAGGCCCCCCAGTTTTAAAAAAGAAAATGGCCAAAACTCCAATTGAAGTATGAATGACAGATATAAGCATCAACAGCTCACAGAAAAAGAAATGAAAGCTTCAGTGGGTAAAAACAGGAAAACAAATTCAACAAGGGTCAGCTCTCAGAGTTCCCCTTAAAGTTCCCACAGGCTCCTTCCAGGCGGCCCTAGGCTAATGGGCCACCTCCTCCAGACTGTGGCTCCACTCCTCTCATGAGGACAGGACCAAGGCCCTAGGACACAGGAACTGTGGCCTCATCCCAAGGAGTGGGTTGGCCCTTGATGTGCATGATGGCCTCTCCATGTGGGCGGAGGAGGAATTCCAAAGATGCAGTGAGCCCAGGCAGACCATTCCCAGTGCCAGGGGCCAGATGGTGCCGATGACACAGGAGGCCCCATGCTGAGCCTCCTCAAACCCTCCTCTTCACACACCCTCCCCTGTTCACACCCTCCTCCTCCTGCTCACACCCTCCTCCCCCTGCTCACCCTCTCCTCTCCCTGCTCACACCCTCCTCCCCCACTCACACCTTTCTCCTCCTTCTCGCACCTCCATCCCCCTGTTCACACCTTCCTCCCCTTGCTCACACCCTCCTGTTCACACCCTCCTCTCTCTGCTCACACCCTCCTCCCCCTGCTCACCTCCTCCTGCTCACACCCTCCTCTCCCTGCTCAGACCCTCCTCACACCTTCCTCCCCATTCTCAAACCCTCCTCCTACTCACACCCTCCTCCCCCTGCTCACACCCTCCTCCCCTGCTCACACCTTCCTCCCCTACTCACACCCTCCTCATCCTACTCACACCCTCCTCCCACTGCCCACACACTCCTCCCCCTGCTCACACCCTCTCCTCCTCCTCACACTCTCCTCCTTCTGCCCATACCCTCCTCCCCCATCCATACCCTCCTCCCCCTACTCACGCCCTCCTCCCCTGCCCGTACCCTCCTCCCCCTGCTCACACCCTCCTCCTCCTGCCCGCACCCTCCTCCCTCTGCTCACACCTCTTCCTCCTGCCCACACCCTCTTCCTGCTCACTGGACCCAGCATGGCCAGATTGAGTGATAGTTCTCCAGCAACCCTTGTGCGTTATCTGCAGAATCCACCACATGCTTCAAGGCCAGCTCCAGGGCTAAGAGACAGGCTGGACCTCTCCACCCTAGAGACCAGGCCTGACCTGCGGGCCTCCCCTAGTCTGCTGGAAGAGCATGGGCACAGTGGGCTACAGGTGTTCCTGGGTGGTCCACCCTCCTGTCTTCATCTCTGTATTTATTTTGCTCTTTGCTTAATGAAGACCCCCCCGCACTGGGGTCCTGGCCATTGCTCTGGGGCACAGCTCCTGTGGGGTTGCTAAAGGAAGGCATCTGTTGCTGAAGATTTCTGGAGAATATGGTTCACCTCAGAGAACAGAGAAGCGAAAGAGAGAGATGGATGCTTATACAGAATGAACAGAAGTCCCAGACCCTCCCCGGAAGGGGGAACTTCCCACTGAGGCTACACAGGACAGGCTGGATTTGCGGGGATCCCAGCCCAGCCCACCATGGCTTTCAGAACCCCCAGTCAGACTGGCTCCCTTGTGGGCCCACTCCTCGGGAAGGGTGCTCACCCCCTCTCCTCTCTCGCTCCCATGGAGAGCGTATAATTTCAGCCCCTAGGTGGTCTCTGGCCTGTCAGGTCTCCTCCCACCCTGCCCCTCGGCCCCTCTCCCTCTGGGTATTTGGGGTATGTAGAGGGCGGCCACATCATCTCCCCTCTCAAGTGGTGCCCTGGTCAATGTTTAACGGGGGGTGGGGTCCCTGGTGGGTGGTGTTTGCCCATTTCTGTGGTGTGAAGATGCCCATCGTGGCCAGTGTCAAGCTAACAACATGACATCAGCTGGCTCGCAAGAATCCAGAAAATGTGAAAGTCTGTTCTCCAGCTGGAAGAGCTGCCTCCGACGCCCACTGCCTCTGCCTTGGCGCAGCCAGCATGACCGAGTGATGGAGTGAGCCAACACTGCACCCAAGGCCTCTCGCCCCTGACTTGGTCCTGCTGCCAAATCCCAGCCCCGCTTCTTCCCATTCCCAGGGCTCTGCTTGGCTCAAGTCCCATGATTCATTCTCCTCTTGCTCCCACCTCCTCCACCTTACAGGAGTGCCCCGTCCATCTGCCCAGGAGACTCTTTTTGAGCCAGTGCAGGGCACCTCAGGGGACCTGTGCAGGGTGGCAAGAGGTTGGTGAGGGGGTTGGGGATTTTTTGTTTCATTTTGTTTTGTTTTTGAGACTGGATCTTGCTCTGCCACCCAGTCTGGAGTGCAGGGATGCATCATAACTCACTGTAACCTTCAACTCCTGGGCTCAAGCGATCCTCCCACCTTGGCCTCCCAAAGTGCTGGGATTATAGGCATGAGCCGCTGTGCCTGGCTAGGGGAGAGGGGTCTGGTTTGATCCCACCTCCACATCCATGCTGTCATGGTTTCGGCAAAGCATTTGGTGCCTGTGACATGGGGAGCATAGCCCCGTCTTTCACTGTGGCCTGAGAGCCCCGGAGGGAACCCTTGTACACTGAGAGGGCCATACGTAAGTGGGTGTTACAGTCAGGATGTCTCCCGGGGTGGTGACAGCTCCAGGGGAAGACTTTAGAGTCCCTGAAACACCTTTTCCTAATGTTGTTCAGGGTCTCTGGTCACAGTGAAGTTTTGAAATTTCACTCTATGGCAAATATATAGGCATTTTCCTTGTGATATATGCTTTTCTGCCTGTGGTTTAAAAAAGTCCTTCTCTATCCTGGTGTTTTAAAGATATATTTTTTTCTCTTTACAATGAAAAAGAAATTAATGGGCTTCATTTTTAGAGCAGTTTTATCTGTATGGAAAAACTGGATTGAAAGTATAGAGTTCCCATATTCCCCTTCACCATTCCCCACCCCTGTTGTTAACATCTGGCATTAGTTTGGCACACTTATTACAATGATGGACCAATATTAATATATTATTAACTAAAGCCCATAGCTTACATTAGGGTTTGCTCTTGCTATTGTACGTTATATGGGCTTGGACAAATGTAGAATGACATGTATCTGTCATTACAGTATCACACAGAGTAGTTTCACCTGCCCCCAGAATTTCTCTGTACTCCACCTATTTGTCTCTCCCTCCACCCACCCCCTGCCAACCACTGGTCTTTTGACTGTCTTCATTGTTCTGCCTTTTCCAGCATGTCATACAGTTGGACTCATACAGTATGTCGCCTTCTCAGACTGGCTGCTTTTATTCAGCAATGGCCACTTAAGTTTCCTCCTTAAGGGGGAGGAGGAAGCTGTCTTTGTGTAGCTTGATAGTTCATTTCTTTTTAGCTGAATAATATTCCATTGTCTGGATGTACCACAGTTTGTTCCTTTGCTTACTGAAGGACATCTTGGTTCCTTCCAAGTTTTCACAATCATGAATAAAGATGCAATAAACATCCGTTTGCAGGTTTTTGTGTGGACATAAGTACGAAGAATTGTGATTGCTGGAGTGTAAGGTAAAGAATATGTTTAGTTTTGTAAGAAACTACCAAACTCCCTTCCAAAGTGGGTGTATCATTTTGCATTCCTACCAACAATGAATGAGAATTCCTGTTGCTCCACATTCTTACCATCATCTGGTGGTGTCAGAGTTCTAGATTTTGGCCATTCTAATAGGTGTATAGTGATAGCTCTTTGTTGTTTTATTTGCAATTCCCTAATGACTTATAATATCGAGCATATTTTCATATGCTTGTTTTCCATCTATATATCTTCTTTGGTGAGGTATCTGTTCAGATCTTTTGCCCATTTTTAAACTGGTTGTTTCTGTATTGTTGAATTTTAAGGGTTCCTTGTATATTTTGAAAACCAGTCTTATCAGATAGGTGTTTTGTAGATATTTTCTCCAAGTCTGTGGTTGTTTCCTTTTAATTCTCGTGTCTTCCACAGAACAGAACTTTTTACTTTTAAGTCAAATTTATCATTTTTTCTTTCATGAATTGTGCTTTTGGCATTGTGTCTAAGAAATCATCACCAAACCCAAAGTCATCCAGATTTTCTATGTTATTTTTTAGAAGTGTTAAAGTTTTGCATTTTACATTTAGGTCTATGACCCATTTTAAGTTAATTATTATGAAAGGTGTAAGATCTGTGTCTAGATTCATTTTTTTTCATCTGAATATCCAGTTGTTCTGGCACCATTGTTGGTAAGGCTATCCTTTCTCTATCTGGTATTCACAAACCTCAGACTTTGCTCTTCTCCTTCAATATCATGTTGGTTATTGTATTATGTATCTTTTGCCTCCCCATATAAACTTTAGAATCAGTTTGTTGACATATGCAAAATAACTTGCTGGTATTTGATTGTGAGTGCATTGAATGGGTAAATTAATTTGGGAAAAAACTGACATTTGACAATATTTCATCTTCCTATTGATGAACATGGGCTGTTTCTGCATTTATTTAGTTCTTCTTTGATACTTTTCATCAGAGTTTTGTAAATGTCCTCATATAGATCTTGTACATATTTTGTTAGATTTATACCTAAGTATTTCACTTTGGAGGATGAAATGTAAATGGTATTGTGTTTTAAAATTCCAGTTCCAATCTTTCATTGCTGATATATGAGAAAGCAGATGGCTTTTATATATTAACCTGGCATCCTGCAACCTTGCTATAATCATTTATTAGTTTCAGGAATTTTTTGTTGATTCTTTGGGGTTTTCTGTATAGACATATCATTTATGAACAAAGGCAGTTTTATTTCTTCCTTTCCAATAAGTGTATATTTTATTTCCCTTTCTTGCCTTATTATGTTAGCTAGGACTTCCAGTAAGATGTTGAATAGCAGTGGTGAAAGGGAACATACTTGGTTTGTTCCTAATCTTAGTGGAAAGTATCCAGTTTCTCACCATGAAGTATGGTGTAAATCTTGGTTTGTTCCTAATCTTAGTGGAAAGTATCCAGTTTCTCACCATGAAGTATGGTGTAAACTGTAGGTCTTTTGTAGATTTTTAAAAAATCAAGTTTAGGAAGCTCCACTGTATTCCTAGTTTGCTGAGAGTTTTTAATCGTGAAACTGTGTTGGATTTTTGTCAGATGCTTTTTTTGCATGTATTGATATAGTCGTGTGATTTTTCCTCTTTACCCTGTTGACGCATTGGATTATAGTAATTAATTTTTGAATATTGAACGAGACTTGCATACCTGGGATAAATCCCGCATGATCATGATACATAATTCTTTTTATACATTGTTGGACTCAATTTGGTAATATTTTGTTGAGAATTTTTGCATCTGTGTTCATGTGAAATTTTGGTCTGTATATTTCTTTTCTTTAAATAATGTCTTTGTCTGGTTTTAGTATTAGGGTAATGCTAATACTCATGGAATGAATTAGCAAGTATTCTTGCTGCTTCTATTTTCTAAAAGAGATTTTAGAAAATTGATATGATTTCTTCTTTACATGTTTGGTAGAATTCACCAATGAACCAATCTGGGCCTGGTGCTTTCTGTTTTGGAAAATTATTAATCACTCATTCAATTTCTTTTAGAGATTCAGTTCTATTTACATTATATTATCTATATCTCATTGTGTGAGTTTTAGAGGATTGTATCTTTCAAGGAGTTGGTTCATATTATCTAGGCTATCAAATTTATGGCCATAGAGTTTTTCATAGTATTTCTTTATTAGTCTTTTAATATCCATGGGATCTGTGGTGGTGGCCCCACTTTTATTTCTGGTATTAGTAATTTGCCTCTTTTCTCTTTTTTTCTTAGTTAACCTGATTAGCAGGTTTCCAATTTTATTGATCTTCTCAAATAACTAGCTTTTGACTTTGTTGATTTTCTGTATCAATTTCTTGTTTGCACAATTCATTGATTTGTGCTCTAGTTTTTATTCTTTTTTTCTGCTTACTTTGGATTTAATTTGCTTTTCTTTTTCTAGTTTCTTAAGGTGGAAGCTTAAATTACTGATTTTAGATTTTTCTTTTCTTCTTTTCTTTTTTTTTTTTTTTTTTTGAGACCGAGTCTCACTCTGTTACCAGGCTGGAATGCAGTGACGCAATCTCGGTTCATTGCAACTTCCAACTTCCTGGTTCAAGTGATTCTCGTGCCTCAGTCTCCTAAGTAGCTGGGATTACAGGCATGCGCCACCACGCCCAGCTAGATTTTGTATTTTTAGTAGAGACAGGGTTTCACCATGTTGGCCAGGCTGGTCTCGAACTCCTGACCTCAGGTGATCCACCCAACTCGGCCTCCCAAAGTGCTGGGATTACAGGCGTGAGCCACTGTGCCTGGCCTCTTCTTTTCAAAATGTATGCACTTGATGCTATAAATTTTCCTCTAAAGATTACTTTTGACCAGGTGCAATGGCTTACACCCGTAATCCCAGTACTTTGGGAGGACAAGGTGGGAGTATCACCTGGTTCAAGACTGGCCTGGGAAACATAGCAAAATCCTGTTTCTTTTTTTTTTTTTTTTTTTTTTGAGACGGAGTCTCGCTGTGTCGCCCAGGCTGGAGTGCAGTGGCCGGATCTCAGCTCACTGCAAGCTCTGCCTCCCGGGTTTTTACGCCATTCTCCTGCCTCAGCCTCCCGAGTAGCCGGGACTACAGGCGCCCGCCACCTCGCCCGGCTAGTTTTTTTTTTTGTATTTTTTAGTAGAGACGGGGTTTCACCGTGTTAGCCAGGATGGTCTCGAACTCCTGACCTCGTGATCCGCCCGTCTCGGCCTCCCAAAGTGCTGGGATTACAGGCTTGAGCCACTGCGCCCGGCCCTGCAAAATCCTGTTTCTAAACAAACAAATAAACAAGCAAACAAACAAATCGCAGGGCATGGTGGTGTGTGCCTGTAGTCCTATCTACTCAGGAGGCTGAGGCGGGAGGATCATTTGAGCCTAGGAGTTCAAGACTGCAGTGGGCTATGATTGTGTCACTGCACTCCAGCCTACATGACAGAGTGAGACCTTGTCCCTAAAAAATAAATAAATAATAAAGACTACCTTTGCTGCATTCTATAAATTTTGATAAGTTGTATTTTCATTTAGTTCAAAATATTTTAAAATTTCCCTTGACATTTTTTCTTTTGTCTGTGTGTCATTTAGAAGTGTGGTGTTTCCATGTATTTTGGGCTTTTCCAGCTCTCTTTCTGCTACTGATTTCTAGTGTAATTCCATTGCAGTCTGAGAGCATACTTTGTATGATTACTATTATTTTAAATGTATCAGGATGTGTTTATGGCCCCAAATGCGGTCTGTCTTGGTGATTGTTCCATGTGAGCTTGAGAAGAAAATGTATTCTGCTGTTGTTGGATGAAGTAGTCTATAGATGTCCATTAGAGCTAGTTGATTGATGAAGCTGTTGAGTTCAATCATGTCCTTACTGATTTTTTGCCTGCTGGATCTGTCCATTTCTGATAGAGTTGTGTTGAAGTCACCAACAATGATAGTGGAATCCTCTTTTTATCCTTACAGTTCCATCAGTTTTTGCCTCACATATTTTGATGCTCTGTGTTAGGTATGCACATGTTTAGGACTGCATATCATCTTAGAAAATTGAACCCTTTATTATTAGGTAGTGCTCTTCTTTATTCCCAATAATTTCCCTTGTTGTAAAATCTGTTTTTTTTTTTTTTTCTGATATCAATATAGTTACTTCTGGGTGGGTGCAGTGGCTCCCACGTGTAATCACAGCACTTTAGGAGGTCCAGGTGGGAGAATCACTTGAGCCTAGGAGTTCAAGACCAGCTTGGGCACCATAGCAACACCCTGTCTCTACTATATATAGCTGGGCGTGGTGGCTTACACCTGTAATCCCAGCACCTAAGTGAGAGGAATGCTTGAATCTAGGAGTTTGAGACCAGTCTAGGGAGCATAGCAAGACCCCATCTCTACAAAAAATAAAAAAAAATAGCCAGCCATGGTGGCACATGCCTGTAGTCCCATCAACTTGGGAGACTGAGGGAGGAGGATTTCTTGAGCCTGGAAGGTAGAGGCTACAGTGAGCCATGATTGTGACGGAGCGAGACCCTGTCTGAACAACTACACATACACACACACACACACACACATATACATAAAGTTACTCCAGCTTTATTTTAATTATTGTTAGCATGCTACACCTTTCTCCATCCATTTGCTTTTTTAAATTATGGTAAAACAAAATTATACATTATGTATAATTTACCATTAAAGAATCCATTCTTTATCCATGAAAGAAATAATCATGATTAACATTTATTGAGCATTTTACTAGGCACCAGACTATACATTGTTTTTGACTTTTCCAAAAGCTCTAAGAGATACTATTATCATCTCCATTTACAGATGAGGAGTTTTCTCAGGATCACACAATAAATGGTAGAGTCCAGAAATGGACAAAGAATGGTCAATCGCAAATTATTGATCCTAAAACGATTATTTTCTCTAACTCATGTAGACAGTTCAGTTATATGTATTTTGATTTGGCTAATCAAAATTATTCTTTTTATTTGTTTTTAATTTTTAAATTGTGTCATATATACATAAAAATTTTACTATCTTAACCATTTCTAAGGATACAATTCAGTGACATTAAGTATATTCACATTGTTGTGCTGCCATCACCACAATCATTGTCCAGGATTTTTTCATCTTCCCCAACTGAAATTCTGTACCCACTAAAAACTGACTTCCCCTTCTCTCCTCACTCCAGCAACCACTGTTCTACTTTCTCTCTATGAATTTGCCTATTCTAGGTATCCCATATAAAGGGAATCATGTGGTATTTGTGTCTTTTGTGACTGGTTTATTTCACTTAGCGTAATGTCCTCAAGATACGTCTATGTTGTAGACATGATTTCCTTCCTTTTCAAGGCTGAATAATATTCATTGTATATATAGACCACACTTTATTTATCCATTCTTCTGTCAATGGACATTTGAGTTGCTTCTACTTTTGACTATTGTGAATAATGCTGCTATGAATATTGTATACAAGTATCTGTTTGAGTCCCTGCTTTACATTTTTTTTGGATCCACCTTGGAGTGGAATTGCTGGATCATATGGTAATTCTATGTTTAACTTTCTGAGGAGCTGCCAAACTGTTTTTCACAGTGGCTGCAACATTTTACATTCCCACCAGCAATGCACAAGGGTTCCAAGTCCTCTACACCCTCACCAACACTTGTTATTTTCAGGCTTTTTTTAATTAAAAAAAAATTTATAATAGTCATCTTAATGGATGTGAAGTGGTATCTCATTACGGTTTTGATTTGATTTCTCTCATGGCTAGTGATGTTGAACATATTTTCAACATCTCTTATTTGCCATTTGCATATCTACTTTGGAGAAATGTCTATTCAAGTTCTTTGCTCATTTTTTGAATTGGCTTGTTTGTTTCTTTGTTATTGACGTTTAGGAGTTCTCCTATATTTATCCGACATCAGATAGATGAGTCGCAAATATTTTATCCAATTCTGTGGGTTGTCTTTTCACTCTCTTGATAGTGTCCTTTGATGCACAAAAATTTTGTATTTTGGTGAAGTCCAATTAATTTTTCTTTTGTTGCCTGCACTTCTGATGTCATATCCGAGAAATCATTGCCAAATCCAATGTTATGAAGATTTCCACCTATGTTTTCTTCTAAGTGTTTTATAATTTTAGCCTTAAATTTAGGTCTTTGATTCATTTTCAGTTACTGTTTGTATATTGTATAAGATAAGGATCCAACTTCATTGTTTTGCATGTGAGTATCCCAGTTTCCTCATCACCACTTGTTGAAAAGACTGTCCTTTCTCCATTGAATAACCAATATATTGGTTTGTTGAAAATCAGTATATTGGAGAATTTATTTCTGGGCACTCTATTTTATTCCTTTGTTGAAAATCAATATATTGGAGAATTTATTTCTGGGCACTCTATTTTATTCCATTGGTCTCTGTGTCTGTCCTTATGCCAGTTTCAGACCATTTTGATTATTATAGTTTTGTATTCAGGTTGGGTTTTTCATTTTGTTTTGTTTTTGAGATGGAGTCTTACTCTGTCACCCAGGCTGGAGTGCAGTGGCATGATCTCAGCTCACTTCAATCTCCACCTTCCGGGTTCAGGTGATTCTCCTGCCTCAGCCTCCTGAGTAGCTGGGATTAAAGGTGTGCACCACCATGCCCGGCTAATTTTTGTATTTTTATTAGAGAACAGGGTTTGGCCATGTTGGCCAGGCTGGTCTTGAACTCCTGACCTCAAGTGACCCACCCTCCTCGGCCTCCCAAAGTGCTGGGATTACAGGCATGAGGCACTGCATCTGGCCAGTTTTATATTAAGTTTTGAAATCAGGAAATGTGAGTCCCCCAACTTTGTTTTTCTTTTTCAAGATTATTTTGACCATTTTTTTGTCCCTGGAGACTCCATATCAATTTTAAGATTTTTTTTTTTCCCCCTGCAAAAAAGTCATTGGAATTTTGATAGGAATTTCACTTGAATCTGTAGATATAACTTTGAGTAGTATCCATGCCTTTACTCTTCACTTATTTGTGTCTTCATATTTAAATAGGTTTCTTGTAGATGACATATAGTTTGGTCTTGTTTTTTGATCCAATAAGACAATCTCTGTCTTTTAATTTGCGTATATAGACCCATTGACATTTAAAGTGATTATTGATATAGTTGGATTGATAGCTACCACATTTGTTTCTGTTTATTATTTTTCCTTCTTTTCTTTGTTTCTTTTTTTGTCTTCTACTCTTTTTCTGCTTTCTGTGGTTTAATTGAGCATTTTATATGATTCCATTTTCTCTCCTCTCTTGCTTCTCTTAGCATTCCTCCTCTTCCTCCTCCTCCTGCTCCTCCTCCTCCTCTTTCTCCTTCTTTTCCTCCTTCTCCTTCTCCTCCTCCTCCTACTCTCCTTCTTCTTCTTTTTCTTCTCTTCCTCTTTCTCTTCTGTGGTTGTCCTAGAGTTTGCAATATACCTATATACCTCTACAACTAACCCAAGTCCACTCTCAAATAACACTATACCATTTCACAGGTAATGAAGTAATGCAAATACCTTATAGGTTATAGCAGAGTATTTCTAATTCCTCTCTCCTATCCCTGATAATGTTGCTTTCTTTCACTTATCCATAAATGATAATTACCAAATACACTGTTGGTATCATTATTTTGAACAAATTGTTATCTATTAGATCAATGAATAATTAGAAAAAAGATTTCATATTACCTTCACTTATTTCTTCTCTCAGTCTCTTCCTTTCTTTATGTAGATCCAAGTTTCTGAGCTATGTCATTTTCCTTCTTTCTGAATAATTTCTTTTAACATTTCTTACAAGGCAGGTATACTGGTGACCAATTGCCTCAATTTTTGTTTGAGAACATCTTTGTTTCTCCTTTATTTTTGATGGATAATTTCTCTGGATACAGAATTCTAGGTTGGTGGTTCATTTCTTTCAACACTTTAGATATTTTACTCCACTCTCTTCTTGTGAGCTTGAGAAGTCTGATGTAATGCTTCTTTGCCCCTTGACAAGGTAAGGCATTTTTTGCTTCTGGGTTATTTCAAGATTTTCTCTTCGATTTTCTGCAGTTTGATGTGATATGACCAGATGTACACTTTGGGGTATTTCTTCTGCTAGGAATTCTCTGAGCATCCTGGATTTGTGGTTTGGTGCCTGGCTTCAATTTTGGAAAGCCTCAGTCAACATTACTTCAAATATTTATTCTGCTTTTCCCCTTTCTTCTCCTCCTGATATTTCCATTGTATGCGTTTATATCTTTTGTAATTTTTCCATAGTTCTTGGATTATTTTGTTTTGTCTTTTTCATTCTGTTTTTGTCTTTGCATTTTAGTTTTAGAAGTTCCTATTGATACGTTTTCAAACTCACTGATTGGTTCTTTAGCTGTGTCTAGTCTGCATCAAAGAATTATTTATTTCTGTTACAGCATTTTTTATTTCTAGCATTTTAACTTCCATCTCTTTACTTATATCACCCACCTGTTCTTGTATGTTGTCCACTTCTCCCATTAGAGCCTTTAGCATGGGAATTACAGTTGTTTTAAGTTTCCGGTTTGATAGTTCCCAAAAGCTTTGGTTCTGGTGCATGCTCTGTATCTTCAGACTATTTTTTCTGCCTTTTTATAAGCCTTGTAGTTTTTTATTGGAAGCTGGACATGATGTACTGGGTAAAAGGGATGTGGTGAACAGGCCTTCAGTAATGTGACAGCAGGATGTTGGGGGAAAGGAAGCATTCTGTACTCCTATAATTAGGCCTCAGTATTTTAGTCAGCGTGTGCCTGCCCCTGTGCTGTGACCTTCACAAGTGCTTCTCAGTCTCTCCCTTCCACTGGCTTATGTACTACAGGGTGGCTGGAGGGGGCTGGAGTTGGGTATTTCCCTTCCCCAAGGCAGGTTTGGCTCTGATAAAGCCCCAGCAGGTTGGGCTGTAGTAAGATAATTTCTCCTGAGGGCAGGCTTTGTTAAGAAGAACAGAACGCTCTGGCACATTTCAAAATGAATACTTTTCTCCTCCCCCTGCTAGAAGCCCTGGGGAGTTTTCCTGCAGTCTTTGCTGTGAGAACCTGGTAGGGCTCCTGGAGGTAGAACTTACAAAAGTGTGGGTGCGCCCTGCTAAGGCTGTGCACCCTGGAATTCTCAGACTTGTCTACGCTGAGCATTTAGCAATTCGGCAATTACAGTTTAGGTTTTCCTGCCCCAGTACTGGTTCCATGGAGGTTTCTGCCCTGGTAAGTTGTGATTCTCCACACTTGATTTTAAAGAAAGGCTGAGAAGTGATGGTAAGTTGTAATTCTCTCTATCTGCCAATTTTGGAGGCAGCAGTTTTCCTGCAACCTCAGCTCTCTGATGGATCTAAGAAGAGTTGTTGATTTTCAGTTTGTTTAGCTTTTTGTCTGTAAGAACAGGAGTGATGACTTCCAAGCTTCTCACGTGCTAGACCAATGTTTTAAGCTTTACTTTTTACATTTTTTAGGGTTTTTTTGTTTGTTTGTTTGTTTGTTTGTTTACATTTAGGTATTTTTAAAAAATCTACCCAGAAGTTATTTTTCAGTGTCATTTGAGGTAGACACCTGTTATTCTAACACATCAACCCTGTGTAATAGGTATCATCAAACCCATTTTGCAGACCAGCACTAAGTTATAAGTCCAGAATTCACCCCAGATCTTCCTGATTCAAACCTCCCATCTTTCTAATCTCCCCTTGGCTTTTCTGAGTCCAGAATTGTGGGCCTTGATTGTCTTCCCTTGACTTTCCGCATCCCAGGTGGGACAGAAAGTGCAGCGCCTGCTGGGAAGGATACACCATCAGCATCTGCCAATCTCCATCTGTATCTGACTCTGCTGTTCCCTGGGACCTAGCTGATCTTTTGTTGGGCGGGGTGGGTGCACTGCCGCAGTGTCCTGGGAGGGTCCTGTTTGGTCTTAGAGAGGCCAGCACCCCCACAGAATTGTCATACAAACATACACCAGCCTATATATGGCCAAGCTATGGGCAGGGTACCAAGGTGGTGAGGGTGCTGGCCTGGGTGCCCTTTGGGGAGATGAGGAGCAGAGGGCCAGGAGATGACACTTATACAAATCAGGAGGGACTGATCCAGGGCCAGGAGGTAGCCTGTTGACTCATAGATCTTTCTAAATCACACATAGAGATCTCATGATGTGCATCCGTGGTCCCCTTCTGGTGCTCAGTGCAGACATTGCCAATCAATCCCAGGGCACGTGCAGCCAAGCCCCAGCGTTCCCACCATCCCTGGGCAAGCACTGCCCAGTGCCTTCTGCATGCCTGTTCTGGGCTGGTCGCCGGGACAGAGAGGGAGCAATCAGTGCCTGGGGACCAACTGTCTGTTCCATAGCCCTTTTGCTACCTGTGCGCGCCACGTATCAGGCCACCCATCACATCAGCAGCATGCATCCCAGGATGCTTGTGCCCTTGTCCTGCCTCTTGTTGCACCCCTTCCGTCGGCCCTGTGATACACAGATGGGGCGTCTGATGTGGTCCCTTGGGGTTGGGGACTTTGGTGAGAGCAGGAGGACCCGAGAAGAGAGGCAGAGACTGGGGGTTTCCTTCCTTGGAGAGGGGTCAGCCAGGTGTGTGGGATGCTGGGTGGGAAGAGGGAGAATTAGCTTTCTGGGGATGTGTGGAGCCTTGAGAGCCAGTCGGACCTCACCCGACTGCAGATTGCTGCCCACTGCCTTGCTGTCATTGGCTTTCTTGCCTTGAGCTCTCCAGGATGACCCAGAGGGTCCTGGCTGTAGCAGATCCTGGCAGTGGGTCTGGGCAGTATGAAACCTGAGGCCCCTGAGGCCGAAATTGAAGACAGTGTTACAGAAACAAGTCAAAAATCACACTGTTCTGCTATCCTATACAGCCGGGTACCGTCAGGCCACGGACCAGTACTGGGACCAGTACACGGACCAGGAACTGGGCTGCACAGCAGGAGATGTGCCGTGGGCAAGCCAGCATCACGGCCTGAGCTCTGCCTCCTGTCAGATCGGCGGCGGTGTTAGATTCTCATAGGAGCACGAACCCTATTGTGAACTGCGCAAGCGAGGGATCTAGGTCGCGCGCTCCTTAAAAGAATCTAACTAACGCCTGATGATGTGAGGTGGAACGGTTTCATTCTATTCAAACTATTTTTCCCTAGCCCCCGCCCCAGTCTGTGGGAAAATTGCCTTCCATAAAACCAGTCCCTGGTGCCAGAAAGGCTGGGGACCACTGCTATACGGGATTGTCAACATATGGGAGGAAAACCTGTACAGACTCGATCTGGCTGTCTGGAAGTGACCACGACCACGTTGACCCATGTGAAAATGTGGAAGCGCTCCCATGCATCACCATTCCCCTGTGAACCTCACCAGGGCATATGGGGGATTTTGTCATGAGCGTATTTGGTTAAGAAATGGTCTGTGCTCTGCTCATAGCATTGTCAAAAATGTGAAGAAAATGGTGTCTCTGAATATACTTTCCTGGCTTGACCGGATGATGAGCCATTCAGTATCTGGGAGGAAATTTAGCAGAACGGTGACCAGGGACCTGGCAGGTTTGAGACTTTGAAGCACCGAAGCGAGTGGCTTCCTGCACAGGTGGGTGGGAAGGGCCCTGCCCCTGAGAGAGGGGCTCTGATGGGAGGGGCGCCTGGTCCCCAGGAGGCCGAGAGGGGCAGCCACACCACTCTGCTGAGAGGGGCAGAGAGCAGAAAGTGTTCTGCTGGGGTTTTCTCGTTCTGAGATGCACCCACAAAGACCCCAGGGCAGTGGCTGCTGCTGTGGGGTGGAGCCGTCAAATTTGGGTGTTCCTTGGATGAGCCTGTGGACATCAGGTTGATGGACAGGAGAGGTTTCTGCCCGGCTCTTGCCATGTGTTTCTTTGTTAATGTGTTCATTTCATCAGAAGTATCTGTTGTGGCTTCAGTGGATCACACAGGTTTCAGAAAGGGGCCAGTGTTGAGTCCTAAGAATAGAAGTTCCTTCTCCTTCCACTCCTGGCCCTCCAGAGCCTTTTTGAATAAAGATTTCTGTGGTCAAATAGGTTAAGAAAAGGATGAACCTCATACTCCCTTCTTGGAGATTCACAGTACAGATGATCCCATTAAAGGCCCTGAGAAGTCCTGCAGTTAAAGAAAGGAAGGAAGGAAGCATTGTCTAACCTATTGGTTCCCAAACTCCTTTTCTCACAGAACCCCTTTTACACCTAGCATCTGTTAATGTCCTGTGAAGCTTATGTTTGAGGAGTGTGATTTGGGAAGTGTTTGCCTGCTGTAGCTGCACACAGTGGCAGATTCCACAAGGCAGACCTGGGCTCAGCTTGCATCCTGGGCTGAACTGCATCCCCCAGAATTCATGTATGTGGAAGCCCAGTCCTCAAAATGTGACTGTATTTGGAAATAGGATAGTAGCAGATGTAATTAGTCAAGTTAGGATGAGGTCATATTGGAGATGTGACTGGCGTTCTTATAAACGGGTGTTCTTGGACACAGAGACACATGCAGAGAGAATACCATGTAACTGTGAAGGCAGAGATTGGGGTGATGCATCTAGAAGCCAACTAGCACCAAGAATTGCAGGCAGCACTGGAATCCAAGGAGAGAGGTAAGGAACAGATTCTCCCCCCAGCCCTAGGAAGGAACCAGCCCTAATCTCTGCCTTCTGGCCACCAGAACTGTAAGAAAACATATATCTGTTGTTTAAACCGCTTGGTTGGTGGTACTTTGTTGCAGCAGCCCGAGCAGACTCATAAAGCATGGATAAGTTAGGACTTTAGCTCTCACTGGGCTCCGAAGCTGGCGGTGGGGAGCCCTTGGGCCAAAGCAGGAAAGAGCTTTGGGAACTCTCTCTGGGGCTGTATGAGCTACCCAGATTCCAAGTTTGGAAGAATTGACGTGAATTGTGCTTTTGGAAGTGAACGCTACTGAAATAACTGAAACAGTCATGGCAGGCCATTTTTGAGAAGAGAAGTTAGAGACCTCCTAAACGCTTGCTAATCGAGGAAGCACCCAGCTATCAGTGGTGTGTCAACTTGAGGGAATGTTGTTTCCTATAAGTGAGTATGTGATCTCGGTCAAAATGTGGGACTCGTGTGTGAAGTCATGTTAAATACAAAAGTCAAATACAAAATAGGAACTCCCGTGCTGATAAGGCACGTGCTTGGGTGCCGGCCCAGGCCACAGCGAGTTTGGGTCTCACAAGCAGAAATGAGTGTGTCCAGCTGCTTGTCTCCAGTAGGGTCACCTCAGACCTACTTTTTAGAACCCAGGATGCCTGGGCCCTGAGCAGAGTGGACAACACAGCCCTGGGGGCTCGGAATGCACCTGCCTGGGGAACGTCCTGCCAGTTGCAGGGAGGAATGTCCACCCGCCTCCCTGTGGGATGTTGCTCTGGGCCTGGGGACTCCAGCTCCTGCCTGGCGGGGCACATGCTTGTCCAAAACTCCTCAGAAGCCCAAATACTGTCCTCCCTTGCCCAAACCCCAGGGTCAGAGAGGCTGGGGATGGGTAAATACTGTGCAAAGAAGTATGCAGCTGTCAGATCATGCTGTTGAGGCTTCATTAACAGTGCGGGGGACATAGTGAGGGGACAAAGTGGAAAGTGGCAGCAAGAGCCCCCTGATCGTGTAAGAAGACACCTCCCCATGGTGCCGAGCTGCACACTTGCACACATACAAACATCGGTGGGGCCCTACTGACCATGCTGTGGGTTATGGAGGCGACGTCAACGCGTTCTGTAGACCCTCTTGTTTACTCCATAGCAAACATCATAAACGTAACAATAATACAAACATACATTCCATCTACTGTGAACGTGAGTTATGTTTTTGCATTATCATAAGCAGAAAAATACACAAAAGAAAAAACCCACAACAACCTCAGCACTCTGTTCCATATAAAAGTTACTGTTTCCACCAAATTGCTTAGGTCAAGATTAGCATATAAAAGGACCTCCCCCTCTGGCACTCCCAAGAGCTCATTTTAATCAAAGGTAGGAACTGTGTTTTTAAGCCAACACACAAATAAATACCAATTTGATTTAGTTTCACCCATACAGGAAAAACACGAAGGTCTGCATGAGGTCAGTGGACTTGTGCCTTCTGGGTGTCCCCCACCCCTAGCCCAGGCCTCCTCGTGGAGCCCACCTGGGGCCAGCCAGGCAAGAAAGGACATAGGTGGCCTGAGGCTGGTTTCAGAACAACCATTTATTAATTTACAGCAGGAAATAAAGCTGTCGGCCTGAGAGTGCTTCTGTGGCTGGCCCAGACTCTTCCAGAAGGACCTGCTCTGGAGGACCTGCGGGGGGAGGGAGCTGTGCTTGTTACTACGGAGACAGTGCCTGGCCCGCGTGGGGAGCATCACACGCAAAACCTGGATGGGAAATTTCGATTTACAAAACAGGTCAGCCAGACTTGGATCTTTTGCTTTTACTCAAGGCTCCGTAGCTTCTTTCTAAAATTCTAAAATTTAAGAACTTCCTGGGATTGCGTGTGGCCGTGCTGTACATCAAAGGGGTCCCATGGCCCTTGGCTGTCACTGTTGTTGGGAATCCGAGAGGCATTTCCAGCCCATTCTGCAACGTCTGAATGAGGAGAGTGCACGCGTGTGTGTGCACACGCCTGTGAACTGCAGCCAACCTGCGAGGCTCAGGGTTGAGGCAGGCAGCCCTGGCTCGGGTGGCACAGGCCCCAGTGCTCGGGGAGGAAACTGGACGCTGTGGACATGGGCTGCGGGAGGCAGAGAGAGGAACAGGGAGAGAAGCTGCTGCCTCCGAAATTTCCTCTAAGGGAACAGAATCCAAGTGTTGAGTGGGCTAATGCAGAGGCCGCTTTGATCCTGTGTGGCCCAGCGCTGCCCTGCAGGAGCTCAGCAGCCTGTCGTGGGGATCACATGCACGAGGCAGCCCCGAGAGCCCGGGTCCCCGCCCATGCCATCCTGACAGCAGAATCACACTGCCAGCTCTTTCTGGATGCCGGATACTGTGTTGTGGCTGGTACATGTGTCACCTCATTCTGTGTAGGGGGACAATCACTGCTATATTACTGATGGAAGTCACCAGCCCTTGTGAGGTGGCTGGGGAGGGCGCCTGAGCAAGGTCTGCGTGACCACACGGGATGGGTGGTGGGGACCCAGGGTCCAACCTTCCCTCCCTGGTGTCATTACCAAGTGTCTTAACTGGCACCCCAAAAGCCGGTAATCATGGTAACCCCCACTCTTCACCAGTGAAGGTGAGGCATGAGAGGGCCCTAGAGGGGCTGTTGTGTGGTCCTGCTGGGGGCAAGGCGAGTGAGACCCAGCATATTCCTGCTCTCTGGGCCCTCACATGAACTCCAGCCATGCTGCTCAGGGACACACCTCCTCCCAGCTCGCCGGGGAGAGGTGTGGGAAGCTGGGGAGGGCCGCAGTGCAACCAGCTCCTAGTGGAAAGCAGGGCAGGTCACAGAGCCACCTGCAGTGGGGAGCTCCGTGGGGGTTGGTGGGAGCCATGGATAGTCAGCAACAGGTGGCTGGTTTCAAGTGGGGACTGGAGGGAAGAGGCAGGCATGGGGGTGGGGGGACAGCTCAGAGTTGGGAAAGCCAGGGCCTGGACCAGCAGTCTGTTGTGGAGCCAGAGAAGCCATAGACTGGATGTGAGGAGGAGACAGAGGCGGATGGGGCATCCTGCAGACAATGACGCTTCCTGCCGCCTCTGCCCGTGAAGCCCCGGGAGCCCACAGGATGCCCGTGAAACAACAACTGCCCTGGGTGGCTGCAGTCAGGGCAGCTACACTCAGCACCTCTCCTCGCAGGTGGCCTTCACCCCATTATCACGCGAGGAGGCTGAGCCCCCTGCAATAAAGGAGGTGCCCGAGCAGGTGCAGTCATAGAAACAGGCCACGTAGTTCTGGGGCTCCATTCTCACCATTCTTCCCCTTCTCTTTCAGGACAGGTTACCCTGGTACTCTTGATCCCACTGTAAATGAGATAGCGTTCAGAGCCTTCCACAAAGCAAGGACTCAAAGAGTGTTTTCTTGTTTTGATTAGCTTTATTTGATTTTAAAAGCACCGTAATATGCTAGGTGCCCGGGGGCCTCATGATCTGAACAGGTTATTCAAAATTGCTTTCAGCCTGGCTCAGTAGCATTCGTCCCACGCAGGCCATCATGCAGGCAACCTTGATGTTCAGATGCAGTTCGCAGCCCACAGGAACATCGACCTGGGATCCCATAGGAGCACCTCTTCCAGCTACTTCCTGCCTTTGCCCCAACCCACTGTGCCCTTGCAGCTGCCTGGGGCGGGCCACACCCCAGGGGCAGGCATGCGGTCAGTCTGTGCACCTGCAGTGCCATCCAAGGCATTCTTTGCTGAGCCTGAGGACCATGCTGCCACCTGCTAGGCCCACCCGTGCTTCCGAACAAGAAGACAGGGTTTCGAGCCTGTGTGTGCGCTGGTGGGGAGGTGGGGAGCCTAAGCTCCAGGCCTTATTTACTTGGGGTACCCCCTGGCTCTGACCAGAGCCTTATGGCCTCATTGTAGCACAGACCCATCTACCCACAGTTCCCGGAAACCTTGGTGGGTCTCCCCTCCTGCTGGGACACTCTAGGGGCCGCTCTTCCTGTACTGCTGGGCTGGACAAGCCCTGAGGCCCAGCAGCTCCACGCTCCACAGCCCACTGTATTGCTTGCAGGTCAGTTCTTGCTCCTATATCACAGGCTAGGCACTGTGCCTGATACCTAGGTCCAGAGTATAGGGCACTCTGCCCATAGAGAGCCACTGGAAGGGGGAGTGGCAAAAGTGAACAGGTAAATAATTAAGTAAACTAACCTAAGGAACATGAGAGGTGCAATATCTAAAGACCAAGCTGACTTTCTGTGAGAGCTGGGAAAGGGGGCAGCTGTTTGCATTGGATCTTGAAGGACACATAGGAGTTTGCCCTTGGCAGCAGGGACAGGCTTACGATGCAGATCTAGGCTCTTTGTCAGTGTTGTCTCTCAATGTTTATAAACTCTGGCGGGCAAGCACTGGGTTGCAAGGGAGGATGTTGATGGTGCTGGCTTCTTTGCTCTGGGGAAAGCCAGAGATGTTGGGGCCCCAGCCGTGGCCTGCATGGCTCATGCTAAATGTGTTTGTGGCCGCTTCTCAAGAGGGCTGACACTTCCAAAGGGGCTTCCTGTGACAGATTGCTGTCTGGCAAGTGGCAGAACCACCAGGAAGGGGAGGAGGCAGAGGTGGATCTGCAGCTGCCAGCCCAAGTCCCCTGGGGAGATGGCAGGATGGGTGCGGGTGGACAGCCATTATGGGGAGGAGCCCCTTTCAGGGTGCTCTTTAGGGGAAGTGGTGGGTGAAGCAGGCAAATGACTGGGGTGGGAGACTTAAGCATGCATTCCTTAAGTCCCCCAGAGGAGAGAGGAGAGGGAGAGATTGGGTACGGCGATGACACTGGGGCTCAGAGAAGGTCTGGGGCTGCGGTGGGGGACAGAAGGCGTGGGAGAGGCAGAGCCCAGGAGCAGGGCGGAGGGGGCAGTGGTGTCTTTGGGAGCCGGCCCTCCTGCTCTTCCCCCAGCTGGCCACCTTCTCCCTCTGGGGGCATCCGAGTCCCTGGGAAAGGGGACCCTGTCCTCTCTTCTTGAGGGTGCCCTCCACCCCACCTGCAGGCCTGTGTCCAAGAGCAGGGCCTTCCTCACCCCCGGGCCCTGCACCCCGGGCCCTTCCTGCGAGTGTCTGCCGGGTGCCTGGCACTGTGCCTGCCACCTCGTATGTCACTGCAGCTGTGCGGCCTGGTGCTCCCATCCTACACTCATCCCAAGGCCCCCAGCCATGCCTTCCTCCTTCCTCTGTGGGCTGCCTGGCCTTGGCCCCCTGGCTCTGGCAATCTTACCTGTGTTCCCTGCCCCGCCTTCGCTGATTGCTGACTGCTCTGACCCAGGCCGATGGTGCAGGGGTGGCTCTGGAGCCTTCTGCAGAGGAGAAAGGGGCTGCCTGACCCAGGGAGGGGAGAGGGACCAACTGGAGGAATCCCTAGACCCACCCACCTGCTGCCAGACTCTTGGTGGTATGGTGCGTGGATGTCATGTGCTGGGAACAGCTGTGGCTTGCCGCCCTTTGCTCCTGTACCTGAGTCCGGCCAGCAGCTGGGAGGCTGCTGTGCTGGTGGGAAGCTGCACTTGGGTGTCCTCCCGGCTCCCGGGATGGGCTCACCACAGCAGTGCCTTACGGGCATCATCAGCTTGGCATAGATGTGCAGTGTGTTGAACTTCCCACTGAGGGTCAGCCCTGCAGTGTGTGATCGGGTCCCAGTGCAGGGAGGCCCAGACTCCCGGCTCCCTTCAGGGCCTGGTCCAGAGCACGCAGTGGAGGCCTGCCAGGTCAGCCCTGCGGCCACTGAGGCCACTGAGCCTTCTAGGGGTCAGAGCGCGACAGATGGTAGCTCAGGACTCGTTTCTGGAAGCTCTCACCTCTCCTGATCAAGAAGTCTGGCAAACAGCCACACAGTAGTGGCCCCAGAAAGCCCTTCTGCTTGGTCATATGGATGGGGAAACTGAGGCTCAGAGAGCTATGTCACCCTGTCTAACCGGGATTGAAGCCAGACCAGGCAAAAAGCCCATGGTCTTTGCCCTCACCTCAATCTCCCAAGTTAATGTTATATGTTAAAAACAATAATCCTTTCTTTATATTTTTCTTTAAAAACATTTTGAGAACATAACTGATGCACATGGTGAAAAAATCAAGCAGAGCAAGAGAATGCGGAGTGAACAGTGAGCGCCCCCGCGGAGTCTCCCCCCGCTGCGTCATCTCCCCCCGCCACGCCTGCCCCTGCCGCGTCTCCCCCCCACATCTCCTGAGGCAGCCCCTGTCCCTGTTCACGGGTTGACTTTAAAAAGCTAAGATGCAGCTCAGCGGCCGCCCAAGCACAATCACTGCTCATAAGACCTGAGTCATTAAGAAAATGTTCAATTAGATTTAGTGTAATTATTTATCTTTCTGAGGAATTGAACAGTACTCTTTTACAAAGATTTATCTCCACGAAGGACTGTAGATAAAACAGTGTTCATATGTAAGATGCTCCTCTTCCACCACGCAGAGTCCTTGGCCTGCACTCCCGTGTGGGTTTCTCAGGCTGTCCAGGCCGAGGAAGCTGTCTGGGAGGGGAGGCTGGGCACTTTGCAGGTGCAGACACGGGAGGGCCGTGCATGCTCAGGTTTGCACTGGTGGGTGCCTGCCTGGTGGTGGGCTTCCTCCAAGCCCCCCTTTCTCCCAGCGCCAGCCTGAAAGCATCCGCTGGCCCTTCTGTCTGGACTCAGACCCTTCATGTGACATTTCTTGTCCAGGACCCTTGCCTTACATGTGCTGTTCTTAGAAAATAATCTGAAATCAAATTAAATCAACGGTGGTGACTAGTCAGATTCTTCGGTGCCTCCTGGTGGGCACTGGCCCCCTCCCCTCCTGCCTCATAGGCTCTGTGGCTCCCATTGGGTGGCACTGACTCCCTCAGGGTGCCCTGAAGCTGGGGCAGGAGCTCCTCCGCAGGCCAGGCTTTGTGGGGTACGTTCAGGGCCTCTTCTCGATGGCCTCAGCAGCCTTAACCGCATTCCTTCCATGTGTCTCTTGGGCTCTGGACCATGGTTGGTGCTGGTCAGCTCCCTCTGTGCCCCATCCCTCCTCCCCTCTCCCTACCCCCAGGCTGCCAGTTCGTGAATATCCCTTTGCCCCTACCCTGGGCCTCCATGGCCTCTGCGATGACACCTGGACAGTGGAGGATCTCAGGACCCTCTCCTCCAGCTTTGCAGTTTAACGATGTGATGTTTCTCCCTCCCTACAAAACTTTCCTTGAGTCTCCATGTCCGACTGCACCAAATCCCAATATAACTGCCCTCTGGAGCTGGGCCTTCCAGACAAGGCCAGCTTCATTTCCCTCTAGGGAGGACTCAGCAGGGCCTCATGGATGTGGTACAGAGCCCCTGAGGATGCCTGCTGAGAGACCTGTGGACGTAGACTCTTGGTCCAGCCAACCCACAAGGATACAGGCTTGTGGGTCACACAGAAGCTGAACGGGGCCCATCCGCCGCCCTCCCGAGGGCCTGACTGATCTTCCTTCTCTGCACAGCCCCCCAGGGCGTGCCATCTGCTAGGGCTCTGCCAGCCATCGGGAAGCCGGCCTCTGTTCTGCTGGTGTTGAGTGGGGCCAGCTGAGAGTGGCTTGTGAGGAGCACCCACTTCCTCACAGTTTCTGACTCACAGCCATCTACCCGAGGCCGGGCTGATGGCTGAATGCTTAATGGGGAGTGTTTATGGGGAGATTAATCCACTCTCTCTCTTTCTCCTTGTCTGTCTCTGTCTCTGTCTCTCGCTCCCCCATTTTCCTCCCCAGGGGGGCTTTCTCTGTGGTCCGACGCTGTGTCAAGCTCTGCACCGGCCATGAGTATGCAGCCAAGATCATCAACACCAAGAAGCTGTCAGCCAGAGGTAGGGCATGGGGAGTGTCCTGCGCAGCTGCTGTCAGGCTGGGGCAGGGGCTTTGGAGGCCATGCCCTGTGGACTGGGCAGCAGGTCCCTCCCGGGCTTGGCCAGCACTTGGCCCACCTGGCCTGTGACTCCACGCACAGATGCGGTGGGTTCCTGGAGTGGAGGCTGTGGCACAGGGAGGCACAGGAGTGTTGGGGACTTGAGGGCACCTCTGACCTGGTGGGGCCTGGGCTGGTGGGGGTGCTGAGGGACCCTCAGACCCCTGGATTCACCTTTGTGCTCTGGTTAGGGTGTTCTCAGGGCCCCCCTTCACCTCCCCTTCCCAAGTGTATTGGGGTCTCTGTCCCCAGAGCTGGAGGGGGAGAGGTTCAAGGTGGCCAGGCCGCCATGGTGGTTGGGTGATGTCATCTGCCCTGAGAGCCGTGGGCCGAATGAGAGCTCAGTGACAAAGTTTCGGGTGACCAGGCAGTGCTGCGGTTGGCCATCTGCTTTCTGACAGCAGAGTCCTGGCGTCATGGCCAACTGGGAGGTGACCCGGCAGTTTCTTAACTAACAGAGCCCAAGTCTTATACACAGTGGCAGGGCACTCCCGCCTGCCCTGGGAGGGCTTCTCAGACACGCGGGGTGTGTGCGAGGAAGGGCCTCGAGTGGTGCTGGCCCCAGGTGGCCCTCGGCGTGTGAATATGCCTCCCGAGCCCTGCTGGCCATGGTCAGCTCTGGGCGCTGCAGATGGTGATGGAGCAGACAGGCTCCTGCCCTCACGGGGTCTCCCTGCCCTTGTGCTGTCCTTGTCCCGTGGGGCAGGTCAAGGACAAACAACACCCAAAGTCAGCACACAGCAAATCTGATGGTGATGGGCAGAGGCATCCTGGGGCAGCTGTTGTGGTTGGAGCACAGATCTGAGGAGGCGATGGGGAGGGACTAGCGCAGGGGTCCTGCTGGAGCCCCAAGGTGGGGTGTGCCAGAGCGCCAGGTGAGGCTGTGGAGGTGGGTGCGGGGTGGGTGGACTGCCTCACTGAGGTGGCAGCCCCATGTCACTGCCCTGTATGGTGCAGGTCCATGGAGGAGGGACCGGCCGGATGATGCCCTGGTAGAGGGAGCCAAGTGAAGCCCCTGTCTGCTGCTCTCAGCCCCTCCCCTCCCAGGGCACTGCCAGCAGCCTTGATTAGCATCCAGGCACAAATCTGAGCTAATTGGGAGCTGGAGAGGCCCTGACCCATCTGGCCAGGCTGCCAGATGCTGAGGGCCTAATGTGGGCAGAGACGGGCCTCCTCTGGGTTGGTGGGAGAGCTGCCTACTGTCTGTGGCCTGCAGTTTACAGTGATCCAGCCACCTGTGGGGGCGGGCATGTGCGATTTGTGGAGCGATGTGTCGGCGTTGTTTGAGTGACTGCTGTGTACTAGGCCATCAGTGTTTCCCCTTCTTGGGAGCATTCTCTGACACCAGGTTGTGGGGAGGTCCTTTAGGCTGCAGTAGGACCTGCTCCTGTCCCAGCCCTTGTCTGCCTCCTTGTCACTGAGCCATGAAGGGGCTTGGGGGTGCCCGGGGCTTGGAGGTGCCCAGGGCTGGGTCAGTCCCCCTGTGGGTGTCCCAGCCCACGAGGGGCCATGGGAGGGTGACACTGCAGAAGGTTCAGCAGGGACACTGAGGAGTGGGCTGGGGCAGGTCCAGAGGCATGCGCTCCCAACCATTCCCCACACATTGTGGGGGCCTGGGTTTCCCTTCTGCCCTGTGCCTCCACCTGCTGGTCAGCTCTCTTGGCCCCCTGGGGCCCAGCCTGTGGTGGGGTGGGTGGGCCAGGCTGTGTTCCAGGACCTAGGGCAGTCAGCTTGTTTTTTCTTGATCAAGACACAGAACTGGTCGTAAGTGGGCGGTGCTCAGTTGTGCCTGTGGCCAGTTCCTGTGGGTCTCTGAGAGACATCCCTGAGGCCTGGACACTCCCTGCCTGTCACAGGGCGCCACGGAGAGGAGGTCTGTGTGTGCGTGAGCATACCTACGCATGTTCACACGTGTCTATGCACACATGCATGTGTAGGTGCATGTGTGGAACATGATGGAGCCTCTGGAATGGGACTCTCTGGCCCTCCGGCAGTTAGGCTGGGACCAGCCCAAGCTGAGCTGGGGGAATGAGAGGTCCTCCCAGGTCCTGCTTGGGAAGATGCGTCAGGGAACCCAGGGGCCTGGAGTGAGGGAGGTGGGGGTCCTGGAAGTGGCCCCTGGCTGGGAGAGCAGTGGGTGGAGGTGAAGGCCACTTGCTCCAAGAGTCAGCTTCGATGGGCTCCGCAGTGTTTGGACAAGCAGGTGGGAGGAGGAGGGAGTGACCTCTGTAGCCAGGATTTCAGTCCAGACTCAGGAGGAATGTCCAGGAAGCCTCCAGGTACTGAGCCATGTGGTTGAGGCAAGAGGGGACACCAGCCTGAGTGTGTCATTATGGGTGAGACCAAGGGTGATTGGGGTTCTGGGGGGCAGATGTCGCCGGGAGCAGAGGGCAGGAAGCTGCTGATGCCGAGAGGCCTGGCCAGGGTCCTGGGGTGTCTGCTGAGTGCACAGACCCTGAATGGGCGGCCATTCCACAACCACAGGATCTGAGCTGCCTCTGCTGTCCTCCAAACCTGTGCTGCTGGGAGTCGTGGGTCAGTGTGGTCATCTGCGGTGGCCACATTTTCCCCATGACCACCCAGGGACTGCTGCTGGCTTGAGCCCAGGCATGGGGATGATCGAGTGTGGGCCACCGCCTGCTGTTCTCCTGGCCTCAGGGAGCAGCTCATATGTCGTGTGACTGCCCCATCATGGATGAAGACCCACACGTGTCTGGTGGCCCCGCTGGACCCTCAGTCCTGGCACTGCCCAGTGCAGCCTTTCTCTAGCAGGCTTGAAACTGAGATGCCAGGCATGGCACAGGTCCCACGGCCACCCTGCGATGACAGAACAGCAATCATGTTAAAGCCGGCGCCTCCCGTGTGCTTGCTGTGTGCCCTGCACGGAGCCCAGGAGGCTTCTGTGTTCCCTGACGTTCTGTGGCTGGCACTGGCGGAGGCACTAGTGTGAAGTGTTCTGGAGGGGTGGGGGGAGTATCACCCAGCACAAAGGTGGATCCCTAAGCCAGGAAGAGCAGGAACCTCAAACACCTCACATTGGAGCCTCCCAGGCACCCCCTCTCCCTCATCCCTCTCCTGATTTTATGCTCATCCCTGCCTCGTTTCTCTGTTGTTTTGCCACATGGGCGTTTCACCCGCTTGTGTCTGAGCCTGAAAGTGGAGTTGTGCTGCCACTGCGACCTGCCTTGTGCTCGGGTGATGTTCTGGGGTGTGTCCGTGGGATGGATCCCTTCCCACTGCCGTGCGATGTTCTGTTGAACAAAGGCTGCTACTTTTCTGGCTCTAGTTAATTGCTGATGACGCTGGCAGACCCACTGAGACCCCACACTCGGGAGGAGCTCCATGACACGTGTCAGTGAATTCAGTTTGGCAAAAATGTTGCTTGCCGGTCAACTTGGTGTTTTAAAAGCCTGTGCAAATGTATTAGCCTGGGAAACCAGAACCCATAGCTGGCTGTCTCCCTCCTGCTTTTCCATCTGTCCCTGAAGGTCAGCAGCCACCCCCACCCACCTTGGGCCCTTCCTTATCAGGGACCTCCAAAGCCTTGTCTACCTAGACCTGCAGCCCTGATATGCACTTCCCAGGGCCATACATGTGAGGCAGCACCACCTCGTGCCCTGTGGCCTGGTGACACATGTGTGCAGTGTGGGCCCTCTCTCCACAGATTGAGTCCCGTGGGGCCTTCCCTCCCTCCTGGATGCCGGGCCCACACCCGTGGGCCCATGCAGGGCAGCACTGTGCTGCCAGCGTCTCCTTTGGGATCACTTTGTCCCTGCCTGCTTCTCCTCGGCCAGGGACCATGGGGCATGTCAGACCCAGGGCTTCCTGGCCACTCTGCACATTCTGCTTCATTCCTCAATTGTGTGAGACCTTAGGAGGAGAGAGGAACCCCTTTAGACACGCCCTAGGCATAGACTCTCACTCATCTAACAGGTTTACACTGAGGACACGAAGATGAGCAGATACAGCCTGAAACCAGCAGTGACGACACTGTGTGCTGGGTGGGGCCCTGGAGAGGCAGTCCTGAGGGGTCGGAGCAAGTCACTCCAAAAGTTGTGTTGCATGGGCGTTGAAGGATGAGTAGGAGTTTGTTAGGGTCAAGCAGAAAACCACCCGAGTATGATTCTGTGGAATTACATAGCTCCTCTAATTAACCTCACACCCCCTATTTATATTCTCAAAGTGCTCTATGAGTCAGAAGGATTTAGGGTAGCAGGAATCTGAGTGAGAGGATGGCTGCGCCCTGGAGACCCTGCTGACCACACAGACCGCAGAGCTGAGCTGCTTTGTGTTGCCATGAACGCCCTGCGCCTCATCACAGGCCTCGCTCCCAGGTGCTTGCGCCTCTCATGCTGCATGCCTGGCCTGTTTCCTCATTCAATGCAAGCTGGGTGGGGTGGTGGGAGGAAGGGGTAGCCAGCCGGGGGGACTGCCTGGCATTCTCAGCAGCCAGCTCCCTGCTGTGACCTTCCCGCAGGATGCCTCTCTGGGCAGGGGCAGGGATGCCCAGCCATGTGCGGCTCCAGAGGGCAGGCTCCACCCAGGACTGCACAGCCTCACCCTGCCATATTCTTGGGCATTTTTTTCCTGTTTAACTTTTTATGGTGGAAAATTTCAAACATTCCCAAACACAGAGAAAATGATAGAACGAACCCAGCTTCAACAGTTATCAATTCTTAGCCAGTCTTGTTCCATCTGGGCCCTAGATCCTGGGACGTTTACCATTCAGTGCATAAATATCTCAGTATGCATCCCTAGCAGAAAAAAGGTTCCAAAAACAGCCACAGGAGCTTTATCATTCTGAAAAACGGGCAGTAATTCCTTGATACTGTCTCTCATGCAGCCTGTGTTTGTGTTTCTACTGGTTCAGAGGTTGCCTCAGAATGGAACCTTTGGGTCACACAGTCCCTGCACAATTGGGTTGTCTGCCCTTGGTGCTTGGTCCCGCTCCCGGGTAGCATCCCTGAGGTGTGCAGGTCACACCCCAGGGGCCCCGCTGTAGCCACATAGCCTAGATCACCGCGGAGCCTCAGAACTCTTGATAAGGGAGTTGGCCCCACCGCCCCAGCTTTGAGGGAAACTCATCCCCTTGGAGTTGAAATCTGGGGCTCCAGAAAATGACCCAGACAGAGCTGGCCTTGCCCAGATGCTGTGGGTGTTGCCTTGGTGTCCCCTCTCCTGCCCCCAGGCTGCCTCTTGGGGTGGGCGGTGATGGCACTGGATGGTCTGCTGAGACTGTAGGGGAAGGACACTTGGCACTTCCTCCTGGCCCCCTTCGCAGGCAGAATCCCGCGCTCACCACCCACCTCAGTCTGAGGACTCTGTCCTGTGACCTCTGCTGCCCTGGGCCGCCTTCCCCATGCAGGGACCTGAGGTTCCCCAACCCTCCCAGGCCTTTTGGGCTTTCCTAGCTGAGGAGGAATCGGGGAGGTGAGGGATGAGGTCTTAGATGGAGCCCCAGAGCTTCACTGTGGGACACGCACCTCCAGGTAAATGCCCCTCTTCAACCCTGACTGCCCAGCTGTCTGACCGTGGCCAGGTTACTCAGTCATCCTAGACCTCAGTTTCCCCAGCTGTAAAGTGTCTACCTCACAGGGACGTTGCAAGGCTCCGAGACCATCCCTCTCCACATTGCTGCCTCCCTTCCTGGCCAGACCCTGTGCGTCCTGCTGCGGAGGACCCCTCGTGAATACCCAGTAGCTTTCTGGTGTCGTCTGGCCCACCCAACCTGCAGGCCCCAGGGCCCCCTCCTCCAGGAAGCTGTCCTGGATCCTCCCGCCGGCAGCCGGCCTGGAACTCCCCAGGCCCCATGGCAGGTGCCCCTGGCTAGTTCTCAACTGACCACGTGCTCCTTGAGGGCAGATGCAGCTGGTTCATCTGATGGCCTCCTGGCTGTCAGCCCAGAGCCTGTGAAAACATGGGAGAGCATAACACCCCTCCTCACCCAGGACTAGGCCCAGGCTCTGCCTGGGTGTCTGGCTTTCTCCTTCCCATCGAGGTGGGGCAGGGGCTTCCCCGAAATGGCCTTCCCCACTGCTATTCAGGGAGGTGGGGGATGGAGAGGGGACCCAGAGAGTAAGGGTTGGGTGGGGAGAAGGATGTTGGGCCCTTGGGCCTTGTGGGGGAGGCTACAACAGCCTCCTTGGCTGCATTTTACCCCTGATTTGGGTCTAGCGCCAGTGGAGGGGCCTCACTCACTCCTTGAGAGTCACTAGGAGGGCTGTGTCCCCACACCCGCTCATGTCCAGGCCCGAGCGGAGCAGCCTTGGTCCTTCAAGGCTCCTGGTGATGAGAAGCGGCTGGTAGCACGCAGCTCCAGGAAGGAGGACGCCACTCCAGAAACACTCAGGCCCCCAGTTACCGAAATACTTGGCCACGCGGACACTGCAGAACTGCACCAGCTGGTGCTAAAGCTGTAACAGTTCGATGTTTTAATATTTAATACTTAATTAAATAGAGGATTGTGAGACTTTCAAAGTTGGTGAATGTACTGAATAACGAGAGATTATTAAACTACTGTTAACAAAAGCCGTTAGAGGAAAATTAATTGACTGGGGGTAAAGAGATCATCAGGCACACAAGTCTTAAAACATGTCTTCTTGTTATCTGCCCCCTGCGCCCCCATCCCCTGCCCACTTGCCCAGCCCCTGCTGCTCATTGTCGACACTGAACGGCTGTTCTTCTGGGGGCAGTTTTGTTGTGCCTTGTTGGATGCCCTGTGTGGAGGGGAGTGCGCTCAGGAAGCAGTGCAGTGGGGTGACCCTCGATAGTGGCCCATGCTGCAGAGAGCCTGGTGCAGGGTCCCTGTCCTGGAATGGCCCTTCAGCTCAGGGTGGAGCTCCTGCGTGCCTGGCATCATCAACGCTATCTCGCGTCCTCCTACCCTCTGAGCTCAGCGTGGGCTCCCCTCTCACACGGAGGGGAGAGCTGAGTCCCACAGAAGCTGAAAGGTGGACAGGGTCCCCTGGCTGGTGGTTAGCAGAGCCTGGGTGTGGAGGACTCTAGATTTCACCCAGCTGGGGCAGACCGAGGGTTGGGCCAGCGTGGGGCTCCCAGGTGGGGCTGACCTCACAAGTGGGGCTCACCTCCCAGGCCCCAAGCTCACCCCGCAGAGAGGAGATGAGTGTCACCACTGTCCTCTTCCTGCCTGCAGGCCCGTGCAGCTCACCCCAGCTCCCTTTCTGGGGCACCTGGTCTCCCCAGGGACCCTTCTGTCTTGGGAGGACACTCCTTGCCCAAAGGTGTGATGGACAGGGACCATCTTGAGGTCTCTGTGGTCACTGGGGCTGGGGGTGAGCCTGCACCGCAGGGAAGCCTGCACGCCCCCGCTTCCCCAGCCGAACCCTGCCTGCCTGGGACCCCTTTGTGCAGTGGGTCGGGGGCTGCCTCCCGGGCTTTCCTGCTACAGCCGGTACTGCAGCTTTCTTGTGGCTCCCGCACAATCCACAGACAGAAAAAGACCCCTGCTCAGGGGGATAATGAGTGCCTGGTCGGCAGAATCCGTGGAACTGGGTTAATAGAGGACGAGGCGCCGCATTGCAGGGACAGCTGAGCAGCTGAGCATGCGCCTGTGGCAGCAGCACCCCTCCCAGCCCAGGGACCCTCCCCTCCCAGCCTGGGGACCCGCCCCTTTCCCTCCTCCCCGGCTCAGCGGCCCTCCACTCCTCTCCTCTCCCCTCCTCTCCTCTCTCCTCCTCTCCTCTTCTCTCTTCTCCTCTCCCCTCTCCCTTCCCCTCTTTCCCCTCCAGCTTCTCTCCCCACCTCCTCCCTGCTGGGAGACCTCCTCTGCTTCCCTACCCCACCCTCCCTGGGTGGCTGAGGGAACAACTTTAGAGCTTGGATCCCCACCCAATTCTTGGCCCACTCTGCCTTCAGGTTTGCTCTCTAGGAACTTGGAGGGTGGCCAGGAGTTGGGGGAATCCCTGGGAAACGCCCCCTCCCCTGCCCCAGGGTCAGCCTTCAACAGGATGGGGATTGTCCCTGAACTGGGATTGTGGGGAAGGGACCCTGCATCCAGGTGCAGGAGGAGTTAGGGGAGCTGGGAGGCAGGCCTTCTGGGGGCTTGGTGGGGGCACCACATGCCTGACCCTCTCAGGGGGAGGGCCACCTAGGAGCAATGAAGGAACAAGGCTAGGCTGCTGGATTTAGCAATTAAGTACGATTTACAATCATAAGATGTAAAATAAGCACTGTGTGTCCCAAATTGTGTGGAACACACTTAATTAAACTAAAAATTATTTGTTGCGTATCTGAAATTGAGACAGACTTATACCAAAAACAAATTTTGTCCTTTGTCTGAAATTCAAATTTAACGGGGCACCCTGTGTTTTATCTGGCAATGCTAAGCTAGACTGTTGAGAGACAGGACTTTGTCATTAGTTTGGAAACCGAATTGGTTTAGTCGAAGGCTTCTGGAAAGCGGCCCCGAAGAGGACCAAGAGAAGAACAGGGAGCCAGGCTGTGCGGAGGGTCCCGGCCCTTGCTGGCCCCCTCTGTTAGGTGGAGAGAGGATGGGCAGCATTATGGCCTCCTGCTCTCTGGTTCTGGGTGTGGCCCTGTGTAGACAGCAAGTCCCAAGACCTGCTGGTCAGGGTCCAATGCCAGGTTCCTGAGCCTCCATGACCCCTGGGGCAGGCAAAGGCATCCTGAACTGGATGCGGGAGCAGGGCCCACCCTGTTGGCATTTGGAGGGGATGAAGGAGGAATCCCTGAGTCAGGGAGGGGAGGGAGGGGAGGGGAGGAGTTGACACGGAGGACCCCTCTGCGTGCTTCCGCATTTCTAGCCACTCATCTTGCAGAGTCAGGGGCTTGTCAGCGGCAGAAAAGGCTCCCGGCAGAGGGGAGATTTGGGAGCTGGGTTCTGGGCCCTAATGACCATTCCCTCCCTGCCTCACTCCTCTTTTCTGTAAAATGGGAGGAGGGTTGGCCTCCACGCTGCCTGGCTCTTCTAGAACTGATGGTTCCCACATCTGGGGGATCCTTACTCCCAGGCCCTGCCGGTTCCAGGAGGTGAGTGAGGACCAGGGAGATGGCTGAACCCACAGCCTGTGGGCCCAAGGTTTGAAGACCTGCTTCTGCCAGTGTGGGCAAAGCTCCCTCCCCCGGTCCTTCCTGCTCACCACCCCTTGCTCCCTCCAGGCTACCCGCCAGTGGACTGTAGGCCCAGCAAGGGCAGGCCTCCTACTTTGCACATAGTACCTGCTTACTAAACAGAGTTGAACCGGTGGGAGGAGAAGAGTGTTTTGAAGATTCCACTTAAGGACTGAGCTAGGTGGGGAGTGGTAGTGACCGCTGATGGAAGGAGAGGGGGATTCGGAGTGCCCAGGTCCCCGGGACCACTTGGGCAGGAGTGGGGAAGCCCGCAAGGTGTGGGTTTGAGGCCTGGGTGGGAACAGAGCTTGGGAATGGTAGAGCTTTGGTCTCTGTTGTGCTGGTCTGGCTGCTGATAGGAAAGTCTGGAGAGCTGGGGATCCAGGGCAAAGCTCAAGGGAGAACAGCTGCAGGGAGCCCTGGAAGGTGCTGGGGGCCCTGGGTGTGTGTCTCCCCTGTGGGCAGCCACTGTCCTCTGTCCCCAGGGCCAGGAGCTGCAGTCCTGTGACAGGTCTGCGCAGAGGCTCTGAGGTCATGATGTTTCCATTGTCTGCGTGTCACCTGGGGGAGCCCCGACTCCCGCTGGATGCGGAGTGATTAGCCTACAGAAGGTCGTGGAGGGTTTATTGAGGTTAGTGGGGGTTAGAAGAGCCCCGCGGGTGAATGTGAGGGCCTCAGCCTCCCCTGCTGGGGAGGGCGGATGTGTGCAGATGCTCTCATCCCGAGGCGGCGGGGGGCATTCTGGAAAGGCGCTACCAAGGGGCTGCCGGCCACTCACTTCCGTTGCATGGTCTTCTCTGTTGTTCTTTTGCCTCAATCCCTTAAAAAGTGTGACAGTGCTTGCCCTGAGCTGTGCTCCCTGGCCTCGGGCTGTACTCCCTGGCCTTGGGCCTTGGGCTGGGTTGGGCCCCCAGGCATCTGCTCTGGCATGAGTGGGAACCTCTGGGCAGCTGTCTGCTCTCTGAAAAGGACAAGAGGGACATGGACAGAGTTAGGGGCAGAGGATGAGGCTGGACATAAGGCCACAGTGGTCAAGACTGCAGCTCTGGAGTCTGGGCCTTATTTTTGACAGTAGGACCCTGACAGGGTGGGCCCCGCACCCCCAGGGGCTGGCCTGAGCCAGTGTCCCCGCTGTCTCTGGAGGAAGCCAAGGTGGTGTCTATGGAGAGATGGGCTTTGGTGGGAGGTGTGTGTGTTGGGGGCGGGGGGACCCCAGGTGGAGGACCCATCACACCAGGGCTGGGAGGAGTGGCCTAGCAAGCCCCTCCTGTCACCGTGCCTGCCCTGAGTGGGGCCACCGTTGCTTTCCTAGACTGGACAGTCTAGGCACCTTGGTTTAAATCTCCTCCTACTCACTCCATTTGTGAGCATGGGAGTCCTGTCCTGGGGTTACGGGGGTGACTGAACACATGACACCCAGCACTGGATAGATGAGTGGATGGCATTTTATTGTCACATATACTCAGAGCCCAGAGAGGAGGACGCTGCGCTCAGGACACAGTGAACAGGCAGGGGCTGGGGAGCCAGGCTTTGGAGTAACAACGGGGTGAGGTGGCCCCTGGTTCCCACCAGAGGCAGTCTCGGCTGGTTTGAATAATTCCATGGGTTGGCAGAGAGCTGCATCTTGCTACTCAGGCATGAGCAGGAACTGTGCCCAGTTCTTGTGGGGAGGAGGCTTACCTGGGTGGGGACTTAGCCACAGAAGCAGAGTCCGGAGGGGGACATGAAGCTAGGTCGTTCAGGGCCTTCCTGGTTTCACTGGGTGTCAAGGTAGCACGTAATGTTGGCTTTAACTTTAGACCTTACACCATCGCCCTGCACAAAATGCCACAGCTTGGCAGTGACAGGGAAGGAATTCCAAGCCACACCTCTGTTTCAAAGCTGAGCTGCACCCCACAAGCTCGAGGACGGTTGTGATCCTGAAGAGGGCCCTGGGAATGGGGCCCCAGCTGAAAGGCCAAGTGGACCCCATGGAGGGAGATGCCGTGGACCCCCAGTGTGTAGCCCAGGAGTGGCCCTACTGCAGCCACTGGCCTGGCCTGGGCTCCCAGAATGGCTGCGTTCATCCCCATATGGCTGGCAAATAGCTACGAGGCCCTCGGCTCCAGCTCTGTCATGCACGTTCATGCAGAGGGGCAGGGTGCTGCTGACGTGGTTGCCAGGGTCCCTGGGAGCCCTGACCTTGAGGCGGCAGGCAGCTGCAGGACGGGCCCACAGGTGCTTATCGAGGATGGTGGAGCTGCTGGCGGGTTAATTGCCGGTTGTCCTGTTGCCTTTTAAAAACAAAACATGCACAGAAAGCCACAGCGAGAGCCGCCCTCTTGCATCTTTATCACAGGGCTCAGCCTCCTGGGGCTGCACAGGCCTGACTGGATGACTTGGGACCCCAAGAGGTGCTGGGTGCCCAGGAGGAGAGGGGTGTCTGCCTCCACAGCCTACCCCCTTCGACACCACCTCACCTTTTCTGGTAGACTTGTGCTGCCCTCGGAGGATCCTGACCCGGCACCCAGACCTTGAGCCGGGGTTATTCTTGCCTCAGACCTACCACTGAGCTCCCCAAGTCCTCGCTGCCTGACCCCCGCAACCCCCCGCCCCAGATCTCCAGAGGGAGACCAGGCTTGTCCAGCCCACTATGGCAGCATCTGAAGGGCTCTGAGAAGTCCCACCGGAAAGAAAATAAGGAGGGGGCTGCTTCCGAGGCCCCAAGTGGGGCCTCCTGTGATGGGGTCCAGCTCCACTTCTACCTGGTCTCCTTGCCCCCGTGCCCCCATCTGAAAGCTGGGGTGATGCAGCAACAACCCTGCTTCATGGGTGCCATGAGCAGCTCACAGGCCTGCCCAGAGCCAGTCCTCAGCACACAAAAGTCACTCCCCTGAAGGACTCACATGGACCTCTGCTCATTCTCAAGGAGCAGTTTTCCTTTTAGGAGGAATGGCCAGGATCTGCCCATGGCCTCCTTTCAGCCCCTAAACCGGCCTGCACCCCGAGACTGGATGGGCAGTCCCTGCAGCATGGTCCAAGCTGACTCGGGTCAGGACTGGTTTTACTTCACATTTACTGGCCAGGGAGGAGAGTCAGAGGAGAGGGGCTGCTGGAAGCCACTCCCTCGTCCCCACCCAGCTACCCTCTCTGTTCTCAAAGAAATCCAAGGTCAGTGCTACCAAGGTTGGCAAGTGCTGGCAGCCCAGGTTGGCAAGTGCTGGCCCCGAGATGTGAGCTGGCCTCTGCCTGCTCCATTCCTGCCCCACCCCACAGCCAATCCCCGCTTTTCTGTTACCAGAGTCTGTAGGAGCCGGCCAGGACATGGCCAAACATAATTAAAGGTCAGACCCCACTGGCCTAGAGTCAAGGCCCAGGATATCCTATCAGGTTCTGCTGACCCAGCCACTCAGTACCACACAGGGCTGCGTTTGGCTCCTGAGCACTCTGTCACTAGTGTGTGAGTACAGTCAAGTTTAGCCTTGAAGTGAATTGGGACGCTTAAGTGTGTTGGTACCAGGCAGGGTGCAGAATATGCCTGGCTGGTGTTTGATGTGGATGCTGGCAAGCCGTTTAAGAGTCTAGAGGGCCAGGCGTGGTGGCTCCTGCCTGTAATCCCAGCACTTTAGGAGGCTGAGGCGGGTGGATCAACTGAGGTCAAGGGTTCGAGACCAGCCTGGCCAACATGCCAAAACCCTGTCTCTACTAAAAATACAAAAATTAGCCAGGTGTGATGGCACGTACCTGTAATCCCAGCTACTGGGGAGGCTGACATGGGAGAATTACTTGAACCCAGGAGGCGGAGGTTGCAGTGAACCAAGATCACGCCACTGCACTCTAGCCTGGGTGACAGAGAAACACACCGTCAAAAAAAAAAAAAAAAAAAAAAACACAAAGGAAAAGAAAAAATGTCTAGAAAGCTGTCTCACGCTATGGTGGTGCAGGTCGTTGAGACAGGTGTGCAGGTCACCTGAGGCCGATGGGTCTTGCCAACGTGCTGACAGTGCAGGAAGGGGCTGCTGAGCCCCAGCAAGGTCCGGAGTATTGGACAGATGTGTGCCCAGCTCCGTGGGGATGGGGGGCGGATTTGGGGGCCCCTCTCTGCTGTGGCCCTCGAAGTCTTCTCTGGACAGGAACAGCACTACTTGACAGGGCATCTCCTGAATCCATTTTGTGGGAGGAAACTGAGGCCCCCAAGTGGGATTTGGATGCAGCCAGTTTCCTGGCCCAGGCCTTGGTGGCGTACCACATCCCACAGCAGGCCCCTGGGCAGGGCCTGAGTTCTGGAGCGTGGCACTGGCATCACAGTACCTTTAGCCAGACAGCCTCAGGCTTGGGTCAGAGCCCTGAGTCTGGTGTCCTTGCCACCCTAGTCCAGCACACAGGTGGACCACCTGTCCTGACGTTGGTCTGTGCTCGCAGCTGCTGGTTTAGCGTGGAGGAGCAGAGCCCCAGGTAGCCCCAGCCCTGTGGAACCAGAAGCTGGCGGGACGGTGGGAGCTGGCACAGGATGCAGCTTCTGGCCCATCCCTCCCCAGCCACTACTTCCAGGACAGGGCAGCTGGAGCAGAGCCCTTCTGCCATGCTCACCATCCCCGTGCCCGCCCCAGCAGGGCTGTGTGGCGGATAAGCAGAAGGGGTTGTCCTTGAGGATCTCCTCCCAGGCATGAGGAAATGAGTGGAGAGCGCCGATGCTGTTGGGGGGCGCCCAGTGATGGACCCATGGTGGGGTCTGGCAACCTCCCTCGGGGTGAGGCAAGGCTGCCCGGAATGGGGGGATACGTTCTTGAGCACCCACCCTGTGCCAGGCCCATGTGGATTTTCACACATGATTCCATTTTCAGTCCAGCACAGTCCTGGGGCCAGATACCATTATTACAGCCATCTTCCAGATGAGGCCCAGGGAGGTGCCATCTCTTGTCCCAAGCCACACAGTGGGTAGTACTCATGGCACCTAGGGAGCCCCACCCCCCAGCCCTTAGACCCTGGTGGCAGTGGTCCCAGGTGGCCCTAACTGCATCCCCCAGCCAGCACAGAGCTTACCTGGCAGGCCTCCTCCAGGTCTCTGGGCCTGACAACTCCAGAGGCTCTGGGGTGAGAGGGAAGCAGCCATTCCTGACACAGGTGGGCCTCGTGCCTCCCCCTCCTGCCCCTCCGCCGCCCCCGCCCAGTGCCCTGCGGTGTCCTCCTGGAGGTGCCAGCTCTGCTATTTCTCCTGGTGGCTGGCAGGGGGCCTGGTGCCCACCCACGCCCTCCTGTTCCCCTTCTCCCTGGTTCCTCTCACTCACCACCCCCCACCCCTGCTGTGACTCACCCACTGCCGGGGAGGAGGAGGGGCGGGGAGGGTGGAGGATGGCATAGGGGGACTGGGTGGGCAGGGAAGCCTCTGCCAGATCCATCCCGGACCCCTTCTTGGCGCTGGAGAAAGAAAGAGGAAATTATGGGAACAAACATCAATGATTTACCAAACCATGTAACCTTGTCCTGTAAGACCCTCCCTCCCCCTTGGGGGGCACTGGTCACACCATGGCTTCTGGGTGCCATCCACTTGGGACACGAGGGGTCCCCAGAGCCATGCACAAGTGTGCCTTTGGGATGTTGAAGGCTACGCTGCCCACCCCACCAGTCACCCAGCCTTGGCCTTTCAGCCCTGGCAACTTTGAGCTCCTCTCTGTGCCTCAGTTTCCTCATCTTTGCCCTGTGCCTCACCCTGCAGATGCAGCAGGGTTGGTGTGAATGTCCTTCCCCGTCATCTCCACCTCTCCCATCGCCCTCAGCTGGCTTCTCTTTGTTCTTAGCTCAGGGGACCCTACGACTCCTGCACTGATGAGGGTGGCGTGGCAGGAGGGGAGGAGCTCCCGCCACACCATGAGAGGTTTGCAGTCTCTCCCCCGCCACTCCTGGTCTTTCAGGGCATTTTTGGAATGAAATAGGTTAATGTCTGTAATGTGCACAGAACAGACGGTGCCTGGCATGTGGCAGGTGCTCCGGGATGGGTCACGTGGCTGTGCCCATGTCCTGGTCCTGTCTCTTCCTGCACTTGGCCGTGGGCACCTTGAGGTGGCCCCTGCCCCTGTCACCTTCATGGTGGTGGGTGCCAGCTGCCAACCCGCCAGCATAGTAACAGCTTGGAGGAGCCCCCACTCCCCTACCCCGCCCCTCAGAGCTCCACGCTGAGGCTTCGGGGGTCCTGTGGATCTGGGAATGGCTGCTGGTGGAGGGTCTATGGTCCCTGCTCCTGAGAGGCTGGACATCTAGGCAAGTGTAACCCGACCTTGTCTTTCCCCACCAGCATGAGTGGTTTGCTTTGGTCAGGCCTCTGCAGGCAGGTAACCCAGATTGGCTGGGCTCTCAGTGTTTTGGAGAAGGCTGTGGGGTGAGGGAGGAGGGGAGCCTTGTCTCCTGGGCCCTTGAGCGCCCTCCTGGTGCCGGTGTGGGGTTGTCTCCCCTTCCTCTGTGATGTCGGCCTTGCTGCCCCCACAGCCAGCATCTGCAGGCTGTAAATATCAGATTCTGCATTGAGCAGAGACTGCAGCCACCAGGCAGGCACCACCCACCAGTCTAGAGAGCAGCAGGAAATGCGGACCAAGTGGCATATCACAGAGAGCCCCTGCACTTCGGCGAGAGGCCTTGGCTTTGAGTCCCAGCCCAGCAGCCTGCCCCTTGCGGTCCGGGTGTCTTCGGCGTCCTGGGATGTGTGCGGGAGCGGGTGAGAAGCCTGCCATGAGATGAGCCCAGCAGGCTGTACAGGGCTCAGCTGGGGGTGCTTCTCTTCCCTGTCTTTCGGTGGCCCCAGCCTGCCTGTGCCCCAGCACTTGGCCCCACCTGTCGTGCAGACCTCGGGGGACACCCAGGGTGCAGGTTTGGCGAGATGAGTGGCCGGCAGGCCAGGGCTGTCTGCCGAGATTGTAGCTAAATCACCTAGAAAAGCTCCCGGCGCTCGGCATTCCCCGAGGGCTGGAATCGGAGGATGTCGCACTATCACTATCATTAGAATTCAAGCAGGCAGGCGGATAATTACAGGCTCTGGTTTAGCCTGATCTTTTTGAGGACAATTGTTTATGGGGTTTATTGTTGTTGTTGTTTGGGGGGTTTTTTGATAAATGCTTTTATGGGGGTATAAATGAATGCTGTATTTGATCTGTGGGATGTTTCTCTGGTAGGAGAAATAAATAGCAATGCTTTTGCCAGCGTCTCTCTGAGCCACCCCCTTGGGGAGCCGGTGTGTAAATGTGTACACACGTGTGCGCATGTGTAGAATTGCATCCGCACTGATGGGTCAGTCACCTTCTGGCTTAAATACAGGCCCACACACATACGCCCTTGCCTCCGTTTAGGGTGCAGATTTGCAAGATGCCCAAGCGTTTAGGAGCTGGTTGAACTTGAGTTCCCTCTCCAAGCTTCACATCAGAGGGGGTGTGAGAACCAAGTCTTTTTCCAGCATGAGTAGGCAAACTCCTACTCATCCTCTAAAACCCCACTGAAGCATCACCTCTTGAGTCTCCACAGGCAGAATCAGGGTCTGAGAACACTCTGCTCATCACTCTGCTATAAAAAGAGGCACAGGCACTGCTGTCATTGGCTTTTTGTGCCCCAGGGACTGTCTGCCCTGGACCCCCAAGACCTTGGCCAGGGGTCTTGGGATGGGAGAAGAAGAAGGAGGGCAGGAGGGCAGAGGGGTCTCCTCTTGATGGGGTGAGGTCCCCTGGAGGTTGGGAGGGGCTCAGCCTGTGTCCTCACTCCCCAGCCGCTGCTTTCTGTCCCATGGTCTGTGTCAGAGGCTGTTCTTAGACTCCTTTAGGAAAACTCAGCATCACAGGGAACTGCAGTTCTGGGAGCCATTGCGCGCGCAGAAGTGCCATGAGCCTGAGCCTGACATTGGCCGATGGGGAGAGGGGATCCAGCACCTTCTGAGGAATTGACCAGGCACCAGCTGTCGGGTGGAGTGGGCTCTTGGGGTTTCCTTGTCGTTGGATTCACAACCTACAGAGGTGTGGCACCTCTTCTGTGACTTGCATCAATACTACCTAATAAAATGTTAACCACACGGACATCCCTGCCCAGCTGTGAGATGTGGCAATGAGGATGAAGAGCATCAGGGGTCTTGGGTGACCCTGAGCGTCCCAACTCCAGGCCCCTCAGAGAACCTAGCACAGCTCTGAGGCCTGGCCACTCAGCCCCCACAGCCCCCACACCTGGTGAGCCCCTCTTACTGGGTCACCTGGATGAGCTACGTGACCCACTGCCTGGCCCTGACCAGGACGTCACTGTAGTGGGCATAGCCAGGGCTGGCCACTCAGGAGGCCTCTTGGGACCTCCTTCAGGAAGGGGTGCCCTGCTGGGGTCCCGGGGGCACTGACAGGGCCGTGGACAGGTAGGGAGCCGCTGCTGGCAGACTTCTGGCTGTGTTCTCGCCACAGGCCTGCTGGCCTCGGGACCTGCTCAGTGGCCACTGCTCTGGTCTCCTGAGTCCAGCAGATTCCCTGGGGACCAGAGCCCCCCAGAATGAGGCTGGCAGGCAGGGATGAGCAAGATGTGGTTGCTCCACTGTCTGGGGCAGGGAACAGGACTGAGCTGGGGCTTCCCCCAGATTCCTCTGTACTGTCGAGGGCCAGGTTCTGCTGTACTGTTTAGGGCCAGGGCACATTTCTTATGCACTGGTTTGGGTTCAGTTTAACTTACTTAACCTTGTTCATGACAAGGGGTTTATGATGTGAATGTGGAAGCTGAGAATAATGTCCCTGGTTTTGTAGAAAGGAAATCATAGTATATGCACAGAGTTAGGAAGCTGGATTCTGGCCTGCCCTGAGATGGGGCTGTCTGAGCCAGGTCCAGAGAGAATGCCACCTCCTCCTGCCACCTCCTTCTTGTGGCTTCTCAGTCCCATCCAGAGTCACCTTATATCCGCTTAGATTTATTTTTTGCCTGATTTTTTAAAATTTAAGGGCAAATGTTACCATAGCAGATTTTATGAAACATCCTTGTCATATTGAATCAGTAGCTTGCTCACTGGAGACAGGATCAAAATCTTTTTTAAAAACAATGCTTTGCTAAATTATGGAAGTAACACATGATCACTGTCAAAACTGGGGGAGGGGAAGTTAACAAATAAAACAACATTAGCCATAAACCTGGCACCGAGAGTGAAGCACGCTATACGACGTGTGTGTCTGGATGTTACCAGCTTAGATCTTGTGTCATGGTTGATGGTTTCCAAGCGGCTCTCTGAGCGCTAACCTACTGCAGCTGCTGGGAGGAGGTGGTCGAGGTGCTGTTGTGGGTGTTACAGAAAGAGGACCAGTCAGCAATCTGTATGGCCACCATGAGTGGACACCTGGTGCCAGGACTGGGCAGCCAGGTGCCCTTTCTTCGCCCCACACAAATAATTATCTCCCTAAACACGTGCTCAGGAATAGGTATCATCTTTGGGCTGGGGCTCAGCTCTTGGCGATGTTTCAGTAATAAAACACAGGCATGTAAATTATCTGTGTCCCAGGAGAGTGCGTTCATAATTGCATCTTTCTCCTGATTTGGATTTATGATTTTATTGATTTAACTCTAATCAGGCAATTTTTCAAAAGGAAACTATGTGCCATGGTTCCACCGCCTCTCTGCCAGGTCCTCCTTTCCCTCAGCCTGGCGCTGGCCCGCACGTCCCGTGGTGATGTGTGGTCCCGGGCTTGGATCCTGTCCTGGGGAAAGATTAGCCATCAACTTTATTGGGACAGGTTGGAAAGGTGGAACGTGGATTGTAGCTTAGAGACATGAGTGTCATATCTGCATTCGATTTACTGAATCTGGGACCTGCATTGAGATTATGGAAGGGACACCCTGTCCTTATGAGACACACCTGAGTGCTGCCTGGTGTTACACACGCGTCAGAAAAAGCGAGTGTGTCATATGGAAGCGGGGCGGGGCAGGGAGATTGTACAGAAGTGCTGTACACGATTGCTCTGTACTATTGTTGCAGTGTTTCTCTATGTCTGAAAAATGTTCAGAATCAGTGTAAGAAAGACACTAGGAAATAAAACAATAACCCCATGAACTCACCGCCCTGCACACTGAGAGCCCTCCCTCCTCCCACCCCAGAGGGATGGGGGTTGGGGGTGTTACAAGAATCCATCCCCTGCTTTCCACTGGAGCCAGGCCTCGTGCATGGACCCCTCCCCTCCGCAGGTGTGTCCAGTGTTGCTGGGTTTTGAGCTCCATGCAGATAGGAAAACGGAGCCCACACCGTGTGTATTCTATTAGGACTATGTTTGATTTTTCCATTCCGATGCTGACAGACACTTGGGCTGGTTCCAGTTCTGCCATCACAAATCCCTGAGGCTCCTGGCACCTCAGCTCCCACTTCAGTGGGAGGGGAGAGGAGAGGGAGAGGGAGCAGGGACTGGGGTATTCTAGAAGACTGTGCAGTGCTTGCTGAGGTGGGTGTGCAGGTGGGGGAGGGAGCAGGTATGCCCTGGGCTTCCAGCAAAACAGCGGGGTGGGGTCTGACTCCCTCTGTGCCACCTGGAGGCTCTGTCAGATCCCTCTGAATCCCTCTCGTGGGATGCCAGGCGGCTGGGCTTGAAGCAGATGGCAGCCAGGTGGCCAGGGCAGGGAGACGAATGCCTGTCCTGGGAGGGGGAAGTCGGGGGATGCCGCTCCCAGAGACCTTCCCATCTGCAGGCGTGGCTTTCTCACTCAAGGCCTATACGTGTTTGCAGGCATGTCCTGTACCCCAGGCCACCATCGCCACACCTGCTCCAGGGGAACTGACCCCAAACACGACTCGGTCAGGCCTCCCTTCCTGCAGGCAGACAAGTTTCTGCCAAGCCCAGGGATCAGAGGTTTCAGTGCCTCCCGAGGAAGATTGTGAAGTTGCAGCCTCATTCTTTCCCTGCTCCTGGGCGCTACTGGGCATTCCTGGCGAAGGAGGCATCCCCGAGGTCTTATCTTGTGTATTAATTATGTGCCCCCGGCCCTGCTCACCTTTCCTGTGGTGGGACTCAGCACTGGGCAGGTGGAGGGGGCTCCAGACACCGATGCGCCCTCCCCAGTCACGTCCTGAACTCTGAAATGCACTGTCCTTTCCTCGCAGCTCCCCATGCGCGGCTGTGCCCACCGACTGTCTAGTTTCGACCTTTGTGTAAATAAGAGCACACTGTGAGTCCTCCTTTGCTGCTCGTTCCCTACATACTATTAGGATGTGGGTGCTACCTGCACGTGGGGGTTGGTGGAGGACTTTGTTGCATTGCTGTATGGGACCCTGTGGGACTGCAGCGCATGGAGTCCTGTCAGGGGAAGTGTGGGGTTTTGGGTTTTGCTATTACAATCTCCATCAGTTTTAAAAAGCCTCCTGCCTGTAATTGAAATGTAAAATTTCTGGCAGATAAGTTGCTCCATCCTTTGGGGGCCAGTGGAGGGGTCACCCAAGGGGCACCAGTCACCTCCACACCTCCAATGTCCAGGGATCTGGGCCCTGCACCTTGTGGGGTGGGAGGAGAGTGGTGAGGGAAGGAGGGGCCACCTCCTGCTTCACCACCAGTTTACTTCTATCCCCCAAGCAAGGCCTCTCTGAGGCTTTCCCCTCCTCCTCCTGCCAGCCGGCTCCGGGGCACACCCTCACCCCCTCCCGGCCCCATTCTGACAGCCCCTCCCCTGCCTCGGAAGAACAAATTTGGCTTCAGCCAAAAGCTCCAAAGAGTATGGAATTAGGACAAATAAGTGGAGGATTAAATCAGTGCACTGCTGACTTTGAATCATCCAGGGAAACTTTTAGCCCCGAGTTAGTAGCACTCACCACCTGAATGGGCCTCTCCACCCCAAACACAAGCCAGCTGGTCCCTGCCCCAGCCTTGCCACCAGTGGCCCAGGGGGTGCCCACAAAGGGTGCTCCCTTGGCGGGGGCACGACTACTCACTGTGGGGTCACAACCACTCCTCTCTTCATCAGAGGCCCTGGCACACCTTGGTGGGCCTCTCCTGACATGGACAATCCGTGGGCCACCAGTTGCTGGGGCAGGAGGTGACGCCTTGTTCTTTTCTGTCCCCCAGATCACCAGAAGTTGGAGAGAGAGGCTCGGATCTGCCGCCTTCTGAAGCATTCCAATATCGGTGAGCGGCCCGGGGTGGGCGGGGGGATGGATCCTGTTCCGGTTTCTCTGTCAGACTTTCAAAGAGATACAGAAAGACTTCCTTTTCTTCTCTGTTGAAATATCCCACCAGAAGCCCCTGAGGACGCCCCCTTTCCTCCCCTGACCTTGAGGACTTTGTCCTGTGTGACATGATTCCAGGGAGTGCTCAGAGCCAGGGCAGCCCCAAGGCGGGGCTCTGGGTGCCCAGCTCCACCCAACTGGACAGGTCCCCTCCCCACCCCACTCTGTCCTTTGGGTCTTGTCTGTGGCATTGGTGACAGTGGCTGTAGAGGAAGGTAAAGGACACATTCCTCACAGAGCCTTCCGCTGAGCCAGTGCCCAGCACGTAACCCCCATAACTCTGAGCCACCATAACACTGAGCCACCATTCTGCTGAGAACACACAGGGGCCTCAACATTCTGTGGCCTCAAAAAAGCCACAAGATGGCCCAATTACAAGGAAAACAAAGACTGACCAAAGACCCCAGCGCATGCCGTCCTCGGGCTGAGAGCCCCTACTGTTTTCTTTTGCTGGCCCAGGGCTTCTGGAACTACGGTCTGAGGTCAAGTGACCCTGGCCCAGAGTCAGCTGCTCCACGGGGGCATCTGGAGCCTGGAGCCCAGGCCTTGCCCATATTGGGGAGCAGCCAGGAAACGCCCTGGGGATGGCAGCCGCTCTTGGCCTCAGACACACGCGGGGAGCTGTCAGGTGGATTTTGGGCCCTTTCCTCCAAAGCTCTGATTCACTTATGCCAGGAGGACCCCGGGTGTGCTTGTTCCAAAGGAACAGCTGGGGACTGGGAGCCTGTTTAGGAGCCTGGGGCATCCACACACTCACCTGGGCCTGGCTCCGAAGGTCGCCGAACCCTCATCGCCTGGTTTAGGGGACTGGAACCACCTTACCTCATCCAATGCTTCACCAATGAGCTGGGCAGAGGGGCAGGTGCCCCAGTGGACCCAGCAGGACCCCAGCATGGAAAGCGGCAGCCCCAACTCCAGGGCGCGCGCCAGGCTGCAGCCCCCGGTGGGCTCTCAGGGTCCCACTGCTGCAGCTTAGCCCCTGGAGAGATTCGCCGCTGCCCACCGTCCCACTGCATCCAGACTGGACTCTTCACCCTGGTTCCTCTTAGTAATCCAGGACTTTATTTATTTACCACCTCTGTATGCTGCCCACAGTGTTATTTGCTTACTGTTTTTATTTAAATAGATTTTCTGACAATTCACTTTTTTACTTAGCCCTGTGTGTGAATTCGCCGTCTGATGTGCCAGTTACGTTTTCTTTTAAACCACTAAAATAAGTATATAACTATTTTTAAAATGTTAAAAATGTTTTTTTAAAAAGTGTCCACATGCGCATGGCCCAGACTCCCCACACAGACCCCCAGTGCTCCATCTGGCCTAAGCAGCCTGCTTCCTGCTGAGGAGGTGGGATCTCCCCTCCCACTGCCACCCCAGAGCCCATCTGCCTCTGCCCCACCCCACCAGGCCTGCATGGGGAGGTGGGTGCCTGAGGGCAGGGGCAGCCCCCACCATGAGGATGGCCCTGCAGCACCCCCAGGGAGCGGTGAGGTACCTTCATGGATGACAGGGCCTCCCTTGGAGCTGCCCCTGGGGTTCTGTGGGGGGCATCCCCTCCGTGGCCCCTGGGATCACCTCTGCTCTGAGTGTGTGATTTTCATGAAGCATGTCCCAGGTGGGGCAGTTCAGAGGGGCCAGCCTGCTGGGCCCCCAGCTGGGCTTATTGGGCAGCCCCCACTAGAAAGGAGTGGGGAGGGGTGAGTTTTTTAACTCCAGAGGTTTCACAGGCAAGTGCTAGAAGCGGGATGTTGGTGGGCCTCCAGGATCCGCCATGTCTTAGGGACACACAGGCCAGCCTGCGTAGGGGTGAAGAGAGGGTCCAGGGAACCTAGTGAGAGGGCATCCTTGCTCTTGGGACAGAAGTCAGCCAGAGATGGGTGAGAGGGAAAGGGGACATTGGTTTCAGACAAGTGCCTTAGCTGGTGGAGTCCCTGCTTGACAGAGGTCAGCATCAGCTCCCAGACAGCCCTGGTGGGCAAGATTTGCCCTCCGCCCAGGGAGCTGACCCAGGACATGGTCTGGGGAAGACCTTGCTCTTTGAGAATGGGGCTTGGTGGGGGCAGAGAGGAGAAGGCTGGGCTACTGGGCCTGAGGCAGAGAAGTGGAGCAGGTCTTTTTGCACTGGGCTTGCAAAAACCCCAGGACTCTAAGTGGGCCCCAGGCCCTGGTGCGGAGCGTTGGTCACCTGGGATTCTTCACATTCAGGTGATGATGGTGACAGTGATGGTCCCAGAGCTGTGGCTCACCTAGTGCTCACTGTTTCAGAGCACCACAAAGGTTACATAATTGATCTTCATGGCCACCCCGTGAAGAGGTGCTATTTATACTATTTCACAGAGGGGCAGATTGAGGCTTAGATGGTCTGAGCAACCTGCCCCAGGTCACACAGCCAGAGCAAGTGGCAAAGGCAGGGCTTGCCCTATATTTTCTGACTCTGTGGAGGCTTCTGGGGCCTGGCCTGCCCTTGGTGGAGGGCATTTTGTCTGAGGTTTAGGGGCTAAGGAGGGCCATCGGTGTGGGGCTGCTGGAGTCCAGGAATCTGTAGGGTGAGTCCTAGGCCCCAGAGGCCACATGGAGTTCCCGGATGTAAGGACATTATCAGGCCAGGCCCCTGGGAGAACCAGAGCCAGAGGAGGGAGGGCACTGGCAGCCAGTTAGAAACTGGAACAGCGCTGGAGCATCCGAGGAAGGGGCTGCCTGAGGCCCAGGGGCCTGCGAACCTAGGAGAAGACAGCTGCGCCTTACCTGTTCAGTGTCTGTGGCCCAGTCTCAAGTGGTGGAGGAGAGCCACACCTCAGGGGTTCGTCTTCCCAGGACTTGAAGACTGGAGGGAATGAGGCTGGTGCAGGCCCTCAAACCAGACTGTCCCCTGAGTCCACAGCCCTATTCTGCCTTTGTGAGCTGTGTGACTGTCAGCTGCTTACCTAAGCTCTCTGTGCTTCAGCTTCCTCATCTGTAACTTCTCAGGGTGGTCGGGAAGGTTAAATGAAATAACACACACAGAGTGCTTAGAACAGCCCTAGTGTGTTGGCTGTCATCGTCCTCGTTGTTCTAGCAATCATCAGAATCGGCACGTGGGAGAGTGTCCAAAATGAGTCATTCCTAGAAAATATTTGCTGCTTAGTACAGGGCACATCTCCAGCTCAAGGAAAAGCAGGCCTTGAGGTTGCTTGCTTTGTGCTGAAATCACTCACTGTTCCCTCGCCTCTTCATCTATCCACTCGTTCATTCATCACATCCTGACCAGCTCCTGCCCTGCGCCAGGCAGAGTTCCAGGGCCAGGCACGCTGCACATAGATTGTCATGGGAAGCTGTGCAGGGAGGAAGGAGGGAATGATGGTGGTCCATCCTGCTGACCATGCCAGCTCTGGAATTGGAGCTCAGGGCCCAACCTTTGGATGATGTTGCATTGGGCGGGGACCCTGCCCGCCAGCCTGTGCCGGCAGCACACAGCAAAGACACAGAGCCTGAAGGCTGAGGGCAGCCCTGGGAAGACCCAAGACGAATAACGAGTGGTTTTTGTCCCAGCTTCTCCTCATGTGGAGCTTCATGGCGGCTCCTTTCTGGGGTTTGGCGGTGTGAGCTCCTCCTGCTCATCTCCATGGTGTTTGGGAGCAACTGAGGCCCAGGCTGGGACCAAAAGGGCCTGGTCTCTCTCTGGCAGAAGAAGACAGGTGACCAGACTGGCAGCTGAGGGCAAGGAAAGAGCAGGGGCCCAGAGGCCCTGTGGGTGCTCGCTGGGTGGTCAGCTGGCCCACAGGGCCCAAAGCACTCTGCTCAGCCCTGCCCACCTAGGCCCTACCCAGCCCGATCCTGTGGGCAGCCCTAGGGCTTACACAGCTCGTGGTGTGCCTGGCCAGGTATGGAGGCAGGCAGGGGGTGTGTCCTGGGCTACTGCCAGCCCCTCATGGCTTCTCTGTCCCCACAGTGCGTCTCCACGACAGCATCTCCGAGGAGGGCTTCCACTACCTGGTCTTCGATCTGTAAGTTCCAGAGCTGGGGACTCTCGCCACACTCCCAGCCTTGGCTCAGGGTGGGATCTGCACCCTCCCCAGCCCCAGGGAATAGTCCCAACCCGTGGGCTGGCCACTCCCTTGAGTGTGCTTCTGCTGCTGGTCCCCTTGCTCCAAGTTGTGCCTGGCCCAGCCTCCCTCGCTTCTCCTCATTTGCTTTGCACTAGGGTTACTGAGGCCCACGGAGGCAGGGCTGACATCCTGGGCTCCCCCTCTCTTCCACACAGAACAGGGTACACTGGAGGCAGTGGGTGGGTGGACCCCAGAGGAATAGTCAGTCAGAAGCTGCATTCACCCTTCTTTCCTTGGAGCCCTCGTCCGAAGGACTGGGACACCGCTGGCTGGCGTGAGCGCACATGTGTGTGTTTATGAATGTGGCTGTGAGATGTGAGCATGTGCACATGTATGCGTGTGTGTGGGCGTTTGCACATGGGGGCGTGTGAGCACATGAAATCAGGGTACATATGGGTGGGGATGTGCATACATGTGCATGTGTATTGTGTGAATGTGTGAGTGAGCGTGTGGAGGTATGTGCATGTGGGTACGCTGGCACAAGTGTATGCATGTGTGTTTGCATGTGTGTGCATGCATGTGTGCGTGTGTGTGTGCATGAATGTGCATGTGTGAGTGTTTTATGAGTGTGTGTGCGGTAGCTCAGTGAGAAGGTGTCTGGGGCCGCTGCCGCCTCTCACTTCCTGCCGGATTTAGAAGCAGTGATCTCATCTCCCTCACTTTTGACAGTTCCTGCTAAGCAGCGCTATATTTAGCTGTCTGTGAGTCAGTGCTGCTCCAGGACCCTGACCTGGGCAAGGGCCCATAGGCCTTAGCCTGGCCCTGTGGCCCCCAGGCGGCCGCACAGCCAGGGAAGCCCAACCTTGGTGCTATTGCCATGGTTACCCCAGGCCCTCCCCATGGCTGCTGTGAGCGTGCAGGCCAAGCAGAGATAGGACGCGCCTGCATGGGGACTGCCCTCTCAGCTCCTCCTTCCTCAAGTGACAGACGACAGGCCATGGCACATGTAGGCCTGAGGAGGCCTCTGTCCACGTGAGGTTCTCTGGCCTAGAGAAGCTGAGACTGTCCCTGCAGGGGCTTGGCCACCTCTCAGGTTCCCCTGCATGTCCCACAAGACACCAACTGCAATCACCAGCCAGGTGACTGGGGCTGACCTGGACACAGTCGCCACGGCCTGGCTGAGGCTGTGTCCTGAAACGTCTGTCCTGTGGCCCTGGGGAGCTGGCAGGCTTGCTGCACACCTGTGGGCCCCACCACACCTCCATCAGCCTCTTTTCCCAGGAAATGGAGAGACTGTGGGATTGGTCCTGTCCAGGGGCCCTGGTGGTCAACAGATGGCTGCATGTGTCACAGGAGCTGAGGAGAAGAAAGGGTGGTGTGTTCGTGCATGTGTGTGCCCATTTGAGAGACTCTCATGTCTCCCGCCTTGCCAAGCACATGCCAGGCAGGTGTCAGTGGAGGCCCTAAGGCAGGCTGGGAAGAAGACATTGGCTGGCGAGTCAGGAAGGACCCTGCATGTCTTCCCCACAAACCTCCATGGCCCCTGTGCCTCAGCCAGCCTCAGGCCAGCAGAGGGCCGGGACAGTGGTTTCTGGAGTTGGCTGGCATCGCCCTCAGGAGGCCCTGAGGCCCCACGGTAGTTTGGGGACTCTGTGGATTCTGGGGGATTGACAGATATCCCCACTCCCCTTGCTTGGGAATGTCACAGGGCTTGAGAACCAGGCTTGGGAATAGAGGGTCTCACACACACCTGCACACCCAGAGGACAGAAGCTCCCATAGGTGCCATGGCTGAAGCCTAGAATCAGCCATGTGTCCCCCACAGCCTAAGGAAAGGGGACCATGAAACCATATGTGTGCCTTCCCAGACTATGTTCCTCCTGGGCCAGTATTGAGTCTCCCAAACTCCCCACAGCAACCAACGTGGGTGGAGAAGCAAACTCCCTTCCCTGAAACTGAACCACTAGATGGCCCTGGCCAGGGAGTCTCAGGTGCAGCTTCCTGAGCACACAGAGCACCCCAGAGGGCCTGGCATCAGCCCTAGTGAGGCACCCCTTGGAGGGACTCTGGGGTGCAGCCCTGGCTCAAGACCTTAAGGCCTTTTAGCCACTGTTCTGTGCCTAGACTCAGCATCTACAGAGCCTAATCTGTGTTTAATGTGTGCCAAGACCTGGACAGTTATAGCACAACACTGGGGCATGCCAGACCCTTGCTGGGCTAGATGTGGGATTTGATCTTCCTACCCAATGCACATGTATACACACAAGCACACACATGTACAAACATGCACACTGACACATGCACACGTGTGCACATGCACAAACTGCTCTACAAGTACACAAGGGCACACACAGGCACACAGTTGTACACACATGCACACAGGCACGCATGCACACATGCAAAACAATATACATGAACATGAGTGCACGCATGGGCACACATAGGTACAGACGGACATGCAGACATACATGCACATGTGCATATGCACAAGCCAGTATACATGTACACAAGGGCACACACAGGCACCCACACATGTGAACACATGCACACACACCCCCTCACGGACAGGCCAAGCTCAGGAGCCAGACCAGATGACCCTGGGAAGGGCCCCCGTCAACACTGTTTTGTTTCCTTGTGGTTGATCTGGTGGTTGATTGGCTGTATAAATGTGCTGGCCCATGAGGAGTGAGAGAGGCATGCAGAGGAGTGAGCAAGGGTGAGCAGAGCTCCAGGTCTTATGTCAGGTGCAGGTTGGGGACACAGAACAGCAGAGCCAGTCAGGCAACAGAGGCAGAGCCCCTGCCCCCAGCCCCCAGCCCCCAGCCCAGACAGAAAAACGGGGAAAGGAAAGGGAACACCCAGTCTTTTAATGCCTTGCTAGGTGCCAGGGACTTGGGTGTCTTCCCAGTGCATTTCACCCTCACATTGCTCGAAGGATTTTGAGGGGATTCAATGGGATCATCAGGGCATGTGTTTAGCTGGAGCAGGGGGGAGCCAACATTCAACACATGCTCACTTTTCTTTTTCTCCAGTGCTGAGAGAGCATCCACGTGTGCCAAGGTCACATGTTAAACAGACCCACTCCCTGGGTCTTCCCTGCCGTGGACCAGCCCAGCCCCAAGTGCTGGGCCCAAAAATGAGGAAGACCTAAGCCCTACTTTCCAGAACCAATGGGGAAAACTGCCAGGCAGACAGAGAAGCCACAGTGCCTGGGCAGTGCAGTGGAGCAGGTGGGGGGATGGGGAAGAGGGTGCAGAGGCAGAGGAGGGGTTCGGGCCCCACAGGCCTGCCCCACACATAGGGTCACAGGAGGTGGTGTGGGAGCAGAGACCCTAACCTTCTCAGGGGTGGGAACTTCTAGGGGAGTCTTCCAGCCGACTCAAGCAGGCTGAGTGTGTGAGGGGCTTGGGCAGACCTATGGAGGGCTGTCCTACTCCCCTGCCGTGCGTCCAGCCCCTCCACCTTTTTGTTCCATGCCCACATTACCCAGCTCCCAGAGGCCCTTCAGATTGTGGCTTCTGTTCACAGGGTCTATCCTGACCGTAGAGCCCAATGACTACTCACTGGGTGGAGACACAGGGCAGGAGAGTGGGCAGAGACCTCCCTTCTGCCTGTCATCTCTGTTCTCCTCCTAGAGATGGGACCTTGAACACCTCAAGACCCCGGGCCACCAAAGAGGCCAGATTTAGGCCTCTGATCCTGTGCAAGGGCCACCACTCTGGCCCTAAGTGGGGGTGGGAGAGTGTTGAGGAGGGGAGACCAGATCTTCTCAGACTTGGAATTTGAGTCACAAGGCCTGGGTGTAACAATGCAGACCCCGAGACAAAGTTCCTGTGCTGCCCACTCTGTGCAAGTCACCAAATCTTTGAAACTTGTTTCCTCATCCATAAAAATGGAGTATAGACCAAAGTCATAGAGCGGTTGTGAGGACTGAAATGTTAAATGTCATTATAGATAAGTAAGCACTAGTAAGCTGTCAGTCCCAAGTGATGATGGTGATGGTGGTGGTGGTGATGATAATGGTAATGGTGTGATGGTGGTGATAGTGATAGTGATGATGGTGGTGGTGGTAGTGATGGTGATGATGGTGGTGGTGGTGGTGTAAGTAATGGTGATGATGGTAGTGATAGTAGTGATGATGGTGATGGTGGTGATGGTGTTGGTGTTGGTGATGGTGATAGTGGTGTTGGTGATGGTGATGGTGGTCATGGTGGTGGTGATGGTGGTGATGGTGATGGTGGTGATGGTGTTGATGGTGGTGGTGATGGTGGTGATGGTGATGTGGTGGTGGTGATGGTGATAGTGGTGGTGATGGTAAGGGTGGTGGTAGTGATGGTGGTGGTGATGGTGAAGATGGTGATGGTGATGGCGATGATGGTGATGGTGATGGCGATGATGGTGATGGTGATGGCGATGATGGTGATGGTGTTGGTGATGGTGGTGGTGATGGTGATGGTGGTGGTGATGGTAAGGGTGGTGGTAGTGATGGTGATGGTAGTGATGGTGGTGGTGGTGATGGTGATGGTGGTGGTGATGGTGGTGATAGTGGTGGTGATAGTGGTTGGTGATGATAGTTGGTGGTGGTGATGCTGGTGATAGTGGTAGTGATGGTGATGTTGGTTGGTGGTGATGGTAATGGTTGGTGGTGATGTTGGTTGGTGGTGATGGTGATGGTTGGTGGTGATGGTGATGGTTGGTGGTGATGGTGGTAGTGATGGTGATGGTGGTTGGTGATGATGGTAGTTGGTGGTGGTGGTGATGATTGTGATGATGCTGGTCATGGTGACATTAGTGATGATGGGAGTGATGGCGATGATAGTGGTGGTGGTGGTGGTGGTAGTAATGGAGGTGACAGTGTGACAGGGGTCTCCAGAATCTGTGACCCCTTCATGCTTCTCCCATAGGGTCACTGGTGGGGAGCTCTTTGAAGACATTGTGGCGAGAGAATACTACAGCGAGGCTGATGCCAGGTGGGTGCAGAGCCCTCACGCTGCCTGTCCCTCTTCCCTTATACCCTCACCACCCCTCCTTCACCCACTCCTGCTGCTCTTTCTGACTCACGTCTGGTCCTGAGCATCCTTGCTTACCCACACCCCAGGGCAATGGGCATGAAGCCAAAGGAAACTTGTAACCTCAGTGCAGAGCCAAAAGGCCACCTCCCCTCTACGCCCAAGGCCCTGTTCAGAGGGCTTGGCCCTGGGTCTGTGGGCCTCCCAGTGTGGGGATGGAATGGAGGAACTTGGGCTCCATCCAGGTGGGGCTTCCTGTGGACCCTCAGGCAGCCCTTCCCACAAGGCCAGCCCTCCCCAGGGGGAATGAAGAGGGACAGATGGTCTCAGAGATGGCTGTTGGTGGCCTGGCTGCTGGAGACCAGATTGAGGGATGGCAGATGTCAGCTGGGGAGGTGACAGGGCCCAGTCCCTGGAAGCATAGGCCACTGGTAGCCTGCTGTGGCCCAGGCCAGATGCCACCCTGACACCTGACAAGGATGTCTCTTGTAATAGTACATCTCACCTCAAGGACAGCTGACAGCATTACTCCCTGCCCACTGGGCTCTGTCCACCCTGCTCTGCCACAGAGATGTGTATTAAAAACAAACAAACAAACAAACGAACAAAAAACCTGAGACCAGGCATGGTAGCTCACACCTGTAATCCTAACATTTTGGGAGGCCAAGACAGGAGGATTGCTTGAGACCAGGAGTTTGAGACTAGCCTGGGCAGTATAATGAGACCCCCTCTCTACCAAAAACTTAAAAAAATTAGCCAGGCATGGTGGCACACATGCACATCAGCTACTTGGGAAGCTGAGGTAAGAGGATGGTTTGAACCCAGGAGTTCAAAGTTGCAGTGAGCCGAGATCGTGCCACTGCATTCCAGCCTGGGTGACAGAGCAAGACCTGTCTTCAAAAAATAAATACGTAAATAAGGCTAACGGAGGACCTCACTAGGTAGTGAAATTGTGGATGATTTTAAATTTGTATCTTCTTTGTCTATTTAAAAACTCTTTTTAGTCCAGGCCGGTGGCTCACGCCTGTAATTCCAGCACTTTGGGAGGCCAAGGTGGGTGGATCACCTGAGGTCGGGAGTTCGAGACCAACCTGACCAACATGGAGAAACCCTTAAAAATACAAAATTAGCCGGGCATGCTGGTGCATGCCTGTAATCCCAGCTACTCGGGAGGCTGAGGCAGGAGAATCGCTTGAACCCAGGAGACGGAGTTTGTGGTGAGCTGAGATTGCGCCATTGCACTCCAGCCTGGGTGGACAACGAGAGCAAAACTCTGTCTCAAAAAAACCTCTTTTTAAAATGAGTATGTATTACTTTTCTGATCCAGAAAAATGAATTTTTTTTAAAGTAGCAGGAGTATTTTGATGTGACTTGCCTCTGCACCAATAGGAAACTGCCCTTGGCGACATGGCCCGCGTCCCTGATGGGCAGTGCGAGCAGTTCTGCTGCCACTGGGCCTCCCCTAGAGCCAGGCAGGGAGAGGGACAGAACTGGCGAGTCTCTTGGCCCCAGACTTCTGTGGGGTTCGGGGCACTGGCTTCTTTTCTAAGGATCCTTGAGGAGGAACTTTGTAGTTTGCAGAACAGCCTGGAGAGGCCTGGGCCCTTGGAGCGGAGGAAGACGAGGTTTTCCTTTATATTCTACTTAGAAGAAAAGTAGAAAGTGGAACGGAGCCCTGTCCCCCTGCTCTGAGCTTCTGGGGTGAGATATGTCACAGAGCGTGCTGCTGCCTGCCTGCTGGCCAGGTAGACTCGAGGGTCCCTGGTGGCCCATCCAGACACCTGCCGGGGCAGGTGGGATCCTAGGGTGGGTGGAGTGCCCTGAGGGGTGGGCAGATGCTGGGCAAGGGTGGGGGCATGTGGCCTCCTAGAGCCTCCCATCAGCAGATCAGACCCCACAGCTAGGGCTCAGGAGTACCTTAGACCACAGCCCCACCCTCACCCACCCTCACCCCCTGCCCATGCCCCATCACAGGCCCCTCACTCCCACCCTCCTCCTCACCTGCCACCTCCAGCCCTCTCCCCTGCCCCCCTGTGCCCCACTGTCTCCTATGCTCCCTCTGCCTCCTTAGCGATGTCCTGCACCGCCCAGAGTCCCTCTGCTCCCATGGATCCCTTTTGGCCCCACTGTGTGGTTCAGGTGTCATTGTGTTCATCAGTTTTGGGGAAGGAAGCGCAGCCTGTTGTCTCCCGCTCTGGGGGCAGCTTGAGAGTCAGGCTGCCCAGAATGCTGCACCCCTTGCCGCCCCAGGTGGAGGCTGGAATGGGGCAGCCCCAGCCATGGGGGCGAAGGGGTCACCTGTGACTTCCTCATCACACCAGGCCAGTTCCCTCCGGAGCGCCAGCCCCTCTGCCCAATCCACAGGCACGGGCTTGCTCGGCATCTCCCTCCTCAGTCTGAGTCTCTGATGGCCACACAGCACCCCCACACACACCCACAGCCCCTCCCCATGGCAGGCCCTGGGGTGCCTGGCCTGGCAGCAGGAGTCCCACCTGCTTGAACCCCAGATTTTTTGCTGTGGGCCGGGGGACCGCAGAACTGGCCTGGCGAGGTCTGGAGCAGCCTCAGGGTAGGCTCGGGAAGGGAGAAGAAAGGGATTTCTAGGGTTCTCAGGAAATGCTTGGGCTGTTCAGGTCCCAGGAACCTTTGCCAGAACAAACTGTAGTGTTCCCTGCTCTGACCCAGGTCTCCCCACCTCCCCTCACAGGACTCCCGATGCAGAGGGCACCCCTGGTGTATGGGGTCCCTTGGAACCAGCCAGAAGAGATGTTCTCTTAGAAACTCCACTGCCTCCGTTGAGGGTTTGGAGCTCAAATGGAGGGCATTCCGTAGCCAGACTGTGGGGAGCGAGGGGGTGCACGGCCTGCGTCCTGTAGAGGGTGCCAGGATCTGGGCAGTGATTTTGGAGGCTGAGCGGGAGAGGGGACATGGAGAGGGAAGGAGCCTCCTGGAGAACCCCTCCTGGGTTGGCCCCGCTAGTGCAACAGCCTCGGCACGGGGCCCCTCCTCAGGCTTCAGCAGCCTTGGGCTCCTTTCTTTCTGGGTGAGCCTCGTGCCCTGCCTGGGGCCGCAGCGGCTTTGTTCTCTGTGCATGAGCTTCAGCCTTCAAGCAGTGGATCTTGGTGGAGAGTCTGACAGAGGCTCTCATGGGTCCCTACTCCACAGGCATCGCCACAGACTCGGGGCAGGACTGGAGCAAAGGAGGGGGCTTAATTTATCCCCGGGCGGAGCCCCACGTCTGAACAGTCGGGGTTGTGCTGAGACAGAGGTAAAGAAGGACAGGCATGGGACAGGATGGGCCGAGACCTCCTGGCCAGACCTGGGCAGGGAGGTGCTTTCTGAACCACCCAGACGCAGCCAGGGCAAGTGTACTAATGCCCTGCCTGGTACCTGCCAAGGGCCAGGAGCTGCTGCCGTGGAGCAGCTGACAGATTTCTGGATGCGCCCCATCTAAGGAACAAGAAGAAACAGAACAGTCATTGCTTTTCTGAACTCATTTCTAACCAACAAAGCTGGAAATTCATCTTAGGAGGAAGCAGGATCTTACTTTGGAGTTTATGGGGGAACTAAAGGGTGCCCATGTCTTCTTCAAACAGGGAAAGCAAAGTTCAAAACATTTAGAACCCATTTTTTAAAAAAACCGTAAAAAGCAAAGTGGCGGTCAGGCACGGTGGCTCACGCCTGTAATCCCAGCACTCTGGGAGGCCGAGGCGGGTGGATCGCAAGGTCAGGAGATCGAGGACATCCTGGCCAACATGGTGAAACCCCATCTCTATTAAAAATACAAAAATTAGCCTGGCGTGGTGGCGCATGCCTGTAATCCCAGCTACTCTGGAAGTTGAGGCAGGAGAATCGCTTGAACCCAGGATGTGGAGGTTGCAGTAAGTCGAGATCGCGCTACTGAGCTCCAGCCTAGGTGACAGAGAGAGACTCCGTCTCAAAAAAAAAAAAAAAAGCAATGTTACTTCTGAAAGATGAGTGAAGGGACTGTGTGCAATGCTGACTGTCCCTGGAGGGGGAGGACATCAGAGCCCAGGCTGAGAATAACGTCCCAAATGCTGCTTGGGAACAGTTCTAATCACAAGAGTGACATCTTATAAACTGTTCAAAACATGAAAAAAACAAAAACAAACCTAGCGGGGGTCTGCCCTTCCTAGAGAAGACAGCGATGTTAACAGAAGGTGAGGGCAGATAGATGGCGTGACGATGAGGTCTCACATCCTCCAAGGGCCATAGTCTCAGATTATACCAGGATAAGGGCAATATAAGGACAGGTCCCTAAAGTGCAGGGGACCGCCCTGAATGAACTGTCCGAGGCCAGGTGGTTGTCCCATCCCACCTACCCTGCTGGGTGCAGCCTTGTCTTGGGAACCCCTGGCTTGCTCAGCCAACTCGATCCTGAGCATGCGTTTGCAGGGCCTGGAGCCTGTGTGACAATGGACGGGATGGACTTGATCTCAGCAACACATGCCAAGTCCCCATCATACCCTCAAGGACACCATGGAGAGGTGCAGACCCAATGCTGGCCCCATAGTCCCCCTGTCTCTGGCATGGGTTTGGGGCCCTGCACCACTAGCAGGGGAGGCCGAGGAGGACTGGGTGAGCCAAGTGTGGAGTCACGGGGCGATGACATCTGGGGAGGAAGGAGGATACAGGGCATGGCCAGAGCTGCGGCCAGGACTTAGTAAGTCTGAGGCTGAAAGAAGGTCGATGAGGAAGGTTCAACTCTCGCCCTCAGCAGTAGTCTGTGGGGTGCATGTTGGTGTCCAAGGAGGTAGCACTTCCTGGTGACCACAACCTCTGCACACATCACTCCACCAGGATAGTGCCTAAGGGCAGAGGAAAGTCCAGCCGTCAGGGAAGTGATGGACCACGGGGATGGGCTGGGGAAAAGTGCACACAGTTGGACAGGAGGAGCCCAAGATCTATGCTTTTCCCAGGACAAACCAGGGCCAAGACTGACCACAGGATCTGGCCAGCGCTGCTACCGTCCACACCACACAGCAGTGCATGAAGGGGCCGGCTGGCCCCTGGGAGGGCCACACTGAGCTCACTTTGCATCTGGACCCATCTGGATGGCTGTGGATATCTGACCCCATAGCCTCATCCCCCGCTGCCCAGGCTTCCCGTCCCATAGGGAGGCTGAGTCTGCCCACCAGAGGGAAGCCCCCGCAGCCAGCTCGCCATGCTTAGGCTCACAGGCCTTGCCAGGACACAGTTGGCCATTCAAAGGAACAGATGCCAGGCCCCCTCAGGAACAAGGAGGAGGGGCTGGTCCAGGCAGATGAGAGCATCATGGGAAGTAGATGGCCCTCATAGAGGCTTGTCATGGGCTGACTTCAGGGACACAGCCCCCTACGGGAGTTGCAGGAGCAGAAGAGGCCAGGAAGAAGTCTCTAGGTGTAGGCCAGGGAGAAGGGAGGGTGTTTCAACAAAGGGGCAGGACACCCCAGGGCACATGGGGAGGAGGGAAGGCAGGACACCCCAGGGCACATGGAGCATGGAGATAGGATTGTGGCTCCCACTCTGGTGACATTGAAGTGACACCACCAAGGGGCTGTCTCCCATGAGTTGGGTCCTGGTTTCTCCTGACCCCACACACCTCAGGAGTCCTTTACCCGTTAGGACTCTGAGGGCTGGGTTTCTTCAGAAGGAAACTCAGATTCACTTTTAAATGTAATGGCTGACGCTGTGCAGATGGGACCAGGAGGGGTGGGAGCTATTTGAGGAAGAGGGCTGGCCTCCCGTGTCCTCTCTGAATTTGCTGTTAGGAAAACAAAGCCCACTCATCTTGCTGACCCTGGTCACCCTCCTGTCCCCAAGGATCTGGCTGCGATAGAAGGGTCTTGAGGGGGGTCTTCCCATCCCTCCCTTGACCCTGCCCAGTGGGGCGGTGACTGAGACCCCAGGCAGGTGAGCATTGGCAGCCTGTGGCAAATGCCTCCAGGCCCAGCAGGGCAGCCTCGGAGGTGGTGGCTGCTATCACCCTGCATTGTGGAGCTGTCTCCAGGGAGGGGCTTGTGTTGGGCTCCAGGGGCACCTGGGCAGAAGCAGATTCAAGCCACAGGCTCTCGGTGTGTGCAGGGGCTCCGTGGCCCTGGGTCTGATGTGCTCTAGGACAGGTGTCAGGGAGGTGGCCTGAGAGCAGCTTGGACCTCTCCTCCCAGCCAGTCATGGCCTGGAAGAGCCCTGGACTTCTGCCAACAGCCCTCCCTGACTATGAGAGGAAGGGTTGAAGGGGAAGCTCCGTGTGCTCAGTGCTGCGCACACACAGCCCCCTGCCCAGCCCCTCAGATCCCTGGGAGCTGAGTTAGATGCCCCTAGTGCTGCTGGAACTGAGCTGCCCAACACGGTAGCCACCAGCCAATGTGGAAGCTTAGGTTTCACTTTTTTTTTTTTTTTTTTGAGAAGGAGTCTCACTCTGTCGCCTAGGCTGGAGAGCAGTGGAGCCATCTTGGCTCACTGCAACCTCCACCTCCTGGGTTCAAGCAATTCTCCCTGCCTCAACCTCCCGAGTAGCTGGGATTACAGGCATGCGCCACCACACCCAGCTAATTTTTATGTTTTTAGTAGAGACGGGGTTTCGCCATGTTGGCCAGGCTGGTCTTGAACTCCTGACCTCAGGTAATCTGCCCACCTCGGCCTCCCAAAGTGCTGGGATTACAGGTGTGAACCACCACACCTAGGCGGGTTTCACTTTTTATTAAAATGAAATAACATGTGCCTGAGCACATTATTTCTGCTCCAGCACAGAGCAGCGTCCTGGTGCTTGGGGCTTTCTCACACACCAGGCAGCCGTCTGCCCCCACCCCCAGCCGCCTTGGCCCTTCCCTGTCTTGGTTTTCCAGCCCTCTCACCCGGCCCACTCACTTCAGCCTGCCTTGCAGGGTACAGGCTCAGCCTGGCCTCCCTCCTGAGGGTGCCCAGCTTAGGGTCAGGCTTGGCCAGCAGGAGCCTGGGGACAGGGGTGTTTCCTTTGAAAGTCACTTCTGTGTGCCTGGCTGTGCCCTCTGAGCAGATACGGACCCAGAGGGGAAGGCAGGGCCAGGGCCAGGGTTGCTGGCCTTGGAGGTGAGGAAGGAGCTCCAGAGGCCCCTCCTGACCAGCATCTCCTCCCCACTTGACTCGCTTTGTCCCCCTGGTACCCCAGGCCACACAGCACCATTGCCCCTGTCCCCAGTGCCTCCTCTTGCTGCTCCCCGGGGCCGCTCACACTAACCCACCTGCTGTTTGCCACAGTCACTGCATCCAGCAGATCCTGGAGGCCGTTCTCCATTGTCACCAAATGGGGGTCGTCCACAGAGACCTCAAGGTGAGTCCCCACCCCACTCTGTGCCAGGTGTCTGTTGTCTGTACCTGCATGCTGTGTACAAGGAAGTGTGAGGGGCTGGACGGTGTGGGGCACTGTAGAGCTTGGAGGGAGAGAGGTGTATGTGTGTGTGTATCCTTGTGTGCATGCATGGAGTGTGTGCATGCATGTGCATGTGTATGTGTGTGCACCTCCTGTGTGGAGGGTGTGCATATGTGTGTGCATGTGTGGAGGCATGTGTGCATGCTTATGTGTGTGCACCTGTATGTAAGTGTGCATGTGTCATGCGCATAGAAGTATGTGTGTGCGTGTGCATACATGTGTGTACATGGAGGTTCGTGTATACATATGTGCATGCCTGGGTGGAGGCATTGTGTGTGTATGCACGTGTGTATACATGCTCGTGTGTGCATCTTGCACCTGTGCGGGGATGTGAATGTATGTGCACACATAGAGGTGTGAGTGCGTATGTCTGCATGAGTGGTCGCATGTCTGTATGTGTGCATGTGTGTATACATATGGCATCTGTGCATGCACATGTGTGTGGGGACTGCATGCATGCATGTGTGTGCATGTGTGTACAAGTGTGTATGTGTGTGCAAACGTGTGTGGGCATGTTTGTGTGAATGCATATGTGAATGTGATATGTGGGTACATGTGTGCGTGTATGCATGTGTGTGCATGTCTTGTGGGCATGTGTGTACATGTGCATGTGTGTGCACTTGTGTGTTGGGGGGGTGTCTGCACATGGCCCTCCCTTCCCCTCCGGACCTTCAGGGCTGGGAGAGGTTAGTCTTCAGAAATCAGCCTGTTGCACTGCACTCCAGCATGGGCGATAGAGAAAGCTAGTAACAAATGTCCACTCAGAGTCTCACTGTGAGCCCCTGCCAAGACTCCACTCTGGCAGGTGGGACACAGGTAACAGAGGGCTGACACTGTTGGGAGCAGGGTAGTGACATCAGGACTCGCCAGGGTCTGCCAAGTCCTCCCAGCCCTTTCTCCAAGTCTCTGCTGCCCCCAGCTTAGGTCTGGGCAAAACAGTTCTAGGCTCTCTTCGGAAGAAGGTTGGTCACCCCCCAGGGCACAGGGTGGCCTCTCAGAAGCTTTGCGGTCTCTCTGCTCCTCCCTCTCTCCCTTCCTCCCTCTTTCCTTCCTTCCAATCTCCTTTCCTCCTTCTTCAACCCCACCTTCCCCAAGGCTTGGTTCAGCCTGCTGCTTCTCTGTAGACAGGCAAGCAGTGCAGACCCTGGGGCCATCACCCTGAAGGCATTTAAGACCAACCTGCCCACTGGTTTTCATGCTGGATGGGGGTCACACCCTTCCTTAGGCCATCGATGATCTTTGCACTGCTCTGGGGAGAGCGCCACACCAAGAGCAGATCTGGGACCCTCTCCTATGCCCTTTACACGCCACTGTGCCCCCTGCTCCCTCTCATCTCTGCATTCCAAGCATGTCCTGCTGTGTCTCACGTGAGTCAGCCTCACTCAGGCGCCTCTGGGAGGAGACGGCCCCCAGGTGCTCCTCTTGGGGCCACATGGGTTGGTGCTAGGATTCAGTGGTTCTCCTGTGAGGGGTCACAGGCATTTTGTTACCAGACCCCATGATTTATCTGGTTAACTTTGGGGCCAAGGCATAGAAGTGGAGGTCAATGGTACCTCCTCCCCAATCTGAGGGACAAACAGAATTCTTGGTGTCTCAACCTCCTGTTGAGGGGGACAGGATGTCCTTTTCTCCTGGACAGAAATCCACCATCTTGATCGTGACAGCCCAGGAAGCAGCAGAGTGATGGGGTTGCTCTTACCCCACGGGGGAGGGTGGCGGAGAGCAGAGGGCAGTTGATGTCATCCCAGGGAGCTGCAAAAGAGCCAGGATGGAGCTGTAGGTGGGAGCAGCACTAGGTGGCCTAGCAGGGGTGGGCACAGCCTCAGAGCTACCCTGGAGCCTCCAGGCCTTCTCTCCCAGTGCTTCCCACAGCCCATGTTCACTTAATGCTCCTTCTCTTCAGAAGAACTGCTGGTCTGTTTCCTCCGGGAAAGGGGCACCTGCGGCAAGTCTGCTCTGGGCTGGATGGAGAAATGCAGCCCCTGCCCCCCCTCTGTCCGACTTCTCCATGTGGCTGCACAGGGAGCTTAGGGCCTCCACCCACTCATGTTGGCAAAATCACCGTGTCCAGAGGCCTGTGGGTTGGTGCTCGGTAGACAGGGATGCATGTGCCCCAGTAGACTGGGACCCCCACGGTGACGAGGAGGTGGAAGTGGGGGACAGAAGCCCCCAGTGCTGCCCTGTCAAGGGGGCAAACGGCCTCATCCCGCCGGCTCAGTAGAGCGTGGCTGGAGCTTTCAAGGAAGCTCTGGGTTTCTGCTGAGGGACACTCACAGCTCGGGGCTATGGCAGTCTTTCCACATGGGGATAGCATATGTCATTCACTCTGGGGGCCACTTTTTCACATTTCAAGATCTCTGAGGTTTACAACCAGTGTTAAAAGCGGGTGGAGTGGCTCTGTTTTGTCTTTTTTGGCGGCTCATCAAGCAGCAGTGTGATCCCGAGGGTACTGCGCCAGATGGAAGCTGTGCCAGGACAACGGGGCACTCACCAGGGCGAAGGGGTGGCTTGGGAGGCTGGCCAAGGGGACCTGAGGGCTCCAGGGACGCCCCCTGCTGGTCACGGACAAGGAAGGCCTGCAGCTGAGAGACCCCACCGCTGGGATGTGGTGAGGCTGATGGGTAGACCAGAGCCTGGTGGGTTTGAAAGCTGGGACAGGAAGGACCCACGGGATGCAGTGGCCCTGGGACCCCCTCAGGCCCTCAGTGCCAAGTGTCCCCAGTCTGGGGGCAGCAGCCTCCTTGGCGCTGCTGCAGGACAGGGAGCAGGTGTCCTTCTGGCTTGAGCAAGGGCACTGCTCCCTGTGTCAGGGCCTGAGTAACCCCCGACCTGTGGATACCCAGTGGGCAGGGGCTCATTGCAGGGGCCTCCTTCCTGCCCCATGTAGTGGAGATGACCAGAGCCAGGGGCACTTGGTGGGTGGATGTCCTGGGCTGCCCCTAGTGCTGAGGCCCCTATGTGCTTCTCCTTGCCCTTGGGAGGTCACCATCTCAGTAGGAAATACCTGAACCTCCCCTCAAGAGCCTCCGACACCACATGTCTCTGGGGAGTGGGAAACAGGGAGGAGAGGGAGGGCCATTGCAGTCCCTCAGCCAGTGGGAGTCCGAGGGCCACGGGAGCCCTCAGCCACTGCACGGTCTGCCCCAGAGCTGTGGGGAACATTCAGTTTGCTTGTAAGGATGAGCTTGAGGTTTTGGTCCAACTGGCCCCCAGGTCGCCCTTTCAGGGTATGGGGATCCAAGCTCAGGCTGAGAGCCAGCTTTCCTCTAAAAGGCCAGAGCTGCTGTGTCTCTGTCCCCAGGGGCAGAGGGGCTGTGGGGTTGCAGGCTCAGCATCTGGGACTCTGGGGTGAAGGCTCAGCTGTGCCCTGCAGACACCATGGGGCAGGGCTCAGACCTGTGCACCTGTCTCTTGCAAACCACTGTTTTCTTTGTTTTGTAACCTCCCACCCCTCCCTGTATAACACCTCTGGGTTTAAACAACGTGCACCCTTGTGCCGGTCACCTCCCTGCAGCCGGAGAACCTGCTCCTGGCCAGCAAGTGCAAAGGGGCTGCAGTGAAGCTGGCAGACTTCGGCCTGGCTATCGAGGTGCAGGGGGACCAGCAGGCGTGGTTTGGTGAGTGCCAGGGGCAGGGTGTGTTGGCTGGCAGTCAGCAGGGCAGAAGGTGGTGTGACAGCCCCTCGTGGCCTCTTCCCCTCTCTCTAGGGTTCGCTGGCACACCAGGCTACCTGTCCCCTGAGGTCCTTCGCAAAGAGGCGTATGGCAAGCCCGTGGACATCTGGGCATGTGGTGAGGCCTGGCCTGAGTTGGTGCAGGGCAGGGCCTCGGGTGTTTTAGGACTTCCCACCTACATCCTGGAGTGTGCAGTGACCAGCATGTGTTGCTCTCATCTGGATTTATCTGTGTCAGAGCTGCCCTGGCAGGGGTCTTCCCACGCAGCCAGGAGCTCCCTTTCCACCCAGATTAGAATCACTCACATGACCCTGGCGCACCCCAGTGCTTGCCTGCGCTCAGCAGAGGTCTGGTCCAGAGGTGTGGTGGGTGGACGGGAGTGGAGAGGAGAGGTCAGAGACTGTTGGGCCATGGGCAGGGCCCCTTCTTGGGTAGGGGTATCCTCCCACAGAGGTGGGTAGCAGCAGAGGGGCTTAGCGCCACCCGCATCCGCATCCCCGTGATAGTTTGGGTGTGGGGCAGAGTGTGGAGGGGTTGGCTGTGCCCTTCTGCCCCAGCGTCTGCAGCACAGGTGGGGGCAAAGGAATGCTGGGGACCCCAGTGCCCTCCCAGGGCCACAGGAGCTGGGCAGTGAGGGTGCAGGGCATGGGCTCCATGGATGGTGGCACCCTACGAGTGGCTGTGGTGCTCACAGGCCCCATCCGCAGGGGTGATCCTGTACATCCTGCTCGTGGGCTACCCACCCTTCTGGGACGAGGACCAGCACAAGCTGTACCAGCAGATCAAGGCCGGCGCCTACGACGTGAGTGCACTGGCCCCGCTCTGACGTGCTCCCTTCCTCCAGGTGTGGCCGGGTAAGGGCAGCATGGGAAGAGGCCAGGAGTAGGGTGAAGCCACCTGTGGCCAGGTCCTGGGTCGTGCTCTCCCAGATTGGTGGCCAGAGATGAAGCCCCTTGGAGAATTCTGGCCCCTGCCCGAGAGGGGGCTTCAGGCCTGGCTGGGGCACTGTTTCCTTCTGCAGTTCCCGTCCCCCGAATGGGACACTGTCACTCCTGAAGCCAAAAACCTAATCAACCAGATGCTGACCATCAACCCTGCCAAGCGCATCACAGCCCATGAGGCCCTGAAGCATCCGTGGGTCTGCGTGAGTCGCCCTCGGTGCCCGTGGCGGGGAGGGGGCTCCTGGTGGAGGTGGCCTCAGACCACTCCCCTGGCGAGGGCCCCAAGAGGGTCCTGTTCCTGACACCCAAGAGCTCCCCTGGGTCCCCTGGGTGCTCCTTGTGGCCTCTGGCTTGGGACACACCAGCACGTTTGTGAGGCCTGGGGCTTGGAGGGCATTGGAGGGTAGAAGCAATCCCTTCCTCCCAACTGCAGTCCTGTCTGTGAGGGACAGAGTGGTGAGGCAAGGGAAAGGCAAGTCCTAAATCCCAGGCAGGTTGGGGGGACGGATGGCCCTTGCTGCAGTGGTGGCTGATGGCTCTTGGCATGTGGGGACCCCGGGGTGCCGCAAGTCTTGCCACCCTGGCCTCTCCCCTGTGCCTTGGGCTCCTGGCTGCCATATGACCACCCCTTTCCCCACAGCAACGTTCCACGGTAGCCTCCATGATGCACAGACAGGAGACTGTGGAGTGTCTGAAAAAGTTCAATGCCAGGAGAAAGCTCAAGGTGAGGCCCTGGCCCCTAGTCCCAGGCATGGCCATGCTTCCCTGCGTCCCTCTGGGCTGGAGCAGAGGGGCCTTGGAGGGTCTGGGCAGACCTAGGGGTTGCTGCTGCCCCCAGGACTGAGTGTTAGCAAGTCCCAGACTGGATGCATCAGGTGAACTCAGGCCAGCTTGGGAACGAGTCCAGAGGGGCCGTGGGCCAGGTGTGGCCCCTCCTAGTTGTCTGTGCCACCTCCGAGCAGCCCTTGGAGGGGCCGTCCTGAAGTGCTGGCTGCAGGCTCCTCACCTGGGCTCTGCAGGCAGTACGCACCATCTGGCAGTCACATTCTTTAGTACAAGCAAGTCTGAAGCTTCCGGCTCAGACAGGTTTGGTAAGGAGAGCGGAGCCACACACACTGGTCTTGGGTGGGCCGGGGGAGGTCGGGGAGGGAGGTGGGCACCAGTAGGGTATCCGACCTGCCTGCTTTGGCCAGGGCTGGCTCCGGTGACCGCACTCTACTCGTGAGTTCCAGGCTGGGGACTTGTTGCCTGACTGCCCTCTACTGGTCTCTGAGCGGTTCTCCCCGGAAGCCCCAGGACTGGTGCCCTGTCTGAGCCTGTCAGGAAAGGAAGGGGCTGTCAGGGAGCTGGACCCCAGAGGAGCTGCCAAGGTGACCAGCTGTTCTGGTGACCACTGAGGCGTGAGGGGTCTTGAAGCAGTTAGAAACTGTAGTTGGTCAACAGGTTTAGGCCCAGGGTGTGTGTAATTCTGGAAATAGGTGATCTGCCTCAGTGCGACTGCTGGATTCCTGGAGCTCTTGCCTCTCTGGAAGGCTGAGGTCATGTCAGCCTCATGACCATGAGTCTGAGCATCTGGGCAGGAGGACAGGGGTCTTACCCTGGCCAGAAGCCAGCAGGGAACACTGATGGGACAGCCCTGGTTTTATCTGTGTCTCTCCCCAGGGAGCCATCCTCACCACCATGCTGGCCACACGGAATTTCTCAGGTGAGCCCTTCTTCTCCAGAGAGACAGGGGCTGCCCCATCCCTGCTGGCCCATGCAGGAGAGCGCCTCCTTCCTCACCAGCCTCTCCACCCCTCCTCTGCGGCAGGCCCTCCCTCGGCGTCTGCCTCACTCAGCTCTGAGACCCACTGCCCACCTGGCCCCTCTGGGCTCCCACCTTGGGTGATACCACAGGGTCCAGCCCCCTGAGGCCATCACCTTCGTGCTGGGTCTGTGTCCCTCCACCCCGTGAACACGAGCGTCTGTGCTGCCCCACTGGGGCTCACAGCATCGTGTGTGTCTGTCCAGGCGTTTGTCGGGCATCTGTGTGGCCTCCTTGTCATTTTGAGTGCTCTGAGCAATGTGTTTTGTGCGGGAGGAGGGCAGAAGGGATGCGGGGTGATGCGGGAGGCTCGGGGGCCTCCTTCCGAGTTCTGGATGAGCTGCAGCCTCCTGCCCCGGCCGCTCAGAGTGGGTGGTTGGGAAGCAAGTTCTCTTGGTGGGGTGTGGGGTGTGGTGGAGGGGTGGGGTCTGTTATAGACCCCTGAGGCCCAGGGCGCTGGCAGACCCATCTGGGGCATGACGTTAGCCCCAGAGTGGAGCCGGCAGCCCAGGTCTGGACAAGCTGTGCCCGTGGCTTCTCCGTCGTCCGACACTCCGTGTGCGAGCGTCTGTGATCCGTCTCTCTCGTTGTCCGTTTGCATCTGGCGCCCCCCACCCGCCATCCTGTTACTTTTGCTGTGATGCTGTACTGCCGGGAACGCGTGCACACGGTCACACCAACACTAATAGGACTGTCCTGTCTGCTGTGTGCTCACCACACCCTTCGGGCACGAGAAGCCCCCACTGGGGTTTTCTAAGGAGAAAGGAGGCAAATGCTTTTCCGTGTCAATCAGTCCAATCTTGTTTTCACTCTCTTGAGCAAAGGATTCTGGAACCATCTGTCACCTAAACTTTAACTCTAATCTTCTTCTGCTTCCTTTGTCTCTTTTCTTCCCTTACCTCGCCCACCCCTCGTCTGTGTCCGCCCACCCCTCCCTTCCCCTCGTCTCTAACCCGGTGCTAACAGTGGGCAGACAGACCACCGCTCCGGCCACAATGTCCACCGCGGCCTCCGGCACCACCATGGGGCTGGTGGAACAAGGTAGATGTGTCTCGACCAGCGTCCCGCCCGCTCCCGCCCATCCCTCCTGCCAGCATGCAGCCCCCTGCTGCACACAGCCGCTGGCTGGGCTCCAGAGCCGCCCCAGAGGCCGCCAGGCCCCCGGGAGCCCCTGCTCCCGTGTGGTCGCATCCCAGCAGAGCCCACCGCAAGGGCAGGGAGGCAGCCCCCAAGGCTCCTCGCCTGTAAGAGGAGGGGCTGGGCTAGGTGACCCATGGGCCACACCAAGCCCTTCTGGTCCTGGCCCCTGAGGTCTGGGGGTCTGGAGACCCCCATTAAGAATGGCCTGGGCCCCACAGGGAGCCACTGGGCCTGCTGCTGGGGGGTCTGAGTCCTGAAAGGAGAGCCTTGGGGAGCAGGGCCAGAGAGGCAGAGGCCCTTGGGGCAGACCCTCACCCTGCCCCTTGGGGGCTGCACGGAGACGGTGGTCTGTGCTGCTGAGTCCCACAAGTGCATGTCTGCCCCGAGCCTCCCCCCAGGACAGGCCGCTCTGGAGCGGGGTGGGGCTTTTAGGCACCCAGAGGAGACTTTCAGGGTTTCCTCTTGGGTTGTTTCTGCAAAGTCCTCCTCCCCTGGCACCAAACCCTGTGAGGAAGAAGGCCGGCACTGCCCACCTGCTCCTCTGGGCTGTGCAGGGCCAGAGCCCAGAGGCCCAGGTTGGCTTCTGCCCACCTGCTGGCTTGTGACCATGGACAGACCCCATGAGGGCTAAGTGACCCCAAGACCTCCTTGCAGCTCCAGCCTGAGCTGAGGGCTGGTGAGAGCTTAGGTTAGGCCAAGCTGGCAACGCCTGGCCACAGAACACAGAGGGCTAAAGGGCTAACCCCAAGTCCTCCCTGGGCTGAGCTACCGAGTTCCCTGTCAGTGCCTCCAACATGGGCTGGGGACCGAGCAGAGGTTCTAGGGTGCTGGGGACTGCCTTCCCCAGGCCTCCTCATGACCCCACAGGGTAAGCAGCCTGGCCTTCCCAGCCAGAGACCTCCTCCTGGGGAGGCCCAGGCCGTCCTCAGGGAGGGCAGTCTGTTCTCCTCCCATGAGCCCAGTGGATGTGTCTAGCAGGCAGCACCCCAGGAGGGCCCTCCTGCGTCTGCTCCATTTGACAGGCCTTTCCAGAGCACAGGCGGAAGGGGGCTGTGATTAGAAAAGGATGAGGCTAGTGGCTTCTGGGGAGGTGCTGCTGCCCAGGTGACAGTGCTGAGAGACAGCTGCCTCTACGCTGCCCTGTGCCCGGGGCTCCCGCTGCAATGCCCGCCTGCCTGCAAGTGAACGTGGGGCGACGGTGCATGAGGCCCTGCATGTGTGGCTCCACCCTGGGCGCCGAGAGCGGCTCTGTCCTGGAGGGTGGTCAGTGCATGTGGACAGAGCCCAGCATGGCTGTCCTGGGTGACCAGCTAGGGGGACAAGGCAGAGGCGGGGCTGAGGGGACCGCCCATCCTGCTAGGTCAGCCCAGCTCAGCCATACCACACGGCAGTGAGCAGGGAGCTCAGTTCTCTGCCCATGGCAGCTGAGTCTGGTACCATCCAGTCAGAGTCTGGTACCAGCCCATGTGGCATAGCCCCCTCGACCCTCAGAGAGACCCCGTCTGTCAAGTGTGCTTCAGTTTGGCCTCTGTGGTCTCTCCTGCACTGATCGGGTGTAACGGCATAGGAGACCCAGTGTCCGGCCAGCTGCAGGGTGGCAGCAGTTGCCCCGGCCTGGAGACCTGGGAATGGGCAGTGCCTTCCCAGGATGGAGGGCAGAGGGTCTCTCCTTGTCCCACAGAGGCCTGCGGAACCCCCAGCCCAGGTATCTGGGATGCCTGTGACTGCTCCGCCTACTCTAGGCTCCTGCGGCACCTAACACATGCTTTGAACTTGAGACACAGAAAGGCAGTTCCCGTGCCCTTGAACGCTAGTGTAAATGGGTGTCAACAGGACTCTGGCCACAGTGAATCTGTAGTTAGTCCCAGGCGGAGATATGAAATGAGCAGCCCCCCAAAAAATGGGTGGCCAGGAGCCATGCGCTTGGGAGGGCCGGGCCTGTGCACCCCACACTCACCCAAGGCGTGCACAAGCGATTGTTGTAAAAGCGGGCTCACAAGGAAGGATGTTTGGGAACTGACTGAGACCACAGGGGCGTCTGCTGCAGGGCTTCCCAGAGCGCTGATGGCAGCGTTGGCCTGAGTCCTTCAATGAGGGCTGGTTTGTACGTGGCATTTGCCGCCCACTGGACTGTGAACTTCTGTCTTTTTATTTCCCACTGCTGCTGTGGTACATCTCCAGCAGCACAGTTTGGAAATGCGGGTTTTGATAAGCTCAAGGATCTAAATGGAACCCTCAGTACCAAGGACTGTCTGGGGTCTCTGTCAACCCCGCCGATGGGCCTAACTGTGTTGCCTCCTTTCCTGTGAGGATTTTCTGAGGACATGCCCGGGGAAAGAGCTCAGTTCCGCTGCTGACTGGGGCGCCGTGCTGGCCCCAGTTCCAATGCAGAGCCTGGCTGGACGTGCCGCTGGGTTGGCAGAGGCTGCGTGCCTGGCTGTCCCCTCGGGGGTGGGTAGAACCTGCCTTCTGCATACCGCCTGCTTCAGTTGGCCACAGCTTTTTAAAATGTGTGTTTCTGGAAAGGACTGGGTCCCTTCCTTGCCTGTTCAGCTCCCCACGACAGGGCGAGGCTGGATGCCTCCTTCCTCGGGCTCCTAAGAGGAGCCTGTCCCCCAGCCGTGTCGGGCAGCTGGTCACCAGCAAGGACAGTATCCCCTAGCTGCAGCCTCTGGCTGGCTGGCGCTGGGCAGATGTTTCTGAGATGAGTCGTGTGTGCTGGAGATGGGAGGGGAGCAGAGAGGGCGGGATACACAGAAAGGTGAGGGGGCTATGGGGGCCTTGAAACCCTGAGTTCTGAGTCTTCAAGACTCTCCCTCCACAGCCAAGTTACAGGGAAGCAGATTTGAGCCACAGGGAAGCAGATTTGAGCCACAGCGAAGGGGAGAGTTTTCAGTTTGCGCTGTAAGGAAGTGGGCAGTCGGCATTTCTGGTCCTGGGAACTCACTGGGCAGGGCTGCCTTGGGGCATCAGGGAGGTGGTCCTGTGCGCAGCTTCACCAGGTGGGGCCTTAGGCCTGGGGACGGGAGAGTGATGCCTGAGGCCCCTCTACTTCTCCATGGATCCTGGGAGGGACTCCTGGGCTTGATACAAAATTGTTGAGCGTTAAGAGATCTGTGAAGAAAGGGAGGCTGGGAATAGGAACTGTGCCCACTGCACATGGGGTCCCCGGGGCCACGTGCAGCCACTGGTCAGGCACGACCCCAGTCCCTACAGAGCCCAGGAGGGGCCAGGGCCATGGAGGAGGAGCACTGGGCATGTGGACAGGGAGGGGGTGGTCAGCAGGCAGCAGGCCCAGGCCTGTCTGTGTCCTGCGGGGTGCAGCCTCCTGATCTCCACGGCAACCTGGAGCACCCAGCGTCAGAACCACCGGGAGGGCTTATGGAACAGATGTCCCACCCTGGAGAGGTTCTGGCTCAGGAGGGTGGGGTGGGCCTGGGAATTTGCATTTCTGACTGTACAGGGTAATTCTGCTGCTGCTGCTGCTGGGGTGGGGGAAGGATCCCATTTGAGAAGCGCTGCAGTCCTAGGTTGAAAGGTGCCTGTCTGTCCCCACCAAGGCCTGTATGGGCAGCCCGGGGTCCCCAGGCAGGAGAACCCAATTTCACGGCCTGGCCAGCCAGGGTCCTGGAGCCAGGAGGTGGGGGAGGGGTGGGGGGGTTGCTGTGCCACCTTCCTTCCTGGCTTGGCCCGGGGGCAAGCATCCCCACACTTCCCACGTCGTCATCCCCTGGGCTCCAGCCTGGCTGCCTCTCTAACCCTGTTGCACCGGCTGGCCGCATGGCCCTGGCTCTTTTTGGTGAGCGTGGTCCAGGACAGGTCACCTGTGAGTCCTGGGCCCGCAGGCTTGCGCCCCTTCCCGAACCAACACAAATCTTGTTTTCTCTCTCTCTCTCTTCCTTCCTCACTCCCTCCCCTTCTCACCTTTCCTTTTCTGTAAGGTAAGCTGACTTCCTCTTTTGGTTTATTTTTTATTTTTTTATTTATTAGTTCTGTAATTAAAATCCTAACAGCCGTGGAGAGTGTGGGCACCAGGGGCTGGGGCCAGGTCCCCCTGACCTCTGCAGGGGAGTGTTGGGTGAGGCGGAGACCCCACTGCTGGGACCAAGTGTCCTCAGGGGCTTGTGGGCAGAAAGGCCTGTGCTGACCCCAGTCAGTGCACAGAAGCGGCCGCAAAGCCAGGGCTGCCGGGCAGCTCGGAATGAGGGCGAGCAGGGCTGCCCTCGGTGCCTGAGCTGAGAGGCCCACTGGGCAGAGCTCTGAGGCCTGGGTGCCAAGGTACGGGGGTCTGAGAGCAAGGTGAGCGCCTGGGCTGGGACAAGGCCCTCTGAGTGGGCGGCCAGCTGCAGCCCACCCACCCCTACCCCAGGATGGCGTGGCCCGGGAGGGCATGACCTCTGGGGTGCTGGCTCAGCTGCCCCCACCCCAACCTGGCACCGCTAGTCCTGAGTTCCCATCATGGAGGAGGCGGCATCCTGCCTTCCTCCAGGAAGAGCTTGCATGTGGCCCAGAAGCCAATGGGACTCCCCAGCACCCACGCGCATCTCTGGGTCTGGTCAGAGGAGAAATCCGGATGCCTATAGGAGCCCCAGGGTCACGGAGGAGGCTGGAGACAGGGCTGTCCTGGCGTGACGGGACGGCCCCCCACGGGCTCAGAGCCAGCTTGGGTGCTGGAGCCACACTTGCCTCAGGACCCTGGGCTTGCTCCTGGGGAAAGAGTGGGGTCAGGCAAAGGGGTGGGGGTGCGCTGCAGCGAGACCCAGGCCCAGCACTCACCATGCCTTTTTCCTCCCCATGCAGCAGCCAAGAGTTTACTCAACAAGAAAGCAGATGGAGTCAAGGTGAGGCTCCGGCCGGGCCCTGGGGTGCCGGGGGGCCCAGAGCCTGCAGCTTCACCCCCACTCCCTGGGGCTCCTGCTCTGGAGTCCCCCTCCCCCCATATCCTGGCAGACATGGGATGGGGAATTGGCGAGTGAGGGGCTTCTCCCGCCTAAGGGTTCCTCTTCCCTCTCTCCACAGCCCCAGACGAATAGCACCAAAAACAGTGCAGCCGCCACCAGCCCCAAAGGGACGCTTCCTCCTGCCGCCCTGGTACTGAGCTCCTCAAACTCTGCCTCTCAGCCCCTCCTACGCCCCTGGCTGTGTGATTGCTGCTGGTCAGAGGGGGCCTGGTGAAGGTGGGGTCCGGCCCCGCCTGGCCTGTCTGACAGCACTCGCATGGCCCCCGCCCCTCATCCCTCACCAGTGGTGAAGTGGAGAGAAGAGGCCACTGTTGCAGGAGGCTCCACTTCAGACAGGTTTAGGGCTGCTCTGGGGAACCCCTGACTGAGACCCACAGATGTTGGGGTACTGGGGAGAGGCCCAGCCTCCTACCCATGTTGACTTGTGGATGTCTCTCCAGGAGTGTTCAGGAAGTCAGTGAGGCAGAGGACACCCTCTCCCCGCCAGGACCCCACCCTTAGCTCCCCCACCATCCTCAACAGGCCGACCCACAGACCACTCCCAGGGTCTGGCTTGGTGGGGCTGGGCCAGGCTCTGCAGGGGGAACAGCCCGTAGTGGCACATTCCATGGCCCGTGGGGAGACGGGGCCACAGTGGTGCAGTAGAGAGGTGTCTAGGTCAGGGCCATCCAAGGAGGGGGCTTGCCGTCACGTCTGTGTTCCCTCAGGAGCTAGCACACCCGTGCTGCTCTGTGGCTGCCTGAGAGGCAGGACTTAGGGGCTCCCTGCCGGGGAGGGGAGGGATCCCCACCATGCTCCGCTCCGACTGCGCTCCTCAGTGCCCCTTGCCCTGGGGGCTCCTACAGGTGAACCCTACAGCAGTACTCCCAAGGATGTAAAGTTGTGGCTGGTGGGTGCCGGCCTTCCTGCTGGGGCACTGTGCTGTGTCCCCTCAGCTGTCCTAAGAGCTTTGGGGCTTGCTGGCCCATAGGTCCCCACATTTGCTGGAAGCAGGTTTGGTGTCCCCTGAGAACCCCAGGCCAGGCTTCGGGAGCCAGCCCCAGACCACCCACGGGAATACCGGGTTTGCCAAATGGCCACCCTGAGACCCAGGAGAGGAGAGCGGTCCTGGGAGGGGCGAGCTGCTCAGAGCAGCCAGGCCATGGCTGGAGGGTGGCCTGGTGCCAGCCTACCTAAGGCCTTCCAGTGGCCAGGGTGGCCCACGTGCCAGCCTCACAGCCAGCCCCATCTCGGACCCTGTCCATCCCATGTGCCACCCCCACCCCCATGACATCTTCAGACCTGTGCCCCCCACCACGCTGGGGCACAGGGTCAAGCAGCAAAGGGTGGGGAGAACTCCCCAAGGCCGAGCCTGGCTTCTCTGGCTCCCACACACATTGTGCAGCTTGTCGGGGCCCCACGCAGTCCATCTCCTGCCCTGGACAGCAGCACCTCCACCAGCCTGGACAGAGCTCCTGTCCATTCCATCCCTGCCGTCTGACCCAGGCTCCTCCCGCAGCTGCTCCACGCCGCCTCCATCCCTGTCCCCCACTCTGCTCTGCACTTCTTTCTCGCAGGCTCTGGCCACCCACGCCTCCTCTGTCTCCCTGTTCCCCTCCTGGTGGTCTCTGCTTCCTCCTCTTCTCACTTTCCCTCTCTTTCCTTCCTCTGTGTCTTCCTTCTTCTGTAGGAGCCTCAAACCACCGTCATCCATAACCCAGTGGACGGGATTAAGGTACTGCCCCCCTTTCCTCCTCCCGCTTTCCCCAGGCAGGAGGCTCCAGGCCAGGAAAGAGGTCTGGGGCAGCATTTGTGCCAGAGTGGAGGGCAGATGTCCCATGGCCCTGGCCGCCCCTCCCCACAGCACAGCAGGGCCCCAGTCCATCTTTGTGGGCAACAACACGACAGACTGGTTCAGGCCCCAGGCGTGCCCCTGGAGGTGCTTGGCACAGTTGCGCCCAGTCCCCATGTGGCCAACACTCTCAGACCAGGGCTCCGCGTGTCCCACCTACCGCAGGCGGTAGGGCTTCCTGAGGTCTGGAGTGGGGCCTGCATCTCAGGAGCTGTGTCCTTGACTCTCCTGGCTATCCTCCACCCCACCTCCCTCACGCGGCCCCCAGTGCTTCCTGCTGAGCAGACCCTCCCTCCTCTGCTCCCCTCTCTGCTCTGGCCATCAGCTCCCATCACATTGACATCATCACTCTGGGGCCAGGGAAGGGGCTGGCTCTCTGGGGTGGTGGGAGGGATGGGGCCAGCAGCCAAGCCATTTCCAGGACTTCCAAAACAGCGCCGCTACACCCAACACAGCCCTCCAGCCCAGCTCCCACCTAGGCCTGGGCTCCTTACAGAGCCCCCAGAGTGCCTCTGTGGGGACCCCCACTTCCTTCTGGCCAGTGCCACCACCCAGCCCATCATCAGAAGACATCTTTCTCCATGGCAGGGACCAAGGGGCACCCATGGTGCTAGGCCAGGACCTGGGTGTTCTCCCCACCTGGCAGCTGGGGATGGGTGCCCCTGGGACCCATGTGTGTCTGGGGTGGGTCATGTTCTCTGCAAGACTCCTAAACAACCTTCTGGGCTGTGGTGAACTCTGACCCTGCACCTAAAGACCTGTAGTTCTGGTCTAGGGCCCCCGAGCAGTGTCCAGGCAGTGTCCAGACCAGGTGGCGGTCCCCCAGGGACCTCGTGAGATGTTTCCTCTGAGGAGCAGAGCAGGCCTCCTGGGGAGCTGGGGGATGGTCTTTTGAAGGGCAGCATCCTTGGAGCAGGGTGGGAGAGACTGGGCCACCTCTGCCCTCTAAGGCCACCTGAGAGGTGAGGCCGGGGCCTGGCTGGACGTCCAGTCCCGGAGGGGCAGGTGCCCTGAGGGAATGTGGGTGGCAGGAGTGCTCTGCCTGGGGCCAGGCCAAGGTTCCTGGAGCCCTGTGCGGATCTGCAGAGCTACTGGAAACACCTCACCCTGTATTTTGGATGACAGCGGCTGCTGCTTCATCGGAACCAGCCAGTCCCATTGTGTTTTACGTCTTGGAATTTCAAAAAGCCCGTTTTCCTCTCTTGTTAAAGAGTCAGCTGAGCATACCAGTCTCTGTGCCAGGCTCATCTTGCTGGGAGAATTGGAGCCCTCATGTATTGGGGATGCAGGGTGGCCACAGCACTAGGGTGGCAGGGCCAGCCTCGGACTCTGTGCCAGCCTGTGCCGGCTGCCATGAGAATGCGCCCTGGTGAGGGGCACCCTCCCAGGGACCAGCACAGAACTGGGTGTCTTCTCCAGTCACTGCCGCATTCGGTCCACAGAGCTGGGGCACTGCAACCACCAGAGGGCATGTCCCCTGAGCCCCTGGCCTTTAAGCCCGGTCAAAGCAGCTGGGGCAGAGGTCAGCCTCAGAGCCTGGGCTGGTCCTGATGCAGGCCCAGCCCTGTCCACCTGCCCTCAGCCACGTCCCACCTGTGCTTGGCCGCATCCTGACCCACTGCCTCCCATGTTTCCTCAGGAGTCTTCTGACAGTGCCAACACCACCATAGAGGATGAAGACGCTAAAGGTACCTGCACTTGCATCCTTGTCCCGCAGCGGCCTTGGCACTGCTGGGCTGCTCTTTGAGGCGGGTGGGACTTGTGCAGGGTCAGCTCTCCTGCGATGCCTGGTGTGTGCATGTGTTGGGGGGCTCGGGGGCCCTGTAGCTGCAATCCCACCCCAAGCCTGGGTGTCAGGCCTGCCCAGAGAGTGGGAAGTGTGGCAGAGATGACTGGCAGCCAGGCAGTCTCCGTCACCGCATCCAAGTGAGGAAGCCACGGCTTTGCGCAGAGGCAGGTTCTCCACACCAGGACCCTCACGAGGAAACAGGTTCATGAAACAGGGTTCATCAAACAGGGTAGAACTTTTTCCAGGATGCTGTCCTTGTCTTAAAGCTCCCTAAGCTTGCATTTCTGTCCAGCGTGCACTTGCCGAGTGGCCGGGCAGCTGGGTGGGTGCTTCCGTGTTTGCCTTTGCTGAACCAGGAGTGGCCTCCTGCGGTGGGTTTCTGCACCACAGATTCCAGGGCCCCCTCCCTTGCTCACCCAGGCCAATGTCTTGTGTGTTCCTCAAGAGGCCCCCAGGGCACCCGGCACTGGGGCAAGTTCCATGGAGTCCGCTGCCTCCAGACCACCCACATGGGGCCTCCTGACCCTCATCACTCACACGGTCACCTAGTAAGCCCTACGCTGTTCTCAGGGCTGCCCCGGTGCCTGACAAGGGTCAGCCACTCTGCCAGTTTAGGGGAGAAAACTTCTCACCTGTCCAAAGCTTAGCCTTGCTCCTGCGCACGCTATCCAGCTATGACACTGTCCCTGAGCAGAGATGAGCACAGGACCTCGGGCCCTGCATGCCACAGAGTGGGTGTGCGATTCCCCTGCAGTCTGGAACAGGCCCCAAAGGCGATGGCATGGAGGCTGTCCAGAGGTTCTGCCATCACCCTCAGCCCGGTGGGGCGCTGAGCACTGAGGGAGGGGACCTGGGAGGGGGGCCCAGCCTGGATCCTGTAGGGGAGAAGAGAAGACACCCCGAAGCAGCAGTTGTGGCTCAGATTTGAGCCCGAGCAGCCTCTTGAGGTGGAGGCAGACACCCCCACCCCACCGGGTGCAGAAAGAAACCTTGCCAGGCTGCCCTGAGGCTGGTACGGAGTCCAGGCAGGCCCAGTGGCCATCATGCCCCTATGATGACTGTCACTCCTCCTCCGTGGGCCTGGCCTTTGCTGGCCCTGGCCAGGAGTGGTCACAGCACTAGGGTGGCAGGGTGGCCTCTGACTCCATGCCAGCCTGCACTGGCCTGTGCTGCCCTGGCCTCTGCTGGCTCTGGCACTGGCCCCGTGTTGGCTCCTTCAGCCTTCACATATCTGCTGCGGCCACCACAGGCCCAGGACCCCCATAGGGTGGCCACCCCACCTCCACCCCAGGAGCCCCAGGTATCCAGCTGTCATCCCCTTCCTCCCTCCTGGCCTCCCCCTGTCCTTCTCCAGTTGCATTCTTTTCCTGCGGGCGCCCCACACACCTGCCTACCTCACCTGTTCCGCCTCAGCCCCCAGGGTCCCTGACATCCTGAGCTCAGTGAGGAGGGGCTCGGGAGCCCCAGAAGCCGAGGGGCCCCTGCCCTGCCCATCTCCAGCTCCCTTTAGCCCCCTGCCAGCCCCAAGTAAGTAGCCTGGGCCCTGCTGCTGTGGGGGTCATGTTGGAGGGCTGGTAACCCCCTAGAGGGGCCGCTCCAGAGCCAAGGGCAGGCTGAGCATGGACCCTGGCTCCAGCCTCATCACCCCACAACCCCTCACTGGGGCTTCCCAGGGCGGCCCCAGCCCATCGAGCCTCACCTCTTTGTGAGGTAGGCCCTGGACCACTTTCCTGCTCAAAGCCACTGGGCAGGATAGGAGGCCCCGGAGGCTCGGGCCTCAATTCCAGTCTTCAGGGTTGGCACAGGCCTCACTCCACCTCAGCTTGTGGGAGGGGGGAGCTCCTTGCTGTTGAGGCAGGCTCTGATTCGGGGCCTGACCCCAGGCCCCAAGGGGTCTGGAACACGGGACCCCTACCACTGACCTCCTCCGCCTTGCTGCCTCCTCGTATGTCTGTCTGCCTCATGTTCACGTCTCATCTGTTCCACCCCAGCCCCCAGGATCTCTGACATCCTGAACTCTGTGAGAAGGGGCTCAGGAACCCCAGAAGCCGAGGGCCCCCTCTCAGCGGGGCCCCTGCCCTGCCTGTCTCCGGCTCTCCTAGGCCCCCTACCCTCCCCATGTAAGTAGTGGCCCCAGGCCTGCCGCCTCTGCTGCCGGACAGCTCCCTGCGAATGGCCGGCGCTCAGCAGCTTCCCACCTGCGTGCACGGCCCAGCTACCCTGCCCCGGCGCCGCAGCCTGGCGTCCTGCCCTGGTGGGGCTTCCTGTGGGCTCTCACCCTAACCAGCAGAGCAGCTCCTGGCTTCTCCCTTAGGGGCCCAGCCCCTTACACGGTTCCTGCTCCCACTGCTACTCCCCGCTCGCTGTCCAGCCCCAGGCCCCTCCCAAAAGGGTCTGTCTGGCCCCTCTGAGGCCCCCCATGTCCCTAGACCCTCTCTGCTCATCACTGTCCCAGCCCCAGACTTCACACCCACCCAGGGGCCCTGCCCATGGTGCCCAGGAGCCTGCACTCAGGGCCACCCTGGTTCCTGATGTGACCCCAACCCCTGAGTGCCCTTCCTCAGTCTAGGGGGCTGAGGAAGGTGCCAGAACGGAAACCCCGGCCAGGGTCCCTGGGGCTCACGAACAAGGGGATAGTATGGAGAATCATAAGCCTGGGCTCCGCTGACCTGGGCTGTCCTCATGGGGCCAGGCCAGGCCAGGCCTCCTCTGTACCGCCCGTGACTCCTGCCTCTCCCTGTAACCCTGTCCAGCGTTCCTCAAGGGCCACTTACCTGACAGCTTCTTGCTGGCCAGCAGCCTCTCCCTGGAGTGTGCCCTCTGCCCACAGCAGCTTCAGCCCATGCCACCCGACAGCCAGAGCACCCACCCTTCACTCCTGCAGCCTCCTCTTCACGCACCACGCTGTCCCCAGCAGCACCCTCTGTCCTCTTGTCTCCCTCTGTCTCCCCATATCCCCCTTGGTCACCCTACAACCTCTCTACCCACTTCCGTCCCCCTAAGTTCACCCTCTATCCCTACATCCCCCTCTGTCCCCCAAATTCCCCTCTTTCCCTCATGTTTCTGTTTTCCTCCCCAAACTCTGCTCTGTCCCTCACATTCTCCCTCTGTCCCCCACACCCCCTTCTGTCCCCCACACCCCCTTCTGTCTCCCACACCCGCTCTGTCCCCCACATCCCCCACTGTCCCCACACACCCTCCTCTGTCACCCACACACCCCTCTGTCCCCCACACCCCCTTCTGTCCCCCATACCCTTCTGTGTCCCCCACATACCCCTCTGTCCCCCCACCCCTTCTGTCCCCCACACCTTCCTCTGCCCCCCACATCCCCCTCTGTCCCCCATATCTCCCTCTGTCCCCCACACACTCCCTCTGTCCCCCATATCTCCCTCTGTCCTCCACACTCTCCCTCTGTCCCCCACATCCCCCTCTGTCCCCCACACTCTCCCTCTGTCCCCCACACCCCTCTCTGTCCCCCACGTCCTCTCTGTCCCCCACGCCCCCCTCTGCCCCCCACTCCCTCCTCTGTCCCCCGTATCCCCTCTGTCCCCCATACCCTCCTCTGTCCCCCACATACCCCTCTGTCCCCCACACTCTCCCTCTGTCCCCCACATCCCCCTCTGTCCCCCATACTCCCCCTCTGTCCCCCACATCCCCCTCTGTCCCCCACATCCCCCTCTGTCCCCCATACTCCCCCTCTGTCCCCCACATCTGCCTCTGTCCTCCACACTCCCCCTCTGTCCCCCACATCCCCCTCTGTCCTCCACACTCTCCCTCTGTCCCCCACAGTCTGTCCCCCCATCCCCTTCTGTCCCCCACATCCTCCTCTGTCCCCCACACCCCCTCTGTCCTCTACATCCCCCTCTGTCCCCTACACTCTCCTCTTTCCCCTGCACCCTCCTCTGTCCCCCACATCCCCCTCTGTCCTCCACACTCTCCCTCCCACACCCTCCTCTGTCCCCCACACCTTCCTCTGTCCCCCACACCCACCTTGGTCCCTTCATGCCCCCCTGTCCCCAGCACCCCCCTCTGTCCCCCAAGTCTCCTCCATTTCCCTCTCTGTCCCCCAAGCTCCCCTCTGTCCCCCACATCCCCTTCTGTCCCCTGTATCTGCTCCGTTGGCCCAGGTCCACCCTCTTCCCCCCACATCCCCCATCTTCCCTCCCTCCCCTCTCTCCCCTCGTGCCCCACCCCCACATCTCCCTCTGTGCCCCTCAATCTCTGGCTTGGCTGATTGCCCGTGGTTTCTCTCCTGCGTGCCCCCCGTGCCTGCCTTGTGTTCACGTCTTGTCTGTTCCGCCCCAGCCCCGAGGATCTCTGACATCCTGAACTCTGTGAGGAGGGGCTCAGGGACCCCAGAAGCCGAGGGCCCCTCACCAGTGGGGCCCCTGCCCTGCCCATCTCCGACTATCCCTGGCCCCCTGCCCACCCCGTGTAAGTAGCACCTTAAGTGGCCCTGGCAGCAGCTGCCCGGAGGGGCTCGGGGAGTGCGAGCCTGGCAGTGGTGCTCTGGGAAGGGCCAGCTTGCGGGGAGGGCGGGGGCACAGGATCCCTCTGCTGGGCCCCAGGGAATTGCTTTGAAGCACATGCAGGTGCCGTTGGGTCTCACAAAATGGAGGTTATGGTTATGAAGTGTGTATGACACAAGTGTGTAGGAAGAGCGTCTGAAAGAGCAGGTTTGTCGCCGACCCCAAAACTTGTGACCCTGAGGTCCACAGCCTTCTCCTGATGGGAGGGGAATGGGCAGCAGAGGGTCTGCGCGTGTGGCAAGGGCTGGCACGCCAGGAGCCGCTGGCTTGGGTCGAGGTGGACCTGCTGGGCAGGGACAGAAAAGTGTCACCGAGATGCTCTAGCATTAGAGCTGTCCAAGTCCAGACAGCAGGGAGCAGGTGGGGATCGGGAGGCGCGGATCTGGGGGGCAGCTGGGGCCAGGCTGAAACAGAGCGGGCGGGACGGGAAGCCCAGGCTGGGCAGCCTCTCCGGCCAGGGAGGAGCCAGGCTGGGCCACCTCCCGGTCTGTCTGCCGACTGCCCACAGTATCGCTTACAGGGATGGATGACATCCCAGGGCTGCCGCCACCCCCACCTGTGGGGAGACACCAGGCTGGGGGTGGTGTGGAGATGCTCTTAGAGAAGAGGCTGCTGGGCCAAGGGCTCGGCATGGCAGGGCAGTGGCTAGGTAAGTACTTGAGGGACAGGTGGGGCTGAGTGCCCCCATCCCCTCTGCAGGCCGGGCGTGGGGGCTGCTGCAGGTGGCCAGGGGAGAGGGGTGTGGGGAGAGTGAACCCACAAGAGCAGCGGCCCGAGGAGGGGGATGCAGCCTGCAGGTTCAAAGGGACACTGGATCCACCCTGGGTGCCCGAGAGGGCAGGGGGCAGCCCCTGGAGGGGCACTCACCCCCTGAGTGTTCTGTGGTCAGCTGAGGACTCCCAGTGGGGGTTGACTGAGGGGATCAGAGGTGAGCAGCTGAGGGGAAAGACCAGGTTCTTGATGGTGATAGGGTCGGGGTGCCTGGGCGACCGACCGAACTCAAGGAGGGAGGTATGGGGAGGGGCCGCCATGCAGCTGGGGCAGGTGCACAGCAGAGCCTCTGGGGGTGGTCAGAACCCCCCACACCCGCCACTTCTACAGCAGCTCATCTGATTTAAGGGGCTTGCTGCCCTTGCAGAAGTGGAGGGGTGTGCCCAAAGGAGCCTGCCTGGAAGGTCACCCCATCAGGTTAGCATGACCCCAGCCCAGGGCCGCAGCCTGCCCTCAAGGTCTGTGCAGTAGCCGGAGTGAGTCCTCTGAGGACAGGGCCCAGGGTGGGTATGAAGTGGCCAACTCGGGGCTCGGTGCCCAGGCTCACCTTCAGAGGCCACAGCACAGACCTCCCCGTCCAGAGTCTGCCCTGAGCTTGGCTGAGGAGGTGGGGGCTGCAGGAAGGAGTTGTGAGCAGGGTAGGATGGAGATTCGTGTGGCCCTCCTGGGAGGGGCTGGGCAGGGCTGGGAGAGGGGTGGGTGAGACGTTCCGGGAACTCGGGGAGAGGAAGAGCCTGGGTACCACCCTGAGGGCACCTGGGCCCAGGCAGCAGGTGGCCAGCTTTGGGCCATCCTACAGGCCAATCGTGAGCCCCCTCCCTTCTCCGGAAGGCACCCACCAGCTGTGTAAATAGGGCAGCTGCCCACGGCCTGCCTCAGACCCTGTCTTCTCCCGACCCACGCTCTCTAATCTCGGATTATACACAATCCAGCCTGATCCCTGGGCAGCTGCCCTCCCTCCTGCAGCCACCTCTGGCTCTGAGAGATGGGACTTGGGGCCAGCCTGGGGTCCCAGGAGTCCAGGCCAGGATGAGAACCTGCTCTGACCCCACCTGGATGCATTGGGCCCGCCTGGACCTGTCGCATCACCCCAAGAGAGCCACAGGCAATGCAAGGCTCGTGTTTGCGTCAGGGCACCTGGAAGGCCTGACTTGCAGAGGCTCTTGGCTCAGGCAGACCCCTCCAAGCCCAGACCCTGCCCACTGCCTCCCTTTTGTCCCTGGAACTGCCAGGGCAGATTGTCCTCAGCCAGCAGGCTTCCCCACCCAGGCACCCCTTTATGTTGGGCACCCCTCCCTCCCCTCCATCAGGGATCATGCCCTTTTTCAGGGGCCCGGGTATCAAGGACACAAAAGCACCCATGTGCTCTGTGGGGAGGCGGAGTGGGGGCTGGGTCAAGCTGGGGTCTGGGCAGCACCGTTCCGCAGGGCAGGGTCAACTTATTCTTCCCGTCTGTGGAATGGATGGGTGGGTCTCACAACAGACCTGCTTCCCATACTTCAGCATGGTTACCACTCTTGAATGGAACTCTGACCATGCATGTCCTCTTCTGTTTACTTTATGCTTTCTCTTCCCACCAACTCCCACTTTAATTACAGTTTGTTTAAAAGCACTGCGTATTACTTCATTAAATGGAAGATTAGTTTCACTTACCACTAGTGTAAGGTGACTATAGAACCAAAGCAGACTGGAAACCAAATGAGATAATGTCACTCTCTTCTCCATTCCAGCTGCGTGCTGCTGTCCCTGAGAACCCCTGTGGAGTGGGAGGGGCAGCTCTCTCTGTCCATTAGAAAGGGGGGTTAACTAAGTGACAGGAGGTGTTTGGGACATGTGGACGCCAGATTTCTCTCTTGATGCAAGGAGGGCAGAGCCAGGCACCCTAGTGGGGTCTGACTTGGGGGCTGCTGGAAGGACTGGCTACAGGTGGAAGAGAGGTCAGACCTGAAACTTGGGGCCACCTCCAGGAAAGGACAGGTGAAAGTGGGGGCATGAGGCAGGGGAGAAGCAGGTGCGAGGTAGAGGGTGGAGAGGAGGCAGGAACATAGCAGCTGGGGTGGGGACGGGCCCTCAAGTGTCATATGCTACTGTCCTGGGGCCCAGGGGCAAGGACAGGAACAGCCACAGCATGTGTTAGGACAGAGCCCTGTGCCCTCCTAGAGTTGGGCAGGTGGAATGGGGCCAGGAATGGGACTCGTGATGGCTGCAGCAGGAACTGGAGGGGAAGGGGCTTCTGGATCCTGCAGCCCACCTTCCTAGAGGCCAGCTTTCCAGGGTCCGCCAAGTGGGTGGGAACTAGGCTTCTATAGCAAGACTGCCCTGAGGACCATCCATGACATGGTGTAGATGAAAGTTAGGCAAGAAAGAGAGACAGGCTGGCAGCAGAAGTGCAGTTGGGTCAGGAGCAAGGGACTTTCCAGATAGGGGCAACCCACGAGTGCACATGTGCCCATGCCACACAACACAGGCACACATGACACGTGCACACTCACAGGCACTGTACACACATGCACACACAGGTGCTTGTGCATATGTATGAGCTTCATCTACACACATTCACACACACACCGTCCTGCTCGTGTGCATGTTTCCATACATGCACATGAATGCACAATCACATGTGTACACACATGCATGTGATCACATGCATGAACATGTGTGCACCCCACTCCTCAGGTGCCATCGGGCTCCTCCTGCTGTCACTGTGCAGCCGGGGACATGAGGCCCTAGAGTAGACAGGTACAGCACAGGCGTTCCCAGGCAGCACCACACACACATGCGTGAGCACACCTGGGCATGCCGCGCCTTCTTCGTGGACTCAGTCCACCTGCCAGGTGGGCTCCCTGGTGGGGCGAGCTCCCAGAGGCCTGGTGGGAGAGATAAAGGCAACCCCATCACAGGGCATGCCTAGAATTGCCTCTTCTGGCTGGGCACGGTGGCTCATACCTGCAATCCCAGCACTTTGGGAGGCCGAGATGGGTGGATCACTTAAGGTTAGGAGTTTGAGACCAGCCTGGCCAACATGGCGAAACCTCATCTCTACTAAAAATACACACACACACAAAATTAGCTGGGCGTGGTGGTGTACACCTGTAGTCCCAGCTACTCGGGAGGCTGAGGCAGGAGAATCGCTTGAACCTGGGAGGCAGAGACTGTAGTGAGCCAAGATCACACCACTGCACTCCAGCCTGGGTGACAGAGCGAGACTCCGCCTCAAAAAAAAAAAAAGGAATTCCCTCTGGGAGTTTAGACCACAGACAGGTGGCATGTATGTGGCCGTTGGAGGCAGCACTCACAGCTGAAAGGTGGAAACGTCACCACAGGGCCTGCCTTCTTGGTGAAAATGGTGTCCTGCAGGGCGGGCAGCAGTTTGAGGGCAGGTGTCCCAGGTATGGCTTGCAGCAGCCTGAGGGTCACAGAGCGCAGTGCTGGGAGTGCAGAGACTTCCCCCACAGGGAGAGTTCCCAGGAACCTGCTTCCGGTGCACTTCTGGGGGTTTGAGGTTTTCCATGGACAAATTACTTTGAGAAACCAGTGTTACTTGTGTGTATAGGTGAGCGTGCGTGTGCATGTGTTCTGTGTGTGAGTGTGCATGTATGTGCGTGCCTGTGTATATATCCTCGCAGATATGGCTAGGGACCTCACTGAGGACAGTAGTTCTGTCTGAGGAGAGTGAGTGAGACAAGATTGAGGAGAACACAGGCATCTTCAAACTACATGCGCGGTGCTTTATTTCTTTAAAATGTGTCTAAAGCGAATAGGAAAATGTTAAGATGTGAATCCGTGGAGTGTGGGTTCTATTACTCTCTCCACGTCTTCCATACGTTTAAAATCTTTTACAATGAAAATAAGCTGTAGTTAAAGCAGCAACGCAGGCTGCCAGTGAGCGCCCCAGAGGCCAGTAAGGACCAGCATGGCTGGAGGGCCTGTTGGAATCCAAGGGGAGTGGGCAGGAACCGCAGGCAGGCACCAGAGAGAAGCCTGGGCATGGGGGTGTGGGGCAACGGGGGTGTCTGCAGGGGTAGCATGTGGGCCTCGGACTGCAAGCAGGTGAAGCCAGCAGGATGCGGCTCCTATGAGAAAAGCGGGGAACAAGAGACCATGCCTGCTCTTCCTGCTGCTGGGACAACCCGGGTCATCGCCCCGGGGAACCCTGTAGCCACGCCTGGCCGCCCCCTGCTGCTTCCTCCTACCCGGCCTCCACGTGGCCTTGCTGACGGCTCCTTCTTCCAGGCAGGTCTCTGCCTTCTCGCCTGGTGCCTGCACTCGGTAGCCCCCTCACCAGAGCTGCTGGGTGAAGGAGGCACTAAGAACCCAAGGCTCAGGAGGAGGGTGGGGCCGGGAAGCTGCAGGGAAGCGCAGGGTCAGGCCTGGTGGGCCCCAGACCTGGCTCACTGGAGGGCAGGAGGGAGACTGTGGCGGACAGCTCATGGGGCCAGGAGGTGACCTCCAAGTGGATTGTAGGAGGGTTTTTTTTTTCCTCTTTCTGCATTTTCCAGACATTTTGTAATGTGGATAGAATATTTCTGTCCTTCAAAAATATTTTAGTTAAGAAAAATAAGATGGAAGCTGTTGCACTTGGAAATGAGGAAGCCACTGGTGATAGAGGGGGGCGGGCGAGAGGATCGCTTCTGCGAATAGCGGCAGAAACACGGTGTGGATGCAGCTCGTGCTCCCCCAGGCCCTCCCCTGGGCTGTGTGGAGGGGTCTGGGGGGAATGGGCCAGCGCCCAGTGGTCACCTGGCCGTGTCTCCCCACAGCCCGGAAGCAGGAGATCATTAAGACCACGGAGCAGCTCATCGAGGCTGTCAACAACGGTGACTTTGAGGCCTACGCGTGAGTCCCCGGGGCTGGGGGGGGGCTGTGCAGGACAAGGATGTGGGACCCTTGGGGGGGCCCTGCTCAGAGTCAGGGGTCCATGGGGCCCCTCCTCACTTGGATTTGGCCCCCAGGAAAATCTGTGACCCAGGGCTGACCTCATTTGAGCCTGAAGCACTGGGCAACCTGGTTGAAGGGATGGACTTCCACAGATTCTACTTCGAGAACCGTGAGTGAGGGAGCCCGGGTGGGCATGAGGGTGCAGTGCCCCCAGGAGAGCCTCTCGGCCCCTCCCAGGGACAGCATGGTGGCTGCCTATGGAAGCCCTGTCCCCTCTCTGCCCAGGGTTGGCCAGCCACCCCTCCCCCACCAGACACCCAGCCCCCAGAATCCCACTCTTGGAGGGGCCCATGCTGCTCCCAGGAGAGCCGAACCTCCCCAGTAAGGGGAGCTGAGAGAGGGAAAGGGTTAGGGTGGTGGGGTGGAAGGCGGGCACCAGGGCAGCCACAGTAACCCGAGACCTCCCTCCACCTGCTGTCCACAGTGCTGGCCAAGAACAGCAAGCCGATCCACACGACCATCCTGAACCCGCACGTGCACGTCATCGGAGAGGACGCCGCCTGCATTGCTTACATCCGGCTCACGCAGTACATTGACGGGCAGGGCCGGCCCCGCACCAGCCAGTCTGAGGAGACCCGTGTGTGGCACCGCCGCGACGGCAAGTGGCAGAACGTGCACTTCCACTGCTCGGGCGCGCCTGTGGCCCCGCTGCAGTGAAGGTGAGTGCTCTGTGCTAAGTGACAGCCGGGGCAGAGGGGTGGCGGTGGTGTGAGTGGCTGCAGCCCAGGGAGGCAATGGGGAGCAGTGGGGCCTGTGGCAGAGCCCATGCCTGGGAAGTCCATCAGCTTTCCTGGTGAGGCCACAGGAATGATGTTGAATTAGGGATCACAGCAGGCTGGGTGTGGCGGGCCTCCTCAGACGACTGGGGAGCTGATGAGGGCCTGAGCAGTCCACACTGGCCAGAGCTGGGTGGGTTGCAGGTGGATGGGCCCCAGGCAGCACAATCCTGGGCACCATGCCCTGTTTGTGAGGACTGTTAGAACCCCAGATGGGGGGTCTCCAGGTGGCGGGTGCAGTGGGCCCAGAGCCCAGAGCCCAGTTTTACAGGGATACTAGTAATTGGGTTGGGCACCTTGAACCCCTTTCCCGAGTGGGCCCTTTTCCGGACTTTAACCCTCTCTGCAGTGCCGTGTGGCAGACAGCAGAGCCTGGGGGTGGACGGGAGAGGGGGCTGCTGAGGAGCTGACCCACCCGCCCCATTTCAGAGCTGCGCCCTGGTTTCGCCGGACAGAGTTGGTGTTTGGAGCCCGACTGCCCTCGGGCACACGGCCTGCCTGTCGCATGTTTGTGTCTGCCTCGTTCCCTCCCCTGGTGCCTGTGTCTGCAGAAAAACAAGACCAGATGTGATTTGTTTAAAAACAAAACAAAACAAAAAAACAAGATGACGACGACAACCACAAAAAAATTGACATCAGATGAAATGAAAAAAAAAAAAAAAAAAAAACTAAAGGAAGGAAAAAGCTGTAAAAATCACTGGCATTCGTGGGGCCGCTCCCCACCCAAGCTCCACGTGTGTCCGTCTGTGCTCCTGGCCTCTGGGGGACCAGCTGGGACATGAACTTGTCTGCCAGGCCCCTGTCGCGTGCTGAACGGTGTTAGTTTGTAGGTAACGCACACACCCCACACCTAAGGTGTCTGCATCCTCCCGCCAACGCATGGGCTCCACATGGTGTGCTCGCTGGCTGTCGTGACTGTCAGCTGTCTCTTGGGAGGGGCTGTGGGGCCCGCTGGGCTGCCTCCTTTCCCGCTAGTTGTGCCTGAGAGTTGCTGTTTTCCTGCTTTCCCTTCCCTTCCTTTCATCCCCTGAAGGGCTAGGTGTGGGTTTTCCGTGCCCGGTATCCCCACACACCCAGCACGGACAACCCTTCGGCAGAGCCCAGGCCGGCCCCTCACCCCCTGGAGTATTGAGACCGGAGTCCCGTCCCCAAGGCCATCAGAGATGCCCCCACACACCCAGGACTCCAGCTCTGGTCCTTCTAGGGGAATAAAGTGCAAAGAGGGGCACAGCTTAGCTTCGGGCCTCTCGCCGAGCAAGAGATAGCACTGCTGGCTACAGCTCCAACACAGCCAGCTGTGGCAAGAGGACTCTGCCTGGGCTGGCCTCCCTCCTGTGTGAGGTGTCTGTCTCTTCTCTGCCAGCCAGCAGCAGATGCACTGGCAGCTCCCGACCCTGTTTCCGCCCCTTGGCCCTCCCCCAGCCTGTTCGGCTTCTCCGCGCCCCGAAATGGGGAACAGACTTTTGACAAAGGACTGCGGGCCTTACTCAAGTCCCTGAGCCCCCGACTGAAGCTAGGAGGGGAGGCCAGGCTTTGTGTCTGGGCATATTTGTCTGCTGATGGAGTTTGGGAAAGCCTGGGGCTTGGGGTTTGGTTGGGTGGTACAGCAAGTGGCAGAGCGGGGTCAGAGGTGGTGGCTGCCCAGCTTCTGGGCTGAGATGAGGGTCTGTGCAGAGGTTTGCTGAAGTGGGAGTGCCTTTGGAATCTGGGCTGGGAGCAGAAGGGAGCAAAAGCTACAGTGGGAGCCAGCCTAGGGCACGTGGGAGGCGTGAGGGCAGTGCTGCCCGTGCAGTGTCAGGTGTGAGAGCACCTTGGTGGGCTGCAGTGCGTGTGAGGGCACCTTCTAGGTGGGCCAGGGATGCAGCTATGGAGATAAGGCGGGCTGGGGACACAAACAGGTGGGCATAGGGCCCAAGACACCAGCGGATGGAGGGCAGGGTCCAGCCCTGTGCTCCTGAGTGTCGGCTGCCTGGGTTTGAGGCGGTGGGTCCCCAGCCCCTTGTGATGGTGTGTACCATGGGGGAACTCGGGGACAGGGCAAGCCCAAGCACGGTGGGGCTGCAGGGTGGGTCAGAAGCCAGGTTGGGTGGGAGTGGTCAGAAGCCCTGACTGCAGAGGGTCGGGGGCTCCTGCCCCAGTGCCTACCCACCTTCAATTCACATCGTTTTCAACAAGGATTTTCTTTATCTTCCCCTACAAATCAAGCCAAGGGAGGGGCACAGAATGGGGAACAGGACACAGGATCCTAAACTCCAAGGGGACTGTCCACCGATGAACACTCAGAGTGGACACCATCTTCCGTCCACGCTGTGCCCAGGACAGCTGTCCCCATCCATGAACACAGGGTAAACATCTGCCGGGCTCCGCACCAGTGGCTCCCTGGGCCATGGGACAGCGGCAGGGCTCACCACGGACAGCGCGTGGCCCAGCGGCCGGCCACCCTGGCGTCCTGGGGCCTCCTTCCCTCCTCTCCCTCTCACCTTGTCACCTCCACGGAGCTGCCTGTCTGGGATAATTTGGGGATTTTTTTTCTGGGGGATAATTCTTTTGCATGACCCCTAAAGAGCAAGCCACACCGCTCTGCTAGCTAGGTGTCTACGGTGTGGTGGCGGCGGCCGCTGGCCAGCGCTGCAAGGGGTCGGCTGCCCACGGTGCTGGCTGGCCTCCCCTCCTCTCTCTTTTTGCTGAGTTTCATTGTCTTTTCTTTCTGAGCCTTGTAAGTGTACAAAAATTATTCTTATTTTGTTCTGTCTCGGGAAACTGCAAATAAAAGAAAAACAGGACAAACTGCTTCAAGTGCAGCTGGGTGCTTTGGCTGGAATCCTGCCAACCTCCTGCGCCAAAATACAGACTCAAGCCCCGTCCCTGGCCAAGACCCTACTTGGGCCCCTCCTCCAACAGAAGGTAGTGCTATGGAGCCCTGAGCTGGCCCTGACATTCCTGAGCTTCTCCAGGGTGAACAGCTCACCCCAGGTAGGGCACTAGTCATAGATCATAGCTCCACCAGCTGTCCCCACCTCTTCCTCTGGTCCTCTGAAGTCTTCTGGGCCCAGGGCTGTCCACCCTGGATGCTGGAACTGAAACTGGATCCCAGCCCCCAACGCCCCTGAACTCTCCATTCCCCCTCAGTGGCTGCTAAAGATGTGGCCAGGGGCAGCCTCTGGGCAGGAAGGAGCCCCAGGACCAAGACCTCTGGCTGGCTGCTGTCTCCTTTCGCCCCTGCTACATGTATTGGCTGTTCTGGATGCTGAGGGGACACAGTGACCACAAAGCCAGGCTCCACCCCAGTGGATTATGCAGACAGACGGCACACAGGCCTGTGTGGGTATCAGCCTCCAACACCAGACGTAGGCAAGGCGCAAGGTGATATAGTAGACAGCCATCATGGGGGCCGGGAGGCTCCAGCAGATGCCATACAACCAGCCCAGAATCCGGGACAGAGAGCTGGAATGGAGACAGGGAGACAGGGAAGCCAGATGCCAGGCCAGATTGACCAGGTGCTATAGGCCTGTGGGCCAGGCCAGGCTTGGGGACTTCATCCTGGGTGTGAAGGAGATAGGCACCCCTCAGTCCTTCCCTCTGCATCTCCAGCCCAAGCTAAAAGCAAACCCTTAGGTTGGAGTAAGGAGTAACCCCCTGCCAAGTTTCTCCTGTCCTCAGGCTCCACCCACCACCCATGCTGCCTGGCCCCATAGGGCACACGCTCAGGCCCAGCCCTGGAAAGCAACTGCAACTGCCTGTGCTATGCTGGCCCTTCTCAGCCTCAATGCCCTCCTCCCTCCCCGATGCACCCTCGTGGCCCCCGCTGGGCCCCCTGATGCACCCTCATATCTCCATGGCAACCTGCTGAGAGTGTGGCCTTGCCCTTGGCTCCCCTCCACACCTGTGTCCCAGGCAGTGCCATGGTACTTTCCTGAAACAGAAGGATGGGCTTCAAAACAGTCCCAGACACTAAACACGCCTGCATTTTGGGTCCAAGTAACTTCTGACAAGACGAGTGCCCCTACACACGCTCGGTCCTGTCCACTATGGGCAGGGAGCCTGAAGGATCCCCCAGAACTGGCTAAAGCCCTCAGTCTCCTCCTCCACCCTGAGCATCTGGTTAAACACCTTCATGTGGCAGAGCGGCCCTGGATGTCAGCTTCTTGCTCCTCATGGTCTGCACCTGGACAGGTGCTCTCAGGTGTGTGGGTGGCCAGGTGGCAGGTCCCAAAAGCCAGTTGCAAAGAATCTAGGCCAGTGCCCATGAGTGCTGCGGTGTCTGTCCCTAACATGGTATCTAGGGCTCCACTCACCTATCAGCTGTAATCGGAGGAGGATTTCCAGGCCAGGCCTCCCCCAGGAAGGCTGCAGGCACTGCGGATCGTGCACCCTCACATGCATTATTCCTGAGGCCCTTCTGCAGATGCCATCAGGGCAGCAACTCTGATGAGGTTTTAGGGCACAGCACACAGGACTAAGCCATCCTGTACTGGGCCAAGCGCTACAGGCAAAAGGGACACCACTGATGAGCATTTCATTCATCATTTTTATTTTTACATTTTTTTGAGAGGGAGCCTCACTCTGTCACCCAGGCTGGAGTGCAATGGTACGATCTTGGCTCACTGCAACCTCTCCCTCCTGGGTTCAAGTGATTCTCCTGCCTCAGCCTCCTGAGTAGCTGAGATTACAGGTGCCTGCCACCATGCCTGGCTAATTTTTGTATTTTAGTAGACATGGGGTTTCACCATGTTGGTCAGGCTGTTCTCAAACTCCTGACTTCAAATGATCCGCCCACCTCGACCTCCCAAAGTGCTGGGATTACAGGCGTGAGCCACTGTGCTCGGCCCATTCATCACTTTTAAATAGCACCCTCTGAACAAAGCTCCCTGGGCCATGTGACCCCAAGGTTTACGCCTGCCCACCCAGGTCTGGCAGGTCCTCAGAACAGGAAAAGCTGAGCACTGCTCAAGGCTGCTTGCTGGGCCAGACAGAGGTCTCTGCCTCCAGGCTCACAAGTACAGGCTGAAAGCAGCCTTGGGCCCATCTCCCTGGGAGGCTGCAGAGGCTTCAGAGGGCTCCCTGAACTCAAAACCTGATGCAAGACTTGAATTTGACTTACCCCTGGTTCACCTAACAACCTGCAGGGGTCAGCTTTGGCTCTTCTAGGAAGCAGGAAGCTTCCAGGCACCCTGTGGAGCCCCCTCTGCTCCTGAAAAGTTGCCACCTGTGCTTGGTGGGATGCCAGGTGGTCTCAGACTGACCCTGGGGTCAGCTCAGCGGCGAGGGACAGGAAGCCTACAGCAGGATCAGGATGGGGCCTCCTGTCCCATGGCTCTGTAGCCATGAGGCAGCTTTTCCAGGGGGGGTCTCCTGGTTGCAGCTAAGACCAGGCAACAGGATTCAGCAATGACAGGGCTGCTTCTACTCCAGGGCTCCCTCACCTGGTTAACAGCAAAAAAGAAAATACAGTTCCTGCTAGCAACGTCTAGAGAAAGGAGGTGAAGGAGTCAGGCCTGCAGCTATCACTCCTGGACAGGGGCCAGCCAGGATAACTTGGACCCTTGCGTGCAGCAGGCATGCAGGCATACAGTACGAGGCCGCTCTCTCCCCGGGGCTTGGTGAGGGAAGGGTTCCCCTGAAGCACAAAGAAAGCACAGGACCACTGTGGAATTTCAAGACAACTTTATCCAGACAGGCGCCTCTCAAACAGAACACAGGGAAGTTAGGCAGCAGTTCCTAAAATACAGTCTTGCCAAGTGATTTACAACAGAACACAAAAGGAGCAGGGGATCTGTGGGCGGGGCCGGGCTGGGCCCTCTATCTCACATGGCCTGAGTCAAGCCAGCCCGCCCTGCTTGGCAGGGGCTGACCTGCAAGCGGAGATCTCACTTCCTCTTACCCCAAATTCACACCTCCATTTTCCCCGCCCCCATCTCTCCCCAGGGTCCTCAAGTGGGGAGGGAGAGGTAGCATCCCTCAGATCCAGGCCCACTCCACTCCGTCTCTGGCACCAGTGGGCAGGCTGGGTCTGGGCCTCAAGGGGCCCTCGGCTTAGGGTGTCTATGGCAGTAGGAAAATGGCATGGACAGGCTCTTCAGCAGTAGGCCAAAGTCCTCTGGCCAGCAGTACCCAGAGAAAATGGGCAGCAGCAGGTAAACCATCCAGGAGGTGGGGTCCTCTGAACCCATGGCAGACACCACCCTCCTGCCCAGCCCCTGCCCACAATGGGGGTCAGGACCACTGAGACTCTGGTCAGGACAGTGGGTGCTCTCAGCAGTGTGGCAAGCTCAGAGCAGGGCTCCCAAGGACCATACCACACTGGTTCAAAACGTAGATGACACCATCCCAACAGGAGCTTTCATGGGGGCTGGATCCCAGGGATGCATCCTGAGCACAGGTCGGCAGCCTGGAACATAACACTAGGACCCAAGGGATTTGGAACATCCTGGGCCCATCTCCTGGGCTGCTCCAGTCTGTTTCCATGACTTGGGCTGTGAGTGGGCCTCCTGCCAGGTGGCAGGGCACAGCTTAGACCAACCCCTTGGCCTCCATCCCCCATGCAGCTGCCTCTGACCAAGAAGGAACTAGCAAGTCTATGCTGGCCAGACCACAGGTGGGGTGCTGGGAGTCCTCAGGTTGGCTGGCACCCACTCCTGGTGCCCATGGGAGAGACCCACTTGTTCAGATGCATAGGCCTCAGGCGGTTCAAGGCAGTCTTGCAGCCAGAGAGGCAAATAAAAACCAGTTCTGAGAGACCACAGCACCTGCTGCTTTGATCGTGATGTTCAAGGCAAGTTGCAAGTCAAGGCAAGTGTCCCAGAGGCCCTGGGCAGCTGAGTGCACCTGTGTTTGATCTTCCCCTGATGACGGACACTCCCAGCTGACCATCCAAACACCAGGAGAACATCCCCCTTTCCTGGGCTCAGTTCCTAGTCTACTTGCTGGTACGACCTCAACCCACACACTCCCTGCTCACAATGCAGCTCCTACTAAACCCTCCCACAAGCCACCTTTGTGGGACTTGGAAGCTGCTTAGGATGGGCCCTGCCCTCTGTGGGAAGCCAATCCTAGCAGAAAGGTAAGCTAAACAACAGTCTCAGAATCTGAGACCCAGTGACTGTTCCCCCAGCCCCAGGCCTTGGGCCTGAAGTGGGGGCCTGCCTGTGGCCACTGTGGTGGGTTCACTCCCACCCCCAACAGTGGCCCCAGGAGAGGCTTTCCCAAGAGTCTTTAAACTCCACCCACCCCAGCCCTAGCATCAGGGACTCCCCACCCCCCCACTGGAGTGTTAATATTATTAATGTACAAATAAAATCCAAAGATATACCAAAGATCGAGAAACAGCTGGCTCTGACCTCCCTCCCACAGAGCCTTCCCAGGGTTAGCTGAAAAAGAGCCCTTTGGCATCTACAGAAGCCAGTTGGAGTTTATGGTTTCATTTGCCCAAAAATACACCTTTGGGGACCTCAAATTCTTTCCAAGAATCACTACCACACATATGAATTTGAACATTCGCCACCCTTCCACCATCCTTTTCTCCCAGGAACTTCAAAATAAAAATGGCCAGTCTGCCGCCACTCTGGCTCCTCGTCTATGGCTGTCTCTTCTTTTCCAGGGGCTGCAGTTCTGATGTGAATGATGGTGCCATTCCAGCGCTGGGCCTCTGGCAGGCTGCATCACATGATGGCACAGCATGAGTTTTGTTTCCGGGCCTTGGAAAAAAAACAAAGAGAAGCTGAGAAGGAGTACTGAGGAAGTCAGGAAAGCCCCAGTCCTGGCAGTGGTAGAGGGAGCTCCACAGGACACAGCCAGCCAGATAAACTAGCACTGGAATGGGGTGGGGGAGGCCTCGAGGGAAGCTGTCCACAAGCAATTCCCATCACCAAGCACTAGGCGGGCCCCAGTTTCCAAAACTAGTCTGGGATCCTTTTTTCCCTTCTTTTCTCACACCCCATTAATGCTATCAAAAAGTGAGTAAAATTCCCACAGTTAGGCCAGGTGCAAGCAAAGGACCAATAATACAAATGGGATTGGCAGAATATCTTAATTATGCCCTACTCTTGTCTTCAAACAATGCTATCTGACCACCACGGTGGTGTTTCTTCCTAGAAGATGGTCCTGAGAACAACAGATGTGGTTCCCACTAGGGATGTGGTTTGTGGGGACCATTGTTGCCACCTTCTCTCTTGCTTTCTGGTCACAGACTATCTTCCTAATCCCACCTAGCCATCTCCCTCCAATGTGCACATGAAAACAAATGTGTGTGGACAGACCAAGTATATTTGTCCCTATGACTGTCCAACCATGGGCCATCTCCACACAGAAAGACATGAGCACTGACCTGAGAGAAAGCGGCAGTCAGCAGCACCCATACTTGTCAATGAAATATTTCTGTCAAAGGGAAATTAACTAAAAGCTTAAGAACCTCTTCAGGAAGGCTGAACTGCTTGAATCCTGAAGACTTATGTCTAACTACTCAGCAGAAAGAGGAGTAAGATTCAATAGTAAATCTCTGGTGATCAGAACTTGAACCAGCCTTCCTGGACCGGGGGTAGGAGTTCAGAAATAAGCCAGAGCAGCAGAGGGCAGATCAGAGGCAGGGTTGGAACAAGGCCTCGGCCTGCATTCACTCCATTGGTGCCCAAGTGAACTGCCTCCAACCACCTGGGTCTGAGGCGCTCGCCTTAGGCTCTGGTTGCACAAGGAGTGAAATCCCCATCCACCATGATTCAATAGTCTAAGAAAGACCTGTTTATAGTGGAGAGTGCCAGAAGCAGCAAGCTGCAACTGCTCTCTGGAGAGAACACCCAGGAGGCAGCAGGTGCTGGGTACTCACAGTTTTATAGAAGGCTTTAGACTGCGTTCCCAGCACCTCGGATTTGGACACCAAGTCATCTAGCTTCTCACCTCGCTCTAACAGAGACTCCATGGTGTTGTGCTGGACAAAAGAGAGAAGAGAACCCAGCTCTGTTCAGTACATGCCCTAACATGAGCCCCTCGTACTTCAGTCATGGGGGAAAGCGCCTAATCTGGGTTCCACTTCAACACACACAAACTTCACCTCTAGGTGTCAAGACTCGGTCCAAGAATAGTTACTGTCCAAGTGGATGGAACAGAACCTGGTGACATTCCCGTGAAATCTAGAAGATCTAACTGGGATGTAGGAGACTTCCCAAAAAGCTGTCCCCAGCACAGGCTTAGATAACCAGCACTCCAGGAAAACTCCCACTCAGGAAAACTACACACACATTTATATATACATTTGTGTGTGTGTGTGCGCGCGCACATGTGTGTGTGCATGGGGCTTTGGAAAAAGAGTAGCTGGCACTATATGATTGCACTGGGTTGGAGAGTGACCCACACCACCTCCCCGTCCCAACTGTGCCCCAGAAATTAACATCCCCAGAATCTCTGAATGTGACCTTATTTAGAAATAGGGTCTTGGCAGATGTAACTAGTTAGGAAGAGGTAATACTGGATTAGGGTTGCATCTAATTCCATGACTGATGTCCTGGTAAGAAACGGAAACACACACAGAGAAGGTCACGTGATGGCAGAGGCAGAGTCTGGAGTGATACACCTCTAATCCAAGGAACGCCAAGGACGGCCAGCAGCCATCAGAGGCTGGAGAGAGGCCTGTGACAGACTCTCCCTCAGAGCCCCAAAAGACATCAGCCAGGCCCACAGGGCTACTTGTTAACAGCAAATAGCTGAGGGTATCTGTTGACAGCAGCCACAGGAAACAAAGGTGGTGGGAAATGGCTACTGAGCACTTGATGTGAGGTGAGTCCAAACTGAGCAGCGCTCTGAGCGCAGACACACCAGACTTCAGACGCAAACTCACACATGCCTCATTAATAAGTTTTATACTGAAAAAAATAGTAAATTTTATACTGATTACATGTTGGAAAAATTGTATTTGGATATACTGGGTTAAGTAAAATATGCAATTTAATTAAATTCTACTTATTTTCCTTTTATCATTTCAAAATATGGCTCCTAGAAAATTCTAAGTTACATACATGCCTCAAATATATACCGGACAACACTATGACAGAACATGCCCTGCCTTCTAAACGGGCTATGTCCTAAATGTCATCACTACAAACTCTGACTTAGGAAATGAAAACACTGACCCCATAGGAAGGGGTCTAGAGATGGAGGCCTCACAAGAGCCAGCAGCTCTGCCACCAGGGCCCTCAGGAAGCAGCAGCTCACTTCTCTCCCCAGATGGCCACTGCTGCAGCAGCTGGATGCACACATGAAGCGCCACAGAACGAGGAGCCAGCAAGAATGTCCTTCATCCCTACACACAGCTGAGCAACTCAAATTTTTAACACAAAAAGTTAACTGATTCAGATATGCACACCAATCATCTAGATTTACAACTGCAGCTAGATAAGGCTGTGCGAATAGGACTCATCCACACGCCACCGTGGGGAGAGGAGAAACAGCGGGTGTCCCAGGTGTCATGGTACTCAGACTAGGACTCGAGCAACAGAAGAGACGGCTTGAGGAGAAAACGGAGAAATGCCACCCAGGTGGTAAAAAAGCTCACAAGGTTTCAAAAGACACAGATACCATGAGACTTTCACGTCTATTATTCATTCCAAAGCCACGTTATTTGGAGTGCGGTCAGCAGACATGTGTTTGAAGCCCCTGGGATGCTTTTTATACAATGCAGATTCCCAGGCTCCACCCCAGGCCAACAACCCCAACCCCAGGAGACGCTGATGTACACACTAAAGCCATGCCTGTGTAATGGTAAAGCTTTGTATTTGGGCTTCAATCTACTCTAGGTATCTATCAACTGCTGAGCACGGTATAAACTAGTCACTGTGTCATGAGCAGGATGGAAAAATGTCCCAGTGCTTATACGCAGGTCAGGGAGACATGTAAACAAGCAGTAACAAAACTGACATCTGATCAGAAAGGCCCAACCTTCAGTCGTCTGTGTGTGAGCTGGGCAAGAAAGGGTATAAGAGAGAACAGGGTGCAGTCAGGAGACTGTGAGTTAGAGAGTTTGCACTTTATCCTGGGGTGGATCTGAGAGCTGCTGAAGGGTTCTAAGTTGTGCAGATCAATGACTACTGTCTGGTGGACAGACTGGAGGTGAGCAGGAAGCAAGGGGACCACTTACAGGCAAAGGCCGTAAAAGCCAAACCTGAGAAAAGCAGATGGCTGCTTACATTCCACTTGTATGCAAAAACTAAAAAAAAAAAAAAAAAAGGGAGTTGAGGCAGCAGTTACAAATCAGGAGATTTCAGCTCAAAATGCAGGGTTCCGGCTCTTTTCAAATGGGCCTATGTGACAACCCTGGGCCCGTATTCCAGAAACTGCCCTGTGGTCAGTGTACTGTGGTTCAATCTGTTCACTTTCAATGCAAACCCTGCAAGGGGAGGCACCTGTGGGGTGTGGAGGCACCTGACACCCTAACAAAGCCACCAGGGTGGGAATCCAGGTCTTCAGAGGCCAAACCCTAGGAACCCAGTAAATGCCCAGACAGGCAGTAGCCACGGGGAAGGGAGACTTGAGGGTTCCAATGGTTACCAGCTTGGTTCCCTAGAAACAATGGGTGCCATTAACCAAGACAAGGGTATAGGAGAGAGTCTGATGCCTGCGGTGAGGGAGGGGGTGGGCAATCCCACTTCCTGGAGAGTGCTGTAGTTACTATTCTATTAAAATGAGGATGGATCTGTGCATGCCTGGCCAGTGGCAAATCGCACCCCCACCTCAGTTCTTGGGCTTGCTCTCCATCTTCCTGCTTACCAGAATGATTTTGGTCTCATCTAGTTCGGCCTGCACTTTAGTCATGGGATCAGCTTCTCGTGGGTTCTAGGAAAGAGTGAAAAATAATAAAGTCAGGACTGAAGTGGCTACCTGGAAACAAAGCCCAAAACCGAGGAAGCTGGACAAGCTTCCACAGGTTAAAAACCACAGCCTGGGCTGGGCACAGTGGCTCACGCCTGTAATCCTAGCACTTTGGGAGGCCGAGGCAGGTGGATCACCTGAAGTCAAGAGTTCGAGACCAGCCTGACCAACATGGTGAAACCCTGTCTCTACTAAAAATACAAAAATTAGCCGGGCGTGGTGGCGCATGCCTGTAATCCCAGCTACTTGGGAGGGTGAGGCAGGAGAATAGTTTGAACCTAGGAGGCGGAGGTTGCAGTGAGCCGAGATTGCGCCATTGCACTCCAACCTGGGAAACAGAGCGAGATTCCATCTCAAAAAAAAAAAAAAAAAACCCCACAGCCTGTTTAACATGTAACAGAAACCCAAAGCCTGCCTACAGCTTGGGTTCCCAGGTCTGAAGGTGGATTCTCTGTTTTTCAAACAGAAGGCTTGAGAGAGACCACCAGCATCAGAAGCTGTCAGAAGCAACCAGACCAGAACTATCAGGGCAGTTGGCTTTTTCAGTTTCACATGGATTCTGGGCCACATGGTGTCTGCATGAAGCTTCCTTTAACCCTACCTGGTATCTACTGAGGTGACCATCCAGGGCTGGGTAATGGATTGTAGCAGGGGATCCTACTGGCCAGTCTATCCTGTCAACTTGCTTGGAGAATTCATCTAGTACCTGCAAGACAAAGGAGCCTCAACAAGCCTCCCACTTTGCACTCACCAGTAGTCTCAACGACAGGGCTTCACCCCTGAGCACCTCACCCTGAATGAGGCTCCTTGGCCCCCAGAGCCCAGGAAGGAAGAATGAGGGGGAGATATAATGGCAACAGAGAAAATGTAGGCTAAAGTTATTTCCAAATTTTTATCATTAAAACGTATCCTAAATATTCTGAGAATCAAAAGTATGCCCAGCCTGAGATGAACCTCACCTGGGGAGTAATAAAGGTATTTGAATTTTAAACCACAGATTTCCAGAAAAAAAGGGCACTGGCCCTCTAATTTTCCAAAGCAATTTTTTTTAAAAGAGAATTAGGTCCCCTGGATTTAAGAAACCACCAGATTCCATGTGTTTGGAGGTATTTTGGTGCTCTGGGGTATAGGATGAAGCCTCTGACTTCAAAGAGTTTATATTAGTAATTAGCACTGTACACACAAAAAATTAAAGAATGCTTAGATGCTAAGCTCTGTGGTACAACTGACTGACATCAAGGTGGAGGGATGCAGCAACTGCAGGAGGCAATGTGGAGAGTGAGGGCATTCAAGAGGGAGACTCCTTGAGCAGAAGCACAGGGGGCGAGAACACGAGGCACAGCTGTCTCCAAAGGTCCCATCCCAGAGATGCTGTGACTCAGTGGCCTAGACCCCGGTCACATGAGGGACAGCACCGGGGAGGAAACCCATGCAGGGAGGCCAAATTGTCTCTTGGATCGCAAGAAAGGGGGCTGAAAAACGTGTTGACTTTGGACACATCATTTCATCCCTTATGCCTCAGACGCTGCCATCACCCCCTGTCCCAGTCCATAAATATGGCCATTCATCATCCAAGTCCAGTAGAGGCAAATCAAAAACTCACCTTCTCCAGCAAGGTAAAGGCCACCCGGGATGGGTATTCATTGTCGGCAATGACCACACCTGCAAGACTATCATTCCGGACATAGACATGGCACAGATAGTCTAAGGAGACAAGAGATCGGACACATGGATGCTGACATGAGGGCTTCAGACTTCTTTTAATCCCCCCAAATCAAAGCATCACAACGTTAGGCCAAATGAAGTCACTCTGAAGCTCAATAGCTCTGGGCAAGTCTTGTGGAGAGGCTTAGCAGCACAGTCAAATGGGCCACACAGAGGAGCTTGGCCCAACACCTGCTTTAGGACCAGTAAATACCCAGAGGCCCAGTATGCAAAGCCAGGGCTTAAAAGGAACAGCCAGCATTGCAGAAAACACACGCTAGACAACATGTCCCCAGGAGCATTTCCAAGTGTTTTCCTTGAGCTCAGGTCAGGCCAAGCTATATCTCGGGGATTCGGAGCCCTTGGGGCTCTGTGCTGCTCCCAAACTTAGGGAACCCTGGACAAGCCAAGAGGCCTCTGCTTTCTTAAAAAAAATCCTTTCAGAGCAGCTGAAAGACAGGAAATTACCACCCAGGGCCTCAGTTTTCCATATTATAGCAGCCTGCTGGGTTTGCTCCACTCTGCTGGGTGACTGGGAGTAAGGGGGTTAGTCTAGAAAAAGATTAGCCACTGCCAGCTAAGGCCTCCAGTGCACTGTGCTAAAATCCTTATATGATTGAAAGGTACAGTTGTATAGATCTTCTGCAAAATATTCACAATCCACAGGATTGTTCATTTTCGTCACTTTGAAAGGATTCAGAGTTGATACAGCTAACCATATCCCCAAGGAAAGAGAAACGTAAGGATTACAGCTTACGAATAAGAACCTTCTTGTCCTTAAAGATCTGACCCAGAAGATTCCAATGCTAAACAACAGAAAAACAAATAAAAGAGGAGGGAATGATAGTGAGCCCCTGAAATCAGAAAAGAGCAGAGATAAATAAGAACAAGAATGAGGAGGAGGAAGAGGACAGGAGATTGTCACCAATGCTCTCCAGATTTTGTATACCATCCCCAATTAAGATTCAAACATGGGGTCAAAGTGCATACCCTCCAAAGAAACTGAGAACCTGGTCAGTGGGGGAATCGTCTTTAAGTAATAAATGTGGGAAGGGCAGACACAGTTTGAAGGAGAACAGAGCAAGAACACTGAATATTTCACTTCTGTGATGTTAACAGCACAGAGATCCCACATAAAGTGTATATATTCAATCCTGCCTGTATCATAACTGACATTTATATAATCAATTCAGTAACTCTATGTCACGTGACTTGAGGTTAGCATATGTGTGAGATGATCTTTGTCTCTACCTAATGAAACTCGTGTAACTCTTTCCTGATCTGTCCGTATAACATACACATCTAAATAAATGCCTAAACCTGAATTATTAGAAAGAAAAAATAGTTTTTTCAGATTCCTGGTCAAAAAATCTATGATGCACAGAATGCATATAGTACCTCAACAGTGCTAGCTGGAAATTCTTTTTTGAGGGGTCTGCAACTCTGGAGAGGATAGGGAAGAATACGATGTGAAGGCTGCTTACTGCTCCAAAAGAGTCAGACCCTAATCTTAAATGAGTCTAAGGGCAATTTTATCTGGGAAGCTCAAACTTCAACAGTGGGCACAGAATTCTGCATAAATAGGAAAAGGAAGAGGGGGGAAAAGAGAGAACAAGCTAGAGGAGGAGTGGGGTCCCAGTAGAAAGGAGAGAGCTGGGTGCTGTGTGAGGTGAGGCATGGCAGCCAGGCCAGCACACGCACAGAAGTTGGAGGGTCTTCTTACCTTGTTCTTTGACAGAAGCTCTAGTGCCTTTCGATGAACGCTCCACAATCAGTTGACTCGTGAAGGTCATGAATTCCTGAACGCTAAGAAACACAAAATGTATTTATTGCCTACTTCTTATCACCTTGTCCTCAACACAGTGGAAAGTGACCTCTGGGCTTATACATTAAGTAGACATTGCTTCTTGGTTTCATTCCTTTCCCTCCCACCCTTAGTAACAAACACTCTATAAATGAGCACAATTACTGATCATTATGAATCATCATCACCATGAAAGCTACATCTGTTTGCTACCTAGCTCACCAAAACAGGTGAATTTTCTGGGGGTTTTTCCACAGGATACAGTCAATTGTACCTTTTCATCAGAGTATAATTGGAGATGCAATGGAAAAACAAGAGGTACGTCCTGCTCTCAAGGTCCCAATAACTTCCAAGAAGCAGGACAAATAAGAACTGCACTAGAAAAATAGTAGTGCAAAAACTGTCAGGCAGAAATGCACAACCATTTACGGCTGTGTCCACATGACAGACCCTTGCAATGCCACATACGCCCATAGTGAATGCTAGCTCAGGTCTGCTGGGGCTCGTCCACAGACCGAGCGCAAGGCACTCTGGATGGAATAAAAGCAAACTGCTTATCCAAGACAAAAAAGTGGGAAATGGCTCAGACAAAGGGTGAAAGGGAGAAGGTCCATCATGGGCTTAACAGAGATCTATCCAGAACAGAACAGTCATAGGAGATGGTACAGCCAGAGGAACAGGTGCTGACAAGGAGCCTCCAATTGGGGATGTGATATAAAGGGCAGCCAGGGCCATCAGAGCAAGGTGCTCAAATGCAAGTCTGCAGCAGGCTCCAGCAGAGCCATATAGGTAACTGAAGGCCTGACTCTGGGCCTGTGTGCTGCGCCTCCACAATAAAAAAATCAAGATTTGTGCAACAGTTAAACGAGGTAATACGTGTAAAGCACTTGCAACAATGCCTGCACACATAGTATATTACCTGTTAATATCTTGAAGGACTGAAGTGATCAAAATAACCCCTCAGAAAAGAAGACCTCAAACAAGGAAGGCTTTGCAGTAAACCTAAAGAGATAGCACTTGAGGTACGGCTATAAAGAGACAAAGGAAGAACTGCATTGTGACAGCATGTATACGAAGGCCAAAAAAGCTGGGAAACTACTTTTTCAAGTTTGGGATCTGGTAATTATGGGGCACGAAGGATGTAAGTAAGGAGATCTTATAAGAAAATGAGCTCAGGCCGGACGCGGTGGCTCAAGCCTGTAATCCCAGCACTTTGGGAGGCAGAGGCAGGTGGATCAACGGAGGTCAGGAGTTCGAGACCAGCCTGGCTAACATGCTGAAACCCCATCTCTACTAAAAATACAAAAATTAGCTGGGCGTGGTATTGCGCACCTGTAATCCCAGCTACTTGGGAGGCTGAAGCAGGAGAATTGCTTGAACCCAGGAGGCAGAGGTTGCAGTGAGCTGAGATTGTGCCACTGCACTCCAGCCTGGGTGACAGAGCGAGACTCCATCAAAAAAAAAAAAAAAAAAAAAAAAAAAAATCAGCTGGAACATGTGTTGTTCTAAGACATATTAGTAGAGATGTCCCTTTAGTGCTGTAGCTGTTAGTCATTGCAAACCAGTGTGTGTGTCCCAAGCAGGTAAGGTATAAGTCCTACAAGTGAAAACTCTGAGAATCTTAAGTGCTAATGGGAAGGAACAAGGAAAAAGAATCAGAGCCAAGTTGGCACCAAAAGTTCCATCTGAGAAAAGCAACAACACAGAGCAGTGAATGTAGGCCATGGTAAAGACTGCAAAGACCAAGAACTCCAAGAAGGAGCTAAAAGATGATGCAGCAATTCCGCTTCTGGGTAAATACCAAAAAAATACAAGCAGGGTCTTAAAGAGATATTTGTACATCCATGTTCATAGCAGTGTCATTCACAATGGCTGAAATGTGGAAGCAACCCAGGTGTCCACTAACAGATGAACAGATAAGCAAAATGTGCTAAATACATACAATGGATTATTCAGCCTTAGAAAGGGAAGAAATTCTGATACATGCAACAAGATGCATGAGCCTTGAGGACATTACACTACATGAAATAAGCCAGACACACAAAAACTATAGGATTCTATTTATCTAAGGTCGCCAGAAAAGTAAAAATCACAGAGACAAATTAGAATGGTGGTTGCCATGTGCTGGGGTAGAAGGGAATGGGGAGTTGGTGTTTGATAAAAGTTTGATAAACAGGAGTTCTGGAGACGAGTGACAGTGATGGCTGCACAACACTATCCATCTATTTCGTATCACTGCACTCACCACACGCTTAAAGACAGTGAAGATAAATTTTGTGTGCCATTTTACCACAATTAAAACTTTTTTTAAAAAGAACTCAAAGGAGCAGAAAGTTTCAACAAAATAACAAACTTTTTTTTTTTTTTTATATCCAGCAAGTCCTTGACAAAGAACTCTCATCAAGAACCAGCTGCACTGAAGCAGGGAAAACAGAATCCAAACGGCAGATTCCATCAGACTTTGAGACAAGATGACCATAGATACCGATCACGTAGGGTCCTTCTTCTTTCGTGCCTGAGTCACCCCACTCCCTCCCACGAATGGTCTGGAAATGTCTGTGTTACTTCTAACACGTTCCAGCAATTAAAGCGCCCCCAGAAACAAGTAAAAACCTGTAAGCCCTACAGATCCCATGTTTCCTTTCAATCTTCAGTGTGGAATCCTTTTGTACCACTAGTGTCCGACTAAAAAGTGTTAAACCTGGCTTTTAGTTCTAGCTGGTTGTGATATAACCTCTTGGTACCTCAGTGACTTCACCCATTAAAAACAAACAAACAAAAAGCATATCAGTATCTCTCATACTGAATTGTTGGGAAGCCCCGCTAGAAAATCAAAATATGGCCCTCAAGATGCGGCACCCAGGCTCCCAGAGTCAGAATCACTGGGTGGGAGGTGTTGGTCTAAAATATAAATTTCGAGGCCTCAGTCTACTAATTCAGAACATCTTGGTATGAAGCTTGGAAACCTGCACTATTTCACAGTCCCCTTAAAAGAGAATGTTGGATGGTTCCTCAAAGGCACAGTCCACGGCCAGATTCCACTATAGGAGACCAAGCCCGGACCGCAGACCCCGGGCCCTCCCCGCCCCGCCCCGCCCCGCCCCGCCCCGCCCCGCCCCGCCCCGCCCCGCCCCGCCCCTGACCCCAGCCTTCTCAGACCCCGGGCACTCGGCCACCCTGCCCTGCCCTGCCCCTACCCTCCGGCCTCCTTGACCCTCCCCTGATTCCTCCCCCGACCCCAGGCCCACTCCGACTCGAACCCCCACCCAGTTCTCTCCGCCCGACCGCCACGGCCGATCAGCCTGTGCCGCTCACCTGGATCTCTGGAAAAAGCTGAAGGAAGACACATCATACGCGGCTTTGAGCAGCACCACCTTGGCCTCGCCTTTGTAGAGGACGCTGAGGCTGTACAGTTTCATGGCTCCGCGCCCTCAGGCCGCCCGCCTGCCCAGCCGCGGGACCCGCTCTCAGGGAGCAGCGCGGCCGCCGCCCCTCGAGACCGCCGCCGCCTACCAGTCTCTCAGCAGCCCGCTGCTGACGGGGCCACCGCCGGCTTCCTCCTCCCGGCTCTCAACCCACTTCCGGATCCGGTCAGCCTGGTTGTGGGTTCTCATACCCCGGATGCAGAAATGTGCGGACGGAAGTTCAATGCCACGAGGGGCGGGGCTCCACGCCTCGCGTGAGCCTGGTCCCTCCCTGCTCGCCAGGTAAAGTCGGGCGCTCAGCGGGACAGTGTACTGTCCTGTGCTGGGTGGTGCTGGGCCTCCCAGAGCGGCCTGAACCCTTCTTTTTGCTTGCGTTGTTGAAGGAAGGCAAGTCTACGGATAGGAATGAGTGAGGCACAGTTCCCTGAGGATGCCATAACTTACCCGTTTCTTGTGTATTAAGTGACATCACGTGTTACCAAACTAAACCGGCTGCATTTGCCTGCGCACAACGTAAAACCAAACACCCAAGCATTGGATTTTTGTAGCAAGAAAGATGTATTGCCAAGCAGCCTTGCAAGGAGACAGAAGATGGGCTGAAGTCTGGCTCCCAATACTTGCTTCACAGCAGTAGATTTAAGGGAGAGATTTTGGAATTGGAGTTTCGGGCTGGACAGTGATTGGCTGAAACGAAGAAACGTTTAGAAAATCTCTTGGCCATGAGCTGTTGCTTCTTCATGCTGCTTCAAGGATCACATGCAGATTCAGGAGTTGGTTTAAAACAAGCTCTGGAAATCCGGGCTGTGACATCAAAGGGCCGCTCCTCGGGCTAGTAAGTCTATTTTGCACAGGCTCCAGTCAGCCATATTGGTTCCAACCTGTTTCAGGAAGTTGTATAAGCAGAGGGGATTATAGCAAACTGTTTCCTTATCGGCTGTCCTCTAGACAAGCTCAAGATTTCTGTTAGTTACTAGTTTCTTTAACCTTGTTGGGCACAGTTTCACATGTAATCAGAAAGGAACTTGGTCTTTGGAAGTTGTCAGTAAGGTCACAAAATTGTGATGCTAGAAGCAGCCGCATCTGAGATTATAGGAAAGAGATGATGTATTGGAAAAACAACAGCATCACTTTAAACATTACTCTAAATCAAGGTTTCTCAACCTTGGCACTATTGACATTTTGGGTTGGATAGTTCTTTGTTGTTGGGAGACTGCCTTGTGCATTGTGTACTCACTAAATGTCAGTACCAACCTACCCCCTCCCCACTGCACAATCAAAAATGTCAACATGTCCCTTGGGAGAAGTAGTTTTGAGAAACATTCCTTTGCATATATATATATATGTTTGTTTTGTTTTGAGACAGAGTCTTGCTCTGTTGCCCAGGCAGAAGTGCAATGGTGTGATCCCGCTCACTGCAACCTCTGCCTCCCAGGTTCAAGCGATTCTCATGCCTCAGCCTCCTGAGTAGCTGGGATTACAGGAATGCACCCCTACACTCGGCTAATTTTTGTATTTTTAATAGAGATGGGATTTCACTATGTTGGCCAGGCTGGTCTTGAACTCCTGGCCTCATGTGATCCACCCACCTTGGCCTCCCAAAGTGCTGGGATTACAAGCGTGAGCCACCGCGCCCAGCTGAGAAACATTGCTTTAAATAATCTGTGGTGAAAGGAAGTTCCCACCACCTGCCCACTCACTTAGTACCTCTCTCACCAACCCTCTTCCCTGGGTATTTCCAAGTACAGAGGGTGGAAAGGGCTTTTCCACATTTCCCCTGTTTTGGTGGTAAACATTAGGAGCAGCCATTGGCGGTGGTTAGGCTCAGCCACCCACAGATATGGACACAGTAGTCTGACAAGCTGGGTTGCTGGGGGTTATCAGTCCAGGCTCATCTGCCTGCACTGACACCATTTCCCTATAGGAGGCAGGTGAGAGCCATTTCTGAGGAAAATCTCTGGAGACTCTCTTCCTTCCACTGAAAGTTGTGCAAAAAGATCAGGAAGACAGTGCTTGGATGGAATAAATTTCAGTGTATTCACTTGACACATTATAGTGTCTGTCCCGAAGTTTACATTACACCAAGTACTTTCCATGTGCCACATCATTTAATCCTCACAAAAACCAGGGGAAGATATTATTGCCTCCCTACAGACATAGAAACTGAGATTCCGTGTAAGGAGATTGTTAGTAAGGGACAAAGTTGGGGTTCAGATGTCAACAGTGAAATGCTTAACAAACTGTCATGCAGCCCGGCTCCACTCCCAGCAACTCTTCCTGCTCCTCTCTGACCTCACTCAGCCTCTACTGTTCCAGAAAGTCTCATTCATAGTCATGTGTTTGCAGACTTCCCAAGTTCACTGTGTTACCAAAAAGCAAGACCTGCCTTCTGCTCCATCACCCCGGCTGTCACCCAACTTGGATTCAATCCCAGCACTGACACATCACAAAATCACAAAAGTGAGCAAACCATTACCTCCCTGAGTCTCCTTTTATCTATAAAACTAGAAAAATATACTTTCCATAGGAATGTTGTTGAGAATAATAAAACATTATGTTACAAGTTCTAGTCATTGCTGATGTTTAGCAGGTAACAGTGATAATTATTTGTCTTCTCATTAATGAAAAATAGATTATTAATCATAGTGGGTTGAAGGCATCTATGGGAAGTAGAGATTTGAAGATAGGCTAAAACCCAAGTAAGGCCTCTAGATTAGATAATAGTATTGTATCTATTTTAATTTCCTGCTTTCAATCACTGTGCCATGGTTATATAAGAGAAGTCTTTGTTTATAGGAAATATACACAAGAATTTAGAAGTAAAGGGACATTGTGTCTGCAACTTATTCTTACAGGGTGTGTGTGAGAGAGAGAGAGAGAGAGAGAGAGAGAGAGAGAGAGAGAGAGAAAGAAAGCAAATACAGGAATCAGGATGAAGGGTATCTGGGAATTTCTTGTATTGTTCTTGCAACTGTTCTGCAAGTACAGCATTGTGGGAATGGAAAATGCAGGGACTGGGCACTAAGGCTATGAATGAAGCCTGCATAGGAGTGTGGGTAGCAGAGTTCTCTAGTCCAGGCTCCCCTCTTGGGTGCTGGGACCTAGAAGAAAAGCCTCTCTACAGACAGAGTTGGAGTTAACACTGTCCAAGATAAATGGCCCAGGCCCTGTAAGTTTGCCCCACTGAGCAAAACAAGTACCCACCCACTTTTGCAGCCTTGCCCAGCTCACATAAGGTGCCAGCCCTTGCTGTACAACAGAACCTTTGGGGAGCTGGGCAAAAGCCTATCAAGGATCATGCCCCCAGGAAGCCCAGTCCAGGTGGGGAGCCCAGTCACACAATGGCCCTTGCCACCATACCTCATTCAGTCAGCCAAGGCCATGGCAGCTGAGCTGCCTCCATAGTTCCTACAGGAAAGGAGTGTGGAAAGGGGCCACCAATGTGGTCAGGCCTCCATGACCTGAGTGGGTCACCAAGCGTCAGATGCACAGACTTGATGTCATCAATCAGGATCTGTCAGCAGACCCAGCCCCCAGGAACACTGCTCCTCACTACAACCCCACACCAAGGCATCCTGGGCTCGCTCTGGGTTCTCCAGGCCACAGGGAAGACAGACATAGTCTGCCATCAAAGGTTTGAGCTCTGCCACTGGCTATGAAGCAATAGGTGATGTCAGAGCAAGGGAGGGACAGGACAGGAGTATACGTGGGCAGGAAAGGATTACAGCCAAGGAAGAGAGGAAACAGGTGCCCTGATTTTGAGACTGTGCCCCAGCAGGGGCTTCCCAGAAGCTGTATTTGTCCTAAGACACCCCTCTGCAGCTGAGGGGCTAGAGATGGATATGTATCTGTGTTAGGCCATTCTTGCCTTGGTATAAAGAAATACTGGAGACTGGGTAATTTATAAAGAAAAGAGGTTTCATTGGCTCACAGTTCTGCTGGCTTTACAGGAGGCATGGTGCTAGCATCTGCTCAAACTCTGAGGAGGCCTCAGGAAACTTACAGTCATGGCAGAAGGCAAAGGGGAAGCAGGCACATCACACAGTGGAAGCAAGAGTGAGAGAGAGAGAGAGAGAGGCACTAGGAGGTGCCACACTTTTAAACAACCAGATCTCTTGTGAACTCAGAGCAAGAGCTGACTCATCACCAAGCGGATGGCCCAAGCCATTCATGAGGGATCTGCCCCCATGATTCAAACACCTCCCACCAGGCCCCACCTCCAGTATTGGGGATTGCAGTTCAGATGAGATTTGGTGAGTACATATATCCAAACCATATCAGTTATCAGTAGCCATGCTGGATGAATGCCAGGAACTTAGAATGAGGACAAATGGTCCTTTAGGCCAGCGGCTCGTCCTATCGATGGTACCCTGATAGTCGTGGGGCTGCCCCATAGAAAAAGCGAGAGGAATTCTGCAGAGCTGTCAGGGAGGGGCAGGTGGGAAGGCCTGCAGGGCAGTCCCCTGCTCCACAACCAGGTGTGCATCTCCCACATCCTTGGGGCTGTAGGCCCCACGTGAGAGCAGAAAGAAGGATGCAGAGGAAGGGCAAGAACACAAGGTGTGCCCTTGGGAAGGCTGGGCACACCAAACACAACCTAACAGACAACAGTAGTGAGCACACAGGGAAAGTCCTCACAAGGAAACCACATCATGACCTAGAGGCTGATCCTGCATCCTGCCACGTGGTGCCCAGGCCCCAGCCTATGAACCAGTGGTCCTTATTGCCACAGCGATTAGTCTATGGATAGGCACCTGATCCAAGCTTCAGTCAATCAACAGGCCAATCAACTGGCCATCAGTAGGTCATCGAATCACAGTAAAGCCCAGGACTTTCTTCGACACTTAAGAAGAGAGAAGCAAAGAAACTGGCACAGATTGGAGAGGGTCAGGAAACCCCAAGCAGGATACATACAAACTTTCGGGTAACATGGATGATTAAATATATATGTTTATGTGAACTCCCTCTCAAATATGCTCCACTATAATGACACAAGACAAAGGGCAGGGGGAGAACAATTGGAAGGTGGCGCAAATAAGAGATGCTACCAAGGGTGGTGGGGGAAAGAGGGGGACAGGTGTGAAGTTAGGAGGCAACCGGCTGAGGGGCAGGGACCAGCAGAGGGGGAGGGAGGGGCTGAAGCAGAAGTGTCGAGTGTCTGGAGGGATGGGGCCAGAAAGGCAAGGGGCATCCTGAAGAAGCTATACCTGGGGAAGGCAGCTCCCTCCCCACCTGCTCCCCAATTCATCAGCCAGGAATGCACCATCCACCCCACCCCAGGGAGGAGGATGGAGAACTTTCCTTCGAGAGCATTGAATGGTTCAGAGATTCTGCCACTCTGCGGTCCCCAACTAAACTACTCATTGTTTCAAGTAGTCCCTGTTGGGTAAACATCCCCCATTGTAACTGGACTCAGATTCCGCCGCTTGAAGGCCATATATAAGCGGTGAGGTTTGGTGGGAGGAAAAGTAGTTTTAACTAGAACCAGCAAACTAAGAAGATGGTGAATTGTTGTTCTTAGTTTGGTGAATTCTATTATCTCAAATTTTAAAATTTATCATAGAATTCTTAAAGGAAAACTTGGTATGGGAGATAGATGGGAGCGGTGCAGGCTACAGGGTCTCTGTGTCTTGATCCAATGGCTGTCTTGAGTAATCACCTATCCTGAGGTCTGGTTGGTGTTATCTTGACTTCGGCCAGATGGTGGTGGACAAATTGTTCCAACTCCCCCTAACTTGGAGGATTCCGTAGGGGTTCCATGTCTGGTTTTTGTTTTAAGATTAGCCCCTGGAATTCCCGAGTAAGCATATAGTTAGATAAGTGGGCATGGTGCAAAGGAGTGTCTAGTGGGAAAGGGAGAGAAGCAGAGTTTCAAAGTACATTTCAAGGCTACATTTTAAGACTAAAGAAAAACGCCTTAAAATGCATTTTAAAGCTGAGATGCTCAGCTACACTAGGCTCTGGCCAGTGTGCGGTGTGGCTGCCCTTGGATCAGGTGACGTTTCAATCAACTGTGGCCAGGGAGGGCAGGGCCACGTGGCAGAACCTGGGACCTCCGTGTGAGGGACTGTCTTGGCCCCTGTCCTTAGCAGGAAGCTATAGTAAGGAACCTTTAGGGAGACGTTAAGGTGGGGAGACCATACCTGCCAACCCTTTAACCTCCCCAGCCTCAGTGACCTTAGTTGGAAAGTGGTGGTAATGATACTACCACTGGCAAGGTGTGGTGGCCAAACATTCCACACTTCTGCTTCAGCCGCTCTCTCCGCACTCTGCTGTAATCCCAGCACTTTGGGAGGAAGAGGTGGGCGGAACCTGAGGTCTGGAGTTGAGACCAGCCTGGCCAACATGGTGAAACCCCATCTCTACTAAAAAGAAAATACAAAAAATTAGCTGGGTGCAGTGGCGCATGCGTGTGGTCCCAGCTACTCTCAGGTCTGAGGCCTGAAAATTGCTTGAGCCTGGGAGGTGGAGGTTCCATTGAATGGAGATCGAGCCACTGCACTCCAGTCTGGGTGACAGAGCAAGACTCTGTCTCAAAAAAATAAAATAAAATAAAATAAAAATAGTAATAATAATAATACCACTGCCTGCTGCACTGAGATTGTCTGATTAAATGACAGAATAAATGCAAAAGTACTTTGCGAATCATAAATATTTTCATCAATATTAGTTATAATGACAATTGCTCCTTCTCCTAATAAATGTATTGCCTTTTTTTAGGAATAAATCTAACGAGAAATATGTAAGTTCTATATGAGAAAAATAATGAAATTCACCTGAAGGACATAAAATAAAACCAAAATAAATGAAACAACACGTATTTCTAGATGAGAAAACTCAATATTATCAAGAGGTTAGTTCTCTAAAATGAATCCCTAAACCCACAAAGTCAATGCATTTCCAATGAAATTGTCAACAGCATCATTTTCTGAAGTGGGATGAGTAGTGCTAAGATTTATAAGAAAGATAAAAGGCACATGGCAAAGAAAATTTTGTGGAAAAAAAAATCTTATTGAGAAAACAATTTCCTGCCCCCATCAGATATTTTAAAAAACTAACATTATACAAACCAAAAGAGTGTAGTATCAGCAGAGGAATGAGATATGCAGTGTGCAAGGCAAAGCCAAGGCCAAGGCCAGGGCCTGCCTGACTCGGCAGGTGAAGTATAAGGAGTGACTTCTATATTCAGATAAGTTATTACCAACACAGACAGCAAAAGAAAGGGTAACCCAAGATGCAGGCCCCTGGGTTCTCCTGTGCTCTAAAAAGGGTGACACTAAAGCCAAAGGTGCAAGATGCTTGCAGTGTCTTTCCTTGCTGCGGAGCCAACCCTAGACTGCAGCTGCGAGCCTCACATCTGTCCCACGAGAACCTGGAGACGATAAGGAACTCTCCTGACCCTCCCAGGGAGGTGAGAAAGGCAGTGAGATATGGCCTCCAGCAGGATCACACAGTGTTCTGACAAGACTCAGCTCTCTGTGGTTCCCAGCTTTGCCTGTGTGGCCTTTGGGTACACCTGGAAGGTGACCAGAGCAGAGCTGTTCCCTTACAATGAGAAATAATGGAATACAAACTGTGGGTGCAGCCAACATTCCAGAGCAGTGGGGAAGGGATTGCTTCCCCACCAAATAGCCATATTAGACTCTTCCCTAGCACCATACCCAAACCACCATCTCCCAGGACTCAGGAGAGCAGAAAGGAGGAATGAGAAGAAAGGCGAGGATGTGAGATGTGCCCTTAGAATGATGGCGCAACAGCACAAGCAATTGCAGAAAGACTAAAGTACTGAACAAATAGAAAACTTGGAAAAATATTAGAAGGAAATGTGGGAGAACATTTTTACAATTTGGGGATTGGAAATGGTTTTCTTAACAAGATATAAAAACCCCAAAACAAGAAAAAAAGATTGAAATTCATAAAAACTGGATACTTCTGTATGATGAAAGACACGATTAATCAAGTTGTTAGGTTTAGCAATAAACTAGGGGAGATATCATAGCATATTTAACAGACAAAGGATTGATAGATATTACAGATGAAATATAAAATGGTTTCTCCAAATCCATAGGCAGAAGATAATCCAATAGCAACATAGTTAAATAATATAAACAAATCATCCTTAGAAGAAGATATGCAATCACCAAGAAACACATGAAAAGGTGTCTAGCATTTTGCAATTCAAACAATGAGGTGACAGATCGGCAAAAAACTCATAAAGATTTATCATCTGAAGGACTGGCCAGGATAAAGCCAAACTTCTTGTGTTGGTGGAAGAAACTGGTGAAGCCATGTGAGGAGGCCACGTGGTCCTGCCTACCAAGATGTGAAATGTGCGTAGCATTTGAACTAGCCATTCAGCCTCCAGGAGCCAACCAGAAGAAACATTGACACACACTTACTCTGGTGAAATTCAAGGACTTCTGCCACAGCCTCCTTCGTAATAGTGAAAATCTGAAACTGCCTCAATGACCATCAATAGGAAGTTGATTTTAAAGTGTTACAGCACATCTGTCTGGAGAGATCGCACTGGCCACTCCTCCTCACCCCCTCTGCTGGATCTCTGAGTATAGGTGGCCTGGAGCTGGGTCCTGAGCCCTCTTTGGTCTATCCCAACACTACCCAGTATGGTAGCCACCAGTCACAGTGAACACTTGAAAAGTGGCCGATCCTAACTGAAAAGGGCCGTGAGTGGGAAATACACACCAGACCTCCGTATCTTAGGCAGAAGTACATTTTGTTCCAGACTATTGTCTGAGCCTGCCGCTAAGTTGGCTCCAGCACCCTGGCCCCCTGCTCCATCCACTCACTGGGCCTCCCTACTGCACAGGGCAACCTCTCTAGGGGCGCTTGGGCTGCGAGGGAGAGAGTGGGTGGCATCCCAGGCAGAAGCTTCTTGAGCAGGTCCAGAGGAGGAGCCGGTCCCTGTGGGCCTCTGTTCTGGCAGTTTCAAACTCAGCCAGGCTTGTGTGGGCCAGGTTTACTGTTCTGGTTCAGATTTCAAGACAATAATCAGGACAGGCCACACCAAAGCCCTCCGATGGTCCCATGGGCCTGCGCCTGAGCCACACCGAGCTGCCTGCTCCCTTTCCTCTGCTTCCAGACTCACGGGGTCCTCTGCTCCTCGGAACAGGAGTGTGGGAGACCCTGAGACACTGCCCCAGGACCTGAACAGGTGGCAAAGGCTTAACAGGCTAGCAGTCACTTCAGTGACAAGGTGATTGAGTGGTCACCATGGTGATGGGGATGGAGGCTCTTTGCCACCAGTCCCAGTTTTATGCATGGCAGCTCTAATGACAGCACGGTCAGCCCTGCTGAGTCCACTTCTGGTCACCATGACAACCACAGGCCCTCTCAGGAGCACAGTAAGCCCTGGCAGGAGAATCCCCCACTCCACACCTGGTTGGAGCAGGAAATGCCGAGCGGCGCCTGAGCCCCGGGGAAGCAGGCTAGGGCGTGAGAGACACAGTCACCTGCAGCTTAATTACTCAAAAGCTGTCCCCAGGCCACAGGAGGGAGAGGACCTTTCCTACTGAGTCTGTCTGAAGGACACTAAGTCCCACAGCTCAACAGAACCTGGAGAGAAAGCGCTAAGGACGCCACCTGAGCGCCAAGCGATGGCCCTGCCTGGAGAACATCCAGGCTCAGTGAGGAAGGGTCCAGAAGGGAATGCTTGCCGACTCGCTGGAGAACAATGAAAAGGAGGAAACTGTGACTGAACCTCAAACCCCAAACTAGCCTGAGGAGGACCACATTCTCCCGGGGACCCAGGGCGGGCCGTGACCCCTGCAGGGGAGAAGCCTTGGACATTTCTGCTTCAGAAGCCTGTTGGGGAAGGCTGAGGGGTCCCAGCTCCCTGCGCTGGCTGCTGTGCAGATGCTGGACGACAGAGCCAGGATGGAGGCCGCCAAGAAGGAGAAGGTAGCTCGCCCTCCATTGGGCATTCTGGGAGTGTTTGCTTGCCTGTCCCCAACATTCCGTGGTTTGTTTGAGCCTCAGAATCTGATTTTATGCACAGGCTCTTTGAGAAGGGTCTTGCCAGGGGTGCCTTCTGGGGCAGGAAGGCCCCTACTGCCTGGAAGACCCGTCCAGCTTTGGACTCTGGCCCTGCGACCTGGAAGTCAGGCTGCCAAGAAGTCCAGGCAGTGGCCTCCACTGGGGAGGGGCTCTGGAGAATTTAGAGCCCTAGATGCAGGGGTTAGGGATGTGAGGTCTTGTGGGCAAAGCCCACTACCTGATTTTAAGACAACACTCACTAGACATGGTGACAAGTCAAAGATGCCTTGCCTTCTTGCAGGAATCACTTCGCAGGGAGCCTGAGGGCTGCTGTGGCCTGCTGAGGAGTGCAGGGCAGTTACTTTTTCCAAAAACAAAGAGAAATCCAGGCATGCTCTGAGCCAGCCCTGAGCCCAGCAGTGAGCAAGGAGAGAGCTGGAGACAGGGGACTTTGCTGTGAAACACTAGGGGGAACGTGCCTGCATCACCCCAGCTGGGGGCCCAGGCAGAGTGGGGGAGAAGGGGTAAGTGAGCAGAGCCAGTTACTTTGGGCATGCTTCCCTCTCGCCTCTGTGTGAAATGACCAAGTCAGCATAAACCCTGGGCTGGCTCTGCTTCTGGCAGAGCTAATGATGTTAGAAGGAAAACAACCAACCCAAGTGAGAGGGTGCGCAGCCAGACAGCTGGACCAGCCGAGGCCTCAACCAAGTCCCAGATCTGCCTCTCACTGGTGCTATGGCAGCAATTTGGATGAGAAATCCTGCCCAAAGGGAACCCTTCAGGCCACCCGGGGAGAAGGAAACGGCTGTCTTTGGCATGACCAGAAAGATGGCTCGGAGCTAGGGAGAGGTGGACATGTGGGCTGTGGAGATCCAGCACTTTCCCCAAACAGGGAGAGAAAGCATAGTTTGCCCATGTGTGTGCGTGCACGTGTGTGAATGTGCTATGTGTGCATGTTTGCACCTGTGCATACCTGCATGTGTACATGCATGTGCACATATGTGTGCACAGGGAATCACTTTAATAAAGGCCACAGCAGAGCTGTCCCTGAGCCCCTTGCATTCACAGTGGCATGTGAGTGAACCACCTTCTTGGGCTGGGCATCCAGTCTCAGACTCTGGAGCTGCCCATGCCCCATCCTGTAACTGCTCCACGTGTGAGGGGGTGCTGGTCCTGACCAGGGCCAGCTGTGAACCCCGGAATCCTGGGAGGTCACTGACATTCTTGTCAGGGCCAAGAGTGGAGCAAGACAATGCTTTGGGCACAACCTTTAAGGGGTCACCAGAAACATCAATCACCAAGATATATGCTATTTTAAATAATCAAAATGAATGCAAAAAAATTTATGTTGGACAAAATACCAAATTCTGAACAAAGACAGGATGAGAATCACTGATTTCTGCACTTGTCTCCACCCCATCTACCCCTCTTCTAGTGCCCAGATCGCAGGGCGCCAAGGCCCAGATGAGGGAAGCGTGGAGCTGCAATGGCCACTCCTGTCTGCTTGCTCTGGCTGCACAGAGGACTTGGTCCTTGTCTTGGGGGAACCTAGCTTGGTTTTAGGGTCATCCTAAGGATCTGATGTTTTCCAAGTGGGCTGGCTTCCCAGGCCCACCCAGGTCCAGTCCTGTGTCTCTGGGAAGTACTGCCCCTACCCCAAGCCAGTGTTTGACCTTAGAGCAATGAGCAATGCCCTCCTTGCACTTTCAGTTGTCCCAGGACGTCAGCTGTGGTTGTCTCTGTGCAGACTCCCAAGAGGAACTGTCTTCTTTCTCCTTTTGATTGCTTTGGAGGAAACTAAAGTGTTGCTGGTTTCCCTCTTACTACTTCTCTGATTGAGAGCAACCATCTTGCTGGTACCAACCTTCCAGATCTTACCTGTGGTCATTCCTTTATAATCTGCAGGAGCCTGTGGCCTCAGTCCCACGCCCAGTGACTTCTCCATGTGGGTGTCAGCTCCTTGGGGGTGAGCCCGATTGCACCACCCCCACCCCTCATAAGCCCCTTCTCACCAGCTGTGGTTGCCTGGTACCCCACCATTGCTGACTTATTCCTTTGGCATCAAGGTCCATCCCTTACTGGGTCACCACTTCTGGGTGGCCTGAAATTGGGCCCTGGGCACCCCTCTTGGGGACCTTTTGGTCTATATTTTCACTCTCACCTCACTATGGACAGATGAGTAAGTCTGGTTAACTTTGCCTGATAGATTTGGTGACCCTTTTTCAGGAAGGGGCCTGGAAAGATGAGATTCAGGTGTATTGGTCAGCTTAGGCTGCCATAAGAGAATACCATCCACTGATGGCTTAGACACAACAGAAATTTATTTCTCACTATTCTAGAGGCTGGAGGTCCAAGATCAGGTGCCAGCATGGTCAGGTTGCAGGGAGGGCTCTCTTCCTGACTTGCAGACAGCCACTTCTTGCTGTGCCCTCACATGGTGGAGAGAGAGTGGAAACAAGCTCTCTGGTGTCTCTTCTTATAAGAATGCTAATCCTATGATGGGGGCTCCCCCTCCTTACCTCATCTAAATCTAATTATTTCCCAAAGTTCCCATCTCCAAATACCATCACACTGGGGTTAGGGCTTTAACATATGAATTTGGGGGTACACAATTCAATCCATAACACCAGGAGGGCATGCCAGGAGGAACTGACCTTCTTCCCTCCGGGGTCTCCAGCTGCCCTGGGCACCTTTGCCCCATTGAAGGAGCAGGCTTAGAAGTGGAATGAGGCTGGAATAAGGTGTACTCCATCATGCTTACCCACATCCCTGACAGGAATTGTCCTGGGCCCCAGTAGGAGAGATGGCCCCTATACTGCCATGGCACCTGCTCTGAGACAGGTGTACAGAGTGCAAAGCTCCAGGTGGCCCACAAGCGGGTGTGCTGGGAGGAGGGGCCAGTGTGGGAGGAGCAGGCAGTGCCAAGGCCTAGGGGAGCAGTGACAGGTCCCTGACTTCAGGGAATGGGCATGCTGTGGGCAGGCCGCTGGTTTGGGGGTGAGGGCTGGGGCTGCATCTGTGGGACCAGGGCTGGGTCATCCATCAGATGCCATGTCACAACCCCAGTGCCCCTGCTGTAGCCAGGACAGGAGGCCGGGCCAGGATGGGAGGTGACAAGAGTGGGGGTTGTCCCCAGGAGAAGCCCTCTGCTGCCTGTGGCCCAGGCCTCTGGGGATGAGGACCCTTCAAAAGGAGTAGCTATGTCTGGGAAGCCCAGGGCAGTAGCAAGCCAAGGGGGACATCATTAGTGACATCCAGGGGATCAGTGGGCCACAGGAGCCCCAGCGTGAGCCCCTCTGACTGATGCCGCTAGGCCTACGCCTGTACCTGCCCACAGCAGGACCCCCAGGAGGAGAGGGGACAGATGGAGAGAGGTACAAAGTGCCCTTGGCATCTGTCTTGAAGCCACCCGAAGGGAAGAGAGATTTGAGCTCCTGTTTAGTGACCTCCAGGGGAACATTCTGGCCCATCTGATGTGGGAAGCCCCTTGTGGGGTCTGTCATTCCTCAGCTGAGCCAGGCCTTTGGAGGCAGCCCAGGCATGTCCCCTGTGTGCTCCTTTCCCTGTGTTGGGACACCTGGCCCGGCCTCTCCTTCTGCCTTTCTCTTCCCTTCCCTTCTCAGGAGTGGACACTTCCTCCTTTAGCCCCCTCTCAGCTGTGTGAACTTCTCTGTGTCTCTGTCTCTGTCGTTCTGTCTCTGTCTCTGTGTGTGTGTGTGTGTGTGTGTGTGTGTCTGTGTGTGTGTGTGTCTCTGTGTGTGTGTGTGTGTGTGTCTCTGTGTGTGCGTGTGTGTCTATCTTTCTGTATTTCTCTCTGTTTCTTTCTCTGTGTGCCTGTTTTTCTCTCTCAGTCTCTCTCTCTCTCTCAGTCTCTCTCTCTCTCTCTCTCTCTCTCTCTCTCTCTCTCTCTTTTGCTGGTCTGAGCAAAGAAGGATCCCCATTCTTATGCTACATAACCATGCCCCAGTACAGACAGAATTGTAGGAAAGTCCTGCAAGTAGAAGGATAGAAGGATGAGAGAAGGAATGCCATGTGAGTCATAACAGATCCCTTTTTAGGGGTCACTGACTCACCCTGACTCCTGCCCTCCCACTGTGACACTATTACCCACAGACAGGCTCAGATTAAACCCATGTTCCAGGTGCCCTGTGGTTCCCACAGTGTGGCTTCCTGGGTCTGGCCTCAGGCTCCACAGGTGCCCAGCCCTGCCAAAGGCTCTAGAGCAGCTGTCCCAGCTGGGGAGCTGTGGGGCCCCTTCACAGAGTACATGGGAAGAAGTTCCATCCTACACATTACATCAAGAGGGACGTGCCTGAGAGGGGTAGATGGAGCCCGTGCAGCCCCCTGCTTGCGTGCAGAACATAGTGTACCCTGAGCATGCCATGAAAAACACAAACGCACAAAGTTGTAAAGAAAAAAGAAATGACAGGTGGCTGTAAAATCAATTATAGTCCACGAGAGGCCCACTAATGAGTGGTGATTTCAGCTGATTACAAAGAAATGGTGTTGTTTCTGTAATGGCCCAAACATGCACTCGTGCGTGCACACACGCGCACGTATAGTCACATAACTGACCAGTCCTATGCATCACTTGTTAATTACTTAGATACTGTAACAGTAATGGTTTCCAATAAGTGAGCCTTAGTCTCTGTACAAGGGTCAGTTTATTGAACACACAGGGGCCTTGCAGTGGGGGCAGAGGACCTGCTCCTGGGAGCTGCCAGCTTCTCTTGCTGTTCATCCTCCTCCGTGGTGGGAAATGGTCTCACTGCTTCTACACCTGAGGCTGAACAATCTCCCTTTATTTCAGCCTGAAACGCTTGTAAAAATATGCTAGAATGAATTAAGGTTGCAATTATTGATATCAGGCAGTGAGTACATCAGGATTTATTATACTGTCCCATTTACTGACTTTGAAGTTCTCTATTACCAAAAAATTAAACACTATAAAAGAAAGGAAAGAAAAAGAAAACGAGGCTAGATTCAACACAGATTACTCTTACCGAACCTTCTTAGTCCCAGGAGTCCCCTAACACATGCACTTGTGACCTGGAGTGATATTCACAGCATTCCTTACCTGGCAATACCTGAGCATGAGCCCCTCCTAGTGGGATCTTTGTTGTAGACAACCAGCACCTATCAGCCCTGCCAATAAACAAGTAGGAGAGGGGAGTGCTGGAGAGACCAAGAAGTGGGATTTTCTGTGCTCCTGCACTGTGACCCAGAGGGCACGGCTGTGAGGCTGATCTCAAGGAACACTCTGTCTCGGAAGTACAGGGATCCTCTGCTACCTGAAAACGTTCTCAGTATTCACTTTCTTGGATTGCAAAGTCATTTACCCAAAATTCACTCTCCAAATGAAAAGTGAGTATCATGAATCAGTATTCCAGTTCCACCTGGGTCCTGGGAGAGGGTATGGACATCATATCCCAGCTGTCCCGCCAGGAGGACCCAATCTCAGTCTCACTGCCTGCCTGCATTGTTTGTCTGCTGCTAGCCTGCGCAGTAGGAAGGGAAAACATGATTTGTATCTGTTTTAGGTCAGGTTCCCAAGAAGTAGAGCCTGAGATTGGAATTCTTGGAAAATGGTGTTTGCAGGAGCACTATCAGCAGAAGCTGTAAGGAAGTTGGGGGGACAGAAAATGAGAGGTAAGAAGCCAGTCAAAGAGGCAGGTCCAGCTTAAGTCCACCTCAGTCTGGTTCCACCTGGGCTCTGATGCATGAAGAATATCACACGGTTGTCCATCCTGGGAGAGGGCCTGCCTGTTGTACCTGTATCAAAACCATCAGCTGAGGGCCAGCAGGGAGGGAAGATCTTCCAGGCATTTCCAGGAAACTCTCAGGAGAAGGGTACAGCTGTGAGCAGTCTGCAGCTGCTGCTCACTGCAGCTAGAGGCTGGGTGTGCAGGCCACTTGGCCAGTGAGGCGCCGATAGCAGGTACTACAGTCCACCCCTTGACTGCTCAGACCTACTGCTTTCCACTTTAAGCTCTCTGCATCCAGGCACAGCTTCTGGGAAAACTTACAACTGGAAAAACAGAGGGATGAACTACAATGCCCACTTCTGCAGGTGATTGTAAGACTGTCACTGATACTCACCATCATGCCCCACCCCCACCGTCCATTCTAGTGTCCCCTTCCCCTTCGCTAACACTGCTAGTCTAAGTGGCTTACCCAGAGCAGGAGCCAAACCTTTATCCCTGAGGCATCTGAATCCTGGATTCCTTTATCAGTCTATCGTTGTTGTAAGTTGTCCATTCCCAATTGCAACTGGGCATGAGACTGCCAAGAAACACCCTGGCAAATCATCTGAGTGCGAGCCATATTCTTCCTGCTCCATTATGTAGCTGTAGTCGTCCCTCCTAATGACAAGGGTAAATTGCCACATTGTACTGCTTGTGCCAGGATGGTAATACTTTTTTCTACCTGCTTGGCTACGGGCACAAGGAGCACAGCATGACCAGGAGGCAACTGTAGCTGTACATTTAGTGAACGTGTTAATGTATCATCTGGTGGAAGGACCCCCTCTGAGAACCAGGACTTCTAGACCCACAAAACCTAAAGTTGTGAATGGTGGAAGCACAGATTTCTCAAGTGGTTCATGGAGAGTGATGAAGAGCTCTTGGTTCCCAAATTCACATATTTTACCTCTCAGGAACATGGCCTCATCCCATAGCCATTAGAGTGTTATTGCATTCTGGAGGACAGTGGGCCCTCCTCATGGGTGTCATCTTCAAGATGACAGCTCCACTGTGCCTCCAAGAGGATGCACGGAGGGTAGGAAAGGCAAGTTCATTGCTGGCTGGAATACATGTCAATCCAAGTCAAGAGAAAATGCTGCCATTTCCAGGTTGGAAGGGCCCCGATTTAGTCAACTTGTCACCCAGTAGTGGCTGGTTGGTCTCCTCCAGGAGCAGTGTCATACCAGGGATTCAGCACCAGTTGCTATTGTTGGCAGTTCCTACATCCAACAGCAGCAAAACTAGGTCAGTCTTGATGAGAGGGAATGTATGCTTCTGGGCACAGGCATAGCTTCCTTCTCTGACCCCATGATTATCTGTTTCTGAGTTCATGGTGGCCAACATTCAGCTGCCTGGCCATCCTATCCACTTGGTTATTATTGCCTCTTCCATAAGAAGTGGTTTCTGGCTGTCATTAATGTCTCATACTCTGTGCCCACTCACACAGGTTTATCTCTATAACTTTCCCCCATGCCACTGCTTTTCCCCAGTCTTCTAATGTTGCTCCTTCCAAGCTGCTGAAGAATGAGATAAGCTATTCACTAATGTCCATGAGTCTATCTTTACCTTAGGCCACATCTCTCTCCACACAAAGTGAATAAGCAGGTGCACCCTCCAAAACTCTGTTAAGAGGATTTCTTCTCCCTAGTGTCTTTCAGGGCCACCTTGAGTGGGGCTGAACTACAGCAGAAGTCCATTTCCAGCTTGCGTCGACATGCCAAACTAACCTATCCATGATCGATGCGTAGGTGGATTTTTCCCTCCTCCAGCAGCTAGACAAAAGACACCCCCCACCAGGAGGCCATGTATGCATGCGAGTGAAAGAGAGGCACAGGGGCCAATATTCGTGCAACAGTGGTAGATGGCAGGTGGGTCTGGGCCACCTGTCCCTGCGGCTTATCTATGTCATCTAGACCTGCTCAAGCCTGATTCCAGTTATGGCAGTTCCATCTTATGTTGGATGGCTTATGACCTAGTGGGTCTGACAGCACCAAACTCATAATGGGCAGTTATGGCCACATGGTCACTTAATGTCCTATGGTCAGATACTCTGCTGGGTGGCATGCCAGGAAATGCTTTACAAGTGGTGTTTGGTTCTCTGCTGCTGATGGCGTGACCTTGGTCCAGAGCCCTAGGGGTTTGGACAGTGACTCCTATTGGGGCTTAATCTCACATTCCATGCAGAGTATGCTTAGATTTGCCAATCACATAGCCTAAGAGTCAGGACTGATCCAACCAGTTATTGCAGGGATCAGACTGGAGAACGAAAGGTTGATATGATGTGACCCACCACTCTACATACATCCTTTAAGTCTTTGAGAATGGCAATAATTTCTGCCATCCCACCAGATTTGTGTTTTTCTATTTTGGCTGGGTGGGAGTGCAGCATTTTCACTTCGCTTTTGCTATTACAAATGTTGCTTATTCTATAAATCAAGGAACCATTGTAAGGACTCTTCTGATGGTTAAGTATATTCATTCCAATGATTTATTCAGGATCTAAGGAAATTATTTCTGGGTGAATACACAGAACTAGTGGATCCAGCATGAGACATACCTGGGCCAGAACTGTATTTGTCGTCTTACCCCAATAAGCCTGCACTTGACTAGGACAGCCATGATAGCACTTTGGGACGCTAGATACAAGTGTGAATTGCTGGCTGGGTGCAGTGTCTCACACCTGTAATCCCAGCACTTTGGGAGGCTGAAGCAGGCGGATTGCCTGAGGTCAGGAGTTCAAGACCAGCTTGGCCAACATGGTGAAACCCCATCTCTACTAAAAAATACAAAAATTAGCTGGGCGTGGTGGTGGGTGCCTGTAATCCCAGCTACTCAGGAGGCTAAGGCAGGAAGAACTGCTTGAACCCAGGAGGCAGAGGTTGCAGTGAGCCAAAATCACACCACTGCACTCCAGCCTGGGTAACAGAGTGAGACTCTATCTCAAAAAAAAGTGTGAATTGCTATGAAATCACTATCAAAAGATCTGAGTATTACCCTTACTCAGTATGGTCAAATATAAATAACCATAGGTTCCTATTACACACACTTGCTGTGGTGCTACAGAGTCTTTCCCATGGGAACCCAGTCCCTCTTTCAATCAATGAGTTCTGATTCTGAGAACTGGCTGAGGTTTAGAAACTGTGCCTTTCCGTCCTAACTTTCCACTGGGGTGACTGACCTTGGCCTTCGTTCATCCTTTCTGGCCCCTAAGAACCCAACATTCTATTAGCCTTCTCCTTAGACCCCTATAGGCTAATCCCTTCTGGTTGTTAGGCTGACCTTGGTGCCCAATATGATAATTATTCCCACTTTGCTTCTGATGTGCTTCTAAGTGCTGCCCCTGGTCTCTGCCCTTAAGCGGTCTATCATCCCCACTGCCATTAGGGGGAGAAGCTCTGCAAAATGTCTCCCATCAATTCTGGTCTACAGAGGACAGGCCTACTGAGCCTCAGCCATGTGCCCTACAGCAGCAGATTCTTTACAACCTGGGAAGCAGAGTGTCTTCCACGCCTTTCCAGGGAACATAGCCAGCTTACAGGCTTTTTGATCTTATAGAGTAGGTCAATTATATTTTGCCCCATTTCTTTTATCCTTTTGATCACTTCCTGTTGGTCCACCATGTAAACTCAAGCATCTCTACTTCATTTAATCGAGTTGTTGCTTTTTCTAAGCTACCAAGAGCCACCCCAGCAATGTATCAGAGCCCTCTCTTGGGACCCGTGCCAGGGTGTTAAATCCTGCATCATAGGAGAATGTCCCCACATCAGCAAAGTCCCCTTATCTTCTTGATATCCCACCTGCCTCAGTCAGCACCTTCAGGATCTGGTCTCAAGCACAGGATCCAGCACCTTTGGGACCATCTCAAGCATAAGCTCCAGCACCTTTGGGATCTAGTCTCCCACTTCCTGCTAGTACTTGTTAGCCAAAGACTGAAGTTCCTGTGGCATACAATTTTTTTTCTTCCTTGACAGGTCCAAGTTGGGCCATGCTGAGATTTGACCCTCTTTGTGGCCAGGAGGGGAGGTGGGGGCCAATCATGAGGAAGGCATGCATTGTCTCCTGGGGCACTTGTCTCTTTCAGACATCTGCATACTTTTCAAGAGAGAAAAGGCCTCCTTCTCACAGCAAGACTACTTCTATAGGTGCAGGTGGCTTGTGGGAATCTGGGAATTCAAAATTCTCAAGCGCACCCACTAGCACATTAGAAAATCAATTGTGCACATCTCTTTCCAAATCTTCATTCAGTGACACCATGTCGGTAGCTGGAAATGGGCCATGATGGGTGTATTTAAACCATGAAAATCAGAAAATGCTACAAACCAGGGCATCCTGCATCTCTAGACAGCAGATTGTTAGCCATTTCCCAGCATACCACAGTGTATACTCCTTCCCATCACGGCCCTGGCTTGCCTTGCTGGAGGACTCAGACCTTGCTGAAGTTCTGCTGCTGCTTTTACAATTGAGTCCTGTGCCTAGTCTCCAGCTCTGTCTGCCTCACTATAGGAGACAAGCGTCTCTTTAAACACTGCTGAGAAGACCGTCTGGCTCTCAGACTTGGCTTTAAATTGATAGACCTGAGCCTGCCATTTTCTCTTTTCCATGCATCGCTCCACTGATCAACAGGTCTCGGTGGCATAGTCCTTCGGGTTAGTATCTCCCCCACACCCTCAGTGCCAGAGACACTGAGTAAGCAAGCACCTCCCTGTCCACCTCCATCACCACTCCCCACGGGCAGGGCCTTGGTGATCCACTGCTGCAATGTGTCAGGGACTGCCGGTACTCCTACCACCAGTGAGGTGGCATCCAGCTGGAAGTGATCCAACTCCAGAGTCCCGCCCTCATAGGCTGATTTCTAGGACCACCCCGGTAGACTGTGTTAGGTTCTTGAAGCAGAGCCTGAGATAAGGATTCTGGCACCTGTGACTGAGTGGGAGGGTACTCTCAGGATGAGACGGGGTAGAAATAGGCAAAGGTACAGATTCAGCAGCAGGTGAGCCTTGGTCTGACCCAGCAGGGAGCTCTCAAATGTGAATGACATCACAGGGTTGTCCCTCTGAGGCAGGGGCCAGCCTTTGTGCTCCTACATGAGTCAGTCACTGGCTGGAGGCCCCTGGGGAAAGGCTCGGGCTGCCACCTTTAGCAAATAAACAATTAGGGCACTCAGTTAAATTTGAATTTCAGATAAACAACAAATCAATTTTTAGTATATGTCCCAAATTGTGCATAACACAATGTGTTTTCTCTGCCAGCCCTAGGAAGGGCATAACTTCCCAGTTATTTCTAGGTGAAGTAACTTTGTAGATCAGGAGTAAGTCCCAGGAAAGAAGTCCAGCTCTTCTCTTCAACCCTGGGCAGCTGGGGGTGGGCGTAGGGGCCCAGCAGGCACCCATAGCATCTCCTACAGCATCTGAAATGAACAGAGTCATCATGTACTGCATACAAATGTACCCACTGCTGAGTTCTTCAGGGATTATATAATTAGGTAGTTGGTATTTTAAATGCATTGTATTATGCAAAAGTCCTTTGTGGATTGCTATATTTGGAGAGTTTTGTGATATTGGGGGGACTAGATGGAGTTTTCAGATGGGCATCATACTTTTTTTCATTTAAAACCCTAGAGTATTGTAATCCTAGAGAGTGATCCTGCTATCAGTAAATTAGCTCTCCAATACCTTTTCAATGTGGCTGCTAAGGACATGCATGTGGTTCACCCTCCCAGGAAATCCAGGAGGGCAGCATTGGCCTGAATTTGGCTGGTTGGGCAGGTAATGCTGGACAAAGACAATGGGTGGAATGGTTTGCTTCCCTCAGTCCTTTCAGACACAGCCCAGCCCACCACGTCAAGCCAGTGGATGCATCTGTAACCAATCCCCATGAGAACTGCAGCCTCTTAGAGGTGGCAAGTTGGCCTGGGTAGGTCAGGAGGATCAGATGTGAGGAAATCTTTGGATTGGAGGCAGGCAGAGCAGGGAAGCATCGGGTGATTCTATGACAGACCCAGGGCTCCAAGCTGCGGTTCAGGAGGGGCACTGGTGCGGCCTCTGCTCCACTCCCCCTAGAGTGACATCAGGTGAAGTGCCAACAACACAGAAGGCAGCAAACGCTGCCAGTCAGGTCTGCTTCCCTGGACAGCCGGTTGCTAACCCTTCTCCAGCACAGCACTGGATTTTGGTCACCTGGCTGGGAGCTCCACCTCCCCAGCTGCTGCCTCACCTGCTTTTCCGAACCCCACCCTGTAAACAGTAACTACGTTTTGTACCTACCACGCCTCATTTCCATCTCTTTGGAGCACCTCTCACACGGAGCTGAACAGAACGAACTGTTACGCCCACTGTGTCTGTTAGGGTTGTCTAGGCTGTACCAGATACTCTAAACTGGATTCACCAAGAGGCGTTGTCAAAGCACATAAGAAAGAGCCTAGAGGCAGGCAGCTCTCAGCCTGGTGTCAGGCTCTGGTCAGCTTTCCAGATTATCATAGCCTTCCCCACATCTGCCAGATGTCGCCACAAGCACAGGAGGTACAAACAAACCCAACAATGTTCTGGAAACAAGAGGGGAAGGGGATCCCCCACCATATCTCCCCAGAGGCCTCCCTTCTCACATCTCACTGTCCTGAAGCCAGCTCTAGCAGAAGAGAGCAGGGTGAATTTGTCCGGGGCATTCAGCCCCCAGTGCTGAGTCCATTACTACTTGACCCCTGAATAAAACGGAGGCTCCATGAGCAAGAAGGAATGGGAACTGGATGTTGGAGGGCAAGAATGTATCCACCCCACCCCTAGGAGCACGCATGGACAATTGCCCCATTTTTGCCCCCATTGCTGCCCAGGAGCTGGCCCAGAGACCTGCCAGTGCTGGGTAACAGGAGGCTGGGAAAGTGAGACCAGAGCCTGGACTCAGGGAACAGTTCAAGGCTGCACTGGCCTGCAGGTCATAGAGCAGCTGCTGAGCAGTGAGAGCCCACGATGGACCAGGCCCTGGGTCTTGGAGACCTGAACGAGATAGACTGGGCTCCTGCTCTCCTGGGCGTTGCCTCTTAGAGGGCAAAGACAATTAACAGTAAACAAATAGAACATGAGGTGGTTTCCAATAGTGACTGATATCCTTTGGATATTTGTTCTCTCCAAATCGCATGTTGAAATGTAGTCCCTTATGTTGGAGGTGGGGCCTGGCAGGAGATGTCTGTGTCATGGGGCAGATCCTTGGTTTAGTGCCATCCCCTTGGTGATGGGTGAGTTCACTTGATAGCTAGTTGTTTGAAAGAGTCAGACCCCCTCTCATTCTCCTGCTCCCACTCTTGCTTGAGACACCTGCTCCTCCTTCTCCTGCCATGATTTTAAGATTCCAGAGGCCTCACGAGAAGCAAATGCCAATGCCATGCTTCTTGTTCTGTCTGCAAAACTGTAAGTCAATTAAACCTCTTTTTTTTATAATTTATCCAGCCTCGGGTATTTCTTAACAACAGCACAAGAACAGCCTAATACAGTGATGCTCTCCAAGTGACCTTTGGGCTGAGACCTGAAGAAGATGGGGAAGCAGCCAAGTGTGATAGTCATGCCTGTAATCCCAGCACTTTGGGAGGCTGAAGTGGGAGGACTGCTTGAGCCCAGGAGTTGAAGACCAGCTTGGAAAACGTAGCAAGACCCTGGCTCTACAAAATTTTTTTTTTAATTGACCAGGTGTGGTGGTGCACACCTGTAGTCCCAGCTACTTGGAAGGCTGAGGCAGGAGCATCTCTTGAGCCCAGGAGGTTGAGACTGCAGTGAGTCATGTTCACACCACTACACTCCAGCTTGGGTGACAGAGCAAGACCCTGTCTCAAAAAAGAAGAAAGAAGAAGAAGAAAAGAAGGAGAAGGAGAGGAAGAAGAAAAAGAGGAAGAGGAGGAAGAGGAGGAGAAAAAGAAGGAGGAGGAAGAGGAGGATTAGGAAGCACAAGAAAAAGAAAGGAAAGAAAGAAAGAGAGAGGAAGGATGGAAGAGGAAAAGAAAGAAAGAAAGAAAGAAAGAAAGAAAGAAAGAAAGAAAGAAAGAAAGAAAGAAAGGAGGGAGGGAGGGAGGGAAGGGAAGGAAGGAGAGGGAGAGGGAGAGGAAGACAGAGGAAGGAAGAAGAAAGAAGAAGGAGAAGCAGAGGCTCGTGCTGGATAGCTTTGCTTTTGCCAATGACCTTGCTGATTTTCAGGGAGCCCTGATGTCTTAGTCCATTTATGCTGCTATAAAGGCATACCTGAGGCTGGATAATTTACAGAGAAAGGAGGTTTATTTGGCTCACAGTTCTGCAGGCTGTACAAGAAGCATGGCACCAACAACTGCTTCTGATGAGGACCTCAGGCTGCTTCCACTCATGGCGGAAGGTGAAGCAGAGCCTGCATGTGCAGATATCACATAGTGAGAGAGGAAGCACGAGGGGGCAGGGAGGTGCCAGGCTCTTCCTAATAGTAAGCTGTTTTGGGAACTAATAGAGTGAGAAATAACTCACCCCCTTCCCCTAAGGAAGGGCATTAATCTATTTATGAAGGATCTGCCCCCATGACCCAAACATCTCCCATTAGGCTCCCACCTCCAACACTGAGGATCAAATTTCAACACGAGGTTCGTGTGGACAAACATCCAGCTATAATACTGGGCAATGCTGACCTGAAGACAGACTCTTCCCCTCTCAGGCCCAGAGCTCCTTGGCCCTGTAACAACAGAAAATTGGGTTTGAGTGTCAAGATTTTTCCTTTAATCCCCATGCAGCTCCTTGGAATGAGGTGGCATCTTCTCCCACTTCATAGATGAAGAAACAGAAGCTCTGGAGGAATTAATCACTCATCCAAGGTCAGGTAGCTAGTAAGAGTCCCACCAGCTCCCCAGATCTCCTGTTTCCTGCCCCAAGTCCCACTGAGTGAGCTGGAACAATGGCTTCACTGTCACCTGCCGGGAGTGGTGGCAGGTGCCTGTAATCCCAGCTACTCGGGAGGCTGAGGCATGAGAATCTCTTGAACCCAGGAGGCAGAGGTTGCAGTGAGCCGAGATCACACCAGCCTGGATGACAAAGCGAGATTCCATCAAAAAAAAAAAATAATAACATATAATATACATACAATAACATTTACTTTTTAAGCATACAGTTTGATGAGTTTTATCAAATATATATGGTTATATAACCACCATCACCATTAAGGCAGAATCTTCCCATCACTCAAATAATTCCCTCAGCCCCACCCCTTGTTGTCAATCACTTCTCCCACCCTAGCCACTGGAAATCACTCATCTGTTTTCTGTTTCCTTGGTTTTGCCTTTTCTAGAATGTTCTATACATGAGATCACTGAGAATATAGTCTTCTGTGTCTGGCTTCTTTCACTTAACGTAATGCCTAGCTCAGCAGTGTGTCAATCCTCCCTCCCTTGCCATTGCTGAGCAGTGAGTATTCCACTGTATGGCTGTACTACAGTGTGTTCATTCATTTATTCATTCACCAGCTGATGGGCAGTTGGATTGTTTCCAGGCTTTGGCTATAATGACTGAAGCCGCTGTGAACATTCAAGTACAAGTCTTTGTGTAGACAGTTTTCATTTGGCGGGATAAATACCTAGGAGTGGTATCGTGTGGTTAAGTGTACATTTAAACTTAGAAAACCTGCCAAACTGTTTTCCAATGTGGCCTGTACCGTGTTGCATTTCCATCAGCAGTGTTTGAGGATTCCAGTTGCTCCACATCCTTCTCCCCGCACTCGGTTTCATCCATCTTGTAAATATTAGCCACTCTGGTGACTGTGTACTGATATATTAGTGTGGTTGTAATTTGCATTTCTACAACTGACTAATAATAATGTTGCACATATTTCTGTATGCCTAGTGGGCATTTTTTTGTGAGTTTTTAAAAATTGGGTTGTTGTTACCTTCTTATTGAGTTGGAAGATTCTGGATGTTTATTCAGGTATGTGTCTGCTAAGAGGTGAGACTGGTTCTACCCTGGTCCTAACAAGCACCCTGGGCCTGCATCCCAGTTTGTGTCTGTGAGCTGGATCCGCAGCCCTTTCCTCCCACTACCTACCACCCAGCAGTACTCCTCACCCATCACCGTAGCTCCTTCTATGACATTTCAGCCTGTCTGTCCCTCCCTCCAGCTAGCCAGAGGCAGGATGGCTCAGTGATGCAGGGTGGGCCCTGAAGACAGAGTGCCAGGGTTTGGACCTTGTATTAGCAAGGGTCACAAGGGAAATTTACTTTATCTCTCCATAGCGCTGCTGTGAGGATCCAATAAATTAATCCATAGAAGAGCTTAGGACAGCACCTGGCACAAAGTATACATGAGCTATTATGTTATTCTTCCAGCCCATCGTTTCTATGTTGTCATAAACATGAATGCAGGACTCAGTGTCCCAGCTGTGTGTCCCTCACATACATTCCCTGACAGCCCACAGGTCTTGTCTGTCACCACCTCATTCAATAAGCCAGGACTCTGCCTCGTCCTTGGCTGGGGCCTTGCATTGGACATTTCTGTATCCATATTTGTTTTTTAAAAACTAGCTGTTGGCCGGGCACAGTGGCTCACATCTGTAATCCCAGCACTTAGGAGGCTGAGACAGGTGAATCACGACGTCAGGAGTTCAAGACCAGCCTGACCAACATGGTGGAACCTCATCTCTACTAAAAATACAAAAATTAGCCGGGCGTGGTGGCACGCACTTGTAATCCCAGCTACTTGGGAGGCTGAAGCAGGAGAATTGCTGGATCCTGAGAGTCAGAGGTTGCAGTGAGCTGATATAGCACCACCGCACTCCAGCCTGGGCAACACAGCAAGACTCCATCTCAAAAAAAAACTAGCTGGACTTGATACTCTTGTTAGAGGAATAGTTTTCCATATCTGTTAACTTTTCTTCTATTGTTATCCATCTGTTCAGGTTTTTCTGTCCTCCTGAGTCAATTTTGATAATTTATATATTATATTTTGAAAATCAGACATTTCCTCTAGTTGTTTATTAGTGTCTTCTCTGTTATATTTGATCAGATTACCAAATCTAATCAAAAATGTTCATCTAGGGCCAGGCGCGGTGGCTCACACCTGTAATCCCAGCACTTTGGGAGGCCAAGGTGGGTGGATCACGAGGTCAGGAGATCGAGACCATCCTGGCTAACACGGTGAAATCCCATCTCTACTAAAAATACAAAAAAATTAGCCAGGCATAGTGGCGGGCGCCTGTAGTCCCAGCTACTTGGGAGGCTGAGGCAGGAGAATGGCGTGAACCCGGGAAGTGGAGTTTGCAGTGAGCCAAGATCTCACCACTGCACTCCAGCCTGGGCAACAGAGTGAGACTCCGTCTCAAAAAAAAAAAAAAAAAAAAAAAATCATCTATTTTATTAGCCTTTTTAAAAAACTGGGTTTGGGATTTGTTAATCGAGTTTACTGTGGCTTTTGTTTGTTTTCTGTATAATTAGTCTCTGCTTTTATCACTATCAATTCCTTTTTTTTTTTTTTTTGAGATGAAGTCTCGCTCTGTTGCCCAGGCTGGAGTGCAATGGCATAATCTCGGCTCACTGCAAGCTCCGCCTCCCGGGTTCATGCCATTCTCCTGCCTCAGCCTCCCAAGTAACTGGGACTACAGACGCCCGCCACCACACCCGGCTAATTTTTTTTTTTTTTTTTTTGTATTTTTAGTAGAGACGGGGTTTCACCATGTTAGCCAGGATGGTCTCGATCTCCTGACCTCGTGATCCGCCCACCTTGGCCTCCCAAAGTGCTGGGATTACAGGCGTAAGCCACCATGCCCGGCCTATCAATTCCTTTAATCTGATTTTCCTTTTGTTTACTTTATCTGTGTATTGAGGTTTTGAGCATCTTGAGAGAAATGCTTTGCTCACTGATTTCCCATTTATTTTATTTTATTTATTTTTTGGAGAGAGGGTCTCGCTTGATAGCCCAGGCTGAAGTGCAGTGGTGCAATCATGGCTCACTGCAGCCTTGACCTCCTGGGCTCAAGCAATTCTCCCACCTCAGCCTCCTGAGTAGCTGGGACCTCAGGCACACACCACCACAGCTGGCTAATATTTTATTTATTATTTTTTTTGTAGAGATGGGGTCTCACTTTGTTGCCCAGGCTGGTTTCGAACTCCTTGGTTCAAGTGATCCTCCCGCCTCAGCTTTCCAAAGTACTGGGATTACAGGCGTAAGCCACCATGCCCAGCCCCATTTACTTTATAGTAAGTGCCTTTATGGGTGTAAATGTTCCTCTGAGACAGCTTTGGCTATTAGCCATACTTTTAATATTTTGTACATTCATGGTTATTCATTTATAAATGGTCTGTAATGCAATGCAGATTTCCCCTTTGGTCCAAATGCTATTTACAGCAGCACTTTTCTCTTTCTGAGCAGACAGAATATTTTGGTTTCCACTCTGTTGTTTGTTTCTCATCTGCCTCAGCCTCATTTGCTAGGTGTTCCCTTGGGGTGCCTTAAGTCTGAACCACTCAAATATTTGTGTTTCTCCAAACACCCGTGACACTGTCCTGCTGGTCTCTCTATCTGGAATGTCCTTCCCTTCCTAGCCAGTTCCCCCTAGTGCATCAAAGAAATCCTGCCCTGTTGCCTTCAGAAAACAAAACCTATCAGTCTCTTTATGTTCCCAAAGACGCTGTAGCTTTGCTGGTATCTGGTTGTATTAAGCTGTTCATTTGTCTCTTCTGCTAGATGGTAAGCTCCTTGGAAACTAAAAACTAATCACTTTTCTAACTTCAGACTAAGCACAAATTAGGTTCTCAAGAAACAATGAGTAATGAGTGATCCAGTATCCCCTTCCCAACATATTTTTGGTCATTGATACCATCATTCTGAGTAGTCACTAGGGAACAATTCACTGCAGTAACCAATACAGCAAAACATGAAATAGAGTTACATAGTAGAATTGTATTTGTTGCCCATATAATAGTCAAATGCAGTTCTTCATCAGCTGGGAGGTTCTCCTCCACACAGTCATTTAGGAATCCAGTGAACATGGCAGAGCTTCCTAGTTCTAGACCCAAGCCCATGTCCTCTTTCTCCACAGTGATGACAATGCTAGCAACAGCTGGCCAGCTGTTCTGTAGTTCTCAGCCTCCCTTGCAGTGAGATGTCTCCATGCAATTTCAGTGGAGCAACATATACCATTTCCATTTCCAGGTGTAGGCTCCTAAGAAGAGGACGGCTTCTTCATGATCTTTCTCACCTTTCTGTCGGTTAGCTGCAGATAATGATGCTAACCATTAGGGGGTGGGTGGAGCCATAAAGTAGAAGAACCCTGGATTCCTAAATGACTGTGTGAAGTGTTCCCTAATTTCACATAATTAAGTGTTTCTTAATTTCCTGTTTGGGTTATTTGTTGCTAGTGTATAAAAAAATCCTGATTTTTGTGTGTTGATATTTGTGTGCTGGAACTTTGCCAAATTAGCTTATTAGCTCAATTTGATCTCAAATATTAGCTCACATATTTTTGTGGATTATTTATGGTTATCTACATAAGATCATGTCATCTGAAATAAAGATAGTTTTATTTCCTTCTTTCTGTCTTAGTCCACTTGGGCTGCTGTAACAAAATGCCATAAATTGGAGGCTGAGAAGTCCAAGATCAAGGCACCAGCTAATTCACTGTCTGATGAAGGCCTGCTTTCTGGTTCATACATGGCACCTTCTAGCTGTGTCCTCACATGGTGGAAAAGGCAAGGTAGCTCTCTGGGATTCCGTGTTTTTTTGTTTGTTTGGTTTGGTTTTTGTTTGTTTGTTTGTTTGAGACAGAGTCTCACTCTGTCACCAGGCTGGAGTGCAGTGGCACAATCTCGGCTCATTGCAACCTCCGACTCCCTGGTTCAAACGATTCTTCTGCCTCAGCCTCTCGAGTAGCTGGGATTACAGGCACCTGTTACCACGCCCAGCTGATTTTTGTATTTTTAGTAGAGACAGAGTTTCACCATGTTGGCCAGGATGGTCTCGATCTCCTGACCTCGTGATCTGCCCACCTTGTCCTCCCAAAGTGCTGGGATTACAGGCATGAGCCACCATGCCCGGCCTCTGGGATTCTTTTTATAAGGGCTCTTTTTCTTTTCATGTGGGCTCTACCCTCATGACCTAGTCACTTCCTAAGGTCCCACCTCTTAATATCACCACACAGCAGATTTAACATATGAATTTTGAGGGGGACACAAAGAATTTTCCATAGCACTTTCCAATATGGATACCTTTTATTTATTTTTCTTCTCTAATTGCTTTGGTTAGAAATTTCTTCCCTAACTGCTCCACTACTATGTTGAAAGAAGTGGCAAAAGTGGGTATTCTTGTCTTGTTTCTATCTTAGGAAGAAAGTTTAAGTCTTTTGCCATTGAGTATGACATTAGCTATGGGGTTTTCATATATGACTTTTATCATGTTGAGGAAATTTTCTTCTTGTTTCAATGAAGATAGGGCGTTGAGTTTTGTCAGATGCTTTTTCTGCATCAATCAATATGACCATGTAGTTTCTTTGTTTTATTCCATTATTGTAGTATATTACATTAATTTTTGTATGTTGAACTATTCTTGTATTCCTGGGATAAATTTCACTTTTATATGTAATCCATAACCATAACCTGAAGATATGCTGAAGAGGCCGGGTACAATGGCTCATGCCTGTAATTCCAACACTTTGGGAGGCTGGTGTGGGAGGATCACCTGAAACCAGGAGTTTGAGAAAAGCCTGGGCAAGTAAGCAAGATCCCACCCCTACAAAAAAATTGAAAATTAGAGCTGGACGTGGTAGCTCACACCTGTAATCCCAGCACTTTGAGAGGCTGAGGCAAACAGATCACCTGAGGTCAGGAGTTCGAGACCAGCCTGACCAACATAGAGAGCCCCTGCCTCTAATGAAAATACAAAATTAGCTAGGCGTGGTGGTGCATGCCTGTAATCCCAGCTACTCAGGAGGCTGAGGCAGGAAAGTCGCTTGAACCTGGGAGATGGAGGTTGCAGTGAGCCAAGATCATGCCATTGCACTCCAGCCTGGGCAACAAGAGCAAAGCTCCATCTGAAAGAAAGAAAGAGAGAGAGAGAGAGAGAGAGAGAGGAAGGAAGGAAGGGAGGAAGGAAGGAAGGAGGGAAGGAAGGAAGGAAGGAAGGAAGGAAGGAAGGAAGGAAGGAAGGAAGGAAGGAAGGAAGGAAGGAAGGAGAAGAGAAAAGAAGAGAAGAGAAGAGAAGAGAAAAGAAAAGAAAAGAGAAAAGGAAAGAAAAGAATCAGCCGGGCACAGTGGCTCACGCCTGTAATCCCAGCACTTTGGGAGGCGGAGGCGGGTGGATCACGAGGTCAGGAGATTGAGACCATCCTGGCAAACATGGTGAAACCCCGTCTCTACTAAAAATACAAAAAAAAAATTAGCCAGGCGTGGTGGTGGGTGCCTGTAGTCCCCAGCTACTCGGGAGGCTGAGGCAGGAGAATGGCCTAAACCCAGGAGGCGGCAGAGCTTGCAGTGAGCGGAGATGGCGCCACTGCACTTCAGCCTGGGCGACAGAGCGAGACTCCGTCAAAAAGGAAGGAAGGAAGGAAGGAAGGAAGGAAGGAAGGAAGGAAGGAAGGAAGGAAGGAAGGAAGGGAGGGAGGGAGGGAGGGAGGGAGGGAGGGAGGGAGGGAGGGAGGGAGGGAGAGACGGACGAAGGAATGAAGGAAGTTAGCTCGATGTGGTGGTCGTGCACCTTTAGTCCTAGCTATTCAGGAGGCCGAGGCAGGAGGATTGTTTGAGCCCAGAAGGTTGAGGCTGCAGTGAGCCATGATTGCACCACTGCACTCCAGCCTGAGCAACAGAGTAAGACCTCATCTCTAAAAACAATCTTTTTTTTTTTTTTTTTTTTTTTTTTTGAGATGGAATTTCTCTCTGTTGCCCGGGCTGGAGTGCAGTGGCGCGATCTCTGCTCACCGCAACTTCCGCCTCCCGGGTTCACGCCATTCTCCTGCCTCAGCCTCCCGAGTAGCTGGGACTCCAGGCGCCCGCCATCACGCCCGGCTAATTTTTTGTATTTTTAGTAGAGACGGGGTTTCACCGTGTTAGCCAGGATGGTCTCAATCTCCTGACCTCGTGATCCACCCGCCTCGGCCTCCCAAAGTGCTGGGATTACAGGCGTGAGCCATCACGCCCGGCCTAAAAACAAATTTTTTAATACTGAAGAATTTTATTTGCTGGTATTTTGTTGAGGATTTTGCATCTACATTCACAAGAAATATTACTCTGTAGTTTCTTTTCCTGTAGGTAGCATCTTTGTCTGGCTTCAGTATCAAGGCAATGCTGGCCTCATGAAATGAATCAGGAAGTGTTACTTCCTCTTGTCTTTTTTTGAATGCATTTGAGAGAATTGGTGTTAATTCTTCTTTAAATGGTTGGTAGAATTACCAGTGTAGACATCTGGTCCTGGGATTTTCTTTGTTGGTGGGTTTTTTAGTACTAATTCCATTTCCTTACTTGTTAGTAATCTAATGAGATTTTCTGTTTCTTCCTGAGTTAGTAGTAGTAGCTCCTGTGCGGAATTTTTGCATTTCATCTAAGTTATCCAAGTTTACCTAAGTTAAAGTTCCATTTTATCTAACTTGTCTAAGTCAACAAACAATACTAAATTGTTCATAGTATTCTCTCATAATCCTTTTTTTCTATAAAGTCAGTAATAACATTCACTCTTTCATTTTTTCATGCCTGATTTTAATAATCTGAGTTCTCTCTCTCCCCCTCCCTGCAATTGAGAGTCATTTAAAAGTGTCTTGTTTAAATTTTATGTATCTGTGAGTTTTCCAGTTTTCCCCTTGTTATTCACTGCTAGTTTTATTTCATGTGATTCAAAAAGATACTTTATATGATTTCAAATTTTTAAAATTTACTAAGACTTGTTTTATCCCTAAAATATCCTTGAGAATTCCCATGCACATTTGAGAAAAATGCACATTCTGCTGTTGTTGGATAGAGTGTTCTGTATATGTCTGTTAGGTCTAATTGGTTTAGAGTAGTGTTCTAGTTCTTTCTTTCCTTATTGATCTTCTGTCTAGTTGTTTAATCCATTATTCAAAGTAGTGGCCAGTCATGGTGGCTCACACCTGTAATCCCAGCACTTTTGGAGGCCAAGGAGGGTGGATCACAATGTCAGGAGTTCAAGACCAGCCTGGCTAACATGGTGAAACTCCATCTCTACCAAAAATACAAAAAAATTAGCCAGACACGGTGGTGCATGCCTGTAATCCCAGCTACTCAGGAGGTCGAGACAGGAGAATCACTTGAACCCAGGAGGCAGAGGTTGCAGTGAGCTGAGATCACACCATTGCACTCCAGCCTGGGCAACAGAGCAAGATGCTGTCTCGAGAAAAAACAGAAACAAACAAATAAAAAAAAAAAAAACAAAGTAGTATACTAAAGTCTCCAACTACTATTGTAGAACTCTCTATTTCTCCCTTCAATTTTGCAAAATTTTGTTTCATGTATTTTGGTGTTCTGTTGTTTGTAATTTTTATATCTTCTTAATAGATCAAAATATTTATCAACATATAATGTTCTTTGTCTCTTGAGACTTTTATTTTTTTTTTTTTTACTTAAAATCTATTTGGGCTGATAATACAGCCACCACAACCCTCATTTTGGTTGTTATTTTCACAGAATATCTTCTTCCATCCTACTTTCAAATTCTTCTGTCTTTATATCTAAAGTGAGCCTCTTGTAGATAGCATACAGGTGGATAATGTTCTCTTTATTCACTCTGCCAATCTCTGCCTTTTAACTGGAGTTTAATCTATTTATATATAAAATAATTACTGATTAGGAAGGACTTCTACCACTGAGCTATTTTTTTCTGTGTGTCTTACACATTTTTAAGTTTCTCAATTCCTCCATTACTGAATTCTTTTTTTAATTCTTGATTTTGTGTGTGTGTTGTTACATTTTGATTATTTTCTCCTTTTGATAGTGACAGGAGGCAACCAAATGCCTGGCAGATAGGAGCTTGTCCCCCATGAAACTCCACCTTCAAGCCAAAAAATAGCCTGAAGGCTAAAAGACCAGATTGCTGGTCCCAGATGAAACCCACAATCCAGAGTGAGAACTTCCATTCCTCTTTGCCTGCCCTCTGAATAATCCCTTTTAACCAATCGAATGTTGCCTTTTCTAATACTACCTATGGCATGCCCCTCCCCTATTCTGAGCCCATAAAAACCCTGGAATCAGCCACACTGGGGGCACTTTGCCAACTTCAGGTAGGGGGACCACCTCTGTATCCCCTCTCTGCTGAAAGCTGTTTTCAACACTCAGTGAAATTCTCACCTTGCTGTCTCTTCGATTGTCAGCGTATCCTCATTCTTCTTGGGTGTGGGACAAGAACTTGGGAATCAGTGCACAAACCAGACTTGGTCTGGGCAGCACGGGTGGGTGGACAATCTCCTGCAGCAGGTAGCATGGCCAAGTGAGGCCTGGGCAGGGCATCACCGAGGTCCCCAGCTTGCAAAGTGACCAAGGAAAAGTCCTGTGTCACTTTCCTTTTCTTATATTTTTCAGTTATTTTCCTAATGATTGCCTTGGGGATGGTAATTAACAACTTACATTTATAAGAAGCTAGTTTGAATAATAGTTCCAATAGTATATGAACACTATACTCCTATACATCTCCATCCTACTTCCTTTATATTGTTATTCCCACAAATTGTGTTTTTATACATTATATCCTCACTAACATAAACTTATAATTATTTTCCACATTTGCCTTTTAAATCATATAGGAAACCGAGAATCACCAAAAAAAAACTACATTAATATTCACTGTTATATTTACCTATATAGTGACATTTAACAGTGTACTTTTATGTCTTCAGATGTCTTTGAATTACTACTTAGTGTCTTTTCATTTTAGCCTCAATGTTTTCCTTTAGCATTTCTTACAGGGCAGGCCTGCAGGTAATTAATTCCCTTTGGTTTTCTTTATCTGAAATGTCTAATTTCTTTTTTATTCTTGAAGAATAGTTTTGCTGGTTATAAGATTCTTAGTTAATAGTTTTTCTTTTCTTTCAGCACTTCAATTATTATTAAAGTGTTGTTATTATTATTATTATTTTGAGACAGAGTCTCCTTCTGTCACTCAGGCTGGATTGCAGTGGCACAATCTCTGCTCACTGCAACTTCCGCCTCCCAGGTTCAAGTAATTCTCCTGCCTCAGCCTCCCGAGTTAGCTGGGATTACAGGTGCCCGCCACCATGCCCGGCTAATTTTTGTATTTTTAGTAGAGATGGGGTTTCACCATGTTGGTCAGGCTGGTCTCGAACCTGGCCTCAAGTGATACACCCACCTTGGCCTCCCAAAGTGCTGGGATTACAGACATGAGCTAGCGTGCCTGGCCTAAAATGTAATTATTATTACAGCTGCCATTTGGCCTCCTTGGTTTCTAATGAGAAATCATCTGTTAAACTTATTGCAAATCCTTGGTATGTATGCTATGTGTCATTTCTCTCTTGCTGCTTCCAAGATTCTCTCTCTGTCTTTGTCTTTTGACAATTTGACTATAATGTGTTTCACTGTGGATTTCTTAGAGTTTATCCCACTTGGATTTCATTGAGCTTCTTGGATGTGTATGTTTGTCTTTCAACAAATCTGGGAAATTATTTCACCTTTTCTCAAATATATTTTTCTTCCTCTTTCCATCTCTCTTCTTCTGGAGCTCCCATATACTTACATTGGTATGTCTGATGGCATCCTACTGGTCTCTTGGGTTCTGTTCATTTTTCTTCTTTCTTTTTTTCTGCTATGCAGACTGGATAACTTCAATTGCCTTTTCTTCAAGTTCACTGATTCTTTCTTCTGCCTGCTCAAATTGGCCATTTAACCCCTCCAGGGACTTTTTCATTTCAGTATTGTACTTTTCAGATCCAGCATTTCTATTTGATTCCTCTTTAATAAATTATCTTTATTGTCATTCCCCATCTGTTAATACATTGCTCTCCCAATTTCCTGCAGTTCTTAGTCCATGGTTTTCTTTAGTTCATTAGGCATATTTAAGACAGTTGACTTAATGTCTTTGACTAGTAATTCCAATGTCTAAAATTCCTTATGGACAGCTTCTTTTAAATTATTTTTGTCCTGTTATAGAGCCATATCTTCCTCTTTATTTGCTTTGTAATACTTTGTTGAAAACTTAACATTTTGAGTAGTATAATGTGGTAATTCTGGAAGCCAGATTCTCCCCCTCCTTTGAGATTGGTTTTGTCGTTTGTTGAGGGCTTCAGTTGTCCATTTGTAGAGTGACTTTTCCAAACTATTTTTGCAAAGTATGTATTCTCCGTTGTGTCTGATCATTGATGTTTCTGTTCTGGTGTCTCTGCAGTCAGCCTATGACCTGGAAGTATTCCTTAAATGCCTAGATTTTTTTAAACCCAAGAAACAAAAAACCTAGCATGTACCTTTTTAAAAATCTTCTGATAGATGCCACCTGGAAGGCTGCTGCTGCCTGAAGGGGCAGAAACAAAGGCAAGCTCTACTCTGAGCCCTCAAGGAACCACCAGATAAACAAAAGAAATTTGATTCTCCAAATTTCTGGAAGACAAAGTCCTTTCTGCCCATTCTGGCTCCAGACAGCTGCTCTAGGAACACAATTACTGTCCCCATGGCTATAGGAATGTTGAAGAATGCAGGATGGTAGCTGGTTTGCCACACCACTCACTTATGAGCCATCAGCATGCCTCTCCCTTCATCAAGCACTCCCATGGTTGCTGTAAGTGTCCAATCAGGTTCCAGAATTCTGAAATAGTTGACTCTTACAGGATTTTTTTCTCTCCTAACTTAATGATTGTCTAGATCGAGGAACCAATTCCTGAAGTTTCCTATTTTGCCAGTTTCATGACATCATTCCCTAGTAACTCTCTTTTCAGACAAAAAGTTTCATTGACTTACTGTAGGACTAGCATCAAAGAGACTATGCCACCTAGTCTGTCTCCTTAAAACACCGAAATAATCAGTACACATTCGGGTAGGAGTTTGGCATTAGATCTGCCATCAATCAAGAGCGGGGGACAGCCCATGTCTTAAACTCTGACCCAAGGGCTAAAATATTCTTTGGTAGCAACAACAGCTACAAACTATTGAACAACTTGTATGTGCCAAGAGCCTTATCTGCATTATCCCATTGAATCCTCTCAACAGCCCTTTGAGGTAGTAGAATTGTTGCCTGCCCCTTACTGAGGCTTAGAAACATTAAGGAATTTGCCCAAGGCCCTAGAGCTAGTGAGTGGCAAAGCCAGTCTTCAGACTCAGGCTGGAGATCCTACAGTTCTGTGTTACCCCAGTGTTATCCTGCCTCTCAGCACGGAGTCTTGGATGATTCTCCTACCCCCTCCCTAGGCAATGCACAGGACTACTCCCTGCACCCTTACTCATGCTCTGCCCTTCTTCCCCAACAGTGCTAGCCTTAGGCTTTATCCCCGACACACAGCCCAGGCTCCGTTCCATCTGTTGACAGAGGCAAACACTGGGGCAAAACCGACCTCTGTGGCTACCACTGTGTCCACCTCCACCAGCTTCAGCTGAAGCCTCTGAACATCTCCAGCATGGAGGAAGCCCCAAAGGACATTTCCTGTCCCCCAGCATATGCTTGACCCTGAAGCCCCCCCGCCCCATCTAGTCGAGAAGACCAAACTTTTAACAATCCCGGAATCAGAGTGACCCATGGGTGAATCTTAGCCAGGTCGCTCACAGCTGTTGCATCCTAGTAAGTCCCTTAACTCCCATGGGCTTCAGTTTCCCTGTATATAAAATGACAGCCTTCAGCTCACAGGCCAGTTGCAATCCATCTAAAGGGTCTAGCACATCCCCTGGCATGTGGAACCCACATGTGGTCATTTGATCCTGGTATGCTCTACTGTCTCTCGGCTCCTCTCCCCTTGCCCTGACATCCTGGCCATCACCCACTGCCTAACACCCTCCCACTCACCAAGCCCTTAGCCTGCCCCTTAGCACAAGAGCACAGCCAGTCTCAAGTCTACCCTGCTGTAAGCAAACACTTGCAACATCATGCTGACCTCCAGGCCCTGTTGCATCAGTGTGCCCACACTTGGTTCCCAGCTGGTACTGAGGGTATCAGGGAACAGGCCAGTGGTGGAAGGGCGGACACTTTGTGTTCCCTGGCTTCCTGGCTCCCAATATCTTTCCCAATGGCATATGGGGTCTAGCAGACCTTGGCTCTAACTGTGAGCCAAGTTAGCTCTTTTAACTAAGAACAAGTTAAATTGGCTCATTTAACTATGAACCTCTATCCTTTAGAATCTGGGTCTTCGGGCTTGCTTCTGTGCAAAATGGCAGATAAGGCTCAACCTTTCTTTTTTTAACTTCATTGTTAAATATTACTCCATTAATACATATTTACTGCAGAAAATGTAGGAAATACAGATAAGCAAAAAGGAGAATAAATTAAAATCACTCATACCACCATCAGCAAGATAATTACTGTTACCATTTTGGTATATTTCCTCCCAATACATATATCATCTGTATCATATTATGACAAAAATGGATCATACTATGTTTCCTATGTTTCCCCTGTGTTAGTCATCTATTGCAGTATAACAAACTGCCTCAAAACTTAGTGGCTTCACCTTTCCATGTATTATGATGACAAGAATGTGATATGACACTGTCCTATATCTGGACCATATGCTAAAGGACAGAAAATGGTTTCTAAACTTATTTGTCCTGTAATAACAAAATTTTATTTCATAAAATGTTTAAAAAAAAAACCATAGTAGCTTGAAACAACAAACCTTTGTTATCTCACACAGTTTCTGTAGGTCAGGAATTCAGAAGCAGCCTAGCTGGATGGTCTGGCTTGGTGTCTCTCCTGAGGCTGCAGTCAAGGTGTTAGCTGGGGCTGCATCATCTGAAGGCTTGACTGGGACTGGAGGCGCTGCTTCCAAAGTGGTTCACTCACATGGCTGGCAAGTTGGAGCTGCCTATTGGCAAGAGGCCCCACTTCTTCTCAGTGGATCTTCCCAGAGTTCTTGTAGGCATCCTCATAGCATAGCAGTTGGCTTCCCCCAGAAGGAACAGTCCAGGAGAGGACAAGGCCGAAGCCACAGTGTCTTTTCTGGCTTAGGCTCTGAAGTCATACTCCACCATTTCTGCGTTATCATATTAATATAATGCAGGCTAGACCTATTCTGCATGGGAAGGGACTATACCATGGGGTGAACACCAGAAGCAGGGCTAATTGAAGGCCAGCTTCAAGGGTGGTTACACATTCCCTTTCAACAGTATGTCATGAACATCTTTCCAGGCCAATAGGAGCAGATGAATCTTAACATTTTTAATGACCACATATAAGTGTAGCATAATTTATTTAACCAACCTTCTGTAGTTGGATATGTGGGTTGTGTCTCATTTTTTGATACTAGAATTGATCATTTTGAATATCCATCACCAAACTTGTCATATTATTTTCTTGTGATGAATGAAAAAGAAAATCAAGTCATGCCTGTCAATCTGAAGCCTGAGCAACTAAGAAATGGGGATACCACAGGGACATAGAGCAGGGTCCCTTCTGACTCTGCTCTTCTCTTTCTCTCCCCATTAAATGGGGAGTTCACTATCTACTGCACAGCTGCACAGTTCTGTCTTTTCAGAAAGTTCTAAGCAGAAACAATGTTCATCCATCCTCCTCAGGATAGCCCTTGAGCTACTGAAGACTCTAAGCACGTTCTGGACATCCTCCATGAATCATCATCTCTGAGGCCCTCCCCTTCTTGGCCCCTCTTCTCTGGACAGGTTCTGGACAGGCTTGCCCTTCCAAAATTCCTGGAAAGCAGCAGGTACTGTTCCTGCTACACTGACCCTCAACTTTAATGCAGTGCAGACCTGTTGGTGTCACCCCTTATCCTGAAGAGGGGGCATTGAGACAGGACAAGGGTGGGTGCCCAGGAGGGTTGGCATGAGTCATGAGAATCTGGTCCTGGAGAATTAGACAGTGTGGGGAAGTAGGGGTGTTGAGTGCCTTTCTGGCCTCACAGATGCCAATGAGTATCATCAGCAGGTGGCCCCCAGAAAGGAACTCTAGGTGATGCCTGTGGCTCTAAACACAGGCTAGAGAGGGCACTTGCAGTTCAGCCAACCCAGAAAGGGGGCCCCCTTGCCTCAGATTCAGCCTTTGTACACATCCTCAGCCTTTCTTGAGAACTGAATTTAGATTCTCCTCCCCTGTGCTGTGTGCTTGGCCCAGGAGAAGGGCAAGTCTCGCTGGGTAGCTGCTTCTTGGCCTGGCTGAACCAGAAGGCCCCAGTGCCACTCCAAACCTGGATGTGAGCCCTGCCCCCATGAGCAAACAGTAGCTCAGAGCTGGGGGCTGTGGGGGTCAGTGGCCTGTCACATGAGGTCTGATGAGGCCACCTCTGCTCTATTTTGGGAAAGGGATCAATTGTATCAAGGGCTTTCTTGGGAGTGATCACTCTGGCCCACTTGCCAGCTCCAGCTAATTTTAGCAGGCTTTGGCAGGTGCCAGCAAGTACATGGCATGTGGATGTCACTCCCAGGTGAGCCCAAGGAGGGTCTGGGCCAGAGCCCGGGAGTCATGGTCTATGCCCACGGAGGCACCCAAAGCAAGCCTGAGGCCTGGACTTTGCAGTCACAAAATTAAGAATGATAGCCCCGGTTTTTTGTTTGTTTTTGGTCAATTGGCCGCCTTCCTCCACCACCCCTTCCCCAAGTGCCATACAGACCCCTGGATTGTATGAAATGCACATCGAACCTCTCTGCAGATGAAAATCCACTGGGGATCCCCTTGCCTCCAAGAGCAAGTCCAGACCTGAACTGGCGAGGGCCAGGCCCCCTTAGGACCCCCTCCCTGTCCGAGGGCATTTCAATAAGTGTTCTGTCCCCAAGGCAGCCTGGTGACTTTCTGCCCGCACAAGGCTGAGGAATAGCAGGTGGGTAGGCTGGCTCTGCACACCTCCTCCTGCTGGGCAGCAATCCCAACCCCATGTTCACAGAGTGTGGCCAGCTGCCCCATGGCTCTCTCCCCATGGCCCTGTCAACTCTTAGCCCACATGGGCCTCCCCTCCCTTTCTGGCCCTGCCTCTGACCCCATGGCAGGGGGCAGAGTATTTCAGCAGCTGCCGGGCTGAGCCCTTTCAGTGCAGAAGCCCTGGGCTGCCAGCCTCAGGCAGCTCTCCATCCAGGCAGCCATTGCTGCCACAGCGGGGGCCTTATGCTCCAAGGCTACAGCATGTGCTAGGCCTCGGCAGGCAGGAGCATCTCTGCTTCCCAAAGCATCTACCTCTTAGTCCCTCGGAGAGATGGCGATGGATGCCACAAGGAGCCAGGCCCAGACAGCCTTGACTCTGGTAAGGGTCACACCAAAGTTAGCGACTTTGCATTGGGAGAACAGCGCCCAGGGCAGGGCCCTTGGTTTTGCACATTACCAAAACCAAGGCTGGGGGCAGGGAAAGCAAGCAGGCTCTGGGCACCTTGGAAGGAGGCACACGAGCCTCAGGGGTCCTGGCTAGGGCAGCTGTGCCCGCCACTGCCCCCCCCCCCGCCCACCACCCCTCCTCACTGTGGCTGCCCACTGTCCAGCCTCTCGAAGGGTTCTAGGGCACTTGCTCCTGGAGCTAACAGTGACCCAGGACACTGGTGTCTGGGGCTTGGCCTGAGGCTTTTATGGGGGGAGGTGGCTGGCTGCCCAGGGCTGTCTGGCTGTCTGGGGGCTCTGCATGGCATTTCCAGGGGTTGGTGGATCAGGGATTCGGTCCCTCAGGAGAATGTGGACACCAGCCCGAGGTCGCTCACTTCTGTGGACTTAGCCACCTGAGGGCCCGGGAATGGAGGGGACCAGGCTACAGCTGGGCATGTGGCACTGGGATGGGCTCTGGAGCCCCCAGGCCTGCAGCGCTTGCCCAGGGACTTCCCTGGCCCTTGGCCATGTCCTCAGGGACACACAGCTCCTCCAGTTGGCCCCTCCTAGTGCTGGAATAGACAGCTCCTCAGTCCACATCCGCCAAAGGCGGCCCTAGAAGGCATCCTGCCTTTTGTACTGCGTTCTGGATGTGGGGCCACAACGCACTGCTCGCTGCATAAAAGGGACAGCATCCTGCCCCTGGCAGCCCTGCCCGACCAGCTCTGCCTCTCCCACTGCTATCCAACCTGTACACCCTGGTGACCGTGTCCAGGCTCCACATCTACCTCTCCAGCCAGACTCTCCTCTGAACTCTGGCCTCACATGGCCAACTGCTACTTGGAACAAATTGCCCCTTGGCTGGCAGATGTGTTAACATGCCCAGACCAGGATCCTGATCCCACAACCCAACTCCCAGGTCAGGTGGAACCTCTTCTTCTCAGGCCCTTCTGTTCCTCTCCTCAGCCCCTCCCACCTCCCTTCAGAGTAAGTCTAGACTTTTACCCCTCTCACTAAGCCTGCACCCACCATCCCTGCGCAGGGGTTGTTAGGACAGCCGGACGCCCTGCTTCCACCCTGCTCCAAGATGCCCCCGTTCTGCAGCCCGGTGCCTCCAGGCTTCTCACCTCCTGCTGCTCACAGCTCAGCCTCACTCCCTCCCTCCCCATCTCTGCTCCAGCCTCAATGCAGGTCCCCTGCCCCCATCTTCTGACAGGAGCTGCCTGACCTGTCCCTGCTTCATCTGTCCCCATTCCTTCACCCCCCAACCTGTCCCCAGTTTGACTGAGATTCTTTCCTGCAAATCCCCACCCTTCAGAGGAGTTGGTCCTGCTGTCAACTCTGCTTCTGTGCCCCGCGCCGCACCTGGCATTCAGTGGGCATTTGCTGAAGAGATGAGGGTCAGATGCCCTGCAGGGAGTGTGGGGCGTCCTCAGGCGAGAAAAGTTGTACTTTTGACTGTGAGCCCCGATTATGTGTCCTGTGACGTCTCGGGTGAGGTCAGTGAGAGAAACCTCTGCAAGCTGGCTGGGGCTGCCTCCCAGAGGCTGCCAGGGGGAAGGACAGGCTCTGTCTGTGCTCTTCTGGCCTCACAGACAGGCTCTATCTGTGCCACAGGCTACACCTGGGGGGCCAAGCAGCTTCTCAGGGCTCCCCAGGTATCAGCACATTTCCTAGGCTGCTTGGGAAAGCCCTGTAAGCTTGCATAGACACCCAGCAAGAGGCTAGCCAGAGAGACACTTGTAGCTGGGGTCTGGGCACAAGTAACAGCTCGGTGCTGGGCCTGAGGTCAGGCAGGATGCAGCCTGGCTGGGTGAGAGGAAAGTTTGGAGCCAGTGCCTGGGTTCAAACCCCTCCATGGCCCGTGGTTCTGTGGGCCTGGGGAAGGGTTTGTACCTCTGTGTCCAGTTTCCTCACTTATAAAAAATGGAGATAATAAAAGTACCCATGTCCCAGAGTGGCTGTACCAATAATAGGGAAGCGTGCCCAGAGCAGGCCTGGCACACAGGAAGTGTGCATCAGCCTCAGTCCCTGCCACTGGGCTTGTCCTGGGTGTCTGTGAGGCAGACCTCTGCCCTACAACGTGACCCCCAGGCTTGTGAGACTAAGCTGGGTCAGGGCTTCCTCCTCTGGGATTGCATGCTTACCAAGTGCCAGGAGGGGGACTTCTGCAGGCCCAGGTGCACCCTAAGGAAGGGGCTTGCTCCCACCAAGAACAAGGCTCACCTTTGGAGGATGCTCCCCACATAAGAGGTGAACCCCCAGGTCTACTGGTGACTACAGCCTCAGAACCTGACAGCATCTATCCTCCAACCCATGCCCACTGGGAAGTGTGTGAGGGGTCCTTATAGGCCCTGTGGTGTGGACAATGCAGCGACCCTGCAGCATCTGGCTAGGGCAGGGCCCAGATGAGAGCCCTGGGCCAGGAGACCCTGGCCGGTTCTGCCACTGTGGGGAGACAAGCTCCCCCACCCCATGTCCCCCGCTTCCCTGCAGCCCCACAGAGAATGCAGACCTACTTTTACAGAAATCCAGATTTTTGTGTAAAAGTGTCTCTATTTTACATAGATTTTAAGTGGTGGCAGCAAATTTAAGCTTTTGAGAATATTATACAGGACAAATCAGATTCGCAGGCCAGATGCCACTTTATTTACAGAAATGGAATCAGGTCCTACCTCAGGTCCCATCTCACGTCTTCACTTATGCCTATGTGTCTCCTTCACGGGAAAGGCCACAGGAGGCCCTGCAGTAAGCATCCTGGAGTTGATTTAAAGTCCCTGACGGTGAATATGGGGGTCCTCACTGTTGCCGCAAGGGGGCATACCCCTGTGTATCTTAGAAATGCCTGCAGCCCTTTTGCTGCAGAACAGATTCTTAGGAGAGAAACTGTCAGATCAGAGTTCAACTTAGAGAAACTCCAAATTGCCCTCTGAACAGATGGTATCAGTTTGACATCACACAATGCCGGGATTCCTGGGGGAGAACTTTCTGGCCTAGAAGGCAGTAGAGCCAGGACTTCACCCAGTCAGTGGCAGGGCCACACACAGGCCTTGATACAGAGGGGGAAGACTTGGGCCTCCTCGACACCCTACGGGGCCCAGCCTCCCAACATGTGATAAGAGAAACAGCAGCCACCTTGTACCTCGCTCTCCCAGTTCTCCAAGGGCTGGGCCAGTTCTCCCCACAGCCCTGCAAGGGAGGATCACTCAAGGGCCCTAACTGTCTGACAATACAGCCACACTCTGATCAGCCGCCTGGGCACAGGCTCCATGTCATTGTCCTCTGCCAAGACCTCAGACTGAAATGTTGGCTCCTCCCATGAAGAACCTGGGGCCAAAGGACCAGAGTCCAGGTCTGTGGCCACCAGGATGGGCCACTTGGAGAGAGGCACAAGGGTGGCACCAGGCAGGTGTGAGGGCTGGACCTTTGCAAGAGCAGCATCATTTTTGTTGAGAGCCTGCAGGTATCTTATAATTGGGTCCCTCTGACCAATCTTGTCTAGCGGGAGATGCCAGGCAGGCTCCCCAGGACTTCCTGCCAGTAGCCACTGTGTGCGTGGATTTGGGTGCTGGCCTCACCACAGTGTACTGGCTGTCTGTTCCTGCATAAATGACTTCTGTAAGCCTTTCTTCATCTGCAAGATGGGTGCTGCTGGCACCTCCTCCCCAGTGCTGTGGTGACCCGGCATAGTGTGTGAGGCTGCTATGTGAGGCACCTAATGCAAGGCCTGGCATATGGAGGAATTCAGCAAATGGCAGATGCCTTCACAGTTAGTTCCTGGCATTCTCTACATTGGTGGGTGTAGGAAAGAAAGACAGAGGAGGCAAAGGTTGTAGCTGTGGGACATTGAGGACAGCCTGGATTGCTCCACAGAGCCCTGAGGACATCTCCAGGGGTGTGCTCCGCAGGGGCAGTTGGATTGGAGGGTTGGAGGTCGGGGAGGGCGTGCACTCCCACCCATGCTCAGAGCCTCGGAACAGTGCCTGCTCAGCCAACATGGGTGTTTGATTCTGTGTCTTTTGTCACAGACTTTACCAGCCCCATCCCTTTCTGACCTTGCCTGAGTTTAAAATTCACATGTGGGGTCTCATTAGGAGACATGGTTCTGAACTAAAGATCTGTATCTATTGGGAATGCTTTGGGCTGCAGGAAGCCAAACACCTGACTCACGGTGGCATAGGTGGTTTCTGTCTGCTCCCATAAGCCGCACATGGAGGGTGAATCTGGCATTACTCTCTCCTCCCTACGTTCGCAGTATGCTAACAGCTTTAACCTCTGGCCTTGTTTCTTCATCGTTGCAGGGTAGCTATCACAGCGCTGGTTATCACATCCTTACACAGCTGTGTCTACAAATTTAGGGGGACACTGAAGCTCCTCCCCCTGCTAAAATCAGGCTTTTATTCACTTGTCATTGGCCAGAACTGGGTGACATGCCCAACTCTAGACCAATCATCAGTAAGAGGAGTATAGTATTGCTGTGCCTACCTTAGACTAATCATGGCGCAATGTGCTCCCCACACCAACAAAATCTGAGTTCTAAAAACTGAGGAAGAAGAGGAAAATCGCCATGTTGCCTCCTGTCTGGGATTCAGATCATCTCCAACCCCCTGAGCTTATGCATAAGACTGTGGGCAAAAGTGTGTGAGTTTTTGTGGAATGGGTCCACAGTTTTATCAGAGCATCCTTCCTTTTTCTTTTTGATTCAAGATGAAAATATCCTTATGATTATTTTTCTCACCACTGCCCAGAGATAACCAGCACATTAACATGGCCTTTTCTCCATGAATAGCACTAGGGTGCCCAGGGGACAGACACATAGCTGTCCACACACCAGCTTGCTGGGTATGCAGAGGCAGAGTCACATCTGCATTCAGAGCCTGTCCTCACACTGCCGTGTGGAGAGCGAGCAGCCACACCATGGGCCGTCCATGCTCACGGGAGTGGTAGTATCGGATCTGAGCTTCGTGTGCCCAGGCGTCTCTCACGTCAGTGCATAGGGACTCTTTTCCTTCTGTGGCCCAGTGTGCCCATGCCACAGATGGCTTCAGTCAGCAGACACCTCCTTCTAGACACTCACGCTCACTCCTGGCTGGCCCTTAGCACATCTGTGCAGACTGGCCCATTTATTTTCTGGTGTAAATCCCAGAAGTAGGAGGACTGGGTCTCTCTGATAGCAATGCCAGCTGCCTGGCGCCCTCCAGACAGGCGGCTCAAACCCCACCTCGCCAGCTCTCCCTGTTAGTCCCTCCTTTCCCTGGCTCTGACCTGAGGGACGAAGCAGGGTGCTACAGGACGCTGTGCCACAGGGATATCGTCATGGACAGAAGCCACTCTGCCCTCTGCTGCTCACCCCTCCAACACGCCCCGGGCTGCATTTGTTGAGTGGCTGGTCCCAGACTCTGCTCTTCTGACTTGCCAGCTGGTTTTACCTGTAGTAAAGTTTGAGATGATGGGTCATCCTGAACCCGGGGTCAGAGGACAGAAGGAGGCCAGCAGCATGTGGGGGAGATGGCCCGTGAGGCCCTCGGCGTGTGGGTGCCTGGTGACAGCCCCACCCTGAGTCCCCAGCCCTGCTGCTCCCATCCCCCTCCTTGTGCAGGTAGAGCAGATCCTGGCGGAGTTCCAGCTGCAGGAGGAGGACCTGAAGAAGGTGATGAGACGGATGCAGAAGGAGATGGACCGTGGCCTGAGGTTGGAGACCCATGAAGAGGCCAGTGTGAAGATGCTGCCCACCTACGTGCGCTCCACCCCAGAAGGCTCAGGTACCACATGGGAACCGGCTCCTCATCCAGAAGCAGCTGTGGGCTCAGCACTAGCTGGGAAAAGAACCCCAGGCACTCCCAGACTCACAGCCAGTCCGAGACAGAATCTCCTGGGGAGCAATGAAGTCCCCAAATTGTGAGGCCAGTTCTCACCCTTGGCTCCTCTGGTCCGGCCCTGGGGCACTCGGACTCACCCTGGAGCTGGCAAACCTCAGGAAAACTGACTTTTTAAATCTCACTCCTGGCCAAGTGCAGTGGCTCACCCCTGTAATTTCAATACTTTGGAGGCTGAGGCGGGCGGATCACAAGGTCAGGAGTTTGAGACCAGCCTGCCCAACATGGTGAAATCCCGTCTCTACTAAACATACAAAAATTATACAGGCATGGTGGTGCATGCCTGTAGTCCCAGCTACTCAGGAGGCTGAGGCATGAGAATTGCTTGAACCCGGGAGGCCGAGGTTGCAGTGAGCCAAAATCATGCCACTGCACTCCAGCCTGGGTGACTGAGACTCCATCTCAAAAAAAAAAAAAAAAAAGCTGGGCACAGTGGCTCACGCCTGTAATCCCAGCACTTTGGGAGGCCGAGGGGGGCAGATCACAAGGTCAGGAGATCGAGACCATCCTGGCTAACACGGTGAAATCCCATCTCTACTAAAAATACGGAAAAAAATTAGCCAGGTATGGTGGCAGGCGCCTGTAGTCCCAGCTACTCGGGAGGCTGAGGCAGGAGAATGACGTGAACCTGGGAGGCGGAGCTTGCAGTGAGCCGAGATCACGCCACTGCCCTCCAGCCTGGGCGACAGAGCGAGACTCCGTCTCAAAAAAAAAAAAAAAACCTCACTGCTCCCCATGGGCACTTAGAGAACGCCCAGCCCAGCTCTGCACTGGCCATTGCACTAGGTCCTCAGTTGGTCCCTGGGCTCTTGGTGACTCTGTCTAAGGCAGGAGTTTCCCATTGACTTTTCCCCAGCTGACCTTTGACCCCTCCACAGTTGACGCTGGTGTCCCCAGGTGTCTGGTGGCCCCTTGTCCAGCTCCCTTGGTCCCTTTGTGCCTTCCCTCCTCCTCTCTGTAATATCCGGGCTAGTCACCCGGGGCCCACCCAGCCCAAGGCCAGCCTGTGGGTGCCCCTGAGGCTGACATACTTCTCTCTGTGCCTGTAGAAGTCGGGGACTTCCTCTCCCTGGACCTGGGTGGCACCAACTTCAGGGTGATGCTGGTGAAGGTGGGAGAAGGTGAGGAGGGGCAGTGGAGCGTGAAGACCAAACACCAGATGTACTCCATCCCCGAGGACGCCATGACCGGCACTGCTGAGATGGTGAGCAGCACAGGGGCCAGGGCAGGGGGCCAAGGCCACGCAGGATCTCAGGGCCCAGCTAGTCCTGACAGGAGGTCCCACCCATCCACCAGGGGTGGGGAGAGCGGGGGCTGGAGGACCACCCAGCCTCAGAGGCAGCTGGAGGCCTGGGTGAACAGGACTGGCCAACATGTCCCCAAGTCCCACAGTCACCATCTGACCAGCATTGAGAGGGGAACGGGCTGAGGAGGGGTTAGTGGCAAGAGGAGCCCCAGCCAGTCACACTTTGTCCAGTTTACCAGAGGAAAAGCCAATGTGTAAGAACAGAAATGTGACCCGGCAGCCAGTGCACTCCCCACCTCTCCAAGGGCCACCCCTCGCCCTCCACCAGCATGCACAGAAAGTGGGGTGACAGCAATCACAATGTCTACCCAGGCAGCAAGGACCCCTGACCATGGGGAGGACTGGGGTGCAGGGGACCCAGAAGCAGAATGAGGCTTAGGGGGAGCTGGGCAAGGCCAGAGCCCCAGCTGCAGCCAAGCACGTGGCCAAGGCCAGCTCCTGGAGAGGCAGGGCTCCGAGGCAGGAGGCTGCCCGTGGTTGCCCGTCCTCACACCCCTGCGGCTTGCTAGCCTGTCTATGGGCTGGGCGTGAATCAAGGCACTGGGGATGATGTGGGGACTTCCCTGGCCCCAGCAGCCAGTGAGGAGCCTGGTCAGTCAGCAGAGCATTCAGCAGTACCCAATTCCGTGGAGAGGCCCGTGTGAGGGGAGTCAGGGCTGGCCTTCAGCAAGGATGGGTGGTCAGGACACCTGGAAGTAGGAAAGGAGACTCCAGGTGCTGCAGACAGAAATCAAGGATGCGCCTCCATCTGGAGCCTCAGGAACAGCCGGCCAGGCCTGAGACTGGACTTTACAAGGTTCAGCTGGGAGGGCTAGGCTGACAGAGCACAGCTGGGCTGGGGACCAGCCTGCCCTGTGTTGCCCTGTCCCAGGGGCCACTGTCAGCAGGTCTCTGGCATGGGGGAGGCTTAGGGCCTGAGCCCAACGAGCAGCAGTGGAAGAGGAGAGGGAAACTGCGGACAGGCCTGGCATTCAGTGGCCAGGAGGTGCAGTGTTCCCTGAGGAATAGCTTGGCATGAGGCCCTGGGGAGGGCTGCAGGCCGGCGCACCCCCCCATGCCAGATGGTCACCGTGGCGTGCATCTTCCAGCTCTTCGACTACATCTCCGAGTGCATCTCCGACTTCCTGGACAAGCATCAGATGAAGCACAAGAAGCTGCCCCTGGGCTTCACCTTCTCCTTTCCTGTGAGGCATGAAGACATCGATAAGGTGGGCCAGGTGGAGGGACAGAAGGCAGATGAGGGGAGGCATAGGCGCCCCAGAGGAACTCTGCCTTCAAATGCAGCCCCCATACCCTGTGCTCAGAAGGGAGATCTGGATTCAAATTGTGGCCATGTCACCTGCCACCTCTAATGCTGTGGAAAAGAAGCGTCACATTAGCTAATTCTGGCTCTGCACCCTGTGAGGCACCAGCTGTGATCACCCCACTACAGTGGAAAGAGCAGCTGGTAGTGGAGTGGGGCTCAAACTCAGGCAGCCAGGCTCCGGGTCACCTGCAGGCCACGGTCATGTCACAATGCCTCTAGCTGAGTCAGAAATGTGAAGGAACTGAGATTCTACCCTCCCTGCAAGCTAGCAAGGTGGCCTGCCAGTTACATCTGTGCATGCACACACACACAGAGTCATCTATGCACGCACATAAAACATGAGACCTTTGGGTCAGGGAGAAAGCCAGTTCCTCACTCACAGCAGAAGCAGCAGCCAGAGCAACATCTCATGTGGTTTTCCAAGCCCCAGTCCCTACAGAGACACAGAGAGGGACAGGTGGCACCTGTGCATGCAGTGGGGTGCCTTGCAGGAAGGAAATCCTGATTTTACACGGAGGTGCTTCCTGCAGGCCCTGCCTTGACTCTGGGATGACGTCTCAGAGCTGTGCAGTACAACATTCTTAAATTGGCTGGGACTCAGCCCTGCAGAAATATGAGATATTCAAGGAGAATCGTTCCCAACACCTCTCAAAGCTATGGGGCTGCTCTGAGCCTGTTTCCTCAGCTGTAAAGTAGGGTGCATACGCTTGTGGCCCTAGGCAGGAGGTAGTGACAGGCCCTAGCACCCTGCCTCTAACATATGTCAAGCAGCCATGAGGCCTCCCTCTCCCCACAGGGCATCCTTCTCAACTGGACCAAGGGCTTCAAGGCCTCAGGAGCAGAAGGGAACAATGTCGTGGGGCTTCTGCGAGATGCCATCAAACGGAGAGGGGTGAGGGGGCACCTGTGACTGCCAGGGGGGCTGCCCTGGGCCACCCACCCCAGCACTGCCTGCCTTTCTCCTTGGCTCCCAGCATTGCAGCCTCTGTGCTTCTTGGCAGGACTTCGAAATGGATGTGGTGGCAATGGTGAATGACACGGTGGCCACGATGATCTCCTGCTACTACGAAGACCATCAGTGCGAGGTCGGCATGATTGTGGGTAAGGACTCCTTGCACCCCTGCCCCTTCCAGACTGCGGAGTCGCCCTGGATACAACAGGCTTTACAGGGCCCTGTGGGGTGAGGACCAAAGTACTTAACAACCGGTGACGTCAGAGCCGAGCCTGGCACTGGAGCCTGGGTGGTCTTGGGGTATCAAAATGGAAGCACTGTGTACAGTAGGAAGCATTTCAACGCCGTGATGCCACATGTATGCCAGCTGCACATCCACCTCGCCCATCAGGATTATAATTAAAACACTTTATTTGGTAAATTGACCAACTGGACAGATTTGTCCAAGTGGAAGAGGATAAGCAAAAGTGGTGCCATTCCTACCCGAATGGTCTTTCCACCGGCCTGCCCCTGCCCCTGCCCCCACCCAAAGTGAAGGCAGGTACCAGGAAAGGGAGCAGCAGCCCGCCCCTCCCAGCAGAGGGGTCTTCCACACCAACTCAGACCTTTCTCAGAAGTTCCAGAGGTCATTATAACGAGCCTTCACTGAGGAGCAATCCAATCAGATCAGGTATCTGCTGTGCACATGGGCGTGTGGTTCTATAATTCTCTTCCATTCTCACCTTTCAGAAGGAACATTGTCTTTAAATCCAGCATCTAAATGTGAGCCCCAGCCATCCCTGCTGTGATCCCCCTAGCCCTTTCCACCCTCTGCTCCGGAGCTGCCTGGGGCTCCCCAAGACACTTCCATATGAATTCCCACCAAGCCAAGCTGCAGCTACTCGGCCCAGGCATAACCCCTCCTGGGGCAGAGGTGGCAAGGAGTGACCCACGGCTCACATCTGCCCCATGTACACCCTTGACTCTGCTCAGTGTTTTAAAACATGCTTATAACAATTACCAAGATCTGCAAATTAGGAGAATTCACATCAAAGTCTGGATTTCTGTTTGTTCATAAAAAACTAGAAGGCGGCCAGGCAAGGTGGCTCACGCCGGTAATCCCAACACTTTGGGAGGCTGAAGTAGGCGGGTCACTTGGGGTCAGGAGTTGAAGACCAAAATTAGCTGGGTGTGATGGCACATGCCTGTGATCCCAGGTACTCAGGAGACTGAGGCAGGAGAATTGCTTGAACCCTGGAGGCAGAGGTTGCAGTGAGCCAAGATCACGCCACTGCACTCCAGCCTGGGCAATGGAGTGAGTGAGACTCCGGCTCCAAATAAATAAATAAATAAATAAATAAATAAATAAAAACTGGAAGGCTAGGCATCAATGAGCCCTGATTCCTATGTGGCAGCTCGACTGACCAACATTTGAGTTGCTGTCCCTGACAGCTTTAGGGGTGTGCAGCCCACAGTCATGCTAGCTTGAGGCTCTGCTGTCACCAGTGTGAAACTATTAATAACTTGTGAACAAAAGACTCCATGTTGTCACTCTGCACAGGAGCCAGCAAATTACAAAATTCCACATCCGGTCTTGTCTACAGGAGCCTCTGAACTGCTCCCAAGGGCCCACACCATGCCTTACTTTGGGCTGCCATGCAAACATGGCTCATGACAGAGAAGCTCAAACATGTGCATGGGCAGTGCCAGAAAACAAGGGTGGTGCATAGACAAAATAAAATGATAATGTACCACAACCATTTCTTTGATACACACTGTTAATCTCAATCCTCCCAACCACCTACGTAACAGGCAGGGAAGGTGTTATTGTTGCCTGTTAGGAAAGAGGACAGTCCAGAAAGCTGTCCCTAGCCACTGAAGCAACCCAGGTCTTCCAGCCCCAGGGAGACCCGCCTTTCCATTCTTCCAGGCAAAGCAGAGACAGGCATGGGGGAGCGGGAGAGGCGGGGCTCCTGTGGGCAGGAACCAGGCCATACTCCAGGGCAGTGCAGCTCTTGCTAACAGTCCCCCCGACCTCCACCCCAGGCACGGGCTGCAACGCCTGCTACATGGAGGAGATGCAGAATGTGGAGCTGGTGGAGGGGGACGAGGGCCGCATGTGCGTCAACACCGAATGGGGCGCCTTCGGGGACTCGGGCGAGCTGGACGAGTTCCTGCTGGAGTATGACCGCCTGGTGGACGAGAGCTCTGCAAACCCCGGTCAGCAGCTGTAAGGATGCTCCCCCTCCCCCACAGCCCAGGCCCTGGGCCGCTCTGGTGCAGCGGCAGATGGGAGCCGGGCCACTGCCGATAATGGGCTTGTTTTTAAACAACTCTGGGGAAAAGCAAACTGACAATCCTTTCGTAAGCTCCATCCCTTCTGCTCAGTCATGACCTGCCCCTGTGAGAGATGAAGGGTTAGTCCCAGTTGTGATTTGATAAGCCCAGACCTCTCTCCTTCTGACAGGTGATTGTGCATGTAGAGGAGGCTCTGAGACACCCCCAGTAAGGTTTCTGGGTTTAACCCAACATTCCCCAAAGTATGTATTTGGCCACATTCACAGAAAGAATATTAGTCTTTTGTGGAATGCTGCGGGTTGGCAGTCACAGCTTGGAAACCAACCCAGAGAGAGCTCATCATTAACCATGGCTATCACTTTTAACCACCTACTGCGCCAGGCCTATGCTAATTATTTTATTAGCGTCCTCTCTGCCGCTCGCAGGCCTCTATTATTATAGGTCAGTAGTATTCCATTTATTTAAATTAAATACGGAAGGTCATAGATTAAGCAAGAAAGTGCCAGCAACATGGTGCGTGCCTCCGACTGGGCACTAACCCTCCAAACCTTAGTTTCCCCAACCATAAATGGCCGATGAACAGCAGCTCCGGATGCAGCTAAAGGACTGAAGCTCTAGGTCCCGTGCTCGGCGCAGGGCCTCCTGCAAGGAAGGTTTCGGAGGGACTGGATGGGGTCTTTGAACTATCTGTCTGTCCCTTCACTGAAGTGGGCCCGGGGCAGGCCAAACTTGCTCCCGTGATTGAGTTGGATGTGCACGTTCCTAATCCCTGACGTTTCTAAACTCTGGTTCATTAACGAGGGAAAGACGGGAACCGGATGGGGGAGTGGGGATCACAGTGCCCCACGTGGCCGCCTCGTGACCTCAATGGGGAAAAGTGGCGCCGGTTCCCGGCTTCCACCTGCACGAGGGGCCCTCCCTCGTGCCTGCTGATGTAATGGAGCTGCCCTGTGTCCAGGTATGAGAAGCTCATAGGTGGCAAGTACATGGGCGAGCTGGTGCGGCTCGTGCTGCTCAGGCTCGTGGACGAAAACCTGCTCTTCCACGGGGAGGCCTCCGAGCAGCTGCGCACACGCGGAGCCTTCGAGACACGCTTCGTGTCGCAGGTGGAGAGGTGTGCGGAGAAGGGCAGGTGCAAAGGGCAGGGGCTGGGGACGTCCAGTCCGGGCACTGCAGACCTGGTCTCAGGGAGAGACTGAGTCCCAGGCCCGTGGCGCAGGGACAGGAAACTAGGGCCTGGGGCCGGATTCCGGGCGTGGGCGGGGCCTGGGGCGGGGCACAGGGGGCGGGGCGGGAGTGGGCGGGGCCCGAGGCGGGGCGCTGGAGGCGAGGGCGGGACAGGGACGGGTCCGGGGTAGGAGGTGGGGTCCGGACGGGGATGCCAGGAGCAGGGATGGGGCGAGCCCACGTCCGGGCAGTGTCGCCATCCGTGAGTCCCCTCGGTGCTCCCTGCCCGCCGTGGCGGTGCTCTCTGGATCCTGCTGTGGCCTCACTTCCCTGGCGGAGACCCTGGGCTTAGTTAGAGGGAGCAGTACTAACCAGGTTACTGCTGGTCCCTAGCGGAAACGCTTTGACTGGTTGAGGTGAGCAGGATCGCCCCATTTCTCCAGAGAGGGGCCCCGGCTCAGCCAGGGAAAGAGGCCGCCGCTGGGTGGACGGCTGGCAGGGGCCCCTCCCTGGAGAAGGAGAGGCCGCCCCTGGAGGGGGATGGATTGTCGGAGCCACCCTCAGCGACCGCCCTACCTCCTCCCGCCCCGCAGCGACACGGGCGACCGCAAGCAGATCTACAACATCCTGAGCACGCTGGGGCTACGACCCTCGGCCACTGACTGCGACATCGTGCGCCGCGCCTGCGAGAGCGTGTCTACGCGCGCTGCACACATGTGCTCGGCGGGGCTGGCGGGCGTCATCAACCGCATGCGCGAGAGCCGCAGCGAGGACGTAATGCGCATCACTGTGGGCGTGGATGGCTCCGTGTACAAGCTGCACCCCAGGTGAGCCCGCCGCGCCCTCTCCCTGGTAAAGTGGGGCCCAAAAAGCGAGTGCTCCATGGTTCCTTGTGGCTCCCAAGCTCCAAGATTTTGTAATCCTCTTCTCGTCCCCCTTGGCCTAGATTTGGGGGAAGGGTCGACTTCGTGCAGGATGCCCGGTAATGAATGTGGAGGATGGGCTGGGAGGAGGGACGGCAGCCCTGCTTCTCTTCTGCCCAGCTTCAAGGAGCGGTTCCACGCTAGCGTGCGCAGGCTGACGCCCAGCTGCGAGATCACCTTCATCGAGTCGGAGGAGGGCAGTGGCCGGGGCGCGGCCCTGGTCTCGGCGGTGGCCTGTAAGAAGGCCTGCATGCTGGGCCAGTGAGAGCAGTGACCGCCAGCACAGGGAGGATGCCACAGCCCCACAGCACCCAGGCTCCACGGGGAAGTGCTCCCCACACGTGCTTGCAGCCTGGCGGGGCAGGAGACCTGGCCTTGTCAGGACCTGGGCTGCCTGCCATCCCGCTGGGGAACCCAGCGGGCCTCTTCCCTCAGTCATTCGGTGGGACAGCCCTAGGGCCCTAACTGGGGTGCGGCAGGAGCAGGGACAGAGACTCTGGAAGCCCCCACCTTTCTCACTGGAATCAACTTCCTAGAAGGGAGTTGCTCACTCAGGACTTTGTTGCATTTCCACACTGTCAGAGCTGTTGGCCTCGCCTGGGCCCAGGCTCTGGGAAGGGGGCGCCCTCTGGATCCTGCTGTGGCCTCTCTTCCCTGGGAACTCATCCTGTGTGGGGAGGCAGCTCCAACAGCTTGACCAGACCTACACCTGGGCCAAAAGGGCAGCCAGGGGCTGCTCATCACCCAGTCCTGGCCATTTTCTTGCTTGAGGCTCAAGAGGCCCAGGGAGCAATGGGAGAGGGCTCCATGGAGGAGGTGTCCCAAGCTGCAAATACCCCCAGAGACCTTTTCTCTCCTGTACCCCCATCCCTGAGTGACTTGTGATTCTGGGATGGACCCTCACAGCAGGTGCAAGAGACAGAGCCCCCAAGCCCCTGTCCCAAGGGGCCCACAAAGGGGAGAAGGGCCAGCCCTGCATTTTCAACTCCCACAGCACTGGCTCAGGAAGAAAACCCAAGCAGCATTCAGCACACCCCAAGGGACCACCCCATCATACGACATGCCACCCTCTCCATGCCCAACCTGAGACTGTGTGAGTTTTTTAATTAAAAATGTAAAAGTTTTAAACATGGCCTGTCCACTGTTCTTTGACTTCTGTGCATAAGGACTGTGGGGACAATCTATAAAGAGTCAGCGTCACATGCATGAAGATACTTCAGTATCTCGGCCATGCCCTCCAGACAGCTCCTTCCAGCCAGCCGTGCCCCGGGGAGTGTGAGGAGTGACAGACCAGGCTGTAGGAACAGGAATGGGGTATCATGGGGGATGGCAGAGCAGTGGACAATACACTGCCTGGCCGGTGCCCCTGCTTGCCTGCCCATGGAATGTGTGCAGAGAGAGTGCCAGGCCAGGTGCTGCTCTGGGGAAGTGGGGGAATGAAGCTGGTCCTGCTGCATGTCAGTCTCAGCACCGTCCTATCCAGTCAGAGCCACTTAGGTTTGCCAGTGAGTGGAGGCCCAGATACACGTTGGATTTCTAAGATCCCACCAGATGCTCCTATTGGTGGAATGCCTGTTTAGAGTTAGCCAAACATAGGCCTAATGCCATCTTTCTGTAGCATAAACACAGTGACATAGATACATATTTGTGTGATTTTCACGCACGTTCATTTTTCGATGAGAGACACCACCCAGCTAATCAGGAACAACTGTTTTGTTTCCTTCAGATCTTAACCCAAAGTTGTGATTTTGAAAAGTCATGTCCCCCTTCAGATTTCTTGCTATCTGCTACTTCTCATGTGGAATTGCTTTGGATCTTCTTAGTTCTCTTGAGTCTAAATTAGTCCTTATAAGTTAGTGCAAGCATCTGATTACTTTGTTATCATTACTGTTATGTTCAAGCATTCACAAAGTGGAAAACATTTTAATATCAATTGCTTTCTATTTCTCCTTTATATTACAGTTCAGGGCATTGTATTAATTCTTAAAATTCTATATGTAGGTAGGTTATATGTCTGAATTGAAATGGCTGAATTGAAATAGATAAAATGAATTTCTTTTCTAGATAACAAAGGGAGTGTCATAAAACACTTGTTATGGGACAGTGTGATGGCTCACGCCTATAATCTCAGTGCTTTGAGAGGCTGAGGTGGAGGATTGCTTGAGGCCAGGAATTTGAGACCAGCCTGGGGCAACATAGCAAGACCCCATCTCTTAAAAAAAAAGTGGGGGGCTGCTGGGCACGGTGGCTCACGCCTGTAATCCCAGCACTTTGGGGGGCCAAAGCAGGTAGATCACAAGTTCAGGAGTTTGAGATCAGCCTGGCCAACATGGTGAAACCCCGTCTCTACTAAAAATACAAAAAGTAGCCGGGCATGATGGCAGGCGCCTGTAATCCCAGCTACTCGGGAGGCTGAGGCAAGAGAATTGCTTGAACCTGGGAGGCGGAGGTTGCAGTGAGCAGAGATCGTACCACTGCACTCCAGCCTGGGCAACAGAGCAAGACTCTGTCTCAAAAATGAACGAATGAATGAATGAATTTTAAAAAGAAAGAAAAAAAAACACTGGGCAGGGTGGTGTGCACCTGTAGTCCCAACTATTCCAGAGGTTGAGGCAGGAAGAAGCACTTGAGCCCAGGGGTTGTCTGCAGTGAGCTCTACTCATGCCTCTGCACTTCAGCCTGGGTGACAGAGCTCAGTGGCTCACACCTGTAATCCCAGCACTTTAGGAAGCTGAAGCAGGCAGATCGCCTAAGATCAGGAGTTCGAGACTGGCCTGGCCAACATGATAAAACCCTGTCTCTACTAAAAAAAATAATTTTATATATATATATAAATTAGCTGGGTGTGGTGGTGCATGCCTGTAATCCCAGCTGCTTGGGAGGTTGAGGAACGAGAATCGCTTGAACCTGGGAGGTGGAGGTTGCAGTGAGCTGAGAACACGCCACTGCACTCCAGCCTGTATGAGAGTGAGACTCCATCTCAAAAAAAAAAAAAAAGGAATTTAAGGAATTTAAAAGAAAACTCTTGTTATATAAAAAGAGTATTGGGTGTGACACATGAGAGCTCCTGCACTCTACCAGTCAGCTACTGACAGACATGGGCCTGGCTCCAGTGGAGGGGCAGCAGCCAGTGAGCCCAGCCTGGGGTGACCCACTCCTGCTGTCTCCAGGATGTCCCCTGTTTCCCCAGCCCCTCTGCTGTGCCCTCGGCCCCAGAAGCTGGCAAGTCTGCTTCTCTGGAACAGCATCACGCAGGCCTGCCCATCGGCTCACTGTGCACCAGGCCTTCAGGGGATCCAGATGTCAACCAGGCTGGGTGTTCAGGAGAGGCACAGAAGCCAGGAATACAAACACATCAGCCACCAGGCAAATGGGAAACGTGCCCCAGAAGCTCCCCGCTGAGGATGTTAGGGAGAGCTTTTTGAAGTAGTGTGGTTGAGATGGGGCTTGAGGAAGGCAAGGTTCCAAACAGCAGGGCAGACTGGGGACAAGGCAGACTGCATGGGAGGGCAGCTGATGGAGCTCCCTCACCCTCCAGAATTACCCCAAAGCCAAGCAAAGTGTTCTGCCTGGGGTCACAGCTAGCTCGGGGATGCCTTCTGCCCCTTCGTCAGAGGGGCAAAAGGTCAGAGCCTAGGGTCACCAAAACCTCTGGGCAGCCCAGGGGGGTCTCAGGCCACAGACCATTCTCAGAACTACCCACTGCCTTCCCAAGCCTGGGGGGGTCCCTGGACTGACCCTCCCCAGCTGTCCTCTTGCACTGTTCAGGGTTCTGGCTGGACTGGCAAGGAGGGGTGGTCAGATATGGGAGTAACTGGATCCCTTCATCAGGACCTAGGGTGGTGAGAGCTTTGAGCCTGCTGTGCTCTGGGCAGACATTGTGCCTGGCCCTGCCAGGATGGATAGACAGCAGGATGTTACACGTTGAGGACATGAAGGTCATCAGGAATGTGGCTGGAATCTGTTAGGGCCTTCATCCTCCCCCAGCCCAGGCGGGGGCTGCCAAGTTTGGTCCTGTCCTCTGTTCCTCTCCTTATTTGGACCTTCAGGTGATAAGCCTGAGACATAAAGGAGGCTGGGCCCTGCCACCACGATAGCAGCCACACCTCTGCAGAGAGAATGGTGAGTGCCTGCTGGGGAGGAAAGGCTAGCAGCCTCCCTGGTGCTGGCCTTTGGGCTGGGGGAGCAGAGTTTTCTGTGCTTGCGTTTGGTCGAGGGTGGTCCCCAGGGAGAGGAAGAGGATCCTGGCCCTGGCTCTCCTGGGAATGCTCTGGGACGGTGCATGGTGGGTGGGATGGGGAGACTTTGAGGAGGTGGGGAGAGGACCCCTCCCTACTCACGGTGTTGCAGGCCAGCAGGAAGGCGGGGACCCGAGGCAAAGTGGCGGCCACCAAGCAGGCCCAACGTGGTTCTTCCAACGTCTTTTCCATGTTTGAACAAGCCCAGATCCAGGAGTTCAAGGAAGTGAGTGCCCACTCCCAGCAGCCTCAGACCCCATCCCGGCCTGCCCAACCCCACCCCACATACACACCCCCCTTCTATCCTGACCTTGCCCCTTACACTACCCAGGCCTCTCCCCTTCCTCCCGCCTTCCCTAGAGCTGGGAGCTGCTCCCAACTGAAGGCCCCCATCCCACAGGCCTTCAGCTGTATCGACCAGAATCGTGATGGCATCATCTGCAAGGCAGACCTGAGGGAGACCTACTCCCAGCTGGGTGCGTGCACCCACCTCCCACCCAGCCCCACCCTGCAGACTGGGGCCCCTGCTCTGAGCTGCTGGGTGGGTGGGAGTAGCTGGGGGGACAGCACCCCGCTCCCCTGCTTCCCCTCCTCCCCATCTCCTCACACTGCCCTTCCCCCCTTGTCACACCTTCCTTCCACTTCACCTCCCCGACCCACAGCTGCCTCTGCCCCTCCAGCCCCTGCGGCCAGGATAGAGGGAGGGTGGCCTAGGCCCTTCTGGGGGACACCCAGGGTCCTGGTGTGTACCTCATGCCCCACCCCCACCAGGGAAGGTGAGTGTCCCAGAGGAGGAGCTGGACGCCATGCTGCAGGAGGGCAAGGGTCCCATCAACTTCACCGTCTTCCTCACGCTCTTTGGGGAGAAGCTCAATGGTGAGCCTGGGACAGAGCTGGGCACCCTTGGCCAGGCAGGGAGCCTGCACCCTGCCTGAACCCCACCTGAACCCTGCCTGAACCCCACCGGAACCCTAACTGTACCCCATCTGGACCCACCTGGACTCTTCCTAGCCATGGCCCATTCTAAGCACCTCCTGTGCCCCAGAATCCCATGTGCACTCGTCACCCCAGTGCTGACTTGGGGCCAGGAAACGTGCCTTCAGCCCCCACCCCAAATTCCAATCTCCCAGCCAGGCTGCCCGCCTCAGGAGGATGACCATTCCCAGCCCCACTGATCCTCAAGAAACACTTTATATTAGGGAATACCCCCACCTCTTCTGGGATGCGGGGGGCTCCTCATGCAGCCCAGTTCCTGCTAGGCGGGACCTGGGATGCTGGAGACATGGATGCTCACCTGGCTGCCTTGGCCTCCCAGGGACAGACCCCGAGGAAGCCATCCTGAGTGCCTTCCGCATGTTTGACCCCAGTGGCAAAGGGGTGGTGAACAAGGAAGAGTAAGTGTGGGCCCAGCCAGATGAGGGGAACAGTGGTGGAAGCAGAGAGGGGGGTGAGGCCCCTTGTGAGGGGGGCTGCCTGTACTTCGGGGCCTTATACTACTCTTTGGGGTGCGGCCAACCCTTCCCTACGCCATGAGAGCCTCTGTACCCATCTTCCCTGCGCAGCCACTCCCCCACAGTCTCTTGCTCAGACCCTCCTCACTCCCCGCAGGTTTAAGCAGCTTCTCCTGACCCAGGCAGACAAGTTCTCTCCAGCTGAGGTGAGGCTGCCCATCCCCTTCAATACCCATCCCCAGCACCTTCTCTGGGCCTCACCCATGACCCAGAGCCCAGTACCAGTGAGGCAGTTGCTGGAAGGGAGAGCCAGGGGCCTTTCTGGAGGAGGTGCCATCTCTTTTGAGACCTAGAGGGTAAAGATGTGGAGTCAGAAAAGACAGCATGTTGCACCAGGCAGGGAGACTGTACACAGACCCGGGGAAAAGCAGATAGGGAGAGGTTTCGTATACTTGGGGTGGGCCTGTGCCTGTGGCTGGAGGGGCGCCCTTTGCCCCTTGGCCCCCATTTGCACCGACTCCTCACTCTGCCCAGAGTCAGCCAACAGAAAAACATTAACCCAGAGTCTGGGGTCTAGGGTTGAAAAGCTAAGGCACAAAGCACAGATGCAGGGGGCAGGCAGAAGGGCCACAGGACTCAGGTGAGGTCTCTGCCCAGCTGGGCCAGGAGCTAGGGGGCTACCTCTCACCAGTGCCCCCTGCAGGTGGAGCAGATGTTCGCCCTGACACCCATGGACCTGGCGGGGAACATCGACTACAAGTCACTGTGCTACATCATCACCCATGGAGACGAGAAAGAGGAATGAGGGGCAGGGCCAGGCCCACAAGAGGGTACCTCAATAAACTCTGTTGCCAAATTGGAATTGCTGTGGTGTCTTTTCTGTGACAGATGGGCTGGGGACCAGCCAAGGGGGATCCCAAGGTCCCAGTGCACACATCACCATGATCATGGCCACCATCTACCTCCTGGGAGCTGGCCCCTTGCCAGCTCACCTTGATTCACTCCCATGCTGCCAAGTGAAGTGTGAACTATGATCATGCCTAGTTCACAGATGAGGACACTGAGGCCCAGAGAGTGTGAGCATCTCGCCAAGGCCAGCCATCTAGAAGAGGAGAGGGTGGGATTTACACCACCTCCACCAAGCCCAGGAATGAGCCACAAAGTGGGCACTGCGCAGCTACTTGGGGCTGTGTAGAGAAGAGGCTGCATGCTGGGCACTCAGCAAACTCTGCCCAACAGCCCAGCAGGTAGGCAGTGGCCCTGGTACCCCCACACCCAACCACACAGCCTCCCCTGGCCCACTGCTCGCACCCCTTCTCAATACACTGGCTTGGGTGCCTCCCTGCATGGGCCCTGCAGAGAGGTACCCATCTGAAATACAATCAGCTTCTCATTGCAATTACAGGCAAGGCACTAAGACACAAGGAACATGGACACCGAAGGAGGGGCCAGGGAACATGCAAATTTTTAGAGGAAATGCCCAGAACCTGGCATCATGCCTCCTGAGCCCCTCATGCGCTGTGAGGGGTAAGAGGGTCAGACAGCTGGAGGGTAGGGAGATGACGTCTCAGGAGACAATAGTTAGTGCTCCTGTCACCCTTCATCTGAGAACCCAGGAGCTAGAGGAGAGAGTGATCCTCATCATGAGTACCAGAGGAGCAGCAGGGGACATCCAAAGCACGAGAGAGAGAGAGGGGGAGAGAGAGAGAGAGAGACAGAGACAGAGACAGAGACAGAGACAGAGAGACAGGCAGTGACAGCTCAAACCTCAGCCAGATCCAGAGCGTACAAAGTTTCCTGCCTACAGACCTGCCCAGTAAGAGCTCTCAGCCTGCCTCCTTCCCTCCCCACAAGCCCTGCTGCAATCCCTGTACCTGGGGGTTGGTGGGGAGGAGGTGAGTGAGAAAGGAGGGGCACTCCTTCCTGAAGGCTCCAAGAAGAAAGGCATTTTCACCCAGACAGGTGTTCAGTTTTGATTTTATCTGGGGTCTGGCAGTTTAATTACTAAATGGAAACTTGAGACTTTCTGGAATTATGGTATTTTCTGTTGCTTAGAGAGATTACAAAAGTCACGAACTGCCTGAGTTTCCACCCCAATAGCAGGCCACCAGCCCACTCCACTGAGCATGCTGGGACACTGGGTGAACAAAATCAAGTACCATTAGGATTCTACCACATGAGTTTGCTTGTTCAACAAGCTGATTTCATAAAGTAAGGGATCATGTTATAATCCAAGCTCTACAGGTGTAAGTTGTGAAAGACTGAAACAAACCAAAAAGATCATAGGTGTCTGGTTATCTGATTTGATGGGGTATCTGAACCTTTCGTTGTCTTTGAGCTGTTTCAAAACTCTGTAAATTATTATTATTTCTTTTTTTTCTTTTTTTGGATAGAGTCTGTCTCTGTCACCCAGGCTGCAGTGGCATGATCTCAGCTCACTGCAAACTTCACCTCCCAGGTTCAAGTGATTCTCATGCCTCAGCCTCCTGAGTAGCTAGTATTACAGATGTGCACACCATGCCAGGCTAATTTTTGTATTTTTAATAGAGACACGGTTTCACCATGTTAGCCAGGCTGGTCTCGAACTCCTGACCTCTGTTGATCCACCCACCTATGCCTCCCAAAGTGCTGGGATTACAGGCGTGAGCCACCGCACCCTGCCACAACTCTGTAAATTATAACTAATAGCAAGGCAATGATTCTTCTCTATAAACATGCAAGTAAGTGTTGTCCAGTGGAAGCACAATTGATTTTTCCCTTCTCTGTGGAAGAAGCCAATTTTGCCTATATTAAGCAAATTCATCTGGGCATTCCTAACAGTCTACACATGCACTGGCTCTTTGAATTCTTCTCTGAACCAGGCCCAGGAATGAGCCACAAGATGAGCACTGCCCAGCTTCTTGGGCTGTCACATCTTATTGATTCCTACGTGAATTCACAAGTAAATAATATTTGGCAGTTGTTCACTTAGTATGCAATTCAAGATTTTGCTTTAAAAATATTATCCTTTCCCACTGCTGGTGTAGTTGTCTGATAAGGTTAGTCCTTTCCACACCAAAACTGCCTGTATTAGTGTTGTTTTGAATCAACTGAGGGTAGAATGTATATGGTATGTGTATGTGGGGTGTGTGTGTGTGTGTGTGTGTGTGTGTGATAGAGAGAGAGAGAGACAAAAGAGAGAGACAGAAGGATAGAGAGAAACAGATGGGCACAGACCCAGGATATCAGTTTAGCCTACACTGACCAATATGATAGCCACTGGCCACTTGAAATGTGGTGTGAGTTGGGATATGCTACAAGTGTAAACTGCACACAATATTTTGAAGATTTCATACAAAAAAGAATGCAAATATCTCATTAATAAATTTTGTTATTAATATCATTAATATTGTAATATCATATGTTGAAATGATGTTTTGGATATTGGATTATTACTAAAATTAATTTCACCCATTTCTTTTCACTTTTTAAATGTGGCTACTAGAATATTTAGAATTTCATAAGTGACTTGCATTTCTGGCTTTCACTCCTGTTGGAAAGCACTGAGTTAGACTGTGTAGTATGTCTATTTAAGACTGCGGTTAAACGAACATGGTGGCTCGGGCCTATAATCCCAGCACTTTGGGAGGCCGAGGCGGGCAGATTACCTGAGGTCAGGAGTTCAAGATCAGCCCGGCTAATATGGTGAAACCCTGTCTCTACTAAAAATACAGAAATTAGCCAGGTGTGGTAGGGCACGCCTGTAGTCCCAGCAATTAGGGAGGCTGAAGCAGGAGAATCTCTTGAACCCAGAAGGGGAGGTTGCAGTGAGCAGAGATCAAGCCACTGCACTCCAGCCTGGACGACAGAGCAAGACTCCATCTCCAAAAAAAAAAAAAAAAAAAAAAAAAAGTAGAATAAAAATAAATAAATAAATAAAGACTACAGTTTCTGGGAGACTCTGAGGCAGGCATTAGCCGTCTCTGCAGAGAGTACTTGCAGCAGGGAGCAGCAGTTTTGATGTCCTCAAAAGGAGCCAATTTCATTTGGGTGGGGTTGCCTCTGAGTATTCTAGCAGTACAGACAGAAGGGAGAGAAGGCTGTTTCCAGAAAGCAGAGATCATATGAATTACTTGTGAGACCAAACTTTTTCCTCAGGTGAATCTCAGGCATCCCGTAAGTGGAGTGTCTAACAGTCTACACCTGAGGATGTTGAACAGAAGGTGGTGTGAGGTGGGCATAGCTGGGGAGAGCTCCGGGAGGGGGAAGACCAGCTCCATGTTGTCCACCCACTGAAAGGAAAGCTCCCTCTGAGGGAGGTGGATGCCCCCTGGCCAGGCCTGCAGGGCCCTGCTCACTATGAGCTCTGTGTGGTCCTGGCCTGGGTCCCACCAGCCATTGCCAGGCAATAGCTCCCAGTTGGAAAACAGAGCAAGGTTCCCTCTCAAAAAAAAAGAAAGAAAGAAAGAGAGAAAGAGAGAAAGGAAGGAAGGAAGGAAGGAAGGAAGGAAGGAAGGAAGGAAGGAAGGAAAGAAGGAAAGAAGGAAAGAAAAGAAAAGAAAAGAAAGGAAAAGAAAAGAAATACAACAGGTAACCAAGCATGATGGCTCACGCCTGAAATCTCAGCTACTTGGGAGGCCAAGGCAGAGGATTGCTTGAGCCTGGGAGGTTGAGGCAGCAGTGAGCCAGGATTCCGCCATTGCACTCCAGCCTGGGTGACAAAGCGAGACCCTATTTCAAAAAAAAAAAAAAACAGAGAGAGAGAAAGAAAGAAATGCAACAGGGCCAGGCATGGTGGTTCATACCTGTAATCCCAACACTTTGGGAGGCAGAGGAGAAAGGATTGTTTAAGACCAGGAGTTCAAGACCAGCCTGGGCAACAGGCAAAAACCCATCTCTTCAAAAAATATAAAAATTAGCCTGTTGTGGTGGTGCACACCTATAGCCCCAGATATTCAGGGAGCTTGAGCCAGATCCAGGCTGCAGTGAGCCATGGTCATGTCACTGCACTCCAGCCTGGGTGACGGAGCGAGACCTTGTGAGAAAGAAAAGAAAGAAGGGAAGGAAGAAAGGAAGGAAGGAAGGAAGGAAGAAAGGAAGGAAGGAAGGAAGGAAGGAAGGAAGGAAGGAAGGAAGGAAGGAAGGAAGGAAGGGAGGGAGGGAGGGAGGAGGAAGGAGGGAGGGAAGGAGGGAGGGAGGGAGGGAGGGAGGGAGGGAGGAAGAATACAGGACCCAAAGGGCCTAAATGCCCCCACTGTGCCCGAATTCTGTGTGGCTCAGGACCGGCCTCCTCTACACTCCCACTACTACAACCCTGCACCCCACTTGTTCCTGGGGGCCCCCAAGGGGAGCCTCACCAGAAGACTGCTCATAAACCCACCGCCCCTCATCTTTCCTGTCTTTTTAGAAGCCTCAGAAGCCTTGCCGCTTTAAGGACACCTCCATCTGAGCCAAGGCGCTCGCTCCAGGTATCCCAGAGCTCCTGGTCCTGGGTGTCCTGCCACACGTCTCCCCATGGAGCCCTACTCTGGCTCAAGTCCCCTAACTGTGCATGAGGAGGACTCTTGCCCTCACTGGGACTGTCCAGAGCCTTCCTATCTCTCTGGAGGGACTTCCGTCAGTTTCTGCCCCTTCTCCTCTTCTGCTAAGAACTCACGTTAAGTCTGATAGCAGAAGCATCATCTGGCACCCTCCTGAAAGGAACCCAGAGTGCCTCCTTTGTGGACTGGTACCTGGATTTTCCCCACTCTCTCTCCCTTCAGCCATGCTGATGGCAGAGAAGGTAAGAACTTCCAGCCCATTTCTCTGGAGAGGCAAACTTGTCATCTGTCACTGCAGAGAAGGTTCTACCTTATGCTCATAGTACATTATCTTTATTATGTGCTAGGATATCACATTTAAAAGGACAAAAAAGGCCAGGCAGTGGCTCATGCTTATACTCCCAGCACTTTGGGAGGCCAAGGCAGGTGGATCACCTGAGGCCAGGAGTTCGAGACCAGCCTGACCAACATGGCAAAACCCCGTCTCTACTAAAAATACAAAAATTAGCTGGGTGTTGTGGCATGTGCCTGTAATCCCAGCTACTTGGGAGGCTGAAGCAGGAGAATCGCTTGAACCCAGGAGGCAGAGGATGCAGTGAACTGAGATCATGCCGCTGCACACCAGCCTGGGCCACAAAGCGAGACTCTGTCTCAAAACAAAACAAAACAAACAAACAAACAAAAAAATAAAATAAAATAAAAGGACAAAAAAAAAAGAAATATAAAATACTTGAAGGTGCTTGTATTATAACATTAATAGGATTGACAGTATCTGCTTTCCAGGCTGAAGTGATTCGTTCATTATTCTAGACTTCTTTAGTCCTTTGCAATTTGTGGTAATTATGCTTTTCTTTTTAACATTAAAAAAAAAGTATAAAAATAAAAGGCAAAAAAAGCATTATCCCATTAGTCTGAACTTCCCCTCCTCTATCCCTGCCCCAATACCCTTGAAGACCCTGGATGCAAACAAAGGCCTGAGGGAGCCTCTTCCCTGCAGTGCAGGCCTCACCTGGGGCTCAAGTCAGAATCTGCATTTTATTCCCTAGGACAGCCTCTAGTCAGGCCAGGGGTCCGCTGTGCTGCCCAAGTGCCCTCACCCCAGCTTTGAGGCACCAGAAGGGCAAATGCAAATTTAAAACGAGAATAAGTTTATTCTCCTTGGTGGAAAAAAAAAAAAAAAAAAACAGACTTTCCCATCTCCTTTTTCTTTAGAAAATCTATAATTGCAAGTTCCTTCCTGGACTTTTTTTATGTAGATCTGTTAAAAAGCTAAATAAGCCTTTTTCAAGTTTCACATCCCAGGAATGTCTCCTTAAGGACCTAGGAGGCACCATTTGAAGTGTAATCACCAAGGGAGATACATCTTTATCTCCCAGTTTCCGTGGGCAACGGGGAGCCTAACTTTAGCCTGGTGCCTGGCTCAAGTTGCAAACACACTTCCAGTCTTAAAGGAATGAGTTTATTTTTTTTTTCCTTTAGATAAAGGCAATTAGCAAACCCACGTGGCCTCCCTGGTTACCTGGGGATTTACAGAGAACTGTGTGTGACCACAGGTGCTGTCAAGCCCTCTTACCTGAGAACCCGTGACATTTCCCTTGAGAACATGAACGGGATGGGTTGCACCTGGTTATATACAAGCGTGAGACTTCTTTCTGCCTTTGCAATTTCTTAGCAGATTGTCTGTGATGAGCATCGCAATCTGTTTAATGTCTATTCAATAATTAAACTTTTCTTTCTCTTCTTTTGTGGAAAGGTTTTCTGTGTTGGCAGGAGATTTTTGTTTTTGATTATGTCCCCCAAGATGCCTGATGTTCCACCCCTCAAGAGCCTCAGCCTTGCCCAGGGAGGGCATGGGGGTGAGTGGCCTCTCCCACGGACAGTGCTGGCCAAGTTGGCCCAGGTGCGCAGCAAGGGCTGCTCCCCAAAGACTCCCTCCCGGTCAGCATGGGTAAGGCCCCTGTTGTGTTGTTTTCTCTCTTTTTTGTAGAGTTCAAGGGGGTCCTGCTATGTTGTCCAGACTGGTCTTGAACTGGCCTCAAGGGATCCTCTCATCTCAGCCCTCCAAAGTGCTGGAATTACTGTGCCCAGCCTTGTGTTGTATTTTCTGATCTTATCCTGCAACCCCTTGAGCCCCCAACCTGGGCCCCAGTCCCTGCGCTGCCCCAGCCTGCCAGCGCTCTCTGTCTGCACATTCTTTCTTTAGCTGAGTTAACACCACTGATAAGGTTAAAGACAGGCTCTTAAATTTCTGCCCTGGCATGAGAAATATGTGACCCACATGCTTCTCCAGCTTAACTGTCCACTGTAACTGTCAGGGACTGATGGGCGCCAGCTGGCCCACAGCCCACTTCAGTCCTGACCCTCCCCAACAGGCTGATAGAGGCCCCAGCCTGAACCTGGACTCCCCCATGTTCTCATTTTCCTGCACAAGACTGCAGAGGCCTGGTTAAGCTGGAGAAACATCAGGAATAGGTAGGTCTGCACACACTCACCTCTTCCTTTGCAGTGAACTGTCTTGAATCTTCTAGATGGAAAAGCTGGGGGTGTGGAGGTGCAGGGATAGGACAGCTCAGGGAGGCCTTGGGCAAAGTCAAGGAGTAGGCCCAGTTTCCCTCTGTGTGTGCCTTCCTGGGACTCGGTTTCCTGTCTGGGAAGCAGGGCTGGGCTGGATATTGACAGCACCTGACGGTCATTGAGCTCCTCTGTCCCAGGCACTCAGCTGCTGGGCACAGTGCACACGTGGCAGTCCGGTGCCCTCTCACGCTCCATGGTGACTATGCTTGTAGTTATACTCCTGACCCCAGAATAAAGAGTACACTTTCAGCCTCCCTCACTGGCAGGTATGACTATGTGTGGTGGCAGTTTTCTCCTTAAGAGACAGATGTTTGTGCCTCCCTCCAACCTGCTGGCTAGCACCTAGCTGGCACACAGCCTCCTGGGGCTATGATGATGAGGGCCACAGCCACAGGATGGGGGAGCCGTGAGCCAAGTCTGGCTGCATCTCTGACATATTGGGTGTCACACACCACCTCTACCTCCCATCGGATGCTACATGAAGAGAACAAACTCCACCTGATGGAAGCTGCTGTTGTTTGAAGTCTTTCATTCTCACAACAGAACCTAACCTCAACCAATACAGTGTATTGGCCCCACGTGCTTAAGCAAGCTGTCCAAGGTCACACACAGCTGGGAGGCGGTGAAGCTGGGTTTGAGCCTGTTATTGACCTTTGTGCAGACAGACCTCAGAGCAGAGCACAAGGCAGCGAGGCTGTAGGTCTGGGGCTCCCTCTCCAGGAGAATCAACTGGCTGCACACAGCCCGGAGAGCCCATGGGCAACCTGAGTCCTTGCACCTGGAAGTTTCTGTGTCCCACACATATCCAGGAGCTTAAAATGAAGATGTCTGAATTACACAACTTTTTGATAGCACCAACCCAACCCTCCCAGCCTCCTCGTCTGAGGTCAGCCCAGGGCAAGCCCCTTGCAAAGCTGCTTTAACTCAGAACCACTGGGCATACCCACAGGGCAGTGACCCTGCAGCCCTCAATTAGATGTGCAGATGGACTTGGGGGCGGGCTGGTACCACAGATGGCCTCATTCTCCCAGGGTGGCAGAGCCCCTGGAGGCCACAGCCCTGTGTGTACACCACTGGGGAGTCATCACAGGATACTTCAAGAGTTCAGTTCAAGGCAGGGTGACTCACGACTGTAATCCCAGCACTTTGGGAGGCTGAAGCGGGCGGATCACCTGAGGTCAGGAGTTAGACACCACCCTGGTCAACAGGGGGAAAGTCCATCACTACTAAAAATACAAAAATTATCTGGGCGTGGGGGTGGGTGCCTATAATCCCAGCTACTCAGGAGGCTGAGACTGGAAAATCGCTTGAGCCTGGGAGGCAGGGGTTACAGTGAGCTGAGATTGCAACGCTGCACTCCAGCTTGGGGAACAGAGTAAGACTCTGTCTCAAAAAAAAAGAGTAAAAAAGAGAGTGTATCATTTAATGTGGAGCTGCTTCCATCACAAGGCTGAGGCTGTTTCTCTACTGCCCAGATCTGGGCTGGCCTGTGGTTTGTTGACCTCAGCCTTGTAGTTCTCACTTTCCTGGAACCCGAATGCCACCATGCGACATCCATAAGACAAAGCCCAGGATAAAAGATCACTTGGAGAGACAGGCTTGGCCTGCCGCCACCCTGCCTGAGGCTGGACCCCTGAGAAGGAGACTCTGATGGACCCTCAGACCTAGTCAAATGACCACTTCCAAGCTCAGGCAAGAAGGGACAAAGAGCCACCGGCTCAGCTCATAGCATCTGAGAAATAAGAAACTGCTGCATTTTTTGAGGCGGTAAGATTCGACAGGTTTGTTCTGCAGCAATAGATGAGTAGTACCTCATCTTAGCCCATGTTCTGATGAAGACAAACAGTAGCATTGACAAAGTTTTAAGAAAAGTTAAACAAAAACTGGGGTTCCTTTCTTCATTTTGACCCTTCGTTACAAGAAACAGAGGCCAACCCCACCCCACCAGACTCACTGCTCACTGGTCCCTGAGTGCCTGTGAGTCTCAGTGGGAGTTACCTTGAGGCCAGCCCTTCTGAGTGGAGGGTGCTGGGTACTGCCGTCAAGTCGAGCTCAGTCCAGGCTGAAAGGAGTGCAGCTCTGGCCAGGATGTCAGGGCTGTGGCCTCCCCAAGAACCTTCTACCCTGGAGTAACTCTGGCCCCTCCAGGCTTTGCTGCTGTGGCTGTGTGAGGGGAATTGCTGTCCCAGCATTCTGGCCCCCTTGCCCCCAGCCCCTCCCTGACCTCCATGGGCTTCAGGCCTCAGTACAGAGTCACCTCCTCCAGGAAGCCATCCCCCAGTGCAAGTCTGGGCGACATTCTTCCTTGCCTGGCCCACCTGCTCACTCTCACACCATGGCTTTCTGTGAGCAAACACAAAGATAGGAAAACCTCTGTCCCTGGCACAGAGCAGAAGCTCTGGAAATGTCTCATGAGTGAGTGAAGGCACATGACGAACCTCCAGACCTGTAGAGGCTAAACACTGAGAGCCTTTATAGATGCTGTAGGGCCGAGGAGTTTGCCAACTGCAGCAGGTCATGCCCAGAGGTTTATCTCTGGGTAGCAAGGTGTGTCTCCCACCAAAGGCCATCAGCACAGGGCCCGCCCTGCTGACCCGAGGCAGTGCACAGCAGAGGCCAGATGCAGTGAGAAGGAGCCTGTCCTTGGCCTGCTGTCTGCTGCCATGCCTGTGGGAACATGGACACAAGTGTGTGGTGTACAGGGTGGTATGGCAGGTGGGAAGTTGGGGTGTGTATGTAGCGGGTGTGTGTGTGTGTGTGCATGTGGTGGGGGTGTGCATGCATGTATATGTATGTGCATATGTATACGTGTGCATGGCAAGAGAAGACCTCCTCTTTCTGGCCTCTCTATCTGCCCCCCTTCCACCTGCCCACAGTGTCCACCTGAAGGGTGGACACTGTCCACCCTTCACTGTCTTTTTCCTTGGGACTCGTTGATCTGTCTCCACTGTCCCAGGTGTCTGGAGCAGCCTCTAACCTTCCATCTCCCAAGGTACTTCAGCCCTGCCCCTCCCAGCTGTGGAATGTCCCCCAGGATGTGCCACTGACACAAAGAGCCACAGAGCTCCAAAATAGAATATTATCTAACCTGCTGCTCCCTTTGCTGTCAGCAACACCTCTACCATTCTTCTCCCAGGACCCCCCTTGAACTCTCTGCTTCCTCCCTGAGGCTGAAGGAAAGACAGGAAAGGGGCCACCTTCCTGTCCTTGGGTCCCACAGGGATGTATCCTTGTAATGAAACCCACTTTACGCTTGAGTTGGATCCAGTTAGCTTCTGTGGCTTGCAATCCAGACCCACGCCCACCTCAACCCAGGCTCTAGAGAGTAGACCCTTGTTTTTCCTGGCCTGGGTCCACCTGGCACCTGCCAGGGTCCCAACCTCTGAGTCAGCCCACCTTGCCCTCATCTGTGCCACCTCCAGGCAGACTCTAGCTTCTGCCCTGGCCTGGCTTCTGGGACCTGCAGCTGTCTGCTTCCATCCTATGTGGATGGTGCCTGAAAGTGAATAGGGATCAGTTACCAGCCCAGTATCTGTCCCCTTCCCAATAGCACTGATTCCCATGGGGAACTGCTTTTCTCAGACTATGTATGGGTTTGGTGGGAGGGTAGTTCCTGTAATCAACCCTACAGGGTGTAGGAACCCAGACCCTCAGCAACACAACAGGCAGCAGGCTCCCAAGCTAAGTTTGGCCAACTAGGCCACCTCTCCCAGATTCTGTTTCATGAGAGCATCATCCAAGAGCAGTGGGAACACTGGGGATGGTCCATCCCAGGACTGGTATGCAGAGAATCCCAGATAGGAGGTGACTGCTGTGCTTCCAGCTTCTTGGCCCTCCAGAGAAACCATACTTCCCATCTGCCCCACAACCTGATCCTCCAAACTCCCACCATTTCTGTGCATCCCCGATATCTAATAGATCAACTGCCTTTCATTTACATTTGTCACAACCAAATGATACACCTGCCCTTCAGCCACTACTGAACTGCAGCTGGGTTAGCCCAACTTCAGGGCCCATGTGTCATTTCAAGCTTGTCTTGAATAATGTACATCATCCTGCAATGTGAGGATGGCCACCACCTTGGTCTTATACCCACGTGTGTCCTGAGCTACGTTTCTCATAATCAAAAACAAACTCAACATATCACTCCAGCCTGGGCAACAGAGCAAGACACTAGCTCTAAAAAAAAAAAAAAGAAAGAAAGAAAGAAAGAAAAACCCAGTAAAGTTGGGGAAAGAGAAAGCACCTGATTTCCAGAGTTTCCACATCATGAGATGCAAATGTCCGGTTTTCAACAACAACAACAAAAAAATCACAAGGCATACAAAGAAATAGGAGACTAAGACCCACTCAAAGGAAAAGAATAAATAAGCAGAAGACATACCAGAGGAAAACCAGATGGCTGACTTACTAGACAAATACTTTAAAACAACTGTCTTAAAGATGCTTGAAGAGCTAAAGGAAGATGTGAACAAAGTCAAGAAAATGATGTATGAACAAATGTAAATACCAATAAAGTGACAGAAAACTTTCTGGGGTTTTTTTTCTTGGTAGCAAAAAATTATGAAGCTGAAGGATACAATAAATTCCCTAGACAGCTTCAAAGGCAGATGTAAGCAAACTTGGCCAGGCACAGTGGCTCATGCCTGTAATCCAGCACTTTGGAAGACTGAGGCAGGAGGATTGCTTGAGCCCAGGAGTTCGAAACCAGCCTGGGCAACATAAAAAACCCTATCTTTTAAAAAAATTGGCCAGGCGCGGTGGCTCACGCCTGTAATCCCAGCACTTTGGGAGGCCCAGGCAGGCAGATCATGGGGTCAAGAGATTGAAACCATCCTGGCTAACACAGTGAAACCCCATCTCTACTAAAAATACGAAAAATTAGCCAGGTATGGTGGCACGTGCCTGTAGTTCCAGTTACTCAGGAGGCTGAGGCAGAAGAATTGCTTGAACCTGAGAGGCGGAGGTTGCAGCGAGCTGAGATCATGCCACTGCACTCCAGCCTGGATGACAGAGTGAGACTCCATCTCAAATATAAATATGTATATTTATACATATTTATAAATATATATATAATTTTATAATTATATATAAATATATATAGATATAAATATAAATACATAAATACAGATATGTATTTATATTTATATCTCAAATATAAAAATATATATATAATTTAAAAATTATAAAATTTATAAAAAAAGAATCAGCAAACTTGAAGACTGGACATTGAAATTATCAAATTTGAGGAACAGAAAAGAAAGGAAAAAGATGGAAGACAAATAAACAGAGCCTAAGATACCTGTGGGACACCATCAAGCAGACTAATACCAATTGTGGAAATTCCAGAAAAAGAAGAGAGTGAAGGACCAGAGAGATTATTAGGAGAAATAATGGCTGAAAACTTCTCAAATTTGATGAATGACATGAATATGAACATTCAAAAAGCTCGACAAACTCCAAGTAGGAAAAACTCAAAGATACTCATACTGAGATTCATTATAATCAAACTGCTAAAAGCCAAAGACAAGGAGACAATATTGAAAGCTGCAAGAGAGAAGTGACTCATTACATACAAGGGATCTTCAAAAAGAGTATCAGTTATCTTGGCTGGGCACGGTGGCTCACACCTGTAATCTTAGCACTTTGGCAGGTCGAGGCAGTTGGATCACTTGAGGTCAGGAGTTTGAGACCAGCCTGGCCAACAGGGCAAAAACCCATCTCCACTAAAAATACAAAGATTAGCCAGGCATGGTGGTACACGCCTATAATCCCACCTACTTAGGAGGCTGAAGCAAGAGAATTGCTTGAATCTGAGAGGCGGAGGTTGCACTGAGCCAAGATTGTGCCACTACTGCACTCCAGTCGGGTGACACAGTGTGACCTTGTCTCAAAAAAGAAAAGAAAAGAAAAGGATCATCAGATATCTCATCAGAAACCTCAGAGGCCAAAAGGCAGTAGATTGATATATTCAAAGTGCTAAAAGAAAAAAATAAATCTGTCAGCTGAGAATCCTATATCTGACGTAACTGTTCTTTTAAAGAAAGTGGAAAATGAACACATTCCCAGATAAACACAAGCTTAGGGAGTTCATTATCACTAGATCTGCCCTGCAAAGAAAGCCAAAGAAAGCCTTTCAGGATGAAATGAAAGGATACTAGACAGTGACTCAAAGCTGAATAAAGAGGCCAGGCGTGGTGGCTCACACCTGTAATCTCAGCACTTTGAGAGGCTGAGGTGGGCGGATCACCTGAGGAGTTGGAGACCAGCCTGGCTGGCATGGTGACACCCCGTCTCTATGAAAAATACAAAAATTAGCCAGATGTGGTGGCACATGCCTGTAATCCCAGCTACTTGGGAGGCTGAGGCAAGAGAATCACTTGAACCCAGGAGGCGGAGGTTGCAGTGAGCCGAGATTGTGCCACTGCACTCCAGCCTGGATGACAGACTGAGACCCTGTCTCAAAAAAAAAAAAAAAAAAAGCTGAATAAAGGAATAAAGATCTCATCTATGGCCATACCACCCTGAATGTGTCCAATCTCAGAAGCTAAGCAGAGTTGGGCCTGGTTAGTACTTGGAGGGGAGAAATAACGATCTATGGTAAAGCAAAATTCAGGGTCAACTAAAATAAAATTAATTATATAAAAGAGTATACAGTAAAAGCTAGTATTATTGTAACTTTGGTTTGTAATTCCACCAAGTGGAATTTGTTCCTGAAATACCAGAATGGTTCAACTTAATAATCAATAAATGTAACAGACCACATTAACAGAAAAAAAACCCACATGGTCATCACAATTGATGTCAAAAAAGTATTTGACAAAATTCAACACTCTTTTGAAAGAAGAAAAAGCTCAACAGACTAAGAATAGAAGGAAACTACCTCCAATAATAAAATCCATACGCCAAATCCCAAAACTCACAGCTAACAACATATTCAATGCTGAAAGCCTGAAAGCTTCTCCTTTAAGACCAGGAATAAGACAAAATGCCCACTTTCACCGCTTCTATTCAACATAGTATTGGAAGTTCTAGCCAGAGTAATCAGGTAAGAAAAAGAAATAAAAAGCATCTGAATTGGAAAGGAAGAAGTAAAATTATTTGTTTGCCCAATACATGTACAATGTTTCAGGTCAAGGGTCAGAACAGCCCAACCTTACCAGCAATAGTCCTGCTGTCTTTGTGTGAATCCCAGCTATTACTCACTAGCTACTGATCTCTCTTGCCCACTCTGCCTCAATTTCTTCAAGTGTAAAGTGGGAGAAAAATAATAGTTCATGCTTCAAAGGTTTTTGTTTGCTTGTTTGCTTTGAGACAGCATCTGGCTCTGTCGCTCAGGCTGGAGTGCAGTGGTGCAATCTTAGGTCACTGCAACCTCAACTTCCTGGGCTTAAGCGACCCTCCCACCTCAGCCTCCCAAAGTGCTGGGACACAGGCGTGAGCCACTGTGTCCGACCCAAAGGATTATTTGAGGAGCAGGTGAATTAATGTGTCATTACTTTAATAATTAAAATATCACATTTTAAATTAAAATATAAGGCCAGGCGTGGTGGCTCATGCCTGTAATCCCAGCACTTTGGGAGGCTGAGGTGGGAGGATTACTTGAGCCCAGGAGTTCCACACTAGCCTGGGCACCGTTGAGAGACCCTGTCTCTACACACACAAGCACACACACAAAAAAACTTAAAGTAGCCAGGAGTGGTGGTGTGCGCCTGTGGTCCCAGCTACTCGGAGGCTGAGGCTGGAGAATCACTGGAGCCTGCGAGTTCGAGGCTGCAGTGAGCCGAGATCACACCACTGCACTCCAGCCTGGGCCACAGAGCAAGACGCTGCCTCAAACAAACAAAAACAAAAAATTAAAATATTAAGTGATAATTAACAAGTGTTAATATCCACTTGTTGTGCAGACAAGACCTGGACTTAGGATAACAGGCCCAGGAAAGGAGCAGAACAGTAGCTCTAGAGGACGCCTGGGAGAATCAGCGCGCGGCGAGGGGAGCCTGGGAAGCTTAGTGGGGAAGCGTCTCTTGATGGGGCGAGGAATTCTATAAATTAGTGGAGATGGAAAAAAAAAAAAAGTATTCCCAAAGTGGCAGACAGCACTCAGAAAGATGTGGTGGTAAAAACGAGTACGGATAACGGGGACAACGAGAACACTGGAGATTGGAGAGTGTTGGGCTGGAAGCTGGTGTGCAGCTGTGGGCAGGCTGGGGAGGACCCCGAAACCGCCAATGCACTTCCCGGGCGCAGACGCTGGCAGGACCGGAGGAACCCCGACACCCCGCGCCATCCCTTCAGGAAGGGTTACTTCTCCCCGGCCCCGTTTGTGGGCCTTCGGCCTTCTTTCTGTTGGGATCCTCCTCGCGTGACGCCATTGCTACAAGTGGGCAGCTCTGCGGGGAAAACCGGGACGCCGGGGGCTTCACCAAGGAGACCGGCGGGCGACCACAGGGAGGCCTGGCGGGGTGACGGCCACTGAGAGGTTTGGGTAGGGCCTGGCGGGGTGATGCGGTCAGCCCACTGGAGGACTACACCTCCCGCCAGCCCAACCCTTGCACGCGCGGCCGCCAACCCAAGACCCGCGGCGCACCCCCGCGAGCCCCAGCACCGCGTTGCCCAGGAAACCGAGGGTGGGGCTCCGCGTTCTCTGTAGGTCCAGGGACTGGGTGAAAGGTGGTCGGCGGGATGCGGTGCCTGGTGACGGACGGGGCGAGGAGGGCAGCGATTGGTGACTTGAGGCGATGGGCGGGGAAGTCGCCCGGGGATTGGCGAGTTGCGGCGATGGGCGGGGCAGGCGCGCGGAGATTGGCGGGATGCGGCGCGCCGCGCGGTGAGTAGGGTCCAGGGAAACGGGGTCAGCTGTGGGTGGCGGTTCCAGGCCGCGAGACCGGGCTCCTGGGGCGGTGGGCTAGTGTCTTGGCAGACGTTCCGCAGCTGCCGCGTGGATCCGAGCCGGGGACACCCGCCGTGACTGGAGCAGCCCCCAGGGCGCCCTCGGCCCCATCCCAAGCAGCGCGGCCTGGCTGCTGCCGCCATCAAACAGGTTCCAGCCGAAAACTCTTAACTAGTCACTCGTTAGACACGTGTGCGGAGCCTGTGTCCCAGGCCAGTGCTGTCCCGTGGAGACAGATTGCAAGCCGCTACGGAATTTTTTAACTTTCTAGTAGGTGTACGAAAAAAGTAAAACGAAACAGAAATCAGTTGGAATAAATCCATAAATATATCCAAACTGTTATTTCAGTTGTATTTGAAGAAAGTATTGGGATATTCTTTGTACTATTCTTGGAAATCCGTTGTGTGTCCAACCCAAACATCACAGTTGGACTCACCACATCTGTACTTCGTAGCCCCAGGTGGGTAGTGGCATAAGACACAAAAATCTCAGCCCTCCTGGAGCTTATGGTTTAATTGCAGCAGGCAGACAATACGTTTAACATATAGTTTGTTAGAAGGTAAGTGCTGTAAACAACAATAACAATTGAAGTACTGGGAAGGGTTGCAGTTGTAAATCAGATGGGCAGGGCACAAGGTAACATTTGAGTAAAGATGTAAGAACTTGAAGGAAATCGGCAAGTGAGCCCTATAGGTATATGGGAGAGGGGCAAGCAAGAGTTCAGAGGCCTCCTGCTCTGGGGAGGGACCCAAGGTGGAGGAGTGGGAACCAGGAGGGGAGAGGACCAGTGGAGCAGATCTCATAGGCAGTTGTAAGGACTTGGGGCCTTATTCAATGAAATGAGGACACTTTGGAGAGTTTCGAGCAGAGCAGTGACTGATTTATGTTCTGGTTTTGGTTTAGTTCATTTAATTATTTAGTAATAGACTATTTCACAGGAGGCTTATTTAATAAGGCAGGCCTCATGTCTGGAGATGAGGCAGGTGCTGGAGAGCTGGACGGAGGCAGATCAGGCATTCCATTTGGGGCACGCTGAACTTGATTGAGACCCTGATAGTTGTCCAGATGGAACAGGACACTTGAGTCTGGGATTCGGGGAGAACTCCAGATGAGACAAACACTCCTAGCTTTCCTTTTCTCTTTTTGGATGACTGCTACAGGGTGAGACATCGGTATCCAGACACGATAAATTTCCAAGTGGACACAATGTCTGGTGTCAACTACAGCTGTTCCCTTCTTTTCCCAGTATCCTTTGGGTGCAGTGAGACTGCAGGAGAGCTGCTGCTTTGGGGATGGGCAGGGGCAGCAGGAATGCCTTTGTGTTTTCACAGTGACCCTCCTTGGCCTGGGCGAAGCTGTGTGGACCAAGCAAGCCAGGAGTGTGGCCATGTTTTCTGAGCAGGCTGCCCAGAGGACCCACACTCTGCTGTCCCCACCATCAGCCAACAATGCCACCTTTGCCCGGGTGCCAGTGGCGACCTACACCAACTCCTCGCAACCCTTCCGGCTAGGAGAGCGCAGCTTTAGCCGGCAGTATGCCCACATTTATGCCACCCGCCTCATCCAAATGAGACCCTTCCTGGAGAACCGGGCCCAGCAGCACTGGGGTAAGTGAGAGTTTGGGAAGGTGCTTCCCCCACACCAGCCCAGAACTTAGAAATGTTCTGCAAGAGAACGGGAACATTTCTCTAATTGATCCCACCTCCTGTTACCTTGGGAAAATTAACCTCTTTTTCCCTCAGTTTCTTCTTAAGATAGTAACAAGGATTAAATTAAGTAATTTGTGGGTTTGAAGTTAGTTTTAGTTCAGAGGCTGGTTGGAGATAAGGACTTAGTTCTGGCGGTGATGGTGATTATTTCACTGGCAGAGGAAAATGGTTTTCCTATCTTCAGTGCAGATTACTCAAGTATTTGCCTGTGCTATAGCCAGAGAGCCCCTCAGTGTGGCAAGCCTGGCGCCAGGCACCAGGAGCCAAGACTGGTGAGGATGCACTCTCTGGTCTCGAGGGGACCCCATCTGTTCACTCATGTCTGTTTGCCTCTCCTCCTGGCCCCTATATTTGCTGGCCATGAATTTTCCTGTCCCTTGGGCTCTCTGTCTTTCCTAATAAAGTGGCCTAGCCAACACAACCCTTGTTCTTTGCCCCCATTTCTTCCTCGGTGATCTCTCCTGCAGTTGGATTATTCTTGGTGGTGATGTAGGGACCCCCATCTTCCCCTTTGAGTTTTGGGTGCTGCCGCATTCCCCCATTCCTACCACTTACATAAGAGTGGCTTTCCAGGTAGTTTTCAAATCCATCTCCTATTATCTTTTTAAACTGAGGATTTTGTAGGTGAGACCAGGTCTTACTTGTTTTTATTGTCCTTGGCACCAGGTGAAATGGATCTTAGCCCTAGTTGCACATTGGAATCCCCTGAGGAGCTTTGAGAAGCCCATCTCATCCCACACCAAGCCAAAATCAACTCTTATTATAGGCAGCCAGGAGAACACTGGGCCCAGAAATCTAGCTAGAACATCAAATTCGTTAGGGATATGTATTAGTCTGTTTTCACATTGCTATAAAGAACTACCTGAGATAGGGTAATTTATAAAGAAAAGAGGTTTAATTGACTCACAGTTCCACATGGCTGGGGAGGCCTCAGGAAACTCAACAATCATGGCAGAAGGTGAAGGGAAAGCAAGGCACCTTTACATGATGGCAGGAGAGAGCGAGCGAGGGGAACTGCCAACCCTTTTTAAACCATCAGATCACATGATGGTTTGATCTCACTCACCATCACAAGAACAGCATGGGGGAAATGAACCCCCACGATCCAGTCACCTCCCACCAGGTCCCTCCGTCAACACCGTGTGGATTATAATTCCAGATAAGATGTGGGTGGGGACACAGAGCCAAACCGTATCAGGATGTTTTCTGTTTTGTTTACCTGAGACAAAAGTGCTGTTCACCTCTCCTCTCCCACATAATCGGGGGCTCCCTCCTGCGGCTCTGGTAGCTTTTCCTCACTTTCCTTTCAGCCCTCGGGACACCTTCCTTGGCTCTTTTTAGAGCTCAGTTACTACTTGGGCCCAATGTCAATGCCACCTTCTAGATTCTTTCTGGCAGCACCTCCTCTGGTTGCACATTTCTCTCCCAGTTATTGGAGCTGCCAAAAAAGCTCCCCAGTGATGGATGACAGCGATTTCACTGTGCCCACAGACTGGTCAGGAAACCAAACAGCTGCCACGATGAATGTGTTGCTAGCGGCGGGGCAGCAGTAGCACGCACTCACAGGCCTGGTGGTTGATGCTGGCCCTCACCCTGAATACCTACATGTGGCTTCTGCATGTCCTCACTGAAGCTCAGCCTGTCTCTCCAAATTGGTCTCTCCACTCACCTGTTCCCCAAACCTGCCTAGCCCTTCCTGCCGTAGGCTTTTCCCTTCATTTGGCACACTCTTTCCCTCGTCTTCCCATGACCCCATCTAAGCCCCACTGTCAGCTGAAGTATTATATTCTTTGAGGGGCCACCTTGACCAATGAGGGCCTCTGTTTTCTACCTCAGCTCACCATTTGTTCACAGCACTTGTCACTGTGGCGAGTTACTTGTTTATGGCCTGTTGTCGCTCTCCGGCCTAGACCCAGTGGGCTCAGTGGGGGCAAGTGTTGGCCTTTCTCTCCAGTTTCGATCTTGGTGCCAGCATATTGCCTGAGTATCCTGCTATCCTGCTATCAGTTACAGGGATGACATTCTGCCCAGTGCTCAGGGGCACACACTTGGATCCCAGTTGTGTGCCCTTGGACACATTGCTCTGTGCATCAGTAGGGTGATGATATCTACTCCTGGCATGTTTTCAGGGTTGGCTGAGTTACATGTACAGTGCTTAGGCCACCTGGAGAGAGTAAGAGTGGGATAGGTGAGGATGTGGAGTCTGTTGCATTGCTGTCTGCAGCTGGCATCCTTCTTGTCTTGTTTTGAGTTGCTCACCTCTGTCTGCTCACTAAGGTGTAGATTTGAGGAATGTTCCCGTTTCTTCCCAGGCAGCAGGGGCTCGGGCTGTGCTGGAGTCAGCTAGGCTAAGGGGCTGGTCTGGCATCTGCGTTACCCTATCACCTCCTCAGTGTTTTCTTCAGGCCTGGATCTGTGCTGTGTGGAGACCTGTATTCCTCCCTCCTGCCCACACTGACTCTCCACACCTTTCTTCTTGAGAGTGCCGAGCCCCTCCCATGTGTTCTTGTTCACAGCCTCTTCAGGATCCTGAGAAGAGGCTGGGGAAGACGGTGCCCAGGTGCCCTGGGTAAACAAGGCCACCTGACTCCACGGGAATGGAATGGGTGGAGGGGATCTGAGGTCTGCATTTTGAGTATCTCTGCTCTCAGAGGGTGAAGCATATGGTAGGGGTGGAGAGTGGGATGGAAGAATCTAAAGTCTTGAAGAAAATGGCAGTTATTTGTAGGGCAGGGCCGTGTTGAGACTTGGCATGCTTCTTTTTAAGAATCAGTGTTGTAATTTAGGTATAAGTGAAGCAGTACTTTGTATTAGTTTCCTGTAGGCACTGTAACAAAGCACCACAAACTGGTTGACTTAAAACAACAGACATGGCGGGGCGTGGTGGCTCACCACTGTAATCCCAGCACTTTGGGAGGCTGAGGCGGGCGGATCACAAGGTTAGGAGATTGAGACCATACTGGCTAACACGGTGAAACCCTGTCTCTACTAAAAATAACAAAAAAAAAAAAAAAAATTAGCCAGGTGTGGTGGCACACGCCTGTAGTCCCAGCTACTCGGGAGGCTGAGGCAGGAGAATGGAATTCACCCCGGAGGCAGAGCTTGCAGTGAGCTGAGATTGTGCCACTGCACTCCGGCCTGGGTGACAGAGCAAGACTCTGTCTCAAAACAAAAAACACAGATATTTACTCTCTGGTAGTTTTGAAGGCCAGAAGTTGAAATCCAGATGTCAGCAGAATTGGCTCCTTCTGAAGGCCGAGGGGAGGGTCCTTCCTGGCCTCTTCCCTGGCGTTCCTGGGCTTGTGGCCGCGTCACTCCACTCTGCCCGTCTTCACACTCCGTCTTGTCTGTGTGTCTGTTTCTCTGTTCCTCATGAGGACACTTGGCATCCAGGGCCCAACCACACCCAGAGTCCCTGGTCTTCTGTGGCTGACTCACCTTTTACTGTCACCTTGAAGTCCAAGGGGTCCTTACACTCGATGTTCTCTCCTGGCGAGGGCCAGGGCCCTGGGATTGGCCTCTCGTGGAGTGCTGGGCAGAGCCTCCATGGCCTCTCTCAGGGTGGGGGCTACTTCATCTCTGAGTCTGTACCCCTCGTGTCCTAGGCAGTGGAGTGGGGGTGAAGAAGCTGTGTGAGCTGCAGCCTGAGGAGAAGTGTTGTGTGGTGGGCACTCTGTTCAAGGCCATGCCGCTGCAGCCCTCCATCCTGCGAGAGATCAGCGAGGAGGTGAGGCAGGGCACTACACGGCGGGGCCACCAAGCAGACCTGGCCTCCCCCTAGAACACCTCCCTGGGGGCGGGGGTGTGGGGAAGCAGGTTCAGAGATGATGGGCTCCAGAGGGGTGGGGGCTGGGGTGCCAGCTCACTAACACCAGAGCCTTGATGGGCTCTGGCCTCAAGATTATATATACCTCCTGTCTCTGCATTCCAGCACAACCTGCTCCCCCAGCCTCCTCGGAGCAAATACATACACCCAGATGATGAACTGGTCTTAGAAGATGAACTGCAGCGTATCAAACTAAAAGGCACCATTGATGTGTCAAAGCTGGTTACAGGTAGGGAGCCCAATGAGGGGGTGAGGGTGATGCAGGTGAAGAGCCCAGCAGTGGTGTGTTAGGGATGGGTGTGAGTGGGGAGCCTGGGGGGATGTGCGGGGGGTGTGGCCTGGGCACACGTGTGTTCTTGAGGAGGTAGGTGAGGCTGCAGGTGGTCAGAGGCCATCAGATTGGGTGAGACCTGGCTGGGAGATGGGTCTCCCCACCTCCATCCAAAGGCAGTGACCCCAGGAAGCAGGCATGCCTCCGGGAGTCTTAGGTGAGAATTTACCAATGTGGTTGTGGAGGACTGGCTGGTTTTGCCTGTTGGGGTGACTGGAGGAGTGGTAGCACCTGGGGCTCCCTGATCAGGCCTGATGCCGCTGCTCCCCAGGGACTGTCCTGGCTGTGTTTGGCTCCGTGAGAGACGATGGGAAGTTTCTGGTGGAGGACCATTGCTTTGCTGACCTTGCTCCCCAGAAGCCTGCACCCCCACTTGACACAGATAGGTGAGCAGCAGTTCTCGGGGGCCGGAACCAGCTCATGGTCAGTGGAATCTTTGAGTCACACCTAGGAGGGGCTGCCTCCCTTCTTGGCACCCTGGAGGACCCCACTTTCTCCCATAGGTTCGTGCTGCTCGTGTCCGGCCTGGGCCTGGGTGGAGGTGGAGGTGAGAGCCTGCTGGGCACCCAGCTGCTGGTGGATGTGGTGACAGGGCAGCTTGGGGACGAAGGGGAGCAGTGCAGTGCCGCTCATGTCTCCCGGGTTATCCTCGCCGGTAACCTCCTCAGCCACAGCACCCAGAGCAGAGATTCTATCAATAAGGTATGGAGCCCGCCTGGCTGCATTCAGCCCCAGCCCAGGAGGCTGCAAACCTGTAAGACTCTCCTTCCCCATGGCAAGTTGGGTACCCTGTGGGGTCTTGCAGGTCGGTGGGAAGCGCCCTGCAGTGACACTGGGGCCTCCTGCACTGGGGCTTCTTGTGCCCAGGCCCTCGCTGAGGGTGGTGGGAGGCTAGAAGGGAGTGAGGGTCTATGGGACAACATCTGCATCTTCCAGCTGGTGGGGCTCTGCTCTCCTCTGAGCCTGGGACTCGCCTGGGCCTGATGGCTTCCTGGGCTTCTATTCCAGGCCAAGTACCTCACCAAGAAAACCCAGGCAGCCAGCGTGGAGGCTGTGAAGATGCTGGATGAGATCCTCCTGCAGCTGAGTGTGAGTGAGCTGGACGCTGGAGGGGTGATGAGGATTGCAGTCTTCAAAGCTGCCACTGGGCAAGAGAAGGCAGGCAGGAGGGCAGGGGGAGTGGCTGGAGTTGGGGTAGGGGGCTCCTTTGGGGTTGAGCTCTCCCTGCCCTGTGCCTTCCAGGCCTCAGTGCCCGTGGATGTGATGCCAGGCGAGTTTGATCCCACCAACTACACGCTCCCCCAGCAGCCCCTCCACCCCTGCATGTTCCCGCTGGCCACTGCCTACTCCACGCTCCAGCTGGTCACCAACCCCTACCAGGCCACCATTGATGGAGTCAGGTAGCTGGCACAGCCACACTTCAGTCTGACCCAGCCTTTTGCCTCAGGAGGCACAAAGAGGGGAGGGGAGGGAGGGTCCAGGAAGGTGGCAGGGCTGCGGAGGCCCACCTGGTGTCTGTTCCTTCTCTCTGGGGCATCCCCACAAGAGCGCCAGATGAGCTCTGGGCTGACCACTATGGGTGGCACCCGCAGCCAAGGGTCAGCTGAGCTTTGCCTTGCAGATTCTTGGGGACATCAGGACAGAACGTGAGTGACATTTTCCGATACAGCAGCATGGAGGATCACTTGGAGATTCTGGAGTGGACCCTGCGTGTCCGTCACATCAGCCCCACAGCACCTGACACTCTAGGTAACAGGCTCAGCCATACGGGGTGGGAGCAGAGGGCCAGGAGGCCTGGCAGGACCCTGAAGTGCACAGGGTCCCCCTGTGGGTTTGCACTTGCCAGCATTGCTGAGAGCTGAGGAGTTCAGAGGCTTGGCACCTGCTCTGGAAGCTACTCTGGAATCTTAATTCTAAGGCCAATGGCTCCCCACCCCGACACGCAGCAACAGCAGGGCCAAGGTCTTGTGACAGTATCTGGAGGTGCTCCTGTTGTCACACTGGGGGTGTCCTACTGGCCTGCAGTGGGAGGAGGGGCTGCAGCCCCACATCCTGTGCAGAGTGCTAGTGCTGAAGCTGGAACCCTCCTCAGAGCTGCCTGTTCTCCTCCAGGTTGTTACCCCTTCTACAAAACCGACCCATTCATCTTCCTAGAGTGCCCGCATGTCTACTTTTGTGGCAACACCCCCAGCTTTGGCTCCAAAATCATCCAAGGTAATTTTTGTCTTCTGGGGGCCCAGGCCTGATTTGCTGATTCACTCTCACCTGGGAACAAGGTTCTCACCTGGGGACAGAGAAGAAAACCTGCATTGTGGAGTCCCCCCAGCTCTTGTGGGATGGACGGCTGAGGTCTGCTGTGCAGCCATTATTTCACTGTGGGAGCCAAGCTGCCTGGCCAGCCGGGCAGGGGCTAGAACAGCTCCCAGCCTGTGTGCTTCTCAAGGCTAATCTCTGGTCTCCTATTGTCACTGCCCCACTGTGTGCCAACGGGGACTCCTGTTTATTTCTGGCAGCTTCTCTTTGAGGCAGGACTTACTTGGAACCTACAGTGAGTCCTATGTGACTTCTTTGCAGGTCCTGAGGACCAGACAGTGTTGTTGGTGACTGTCCCTGACTTCAGTGCCACGCAGACCGCCTGCCTTGTGAACCTGCGCAGCCTGGCCTGCCAGCCCATCAGCTTCTCGGGCTTCGGGGCAGAGGACGATGACCTGGGAGGCCTGGGGCTGGGCCCCTGACTCAAAAAGGTGGTTTTGACCAGAGAGGCCCAGATGGAGGCTGTTCATTCCCTGCAGTGTTGGCATTGTAAATAAAGCCTGAACACTTGCTGATGCGAGCCTTGAGCCCTGGGCAGTCTGGGTACAGGACTCCTGCAGGGGTACCCACAGTGACCATAGCCCCTGCACCCACCAGCCGGTCTCCCTCCTCCTCCCCATCCCTGACCCCTCAGAATGTGAGCAGTCTGTGCCATGAGCTTGTTTTATTGGAGTGACCTCGGCTCCCTCCCTCTGCCACTACTACAAAACTGCAGCAACCCCATCTCTTACGAGACTGGCAGGTGGAGCAGGAGCCTCCACACAGCCTCTGGCTCTTAGGTCCCGGTCATGTTTGCACCCCCTCAAAGGGGCAGGACCAGCCCTTCCTTTCAGTGTCCACACCAGGGGCCTTCCGTGTGCTGATGGGTGATGTGACTGTGGTCAGCAGGCTTGGGAAGTACTACTGCTGTAGCTTGAGCTGGGCTGGGGCCTTGGTAGGACCCTGATCTCAGAAGTCCCCAAAGTTCACTGTGTAGGTCTCAACTGTTGTGAAGGGGAATGCCTGGCCAGTGGCTATCTCCTCTTCCTCCTCCTCCTCCTCCTCTTCCTCTTCCTCAAACTCAGGCTCCAGCTGGGTCTCAAACTCAGTCTCCAACTGGGTCTCAAACTCGGGCTCCACCTTGGTCCCAAACTCGGGCTCCACCTCGGTCCCAAACTCTGTCACCACCTCTGTGTAGGTCTCAGTCTCCGACTCCTCCCAGCCAGCGGTGGTTGGGGGTACAAGGCCCCAGGGCTCTATGGTAGTGCTCAGGGTGGTGGCAGGGGCAGGGGGCAGCGTGGAAGGCACAGTGTGGGGGCCTAGGGTGGTGGTGGCGTTGAGGCGCCGCAGCCGCATCTGTGCCCGAAGCCGCAGACGGTGCTGTAGGCGCCGCTGCTGCAGGCGTCGCTGCTGGGGGGTCATAGGGCGCGATGGGTCTATGTGTGGGATAGGCCGATTCCCGTTCATGGCCATGATCTCCCGGATGCGCTTCCAGTTGGAGCGAGCCAGGATGAAGTTGCACTGAGTGGCCCCGATGTCATAGTCAACATTACAGGTCTTGGCACTCGGGGTGTAGCCCTCCGCGTGGGCTGTCACGCGGTACTCACCCGGGTTCAAGATTCGCCAGTAATCACCACCACTGGCTGCGGAGGGAGGAGGGAGGACGATCCGGCTGCCCCAGAGCGCCCCTCCCAGGCCCCCACCCTCCCACTCAATCCTGCCCCTAGGCCCCGCCCTCCCCAGTCCTGCCCCTAGGCTCCGCCTCCCTGGTTCCGCCCCCAGGCTCCCCAGACTCTGCCTGCTCGCTGAGTTCCCCAAGCCCCCATCCTCTCTGGCAGGGTCCTCCCTCAGGAAGGTGGGGTAAAGAGGTGCACACTAGGTACCTGTCTTCACGCCGTGATTAATGCCACTCACAGAGATGGTGGCGTTGGCAATGGGGATGCCTTGCTCGTCCGTCACCACCCCCTTAATGCCGCGGTGCACCTGGGGAAGCAGGTGAGGGCTGTTGGTCCTGAGGAAGGTCCAATGTGGTCCGCTGCTCCCTCCCGCCCGTCCAGGAATCTCTGCAGCCTCCTCTCCCCAGGCATTGCCCTGGCCACCCCACCTGCTCCATGAAGGTGAGCAGCGCCTCCTTGTTGTTCTCCCACTCGCGGGGCAGCTCACTCTCATGAGGGAACTTGTCACAGCCCAGGTAGAAGGAGAGCTCCAGGCAGTTGGTATGCAGATAACTGAAGTCATTGATAGCTGGCCGGGGACAGACACAGACCCAAAGTCAGCCCCTCTCCGGATTAGGCCCCGCCCACAGCCCCTTCCAGGCTGACTCACTCCCGGACCGGGGATTCCACTTGGCCCCGTTGACGATGCCCATGCCGCCGGTGTAGTCCTGGGCTTGGCAGCCTCCGCGATAGGGCTCAGTCAAGGTGAGGTGGGCGGAGGCGAAGGAGATGGCGAGCCAGCGGAAGATGGCGTGGTCTGGGGTCTCCTGGGCCTCAGAGACCTCATCCTCATCCTCTCCGCGGGCGGCTGCCATGGCTGCGGCCAGCAGCTGCTCCTGGGTAGGCGTGCGGGTCATGTCGTAGGGGTAGGATACTAGCCGCTCACCGCCGTTCAGATTTGCTCCCAGCACGAAGGGGTTCTTTTCCATCCAGGCAATGATGGCCCGGACCTCTGTGGATACCTGGAGTGGCCAGCACATGTGAAGCCAGGGCTGCAGCCTCTAGCCACCATCCCCAACCTAGTCCATCACCCTCCATGAAGCTTCACACCAGTGCTCGCACACTCCCCGTCCCCCAACCCCCAGAGCCTCAGCGTCTGGAGCTCAGGCACCGTCAGCCCCACCCCCAAGCCCAGAACACCAGGACCCAGGGTCCAGCTGCTCCCTCCTGCCCTCTCAGCCAGGCTGCAGCCTCACCGTGGCATCTGGCGAAAGGTAGCGTTCAGGGATGGGCAAATTGTTGTTGGGGACCCGGTAGGGGACCCATTTCCTCTCCTCAGCTCCCCAGAGCACAGAGTTGAGATCCGGGAAATCTTCAAAGATGTCAAAGCCCTCCTCGGTCCACAATCCCAGCGCCCAGTTCCCAAACTCTGAGCCCTGTCGAGAGCCAGCAGGGTAGGCATGGGCCACCCACACGCCCACAAGCCCTGGCTGCCTGGCTCCGGCCAGCCTCACCCCTCAACCCACCATCTGCGCTGCCACCTCGTAGCCATCAGGGTTCAGTGAGGGAACCAGGTGGATGCGTGTGTCCTGCACCAGGCTGCGCACACGCGGGTTCCCATCGCGGTACTCGCGGCACAGGTACTGCATGAGCAGCAGCAGCAGCTCTCGGCCCAGCACCTCGTTGCCATGGATCCCAGCAGTGTAGCGGAACTCGGGCTCCCCTGCAAGGGCAGGAGCCTCAGTGAGCACTCAGTCTCCCAAGGCCCAGGGCAGCTGAGGAAGGACCCAGACCCACCTCACACCTGAGGGTCTGGGGGACAGCTGGGGCTCCTAGGGCCCTGTAAGACAAGCCTGAATCCCCAGAGGGGCTCCAGAACAGGTGGGAAGCGGTGAACTCTGCTCACCAGCAGCGCAGGCCAGCTGCTGGCCCCCACAGACTCTCACCCAGTTCATGCTCCCCAGGGTTGTCTGAGATCTCCATGGCATAGATCTTGAGGCCTCGTGAGCTTTTGCCCAGGCTGTAAGTGCGGGTGATGGTGGGGCACTCCTCATTCACCACCTTCATGAGCTGGGGCAGAGGGGGAGGACATGGAATCAATCACGCAATCCGCCCCCTGCTGACCATGCCCCTTCCATCCACTTCCAGGGCTTGCTCTATGGCAAGGGACAGGCATGACCCCTTCAGGCAGCCCCCAGGTACTGGCCTCCTTACTAAGGTGAGGGACAGCCAGCGTCCCTGGAACCAGTAGGGACTGGGCCCTGTGACACCAGGCACACACTCCCCTGTCAGACAGACAGGTCCCACCCCCAGCCCCAGGATAGATGTTCCCAACCTGGCGCATGTCCTTGTAGCTGTGGTGCCGGAAATCCAGGTCATCGGTGGCCACCACCTCGTTCTGTGCATAGTAGCTGTAGACAGCTGCAAGGGAGGCGGGGTTATCTTTAGCCGGGTGCCGGGTGGCCCACCCTAGCACCACACCTCCCCTCCGAGCCCCTGCCAGCCCTCCACACTCACGGGCCACAGGGCACCCCAGCACCTCCAGGCGCATGCACAGGCTCCCATTCCAGGTGAGTGGGTAGATGCGGATGAAACGAGCCACCACCGGCTCTGGGAGCTCACTCAGCACGGGTGTGTCCTTGTCCACGTTCCCATGAAAGGTCTGGGGAGAGGCAGGCCTCAGAGCAGTACTGCCAACCCCTCTGAGAGCCCGCCCCCCGCCCAGACAATGGGAGCAGAGCCAGGAGCCTGGGCATGGTGCCCACCATTTCCTCATAGCCGTTGGTGTACATCACCCACGTCTGGCTGTCGTTGCTGAAGCCCACGAAGAAGGTGGTCACAAAATCGTCACTGTGGAGTGGACAGTGGTCACAGCAAGGATCTTCCCCTTCCCAGGCCCTCAGGTGGCCTGAGCCTCCCTCTTCTGAGTCCCAGGAATTGAAGAGCTAGCAGGGCGGTGGTGCACAGCCCAGGTGTTGAGCCTGGGTCCTGTGCCTGTCACATAGCCATGGGCAGGTGGTCTGTCCCTAAACTCATGTGCTCATCAGGACACAGGAGCTGACTGACCATGGCTGAGGAGTGGGGATGGGCAGGGTCAGCCCCTCACTGATCTTTTTGGCCTTCTTTGGCTGGGCCAAAGAAGGGCCCACTGGAATCTCCTTAATGGGACACAAAGCCATGCCTATGGAGCCACTCCCCCCTGCCAACTACCCATGAGCCTGGCCACGCACTGGATGCTGGAGTCTCGGCCCTGGGTGATGACGCCTGTGAACCGGGTAGTCCTCCTGGTGTCCACCTCTATCCACTGGGTCCTGGCATCGTCCTCGGCACACCATGCGCCATCATAGTAGTCGTCCTCGGTGGCACCAGCCTGTCCAGGGGGCAGGGGAGGCTGAGCATCGGCAGAGGAGTCCATCATCCCAGTTGGGAGATGGGCCCATCCCAATGCCCACCTGCATGTTGAGCCGGCCGCGCTGTGCCCCCAGGCCGTGGCGCAGCATGGAGGAGGCTCGGATCTGGTTGTCCTCGATACGGTGTGACTCCATCCCAATGGGGGGACACTCTGAGGACGCGTACCCCAGACTGGTGGCTCACTAGCTCCATCCTTCCCACCACCAAACCCAGAACCAAGGAGCCCAAAGCCCACTCCCGGCACATCGGGGACACCAGTCAGAGGGCAGCTCTGGTTGGCTGGTGGCTCCCTGGTGCCCTGCACCAGCCCACTTGGAATTGACTCAAAGCTAGGCCAGGAGCTGCTTCCAATCCCAGCCTGTGCTTCCCCTCCCTGGGCCTCAGCTGCCCCATCTGGAGAATGGGCTGACCATGCCCAGCTCTCAGGGGACACACGTGAAATCACAGAACTCCCCCAGGGCGCAGCTACAGATGGGGACCGTCTGCACAATGGCCCTGTAGGGACACCTGTGAAGGTAGCTGAGGTCCTCACTCCCCACCAAGGCCTCAGGTCCTCCCCCTACCATGCCCAGCCGCTAGGGGCCCTGGGGAGCTGCCACCCTCCTGAAGTAGGCCAGCCTGGGGTCCAGGGCTGGGGCAGCCAAATGAGGCTGTCCTGGGCTCCCGGGGCCCCTCCATTCTGGGTCCCAAGAATCTAAGAGTAGGAAAGGGTTTCAGGGGCCTGGGTCCTGTTTGTGGCCTTGGGCCAGTCACTTGTCCCAGCACCCCCATCCTGTGGCCCCCACCCTTACCCCCCTGGGCCCCCCACTTACTGACTTTCTCTGTAGGCGTCCACTCCTCCTCCACCTCCTCGCCCTTTCGGGGCTCTAGGGACAATGAAGGGAGGACATGGCACCAAGGGCCTGGGAGGCAATCAGGAGTCCAGATGTTGCCCCACAGGGACCCAGGCCCCGAGCCCCAGTCACACACCTTTATGGTCCTTGCCCTTCTCCACTGCCCACTTGTCGGTCTCCTCCTTGGGCCTGCCATCCTCCTTTTTGGGTTTCTCTGGAAGGTACAAGGTAGGAGGGCCCAGTCAGCCTGGCTCTGGGCTTTGGGGGCCACGTGGGATGGGTCAGGCAGGCCCCAGGTGGCCTTCAGGGCAGGCCTGGTGCAGGAAGTGCTTGGTCCCACTCACTCAGCTCCTCCTTCTCTTCGTCCGTCTGGCGCTCAGCATCGGGCTTCTGGGGTGGAGGAGGCCCAAAGTAATAGTCCACTGCGGGGAGGGAGAGCCAGCTGAGGCCGCCCTGACCCTGCTGCGGGGCCGCAGCTCCTGGGTCCACAGGAGCTCAGCAGGGCAGGACCATGCCAGAGGGGAGGAAGACGGGAGATGGGGGACAGCTGAGTGGGGAGAGAGGGTCCTGCAGGAGTCAGGAGCAGCCCGAGCTCAGGGGGCAGCTGAGCAAGACCCTGCTGAAGTCACCAGCCAGGTCTCCCAGGAGCATCTGGCCTGGTGAAAGGACTCGAGGCCCAGGGCATGGGAAAGGCCTGGAGGGACAACTGGCACCTGTGCCTGGGGTTGCAGGCTGGGGGGTGAGATGGGGGGACATTGGAGACACTGATGGGGAACTGGGGGCAGGGAAGTGGCAATGCGCAGGCTGCCGCCCAGGAGAAAAGGGAACCTGAGGGCTCCAGAGACGAAGGGGCATGAGCGAGGGGGAGGTAAAAACCCTCGAGCTCCCTGAAGAGAGTGGGGTGGTGGCCACGAGCCAGTGGGAAGCCAGAGCACCGGACTGGGAGGGCTGGAGCCCACATGGGTGAGAGGGCAGAGTGTGTGCCTAGGGACACTCCAGTGGGGGCCACAGCCAAGCAGGAACCAGGGAAGTGGCCAAGGAAAGACCAGCCTGAGGGCAGAGGAGACTGGGCAGCGGCTGGGGTGGGCACCCAGGGACAGCAGGGGCAGCGAGGTAACCACAGGCACAGGTGGGGTTGCAAGGTGGGTGAGTCGCCCCAGCTGGCTCCTGACCACACCCCCGACCCCCACCTGCCTATGTCCCTCAGACTCTGGGGTGCTGGGTACTCACTGTCATCATAATTGGGGATCACGTAGCCATCACCATAGTCAGGGGGCAGCAGGGGCAGAAGAGGCTTCACAGGCGGCTCTGGAGAGGCAGGTAGGTTAGGAGAGGGCCAGAGCACCCGTGGCCAGAGCACCCCCTCTCCTGCCCCCCATCCTACCAATCCTCTCCTCCGGGGCCGGCGCTGGGGCTGGGGCTTTCTCCTCAGGGGGCTCTGGCCAGACCCGCTCGGGCCTCCTCCTTCTGCTTGGGGGTGGCCTGGGCTGCTTCTGGCGCCGAATGTACTCAACTGAGGGGGAGGCCGGCTCTGAGTGGGGCCCAAGGCTGGGATGGGCCCATCCGCGCATCCCCCAGGCCAGGGGTCCGACCCAGGCGGGGCTGGCAGGGCCCTACTCACAGTCCTCATAGTCCTCCCTCTCGATCTGGTCATTGTAGTCCAGTGTGGGTAGCTCAGTCTCCTCCTCCGGCTCTGAGGGGAAAGCGCTGGTAGCTGCCTGACAACCCCACCCAGGCCCACTCTGGGGAAGCCCTCAGTCCAAGGGCAGCTGGCCCTGAGGCCAGGCAGACAACGGCCACTCACCAGGCTGGTGCTCCCGTGCCTCCACACGGGTCTCCTCTCCTGGATTCTGCCAGTTATTTGGGAGGGGCCCCCCTGCAACACAGGAGTTCCAGAAGCAGGTGGACGGGAGGCCTGCTCTGACCACTTTGGGAGCCTCAGGCCACCAGCCACCCACAGAGCCCACACACAGCCTGTGGACACCCTACTGAGGCCGAGCTCACTCCAAAGAGGACTGAGGTCCTCTGGCCTTCAGCATCCTGCTGGCATCTCATGGGGCCAGAAAGCTGGGCCCACCTTTTGGGGAACCTACTGTGCTGCTGGAGGCCCTACCACAAAGCCGCCCCCAGCAGGAGAAGGCAGGGGGGAACTCCATGGGCTCAGAGCCCAGGGACATCTGGGCAGGGACCTGAGGACAGAGGTCCCACCCACAAGGCTGCCAAGCCCTCTCCCTACCCAAAAGAGGCTACAGCACTGAGGGAGCCCACCAATCAAATTGTGAAATTTACAGCAAAAGTGAGGTCCCATCAGTGGGGAGCTGAAGGTCTATAGGAAACAGGGCTCCATAAACCTGCCTCCCACTCCCTGCCTCCACCAGAGCAGGCAGTCAGAGTCCCATCACCCCAGAGGAGCCGGGCACAAACCTCCCTCCTGGGGTAGCTCCTCGGGGCCAGGGCTGGGGGGTGGGGGCAGTGGCCACTCCAGGGTTTCTGAGGGAGCCAGAGTGGGGGGCCTCTTCCCTGACAGGGGCTTCTTGGTGGCCTTGGGTGGCTTCTCCTTGGGCTTCTTGGTGGCCTTGGGTGGCTTCTCCTTGGGCTTCTTGGTGGCCTTAGGTGGCTTCTCCTTGGGCTTCTTGGTGGCCTTGGGTGGCTTCTCCTTCCCCTTCTTGGGCGGCTTGGGGGACCCCTCCAGGGACTCCTTGGGCACTTTGGGGCCTTTGTCTTTCTTGCCTTTCTTCCCTTTGTCTTTGGTCTTTTCCGGAGGCACTGTCCAAGACGCAGACTCGTGTCAAATGAACAGAGCCAGCTCTGTGCCCCCATGAGGCCCCTCTCTAGATGCCCAGAACCTGGGCACAGGGACTCTTGTCAGTTCCCGGTGCGGATCAACAAACAGAGGTTAAGTCACTTGCCCAAGTGGCAAACTGGGATCCGGACCCGGGTTTTCTGTCTGCAAGTCTGGGTCTGTGACCACCAATCTCAATCTCTCTAAAGACTGAGCATAGGGTGCCCAGTTCCCAGGGGGAGGCCCTCATCCCCCCACCTGCCAAAACCTCAACAGGGGCTCCTTACTATCCACTCCACTATTCTGTGCTGGGCACAGAAGGGGCAGAGAGGTGACTGAGCCATTCAGGCCTGGAGGAGCATCTGGTCATCCCTGCCAACTGCCATACGAAGGAAGGGACATGGACCCAGGACCTTCCCCGGGTCTCCTACAGGGCAAGAAAAGCTTCAGAGAAAAGCACCTACTGTGCTGCTGGAGGCCCTACCACAAAGCCGCCCCCAGCAGGAGAAGGCAGGGGGGAACTCCATGGGCTCAGAGCCCAGGGATATCTGGGCAGGGACCTGGACTTGGCTGAGTATTGAAGCCCAAAGAAGAGGAAGTGGTCCCCTTTCGAGAAGTAAGGGATTTGGAATTGGTTAGAAGGATAGGGAGTCCTGGGCAGTTCAGGGATCACACACAGGACAGAAAGGACAGGTAGGGAGCTTGTGGCTGCTCACTCATTTCAGAGTCTGGGAGAGGGAGCCGGGACTGGTTGTGAGGATTCCCATGGGGAATCAGGACCCTAAGCAGGAGCTGCAAGTGCTGTTGAGAACCTGATGAGAGGTGGGGAGCATGAGGGAAGTTTGGCAGAAACACAGGAAAGCTATCCAATGCAGACAGCCAGGGGACACAGGGCTGCTAGAGTGGTTCCCCAGAGCCGGGAGAGCAAGCCTGGAAGGAGAACCAGAGGCAGGAGGGGCACAGGGAGCCCAGGGTGTGGGAAGCAGCCAGGAAAGATCTAGAGCTGGGGTGGCAGAGGAGGGGCTGCTGACATCAGGAATGTTGGATGGTGCCTTGGAATCTCCTGGGAGAGAAGGATCACAAGACCCTCTGCCACCTTCCAGAGGGCCACGATGAAAACAGCTAAGATTTACTGACAACCGATTATGCAAGAGGCCATGGGTTAAATGCTTCAGTGATGCATCACCTCATCTAATTCCCGTACTAATGCAGGACCACCCACTGCTCACCGCCACCTGAAGCCCTGTAGGAAAAGGGGTCTTCAACAACCTTCTCACCTACGTGAGTCCTCCTGGAGTAGGAAGGCAAAGGCAGGAGGGAGGGATGACCTGAAGCTGTGCCACCAACAGGCAGAGTGGATCCATTAGTATGGCAGGGGGTGACACAGCACAGTCCCCTGTGGCTCAAGCCTAGTCCCTGTCGCATACTGGAGGAATGGGGATGAGCGACCTGTTCAACCACAGCACCAACCCTAGAGCCACCGGCCCCCAAAAGTGGCTCTGCCGCCCGGGTGCTGGATGTGCCTACAGGCCAGCGCTGACCTCGGCCTGGCACAGGGTCCCTCCAGGCATCTGGGCTCGCGTGCGCATTAGTAAGACAGCCATTCCTCCCCGGGCCGACTGGGGAGTGGCCAGACCCTGCCGAATCCCCCGGTTCCCACCTGAGATGCCAACCCCCCACGCCCCCGCCCTGCCCCGGGTTCTTACCTTCTGCGGCCGCCCCCGGCCGCGCCCCGGGCTTGCCCCCCGCCTGGGCTTTTCGGACCCGCGGGGTGGGCTCGGGAGGCGGCGGGGCCTCCATGTCGTCCTCCCGGGGCTCAGGTCCTAGCTCTGACAGGAAGCCCTCGAGGAACTCCTCGATCTCGTCGTCGGTCAGCACCGTCTGCGGGCGCCCTCCGGGGCACAGGGCCAGCAACGCCAAGAGGCAGCCGAGCAGGGGCGCCCCGCGCACGGCCGCCATGGTCGCGGCACGCGCGGGGGGCTCCGGGGAGGGCGCGGGGGGTCAAGGGCTCTGGGGGCTCTGGGAAAGGGCGGAGAGGGGATCGAGACTGGTGAGGGAATCCAGGAAGGGGCGGGAGAGACGATGGGGTGAGCAAGGGAATCCGGGAAAGGGCGGGAGAGTGGATTAGGGTGGGCAAGGGGACCCGGGAAGGGGGGTGCTAGGGGGCTCTGAGGCCGGAGGGGCTCAGGGGTGGTCGGGGCGCTCCGAGGCCCTGGCGGCGATAGGCGCTCCGGCCCCGCGTGGCGCACTGGCGCGCGAATAGCCGTCTCCAAAGCGCTGGCGGGGGCCGGGGCGGGGGCGCCGGGGCTTCCGGAGCCGGCTCCCCACCCCCGGGGAGGAGAAGGAGGAAGAGAAGGAGGAGCCGAGAGTGGACGGAGGGGCTGCGGGGGGGCGGGGGGCGGGGGGCGAGGGGCGGGGCAGGCGGGCGGGCGCTGGCGGCGAGCGTCCCAGGCCCGGAGACTTGCGCCTAGGACATAGGGGCAGGGGGCGGGGCGACTGGGAAGGCAGAGGGCCTGAAGGAAGGAGAGGTGGTGGGGAGGGCCTGGGGTGCGGTTGTGAAGGGGCCGGCATCCCTCCTCCCTCTGCCCTAGGCACCGCCCTTAAGGAGGGACCCCAAGACCACCGGGGCGCTGAACCCTCCGCGGGTGACTAGGAAACCTGGCAGGCGTCTGAGACCTCTCTCAATTTGGAGGGCCACAGAAAGTCCACCCCATCCTTCCCAGGCTCTGGAGCCTCTGCCCATGGGCCCTGCTGCACCCCAGCGTCAATTCATTCAGTCATCCTACCAACCTCTTCAGGTCTGTGTGGGGCCAGGCCCTGTGCTGGGCCCCAGGGAAGGACAGCACAGTGGGAACTCACTTTCCAGCCGGGAGGCAGGTGCAAAACTGCCCTCAGAGTGGCCAGCTGCCCCGCTGGGGGTAGGAGTCCCATGTAAGGGCATGCCATCCCACCCCTTTGAGTCCCAATGTGGACAAATAGCCATTTCTCACCTTCTTCTTACCAGAACCCATTTTTTAAAAAGTGTCTACAATACCTCCAGCTGCCGCATGGACCCAGAGGACCCAGAGGGCAGGTGGATTGAGCGTCAGCCGATCCCAGGATCCATCAGGGATGTGCACCTTGGTGCCTGGTGTTTGTTGTAAGGCTTCTCCAGGGCAAACGTTGGCTGCCCCGCAGTGGTCATCACAGCTAAGGACAGAGCTCCGAGAACATTCCCCCTCAAAGGAATGAGGAAGCAAGAGAAGACTCACAGGCAGCCCATGGGCCAAGTGCAGAGGCAGACAGCCCTAAGCCACGGTTGTCTGTGGGGATTTGGCCCCAGTGAAGTAGTCAGGTAGGGAAGCCTAGGAGCCCTTGGGATGATTGACAGGGCAGAGTTTGGACCTGGGGTCCAAAGGAAAGAGGAAAAGCAGGTCAGGAAGCACCTGGGTCCCCAGAGCAGCCCCACGTGAGTTGAAGCAGGCAGCAGCCAGGGAGGCCACGGTGGAGGCTGCTGGGCCCAGGATAGGTGCTGCCCCCTGGGAGCAGGACCACAGGGAGGCCTAGCCTCCTCTCACACCTGGTCCTGCCAAGACTCTGCCTTTGCTTTCTCACTGCATCTCCTTGAAAAGGCAGTGGGACTGTGTCAGGTTCCAGCTCTATCTCCCAGTCACATCTCGGCAGGTAGCCTCAGCGCCAACCACCTGTGTCCCTGTTCTCCTTGTGGCTCACACAGGATCATGCATGTGCTGTGCCTAGCACACATTCTCAGCACTCACACTGTTGCCTCTCAGCTCTCATCATTTGCCCTCAGAGATCAACGTGATCTCTACCCATTGGGGATCTCAGAGCAGCCCCTGAGCCCCAACACCCAGGCCTCCCTGTGTACCTGAGCCAGCCTCTACCTGCCACGTGCCCCCAGGCCAGTCCTGGTGGCAGCAAGGATCTGCAAGCTCTCACCTTTCCTCATCCTCTGCAAACCTCTCAATCATCTTTCTCAAAACTTGTTCTGGGAATTTGCTCCATTGCCCCCAGTTGAGCATGTCAAGCCCAGCGGCCCAAGGCTGGGTGAAGTGGCATGGCACGTCACTTCCCTGGGAACAACTCACACATGGATTGGATTTGGGCCCAACATCCTCTGCCAGGGAAAATAGAAGCCATAAGAAAACAAAAAAGGAATAGAAGGAGGCTTTTCTTCAGTCACAGTGAGTCACCAATAAAAACATGTGCAAAAGCCCTCATGGAGAGCTGGGCTGCAAGGAGGGCCATGAGGTTGGGGGCCCTCTGCCACCAAGGGTCTGGGCAGGTGGATGGGAGGCAGCTGCCCTCCATGCCAGGCTGATGTGCCTCCCCTTGGGTGGTGGGTCTGGGACTCCCACTCCACTTGAAGACCTGTACCAGGAAGTGCTTTAGTCCTGTGCCCAGGCTCTGCTACAGGGCTGGTGAAAGGACTTCTCCCTCTGCTGCCAGAGTGAAGCCAGTCAGGGGGATGGGAGGCTTGTAGCTGAGAGCACCTAGCGACTTTCAGGGTCCCTTACCCCTGCCACTCAGCAGGGTCTGCACCTGCATCCAAGTGTTCTCCTGGGCTACAGTGGGGGGCTGGTAGACACTCTGGTGATCCACTTTCAGCTTCCCACATGGATGTTGCAGGGACTGCTTTGGCATTTCCCTCCCCTAAGGGACAGCCACTGCAGCAGGACTGGACTGGGGAGGGTGGGGCCTGCGCTGGGGAGGGTGTCTCCTCTCCCTTGCTGCTGCTGGAATGGGAAGGAGAGTTGTTGAGAGAGCCAGAACTGTCCGAGGGTGGAAGCTGGTGAAGCTGACCTGCAGGGAACAGGGAGAGAGGGAGCATGGCCCAGTGGGTAGGCCCTATGTAGCTCTGAGGCCATCAACCCTGCCACGAAGGCTGAGACCCCAAGAGAGAAGTTGAGGTTGGGTCAGGGGCCTGGTAGTGCAGCTGAGGAGGGGGACAGGCCAGCCTCCTCCCACTGGGACCTAAGCTGTAGCTCCTGACCCTCCAGAGCTGCCTGGTGCCTCAGCCTGGTCAGAGGTGGAAACTCACCTGCCAGCAGGGCCCAGTGCGCCTGAGTTCTGACTGCGGGGATCTGCAGGACACAGAAGGATGCGAGGTCAGCAGGGCCTGGGGACAGGCAGGAGTGGTAGGGTCTGGGAGGCTGGGAGCAGACCCTCCTAACCTGCCCCATGGCCTCCATGGCTCCTAGAACCCCCATGGCTGCAGCTCAGACATGGGTTGGGCTTCAGAAAGAAGTGAAGCTGCGTGTACGGAGATGGCCCAGCAAATCCTTTCTGTGTAAACTTCTGCCACAGCCCAGCTGTCTAGCACCAGCATGTGTATCTGGGGCAGGGGGCTCAATAGAAGGTCTGGGAGGCCTGGGCTCTGGCCAGCAGGCTACTGGGATCACAGGTGCCAGCCCCTCCATGTCTCCCCTGGAGTCCTGGATCTGCCTCCAGGGACCAAAGGAGAAAGGACCAGGCTAGGCTCCTTCCTTTTTGTTCTTCCCTCTTGGGGAAGGCTCCTAGAAACTCCCCCTTCTCTGCTGCCCAAGTGCCTGGATATTACCAGTGGGGTTAGCTTGTTTGGGCCCACAAGATGGGATGGCTCCCAGAGCCATGGGACCTGAGGCCTCCCAGACAGTGTCTAGCCACCTTCACAACTGGCAGAACAATTTCCTTGGTTTTCAACAACTTGAAAAACATATGTGATTTTCCACAGTCCAGTGCTCCCCAGGCCTGGCTGCTGAGTGAGCAGAGTTCATGCCGAATTCCTTCCACTCACCACAGGGCAGACAGCAAGCCCAGCTGTGGGGAGACTCAGCTGGGGTGGGGGTCACCACAGCGAGGCACGGAGGGGCAGGCTTCCAGCACTGATGAGTAATTCTGCAGCCCGAAGATCTGGGAAGAGGGCATGTGACAACTTGGTGCAGCAATCCGCCCAGTGTTAGGTCAGAAGGAAGGAGCGGTCGTTCAAAATGGAGTCTGGTGGCAAAAATAATGTTTGGCCCCACCTCATACCTCCCTCAAAATTAACTCCAGATTAATGAGGTAGATGTTAGAAGAGGAACCAGGGAAGGACTGCAAGAAAATATCAAGTCTTTATTTACATCATGAGGTTTCTTTTAGGTTTTATTTATTTTTTTGTTTTTGATATGGAGTCTCACTCTGTCACCCAGGCTGGAGTGCAGTGGTGTGATCCCAGCTCACTGCAACCTCTGCCTCCCAAGTTCAAGTGATTCTCCTGCCTCAGCCTCCCAAGTAGCGGGGATTACAGGCACATGCCACCATGCCCGGCTATTTTTGTTGTTGTTGTTGTATTTTTAGTAGAGATGGGGTTTCACCATGTTGGCCAGGCTGATCTCAAACTCCTGACCTCAGGTGATCCGCCCGCCTCGGCCTCCCAAAGTGCTAGGGTTACAGGCATGAGCCACCAGGCCCGGCCTGTGTGCCTGGCCTGTATTTACATTCTTTTTTTTTTTTTTTTTTTTTTTTTGAGACAGAGTCTTGCTCCCTCACCCAGGCTGGAGTACAGTGGCACAATCTCGGCTCACTGCAAGCTCCGCCTCCCGGGTTCATGCCATTCTCCTGCCTCAGCCTCCCGAGAAGCTGGGGCTACAGGCATCCGCCACCACGCCCAGCTAATGTTTTTGTATTTTTAGTAGAGACAGGGTTTCACCATGTTAGTCAGGATGGTCTTGATCTCCTGACCTCATGATCCACCTGCCTTGGCTTCCCAAAGTGCTGGGATTACAGGCGGAAGCCACCACGCCCAGCCTGTATTTACATTCTTGATGGGGAAGTCTCTCAAGGAAAGACAGAGAACTTTGGTTGCATAAAAGTTTTTACCTTCTGTACATCAAAATACACTGAAAATGAAAATAAAGAGCAAACAAAATACTGGGAAAGAATGCAGCGCTTAGAGTGAACATTCCTGGCCTCCTGTAGTTTTAGGAAGCAGCTGTGGCCTCAGACTCGTCTGCTGTGAACCTCCACTCCATACTCACTGTACTTTCTCTCTGTGAACCTCAGTTTCTCTCCTCTATAACAATAGGATAATAATGACACTACCGTGCCTTGCAAAAATGCCACAAGGGTTCACTAAGATAAATCTGGAGAGTCATGCCTGAAAAATAGTAAGTCTTTGATAAAGGAAAGCTGCTATTAATTAAGCTTTTTCCTTTTTTTTTTTTTTTTGAGATGGAGTCTCACTCTGGCGCCTAGGCTGGAGTGCAGTGATGCAATCTTGGCTCACTGCAACCTCTGCTTCCTGGGTTCAAGCAATCCTCCTACCTCAACATCCTCAGTAGCTGAGACTACAGGTGTGCGCCACCATGCCTGGCTAGTTTTTTACATTTTTAAAGCTATTAATAGGCCAGCCACGGTGGCTCACGCCTAATCCCAGCACTTTGGGAGGTTGAGGCGGGTGGATCACCTGGGGTCAGGAGTTCAAGACCAGCCTGGTCAACATGGTGAAACCCCGCCTCTATGAAAAATACCCAAATTAGCCGGGTGTGGTGGCACGTACCTGTAATCCCAGCTATTCCGGAGGCTGAGGCAGGAGAATCACTGGAACCTAGGAGGCAGAGGTTGTAGTGAGCGGAGATTGCACCATTGCACTCCAGCCTGGGCGACAGAGCAAGACTCCGCCTCACAAAAAATTAATTAATTAATTAAACTATTAATAATTTAACTTTGTTTCCACTTTTAAAAGTGAACTAAGTAAATAAATAGGCAATTCACAAAAGAAGATACATAAGTGGCCAATAGATACAAAAATGTCTGGCCTCATTAAAAGTTATAGAAATGTAAATAAAATATATTGAGTACAACTTTTTCTATGTCAATTTCTCAAAAATTAAAAAACTTCCAGTGTAGGTGTTACTGGGAGATCACCCTCTGAAAGCAACTAGTGGCAAGGAGCTCCACACCATTCAGGCATCTCATTCAAGGTCACATGGCTGCAAAGAAGAGAAGCCCATCAAAGCAGCTGAGCCCCAATAAGGCATCCTGCCATGCACTCACAGAAAAACCAATGGAACAATGACTAAAATAAGATAGAAATTTATTTCTTGCCAGCTGTAGTGGCTCATGCCTGCAATCCCAGCACTTTGGAAGGCCAAGATGGGAAAATTGCTTGAGCCCAGGAGTTTGAGACCAGCCTGGGCAACATAGTGAGACCCTGTTGCTACAAAAAAATTAAAAATTAGCTGGGCATGGTGGCACTAGCTACTCAGAAGGCTGAGGCAGGAGGCTCACCTGATCCCAAGAGTTGAAGGCTGCAGTGAGCTATGATTGCTACACTTCACTCCATCCTAGACAACAGAGCAAGATCCTGTCTCTATTGTAGACAACAGAGCAAGACCCTGTCTCTAAAAATAATAATATTTTTAAAGGAAATGTATTTCTTGCTCATATAAACAAAATCCAAAGGTAAGCATCTGGCTTTCCATTTTATTGCTCCCCTAGCCTCAATGTATGGCTTCTATCTTGTGGCACAAAATAGCTGCTTGAGATCCAGCCATCATTGCATCATCCCAGCCAGCAGAAAGGAGGAAAGGGAATAGTAGAACACAATATATTCCTTTAAAAACACTTTGTAGGGCTGGGCGTGGTTGCTCATGCCTGTCATCCCAGCACTTTGGGAGGCCAAGGCAGGCAGATCACTTCAGGTCAGGATTTTGAGATCAGCCTGGCCAACATGGTGAAACCCTGTCTCCACTAAAAATACAAAAATTAGCCAGGACTGGTGGCAGATGCCCATAATCCCAGCTACTGGGGAGGCTGAGTAAGGTGGGAGAATCACTTGCTTTTATGTCTAGTAATAGTACTAAAGTATTAGGAAGGTATAAAAAAAAAATCAGTGTCTGGTAAAGAGAGATGTAAAAGCTGGAAAGCAGGAAAATACAAGAATAAGTAAGCAATCATGGATCATGGTATCAGCAGTTTTGTGGCCAGTTTCTGTGTGAGGTATTCACGTTATTGCATGTTTGTCTATGGGCCCCATCAGAAGCCCAGCCGAGGAAAAGGAGAGGAGGGCAGCCAGCTGCGTGAGAGGAAGGGGGTCCTGGCAGGCACCCACCTCCAGCGCCCCAGCTCCTGCCATTACAGAGGAGTGCCAGAATGCTCCCAAGGCCACTGTGAACCCAGAGTTTTTGTGCTAAAAGAATGTGTACCTGCCCAGTGTCTATCTCTGACCTCATTTTTAACTGCCAAGCTTCTCAAAGGAGTTGTTCACATTCAAAGTTTCCACTTCCTCAGCCCTAGGCAGCTGTTTCTGCACCTGGCACTCTGACTAGGGCCCCAGGGATCACCCAAGACCAACGGGCCTTGCCAGCCACCGCAGCTCCCTTTGTGACCACCTCCCCTTGCCAAGGTTAGGGTTAGGGTTAGGGTTAGGGTTAGGGTTAGGGTTGCTCACACTTCCATGTTGGCTTCTCTTCCTCCTCCTCCGCTTCCCTGGTGGGGGTCCCAGGGGTGGCACCTCTCTCTTCTCGCTCTGCCTCCTCTCCCTGGGAGCTGGATGAACCCCTGCTGCAGAGATCCCCACCTGCCAATGATTCCGACGTCTCCGCCTCTAGCCTGGACCGTGTCTAGCTGCCCTGTCGCCACGAGCATCCGCAGGGGCTGGGCCTGCTGGCCTTCTACACACCTGAGGGTTTCGTTTCTCTTCACACCTCTAGTCCATCATCCACAGGCCACCCCTGAGGGCCTGGAGGGCTCCCTGTGTTCCTCAAGGAGGAAATCCCACCCTCTGCATGACCCCTAAGACCCTGCACTCTCTCCACCTTCCCCTCCTCCCTCCAGCCCTGGGGTGAGCCTGGAACCCGAAGGGTCTGGCACCTCACTTCTGGGCCTTAGCAATGCTAGTTCCTTCTCACTCCATAACATGGCTGACCCTCGCCCACAGCAGGCCTGCCCCCCTGCCCCCTCTTTAAAATCACCCACTCATAGTCCTACAGGAAAACACCTTCCCAAAGGGTGAAGAAGTCAGACTCAGTTACTGTGTCCATAAAGTTGGAGCTCACTATCTAGGACCTAAAAAGAACTCACATTCTGGGAGATCACCATTCCCTGTGCATCCAAGATAGACCCTCAGCCCTCCTGGGAGGATATGGCTGTGGCCTGGGGTCAGGGAAGAGGACCATCTCCTGGTGGAAGCCCTTCCTGAGGGCAGCAAGCATCCAACGCATGCACTGACCATGAGGATGACTTGCTTAGGCGGCAAACATTCAGAGATGTGTGCAAGGCGACCACCCCAGCCCACACAGAGAGGGCCTTGCCCCTGGGAGCCTTCTCTCCAGCAGAAGAGACAGACAGCTATAGCTCAGTGGTCTGGGGGCTCACAAGGGGCCCAGTCCAGGCTTGGGGCCCAGCACAGACCTCCTGGAGGGAAGGGTAAGTGGGATGAAGCAGACGCATCCCCAGAGGGCAGGGACAGACTGCACGAGGAGGGGGCACACTGTGGGGGCTGGGGCTGGGCACATGCGAGGCCTGAGAAGATGAGCAGGGCCTTAGAGGCCACCTTGAGCTTGGGTTCCAACCTGTGGGCAGAGGGAGGAGTGGGGTGGCCTGCGCTGAGAAGAGGGTGGGACCAACTGGGGCCAATGCTGGGGCAGGGCCCACAAGACCTGGGCCCCGGAGCTGAGGAAGGAGCCAGTGAGGTGTCCGGTTGGGAACAGGTGGGTGCGGATCCAAGAGAGGCCCAGAGAAGAGCAGTCACAGGAGTGCGGCGAGGTGGACCTGTTTGGGGCCTGCCTGCAACACTTGGCACACATTCCCCAAAACTCTGATGGAGGTGGGGTTGTGACCCCAGCCCATCCAAGTTTGATGGAAGAATCAGAGGTGAGGCGGTGCCCCCCACTTTGCCCTACCCCCACCCCTTGAGGGGCCACTGTGCCCTACCTTCATCACCTCCATCCCCAAATGAGTTTGTGTTATTGGGACCTGCAGGGTCACAGGCACTTACATCCTGTACGCCTGAGTGGCTCCGGGTGCCCAGCACTAGGCTGGACGTCAGGCGATGCTGCTGACTTCCCTGAAGGGTCTTAATCCTTCTGGCTGTGACCCGCCAGAGTAGGCTCTGCCAGGAGCAAAGCATTTTCCCCACTGTGGGATCCAAGCCTCACTTCTGCCTGCCTCCACTGATGGCCACACTCAACTGCACCCTTCCAAGCTGGTGGGACCTTGAGCTCAGAATTCCCACCTAGCAGAAGCCCCTCCACAGCCCATGCTGCTCATGGTCACTGACTGTGAGTCTGTTGACTCCTCTTCCTATTTAAAAATTCTTTGTAGAAAAATAAGAAAACACAGATAGGCAAAATAACAAAACTATTATGATAAGTTTCATTAAACTCCACTGTCCCATCTCCCAGAAAAAATAATCACAGTTTGTTACATAATCTTCCAGACATTTTTTTGGAAGCACATAGACCTGGAGAAGCCTGATGGAAGCAGCCTGGGTTCACAACCCAACAATGCTGTTCACCAGCTGTGCAAGCTTGGGCAAGTTGCTTGCCCTTTCTGTGCCCCTATCTCCTCCCCAGCAAGATGGGGAGGAGTGTCATCCCTTGACATCAGGGGATGTCCTGGGCATCAAAGAGGTGACATGGGTCAAATGCTTAGAACAGTCTGGCAGAGAGCATGGAGCAAGGCTTGGCCTCATGCATTTGCTTAAAAAACACTTTATTATGGAAAATTTCAAATATGCAAAAGCAGAAAGATGACATCCTGAGCAGCCTGCCCTGTCACCCGCTCCTGCAGTTCAACTTTCAGACTGTCTTGTATTATCTGTGTTCCACCCTTGCTCCTCTCCAAGATAAGTTTGAAGCAAATCCCAGACATCATATGATTTTACCAGGAAATACTTTATTATGCATTTCTCAAAAGAGGACTCTCTCCCCATCCGCCTCCCCTTCCCTCTCTCCCTCCCCTCTCTCCCTCTCTCTTCTCTCTTAACCTACTATCACTTGTGCAAATCTCAACCATAATTCCTTAATATCCAATATCCAGAGTGCACATTTCCTCTATTGCTTCACACATTTTATTTTTTATAGTTTGTTTATTTGAATTACGATCCAAGAAAGGCCCGTGTGCTGTGATTGATCCATCTCTTAAATCTGTTTTAGCCCACGGGCTCTGTCTCAATCTCAATCTTTCTCTCTCTCTCGTTCTGGCAACTTATTTGTTGAAACTAGACTATTTGTCCTTTGGAGTTTCCCGTGGTCTGGATTTTGCTGATAGCATTCTGTGCTAAATATTTTAAACTTAAATGAAATGATTATTTGTGTGTGTGTGTGTGTGTGTGTGTGTGTGTGTGTGTGTGAATTCAGTCCAAAAACTCAGAATGCCAGAAATGCAACTTACTTTTTCCTTGAGTGGTTTCATTTCCATTTTGAGCACCCCGTTCCACTGCAATCATGTGGGGTTCCTTCTTCTCTTTTCCCAGGTCTTCCAGAGCACCAGGAAGAGAGGTTGGGGTTGGGGCTGGAGCATCTGGTCCTGGAGGTCACCTGCATACTCAGGCACCTGGCTAGTCATCCAAATCTGACTGCAGAGCCACCGTTAGTAACCAAAAGATGCCCAGGTAGTACAGAGGGTCCAATTTGGCATCTGTCAGTTCACTCTGAGTTTGCACACCCACTCTTTGCAGGAGCCTCATTATTTTTATTTTACAAATAAGGAAATGGGGGTTTGGGTTGGTAAGGTGACTTGAATAACTGATGACAGAAGCCAAGCAGCACATTCAAGAAGCTAGAAGATTGGTCGGGCACGGTGGCTCACGCCTGTAATCCCAGCACTTTGGGAGGCCAAGGTGGGTGGATCACCTGAGGTCAGGAGTTCGAGACCAGCCTGACCAACATGGAGAAACCCCATCTCTACTAAAAATATAAAATTAGCCGGGCATGGCAGCGCATGCCTTTCATCCCAGCTACTTGGGAGGCTGAGGCAGGAGAATTGCTTGAACCCAGGAGGCAGAGGCTGCAATGAGCCAAGATCACGCCATTGCACTCCAGCCTGGGTGGTCAACAGGAGCGAAACTCCATCTCAAGAAAAAAAAAAAAAGAGGTTAGAAGGAGTGCCATGCTCCTAAGGACACCTTGAGGGCAGGAGGCTCCTTCCAGTCCCCAGCTAACAGAACTGTCGGGTCAAGCCTCCAGGGACCAGTCACTTCTCAGTCCTTCTCTTAGGTGACCCATCAAACATCTGATACAGTTGCTTACACCTTCCTCTTTAGAAGCCTTTCCACTTGGTCTCTAAGACACCATCCTGACCCAGGTTTCCCCCCGCCACTCTCAGTCTCCATCCTCTAAATTTCTGGGAGGCTCTGGGCTCAGTTCTTGCACATCCTCTGCAGGGCCCCACTCCTTTGGTGACCTCCTTGCCCCTGACAGTCTCCTCATTTATAGCTGCAGTCCACACCACTCCCGCGGTGCTGGCCTCTTCTGTCAAATTGGATCCTGTGTTAGTCTGTTTTGCATTCCAATAAGGGAATATCTGAGGCTGGGTAATTTATAAAGAAAAGAGGTTTATTTGGCTCATGGTTCCACAGGCTGTACAGGAAGCAAGGAGCCAGTATCTGCTTCTGACAAGGCTTCAGGAAGCTTCCACTCATGGCAGAAGGCGAAGGGGGAGCAGGCACATTATCTGGCTAGACAGGAAGCAAGAGAGAGAGGAGGAAGTTCCAGGCTCTTAAACAAACAGATCTGTTTAGAGTGAGAGCTCATTACCCCGATGGGGAGGGCACTTCATGAGGATCCACCCCCATGACCCACATACCTCTCACCAGGCCCTACTTCCAACAGTAGGGATCACATTTCAACAAGAGACCTGGAGGGGACAAACATGCAAACCAGGTCAGATCCTCAACATCTTCCCTTGATTTCTAGAGAGGTCTCAGGGTCACCTGTTTAGAGCCACATTCCTAAGCCTCCACACAGGTGGCCCCATCTCAGGATGTGGTAATGCCAGCCTTCCCCCTGCCAGAGTCAATCCTCGCCTCTTTCTCCCTCACAGTCAGAAGCCAGCATTCCTTACCTGGTCTCATCATCGTCCACACTCACCTGAGTCAGTGCAACAGTCTCTTAGAGGGTCTTCCCTGCCCTGGCCCTGGACCCTAGTGTTAAAGCTGAGTGGGGGCTGGGCAAAGCGGCTCATGCCTGTAATCCCAGCACTTTGGGAGGCCAAGACAGGCAGATTGCTTGAGCCTGGGCACCATGGTGAAACCCCGTCTCTACAAAAAATACAAAAATTAGCTGGGTCTGGTGGCACATGCCTGTGGTCCTAGCTACATGGGAGGCTGGGGTGGGAAGATCACTTGAGCCCAGGAGTTCAAGGCTGCAGTTAGCAAAGATTGCACCACTGCACTCCAACCTGGGTGAAAAAGCCAGACCCTGTCTCAAAAAACAAAAACAAAAACTGAGTAGAATAACACCTGCCTCTGGTCAGAGCCTCCCCATCACAGTCCTTTCAGTGGCTTGTGGGGCACCCCGAGATCTGGCCCCACTTTTCAGCGGCTCAGGCTCCTTATTCTTCCTTAAACCTGCCAGGCCCAGCCTCAGTCACTGAGGATATTCTTTCCTCCCTCTGTGAGGTCACTGCTCAAATGTCATCTTCTCGGTGAGTCCTGGGCACTCCCTCCCCTTGCCTGACTTTGGGTCTACCCACGCACTTGGCCCTTCTCACCATTGTTTCAGTGATCCTTGGCTGTGTAACAAACCGCCCCAAAACGGAATGGCTTCAAACAGCAGTGAGAGAGCATTCCTCACGATTCTGTGAATTGGCTGCTCCACACGGTGTCAGCTGGGGTCTCCCATGCAATGATGGTCAGCAGGGAGCTGGACTCAGTGCTGGCTGTCACCTGGACACCTCGGCCCTCTGTCCACGTGGCCTCTCAGCACCCACAGACCAGACCAGTTTTTTCACATGGCAGCAGCTTCCAAGCGGCAGAAGTGGAAGCTGCAAGCCCTTGTAAGGTTAAGCCCACAAGTGCCAAGATGTCATTTCTGCTCTATTCTATTGGTCAAAGCAAGTCCCAGAGCCAGCCCAGAATCAAGGGAAGGCCTAACCCCATCTCTTGCTGGGGGAAGCATCAAAGTCACTCTTCGGAAGGGCCGCAGATGGGAGGGATTCCAGCAGCCATGTTTGCTATAACCAACCACACCCAGCATAGACCATGTCCTCCCTAGGGAATTGTTGCCTGTCCTGCCCCACAGGAATGTCATGAGGCAGGGGTTTCTGTATGTCTCATCTGCTACACCTCCTGCACTTAGAAGAAAGCCAGGCACACAACACACCTTTTTGTTTGTTTGTTTATTTGTTTATTCTTGAGACAAAGTCCCACTCTGTCACCCAGGCTGGAGTGCAGTGGCGTGAACTCGGCTCACTGCAACCTCTGACTCCTGGGCTCAATCAATTCTTGTGCCTCAGCCTCCCGAGTAGCTGGGATTACAGATATATACCACAACACCCGGCTAATTTTTGTATTTTTAGTAGAGATGGGGTTTTGCCATGTTGGCCAACCTGGTCTCAAACTCCTGGCCTCATGTGATCAACCCCCATCCGCCTCCCAAAGTGCTGGGATTACAGGGGTGAGCCACTGTGCCTGACCTCAACACACTTTTGTTGGGTGAATGGTGAGGAGGATGGCTCTGTGGTCAAACATCCACTGCTGAAATCACATTTCTGCTACTTTGGCAACATTTTAGCTCAAAACCTCAGTTTCCCTATCTGTAAGATGGAAAAAAATGACAGTAGTGCCAATTCCATATAATTGGAAAAAGAACAAAAATACAGCATAACAAATAATCAACACAATCCTTGGCCTATTTCTCACCCTCCATAAATGTTAGCAGCTGTCACTTCCCATCCCTGTCTGTCTACCCCAACTTCCAGTCTGGGCTCCACCCCTGACTAGGACTTTGAAGACTCCTTCCATGGCCATACTCCTGGCTTCCACCCCTCCTTCCTCCTTGTACCGGGCAGGACATCCAGCCTCTCAGGACTCTCCATCCCAAGAACCAGCATCCATGACAGCCTTGGTGCTTCCAGCAACTTTCTAGCCCAGGGCTTCTCCTTGGTGCTAATAAACTGGAACTCCCTGTGTTTGGATCTGTTTTATTTCAAGGATGACAGTGGCAAATGGGAAAATACTAAATAAATGACATTGGGTCTGTTTATTCAGGAATGTAATGACATTATAGTCTTCCCTTAACATAAATGAAATAATTCATGATTGAAACAGTGGACAATATGGACAATTTTGTCACCTTGTGGTAGAGTTGAGGTCAGCAAACATCCCTCTTCTTGTTAGCCTTCTTAGCCCCCTAGACCCTTCACCATTGCCAGCCACACCTGAACTGCTGGTTGAGCCTAGGCTGGTTAAATAGATGAGCCCAAAAAGCCTTCATTTTAAGGACACTTCACTTCTCCATAGGGAATTATGCGGCCAAATCCCCTGGCAGGGAGCTGGGAATTCTTCTCTGGACCTCTGGCCCAGTCTTCCCACTCTGAGTTCTGTCCCAGGCTTCTAATTCCCCTCTCCCCCACAACCCCCGCCACCACTGGTTCTTATATGGAACCCATCCAGCAAGTGGCAATGCACACACTCCTTAAAAGGCAGTAATGGTTTCTCAAAAATAAAGCGTCTCTTTTTGTTATATAACCAGCCAGGTCCCAGGCAAGCCACTAGCACATCTACTGTCAAAAATACGAATCCCACAGCTCTGATGGGTCTATACAAATAAAGAAAGGCTGGCCACTTGTTCCAGGTCACAGAGTCCAGAGTTGATCCCTGGCAAAGTGGGGCTCAGGTCAGTGGGTTAAATGGTGGCCCCCCAAATTCATGTCCACCCAGAATGTCAGAATGTGACCTTATTTGCTGTAAGGGTCTTTGCAGGTGTAATTAAGATAAAAATATTGGCCGGGCACGGTGGCTCACACCTGTAATCCCAGCATTTTGGGAGGCTGAGGTGGGTGGATCATGAGGTCAGGAGTCCAAGACCAGCCTAACCAATAGGATGAAACCCTGTCTCTATCAAAAATACAAAAATTAGCCAGGCGTGGTGGCACGTGCCTGTAGTCCCAGCTACTCAGGAGGCTGAGGCAGGAGAATTGCTTGAACTCAGGAGGTGGAGGTTGCAGTGAGCCAAGATCATGCCACTGCACTCCAGCCTGAGTGAGAGTGAGACTCCATCTCAAAAAACAAAAAACATAAGAATCTTGAGATGAGATCATCCTGAGTTGGGATGGTCTTTCAGGTGTCTCACGCCTATAATCCCAGCCCTTTGGGAGGCCAAAATGGGAGAATCACTTGAAGCCAGGAGTTTGAGACCAGCCTGGGCAACATAGTGAGACATCACCTCCACAAAAAATACAAAAATTAGCCAGGCATGGTGGCACACACTTGTAGTCCTGGCTACTCAGGAAGCTGAGGCTGGAGATCACTTGAGCACAGGAGTATGAGGTTGCATTGAGCTATGATTGTGCCACTGCACTCCAGCCTGGATGGCAAAAAAAAAAAAAAAGCCTACATCTTATGACTAGTGTCTTAGTGTATAAGAAAAGGAGAAGACAGCCGGGCATGGTGACTCACGTCTGTAATCCCAGCACTTTGGAAGGCCGAGGCTGGTGGATCACTTGAATCCAGCAGTTCAAGAACAGCCTGGCCAACATGGTGAAAACCCCTCTACTAAAAATACAAAAATTAGCCAGGCATGGTGAGAAGCAACTGTAATCCCGGCTACTGGTTGGGGCTGAGGCAGAAGAATCGCTTGAGCCTGGGAAGCAGAGGCTGCAGTGAGCGGAGATGGCACCACTGTAATCCAGCCTGGGTGACAGAGTGAGACTCCATCTCAAAAAAAAAAAAAAAAGAGAGAGAGAGAGAAAGAGAAGATAGACATAGAGCAGACCCAGAGGGAAGGAGGCCATTGCAGGCAGGGGCAGAAGGTGGAGTGATGCTGCCACAAGCCAAGGAGCACCACGAGCACCAGCAGCTTGAAAAGGTGAGGAGGGATCCCCCACTAGAGCCTTCAAGGGAGGGAGGCCCTGCTGACAGCTGGAGTTTTAACTGTAGCTTCCAGAACTGGGAGAGAATAAATTTCTGTTGTTTTTACCCACCTAGTTTGTGATAATTTGTTATAGCAGTCACGGGATACGAATACACCAGGTTACTCTCAGCCACAGCAATGTGCAGGAATAGATCAGAGGAGGCCCAGGGCCAGCACTGCTGGGGCCAACAGCCCTCAGGAGCTCGGGGCCAGCAGCATCAGCAGTTTGGCCACACACTCTCCCAAATGCTGCTGGCAAGCAGGCCACAGGAGGGAGGGAACCAGGGCAGCAGGGGCAGGCCCCCAAGCAGGGCCGAATCCTGACCCCCGCAGACCTCTGGACAGACCGCACACCGCACAAGCTGGAAACAGCACCAAAGCGAGCTTGCAGAGAGGTGCGCCACAGTGGGGGTGAGGCAGGGAGGGGGCTGTGAAGGTTGGGCACTGAGGTATCTCCGCGAGGACCTCTAGAGCTGAAAGTGGGAACAGGAAACAGCTAGATGAGATTCATCTTGGAAAAATGCAAACTCTGGGCAAAAATAATCAAAAACATAAGTAAGGGATGGGCAGGAATAGCCATGGCTCGGCAGGAGCAGGGAGGGAGGCTGCAGCCTCAGGGCAGCGGAAAGGGCCCAGCCTGGCCGGAAGGTGTCCCGCCACGAGGGTGGCTGCGCAGCCTCCTGACTTTCTGGGAGGCAGTCTCAGAGGAGGGAGCAGGAGGCTGGGGACTTGGACTTCTGGGAATCCCTAAGCCAAGTTCATTGGAACAGCTCACCCAGAATTGAGGGCTGAGGTCTCTACTTCCTGATAGTGGCCTGTGGTACCCACCCACCCATCCAGGCCAGGGCCCTGCCCACCGCTGCCCAGGCCTGCCTTCACCCTCCCTTCCCTGGGCCTGTGCTCCTAGGGGAGGCCACAGAGCAGGCTGAGCAGGCACTGTGGACATCTCCAGAGAGAACTCTGGACTCAGAGCCAGGAGGGGAGGCCGGGTGTGTGTCTTGGCTCTGCCGCTCAGACAGAGGCTCCTCGTCCACAAAATGAGAACGAAAACTTATGTTCTCTCCCTCCCTGCCTGCCTGCTTCCAAGCAATCCATGCCCTCTGTAGAAATTTTAGAAAGTACAAACAAAATGAAAAATGTTCAGATCACCCACAATTCCACTAACCACTGCAAACATTTGCTTAGCTTTGTTGCGCCTATATTTTCCACGTATGACATATATATGTGTGTTTTTACAAAAACAGCCTCACATTGTACATAAAGCTGTCTGCTTTCATCTGGTAACCATGTCACATCTTCTTGTGCCATACAGCACCAGTTTTTGTTGTTGTTGTTGTTTGTTTGTTTTTTGAGACGGAGTCTTGCTCTGTAACCCAGCTTGGAGTGCAGTGGTGCAATCTCGGCTCACTGCAACCTCCGCCTCCCGGGTTCAAGCAATCTCCTGCCTCAGCCTCTCGAGTAGCTGGGATTACAGGCACCCACCACCATGACTGGCTAATTTTTGTATTTTTAGTAGAGATGGGGTTTCTCCAAGTTGGCCAGGCTGGTCTCGAAATCCTGACCTCAGGTGATCTGCCATCCCAGCCGCCCAAAGTGCTGGTATTACAGGAGTGAGCCACCGCGCCCGGCCAGCACCAATTTTTAAAAGTCAGGCTGATTGCGGTATAGTTGCCATATTGTAAAGTTCACCCTTTTCAGTTCATAATTCTATGAATTTGACAAACAGTCTTGTAACCTGTAACTCCCACCACAGTCAAGATAGAGGACATTCCATCACCCCCAAATGCCTTCAAAGCTCTTTGTAGTCAACTCCTGCCCCCAGCCTTGCCCATCACTGGTCTGTTTTCTATCCTATAGTTTTGCCTTTTCCAAGTTGTCCTATAAATGGGATCAGAGCATAGGTGTCTCCTGCCACTTACCATGAGGCACTGAAGACTCACCCAAGCAGCTGCATCACCGGTTCCCTTCATCTCAATGTTCCTCAGCATTCCACGGGCTGGACACACCAGTGTGTGAAGCCATTCCCTGGGTCAAGAACATCTGGAGTGTTTACAGTTTTGGGTGATAAAGAGTAAAACCTCACAGAATCATTTTTAATGGCTGCATTATATTCCACAGTATGAACACAGCAACATTTATTCCACCAGCTCTTGGTCACTGGATGTTCAGGTGGTTCTCAGCTCTTACTTTTACACACATAAGCTCCTTGTCAGGGTCTCCATCTCCCTGAAGGGTCCCCTCCCTCTAGAGCAGTGAGTCTCAACCTTGGCCACACATCAGTCACTGGGGAGCTTTAAAAATGCTAATGTCAGCCGGGTTACTGGCCCATGCCTGTAATCCCCGTGCTTTGGGAGACTCAGGAGGGAGGACTGCTTGAGGCCAGGAGTTTGACACCACGAGTTTGACACAGTAAGACCCCCATCTCTACAAAAAATAACTTAAAAAAATTAGCCAGGCTTGGGGGCACATGCCTGTAGTCCCAGCCACTCAGGAATCTGAGGTAGAAGTACCACTTGAGCACGAGAGCCAAGAGTGATTGTGCCACTGCACTCCAGCCTAGGTGACAGAGTGAGACCTTGTCTCTAAAAAAATTAATAATAATAAATAAATAAAATGCCAATGCCCAAGCCATATCCAGACCAATTAAACTGGATTGTTTTGGGGAGGGGCCTGGGCATCAGTATTATTTGGAGCTCTTTAGGTGCACCCTGCTCCACTGTACTCTGGAAAGGGGATGGTCTGGGCCTGGTGGGGGGTGGCCACTGCTGCCCCTGTGGCAGTCCCTCTCCCTCCCTAGTCCCGCTCCTCACTGCCTTCCCACAGTGACCACCACAGACCAGTACAGGGAAACCAGGCCCACTGAAGATGGAAACTCAAAGACAATTACCAGTGTGCAGGAGATAATCTAACCATCTCCTTTCAGTGGGATCTTTTCCATAGCTCAAGGGCCACCCTCTGGGAAGGGTAACTCCTTCCAGGTGCCTCTTGGACACACCCAAGTCCTAACCTGCCCTAGCGACCATGCCTCTTGCTTAAGCTGCAAAAGCTACCTCCAGTCTTGGGGATATTCTTGGCCCTAGTATGGCTCCCCACTGTGCCCCACCCCCATCTTCCAGTGGGACACCCTCCCTCACCCCTCCTCCAGCAGGTATACCTCCCACAGCCTCAAGCAGGGACCCCCTCCCCATCCATCCTCCAGCAGGGACACCCCCTCTCCAGGTTCTCCAGTGGGGACACTGTTGCAGCAGAGAAAGTTTCATAATTGCAGGGCCAGACTAAGCAAGGAGGATGAAAGATAATTCTCAAAACCACCTCCCCCAGAATTCAGAGGCTAGGGTTTTTAAGGATGCTTCAGCAGGCAGGGGACTAGGGAACTGAGACAATTGATTGGCAGTGGATGAAATCACAGAGGTGTCAAAACTATCTTCAAGCAGCTGAGTCAGTTTCTTGGTGTGGGTCACAGGTCCAGGTGGGGTCTCTTGGGCTGCTAAAATTCTAAATCTAGAAAATATCTCAAAGTTCTTTAGGTTTCATAATGGTGACTTTTTTTTTCTTTCTTTCTTTTTTTGAGATGGAGTCTTGCTCTATTTCCCAGGCTGGAGTGCTGCGGCGCGATCTCAGCTCACTGCAAACTCCACCTCCCGGGTTCAACAGATTCTCCTGCCTCAGCCTCCTGAGTAGCTGTGATTACAGGCATGTGTCATCATTCCCGGCTAATTTTTTTGTACTTTTAGGGAGATAGAGTTTCACCATGTTGGCCAGGCTGGTCTTGAACTCCTGACCTCCAGTGATCCACCCACCTTGGCCTCCCAAAGAGCTGGGATTACAGGTGTGAGCCACTGTACCCGGCCTGTATATGAGCAGTTGGAGAAGTTAGAAATCTTGAGATTTCTGGCTATGTGACTCCAGGGCAGTAAGTATTATAGAAAAGCAAGCTAAGTGAGCAACGGCAGGTCGCTGTTTATGCCCATTCTTTTTTTTTTTTTTTTTTTTTTTTTTGAGACGGAGTCTCGCTCTGTCGCCCAAGCTGGAGTGAAGTGCAGTGGCCGGATCTCAGCTCACTGCAAGCTCCGCCTCCCAGGTTTACGCCATTCTCCTGCCTCAGCCTCCCGAGTAGCTGGGACTACAGGCGCCTGCCACCTCGCCTGGCTAGTTTTTTGTATTTTTTAGTAGAGACGGGGTTTCACCGTGTTAGCCAGGATGGTCTCGATCTCCTGACCTCGTGATCCGTCCGTCTCGGTCTCCCAAAGTGCTGGGATTACAGGCTTGAGCCACCGCGCCCCGCCTGTGCCCATTCTTTAGCAAAGTTCAGGCTCCACCACAATTCTAACCTTGTCTTATGAAAGTGGTTTCAATCTCCAAACAAGAAGGGGGTCAGTTTTTCTTGCCTTTAACTATAAACTAAATTCCTCTCATAGTTATGTTGGCCTCTGCACTACAAGAAGAAGGAGAAGAAGAAAAAAAAAAAAGAAATAAGAAAACCAATTTAGCCTGTGAGGTTAGAAGCAAGAGGGAGTCAGTCATGTTAGATTTCTCTCATGACTTAGAATTCTGCAAAGGTGGTTTCACCTCCACGGCAGGCCACCTCTCCCTGGGTATAGGGCACATCTTCGTCCTGCAGAGCAGGCAAGTCCCTCTCTCTCCCCACCTCCTCACCCCCTCTTGCCCCCACTGGCCAATGTTCATGACTCCTTCAGCCCCATGTTGTCCTAGCAGACACTGCAGCAACCACTCAGAGGGCCTGGCTGATTTCTAAGCTAGGCAGTTTCTTACACTGTCAGTTGGATGAGATTCCTTGAACAAACATTTTTGTACAGTTGCGCAGTGTTTTAAGTACTCAGGTCTGACAGACTTAAAAACTGCCTCTGCCTTCTCAGGAGAGAACAAGGGCCCCAAGGGGAGCCCAGGTGCCCTGGCCAGACAGAGGACATTAAAAGGAATGGAAATGGTTTTAGACAGCTGGAGGGATCTGCTCAGGGGACATTTGGGCAGAGCCTCTTCCTTGAGGAGGGCAGGAGCCAGATCCACAGATGAAGACCCTTAGAGCCTGCCCATCCCTGCTGGCACAAGGGGAGGATGGGGAGAGAGGGACCACATGCAGGCCTCCTGGCTTCTGTGTGTGGGTCCTGAGGCCCAGGAAGCTCTACAGCCCTGAAGAGGTAGATGAATTAGGAGGCTGGGAGTTGGTGTAGGAGGTCAAGAGGATGCTTGGGCTGAGCCACCTCCCCCGCTGCCCTCAGCCCTGTGCTCTGAGTGCAGAGATGGGGAAGAGCCAGCACACTAAAGATGTCAGAGAGGGGCCAGAGAAAAAGGATAGGTGCTCAGGGAGTCTGGGGCTCAAGACAAGACGATGGGGTAGTGATGAGGAGAGGCATGAGAAAGCGGGTTGCATCCGATCTGGCGTGTCCCATCAGTTAGGTTGAGCAGTGCCACACCACTGTAACAGAGATTACAAATCGAGTATATCTAAATGATATAGACAGAAGACTTTATATTATCAAGACATCAGTTTTCCCCAGCTTGATCTATAGATTCAATGCAATCCCAATCTTGGGAAAGGAATTGCTGGATCAATGTGTATTATTTTGTTTTCATTTTGTTGGATATGGTTGCCACATTGGCTTCCAGAGTCTCTCCTACAGATTGTCAATTCCCTTGCACCTTCAACATGTGTGGTCAATTTTTTTGAATGTTTGATAAACCCACAACTGAAGATATTCTCATTTAGGTATTCTGTAACAACTGGACAGGTTGGGCACTCAGGTCATAAATTTATTGACCAGGATTTCTTCTGAGAATCATCTACGTGAGTTTCTTTGCTAATTTTTCTATTAAATTACTGCCTTTTTATCTATGGACAATTTAATAAGTTTATTATGATGAGATAATCTTAATTCCAAAATATCTCACATTTTATCCGTTTATCTTTTGACTTTAATTTTTGATCAGATTTAAATCTGTCTGTTGTCCAATTTATCATTCTTTTCCTTTAATGTTTCCAAAGTTTACTGTGATATTTAGATCATAAAAACATTCACCGACTTTTTTCCGGTATGTTTTTGGTTTCCTTTTTAGATGGAAATGTTTGACCCATCTGGAATTTATTTTGTTGTTAAGGAATGAGGAAGGGCACCAACTTCTATTTTTCCAAATGGCCCGCCAGTTGTCCTAAAGCCATTCGACTGAAAAATCTCGCGTGTTTGAAGCGACCGCCACACCAGCGCATTGGAAACGCGCGTTGTCTGTCCCGCGCCCGCCGGCTTCCGTGTGACAGTCCCGAGCGCAGAAGGATCGGGCAAGGCCCACACGCGTCCACCCGGAGCCGCCGGCTCAACCCTCGGTTGAGGACGCAGCCCACCCCGCTCCGCCCGGGCCTAGGTCCCAGTCCACCCGTACGGGCCTAGGACGCCCCTTTGACCCCGCCTCCTCCACCTCCTCCAACACCCTCCCCGGCCCGCTCCAGCCCACCCTCTACTCCAGGAGGCCAGTGGGACCAAACTGCGCTTTCGGAGACATTAATTTAAATAAAAGGCGTGTCCTCTGCTGTTATTTGCATGGAGGCGGGTCTTCCGGAGCGGCCGAGACACCCAGTCCTGTAGGAGCCCGGACCCTCCCCAGCGCTCCGACTGGCCCCGGTCGCGAGTCTCACGGAGAGGCCTTATTTGGATAGGGCGGGGCCACGTCCTCTTCTAGCCGGCGGCTGCCCGCCCGCCGCTTCCGTCAGCCTCACTGCGGATTCCTTCCGTCTCGCTCCGCGTTGCTGGAGGCTGTGGTCCCAATGCTCCCCAAACGGCGGCGAGCGCGGGTCAGGTCCCCTACCGGCGATGCAGCTTCCTCCACGCCGCCCTCGACGCGCTTCCCCGGCGTCGCCATCTACCTGGTCGAGCCTCGCATGGGTCGCAGCCGCCGGGCCTTCCTCACACGCCTGGCGCGCTCCAAAGGCTTCCGTGTCCTCGACGCCTGCAGGTGCGGGGCGGCGCGGTCTTCCGTGGCACCTGTAGTTTTGGATTCTAAGTTTGCTGTGGCACTTCGTGACCTTTCCCTGAGCTTCCATCTCCTCTTCTGTAAAGGGTGCTATTAATTAGGGCCAGGCGTGTTTTAAAGGATCACTGCGAGAATCAAAACCAGAGGTCAGGGGTAATTAATAGGCAGTCGTATTTGCTAACAGCCCTTCCGCCTGGGCTGTGTCCCACCTGTGAGCGAGACTGACTGCTCAGGAGGCCCGGAGCCCGCATGCTCCTCTGTCCTCAGACCTGAGTAAATAACACGACTGAGACGCTCCTGTAGGAAGGGAACCAAGAGGAGGAAAAATGGCGGCTACAGAGACAACACCCAGAGTAAGGGAGCTGGGGGTGCCCCCTAGTTTGGAGGTTGAGAGAGCAAACGAACCTGGGTCTAGTATACCCCTACAGTTGTGTGTGTGTGGTTTTGTTTGTTTGTTTTGTTTTGTTTTGTTTTTAACATTATCAGGGATCAGTAGTGTGCCAGACCCACTCAGGAGAGGATAATGATAGCAGCTTAGAGTGTACCAGGCACTATCTTTGTACAACCACCCCACAGGGTAGATATGTTATCTTTGCTTTAGGGAAGAGGAAATCAAAGTATAGACACCTGGCTTGCCCAAGAGCTAAACAAGTATGTGGCAGGCAGAGCTGGGGTTCAGACCCAAACAGGCTCCTGCATCTCAGCTAAAACCCCTGTTCTTAGATGAAGACCACCTGGTCCTGACCCCTAAGGAATTCCTTTCTCTGAGGTGGAGAGGGAGGGAGAGAGCACCAGACTGGACTGTGCTTGTGAACATAGCCAGGGCAGAGAACTGCAGTTCTGAGGGCTGAGTGGTGGTGGTGTTCATCTACCAGGAGGAGGGGCCGGGAAGGCTTTCTGGAGGAGGTGATGTTTGCAGGATGAATGGTCACTCACCATGCAGAAGAGACGGCAAGAATGAAGGCTTGGAGCCAACCAGGGAGGGTTCTGGGCCTCACCCTTCTCCTTCTCTCCCAAATCCCTCTGCCAGCTCTGAAGCGACACATGTTGTGATGGAACAGACCTCAGCAGAGGAGGCCGTCAGCTGGCAGGAGCGCAGGATGACAGCTGCTCCCCCGGGTTGCACCCCCCCAGCTCTGCTGGACATAAGCTGGTTAACAGAGAGCCTGGCAGCTGGGCAGCCTGTACCTGTGGAGTGCCGGCACCGCCTGGAGGTGAGCTGGGTGGAAAACTAGAGTTGGGGCTACAGTGAAAGCCCCAGTGTAGGCCATTGCTCAGCTGGGAGAGGTGACATGGCAGCAATGCCTCAATGTCCTTCAGAGGAGGTGGGCAGTGAGGACTCTACCCAGATCACCAGGGGCCCCCTAAAAGCCAGTAGAGGAACTACAGCAGGGCCTGAGGGGGCCAGGCCATCTCAGCTTCTGTTCTCACCACTGGTGCAAATTCTGGGGTCCGCTTATTTTTACCTTCTTCAGGCCTTTCTTCCTCACCAAGTATATGACACAGCAACTCCGAGCGGGATGACCTATGGATCAGCAGGAGCCTGTCCTCAGGATGCTATAAGGCTCCTGGCTTCTGACAGGTGTGGGCTTGGGGCCAGGTTGCCTGCATTCAAATCTTGGCCCAGCCTGTGAGCCATGGTCGTGGGGCGAGCCCCTAGCCCCCGAGGCCTCAGCATCCCCAGCCCGCTTGGTTGTGAGGATTGGGGTGATGGAGCACATGCGTCATGTGCAGCAGCAGCAGCAGAAGTGCCCACAGGGCTGGCAGATGGGATTGCTGCTACCCTGGCATGAGGAGCCCCGTCTGCAGCCTGTTCTGCAGGGTGATGTCTCCCTCAGTCCCATGCCTCTGGTGTTTTGTTGCTCACCTCTGTCCCATGAGCTCCAGAGGGCCTCAGTTGGACACTCCAGGAGAAACAAAGCCTGGGTATGGCCTGGCTCTCTTGCCAGCCCTACAACCTCACGGTGACCTGTTCATTGCCCATCCCCAGGTGACTGGGCCCAGGAAGGGGCCTCTGAGCCCAGCATGGATGCCTACCTATGCCTGCCAGCGCCCCACGCCCCTCATACACCACAACACTAGCCTCTCGGTAAGCCGCTTCCATGAGCCTTGGCCAGCCTTGGGGGTTGGGGACAAGGGTACAGATGGGTGGTAGCTGGTGGGTTGGAGCTGCCCACCCTGCCCCTTACCTAGGGCCCCTCCCTGCAGGAGGCTCTGGAGACACTGGCCGAGGCAGCAGGCTTTGAAGGCAGTGAGGGCCGCCTCCTCACCTTCTGCAGAGCAGCCTCGGTGCTCAAGGCCCTTCCCAGCCCTGTCACAACCCTGAGCCAGCTGCAGGGGCTGCCCCACCTTGGAGAACACTCCTCTAGGGTTGTCCAGGTAGGTGCTTACCATTCTGAGCAGGGCGAGTGGGTGGGTGGGGAGGCCTTGGGGCCTGGTGAGACAGCAGAGGGTGCTGTGGGGGCAGGTGGGGATAGACAGTCGTGGGTGCTGACACTGCTCCAAGGCCTCAACAGGCCACCCTCTGCGCTCAGATTCCTCCTGTGCACTCCAGCCATTTACCCCTGGGTGGCTTAGAGGACCCAGTGAATAGTGCTGCAAGGGGCTGGCAGGGCTAGGGGTGACGCTGTTGTCATTGTCATTAGTCCCAAACTGCCCTCCACAGTGGAATGGAAGAGAGCACCCCGAGTGTGAGCATCTCTTTTCAGTGCCCCAATGTGTTGAGTTGTCCTTTAGTGCACTTTCATCATGAGAATACGCAGTAACAGAAGATGCTTTTAAATGAAGTAGCATTGAGTTCACATGTTCTGAAAAGCAATTGTTTATGTATCTTGGGACTTATTTGACTTAGAGATGATCCACGTTACCTGGAATCTCAGCTGTTGTAACTCCAAGCCCAAAGGATCTTTGAGTCTGGAGCCCTGGCCTTCTAGCTGTGTGGCAGCAACTTCGGTCACCTCCCTGGGCACAGTTTCCATTTCCAAGTCCCACCGGACCCTGACCCCACAAAGTTGTCTCTGCAGGGTGTTGGAGGGGACTGCCTCAGTCCTTGGGCCCACAGCCTTGACCCTAACTCCCTGCCCTTCTCTTTTCACCCCACACCCTCAGGCTTAGAGTTCTGCTTTGTTCCCTCCTCCAGGAGCTGCTGGAGCTTGGAGTGTGTAAGGAGGTGGAGAGAGTTCGGTGCTCAGAGAGGTACCAGACCATGAAGGTGCGCAGGGCAGGGTTCAGACCTGCCCCAGGAATGTCCTACCCTGGGAATGACAGCACAGTCCACACCATGTACGGGGAGGCGAGCAGAGGCAGCTGACCCAGCCCAGGGGTCAGAGAAGGTCTCGCTGAGGAAGTGGCAGCTAAGCTGACACCTGATATGCACAAGGCAGCCAAGTGGAGACAGGCAAGGAAGAAGCTTGTTTTGAGGACAGAATTTTCCAGATCACTCAACACCATCTGGCTTTTGGGGGTTTTTGTTTTATTTTGTTTTTGAGACAGGGTCTCGCTCTGTCGCCCAGGCTGGGGTACAGTGGTGCAATCACAGCTCACTGCAGCCTTGACTTCCTGGGCTCAAACCATCCTGCCACCTCAGTCTCTGGAGTAGCTGTGACTACAGGCATGCATCACCACACCAGGCTAATTTTTAAATTTCTCGTAAAGATGGGGTCTTGGTAATGTTGCCCAAGCTGGTCTCAAACCTCTATGCTCAAATGATTCTCCTGCATTGGCCCCCAAAGTGCTGGGATTACAAGCGTGAGCCACTTCGCTCTGCCTTGATTATTTTTGATGGAATATTCTCAAGTAGATTACATGCTGTGGCATTTTAAACAGAACACACTGAACCAAATGTACCCTTTTCTTGGGTGCTGCCACTGAGTGCGCTGGGCTTGCCCTTGCCCACCCTCTGCAGGACCTTATATGTTATTTTCTCAGTGTGGTCAGCCTGCCTGTCTCCATGGCCACCTTCCCTCTGTTTCTGCTCACTCCTGATCTGATAGGGAAATGCCATCTGAGCTCTTTTGGATGCCTCGGGTGTGCCTGCTTTGACACCTTTCTGCCACCTTTGTGGCTGGAGGTGTCACAGCAGTGGCCACATGGATAACTTGTCAGTGAAGTATGGGACCTTGGGAGGCCACACAGAATGTTGTCAGGATTGAGGGCTTCGAAGACGGGAGGGAGGGCTTCGAAGAGGGGAGACTTGAGCAATGTGTGCAGGGCAAATGGGCTCAAATATGCAGGGGAAGGGGCAAGGGGCACTGGCAGGGACGGGACCAGATGAGTGGGGCCACTGTGGTGAGTGTGGGAGTGAGGGGCCTGGAGATGATGAAATCCCCTTAAAGTGGATGGAGGTTAATAAGTGCTTTCACTCATTAACTCAGCCCCAGCCCTGATGGCACCTAGGCTGGCAGAAAATTATGTTAGTAATGAGAAGTTTATTAATATAATTGGGTTAATCTCATCATTTTTAGTCAGGATACTTTGGGTTACGAGTGACAGTGACCCACCCCACACCCTTGGTTCACAAAATCAAGGAAAGGAGGGCCAGCAGAGCCCAGGATGGGGAGGGCTGTGGCCGGTCTGCAGGAGAACTGGGCTCAGTGACCTGGGTATCACCAGGCCACTCCTCCTCCCCTCTGCCTCTCTGCATGGTTGCTTCACCCTCTCTTGCCACGCACCACCTTCCTCCTCTGGTTGGAAATATGGCTACAGAAGGTGCTCCACACCCACAGGCTACAGCTTCTGCCACTGCGTGGGTCTGCCCTCAATCTCAGATCCAGAATTCCTAGGGAGGGACTCTAGTGGCTGACCTGAAGCAGGTGACATGCTTGGACTGGGGCCCACCCTGTATGGGGAGATATGTGAGTGCCCCAGCCAGCCCTGCCAGCTCTGCTCCTAAATCCACCCTTTTGATTGTTAACTCCTCATTGTTTTTTGCTGTTTGCTAAGGAGGAGAACCACAGGAATTCGTTCCACCTGCTGTTAGGTGGGAGAGGCATGGTTTTTCCAGTGACTTAGGAGCCCCTCGTGCTAATGTGTTAGGGTGACTGTTTTAGTTATGTTGAAATCACAGGCTAGAGCTGTGTAAGTCCTGGGAGAGACCTTTCATAGAGGAGAGGAGAGGGGTGTGCGTGGGTTTGCTCACACGGACAGGTGTGAGTCACCATGCCCAGCCTGCCTTCTCCATTTCACAGAAAATTTAACAGACTCAGAGAGGTTACGTCTTGGGCAATGGTCACCTACCTGGCAAATGGTAGGCTGGGTAGGTACCATTTTGCGGGCTGGGTAGCCAGTCTCCAAGTTTGAATCCTTGCCCTGTGGTCTAGGGCAGGTTGCGAGTGGTGATGGCGCCTGCCTGGTGCATGGTGCTCCACGGGCCACACCATCCCGGAGCCAGTGATCATCTGAGTCCAGCCATGAGAGCTCTGCCCAACCGGGCTGTGCTCCTTCCCCACAGCTCTTCACTCAGATCTTCGGGGTCGGTGTGAGGACTGCTGACCGGTGGTACCGGGAAGGACTGCGAACCTTGGATGACCTCCGAGAGCAGCCCCAGAAACTGACCCAACAGCAGAAAGCGGGTGAGCCCTCCAGAGAGGCTGGGCCCTGGACTTCCCAAAACTGTATCCTGGATCCCTCAGCACCAACTCCCTAGAGGGAAGGGAGCAGGCTGGTGCAGAGGGTTTGGCGGCAGCCTTGTGTGGTGGGCTTCCTGGGGTCTCCATCCAGTGCAGTCAGGATCTATCACAGCCCTTTCTCAGTGGACGATGCTGACCACAACTTCCGTGACATGCCAGGGGCTTGTGTCACTGCCTACTGGTTAGACTTTGACCAGGGACCGGGGACAGCCTGGGCCTTGGGCATACTGCCCAGTGTGGTGCCTGGTACACGGAGGCCTGCAGAGGTGGCACCGAGCAGGGGAAGGGAAAGAACGTCAGCTTTCGAGTTTGTTAGGCCCTGGTTTGAGTCCTATCTACCATTTGCCAGGTAGGTGACCATTGCCCAAGACGTAACCTCTCTGAGTCTGTTAAATTTTCTGTGAAATGGAGAAGGAAGGCTGGGCATGGTGACTCACACCTGTAATCCCAGCACTTTGGGAAGTCAAGGTGGGTAGATCGCTTGAGCTCAGGAGTTCAAGACCAGTCTGGGCAACAGGGTGAAACCCCGTCTCTACAAGAAATACAAGAGTTAGCCAGGCGTGATGGTGGATGCCTGTAGTACCAGCTACTCATGAGGCCGAGGTTCAAGGATCACTTGAGCCTGGGAGGTCAAGCCTTGAGGCCACGGTGGAGGTTGCAAAGAGCTGAGATTGAGCCACTGCACTCCAGTCTGAGTGACAGAGCAAGACCCTGTCTAAAAAAATAATGAATAAAAAAGTGGGAAGGAATGAATTCATAAGCTCCTCTGTGAGAGCCAGCAAGTGGCAGGTGTTGAGCAGATACTCCATTCTCTCCGCATGGCCTGCCTGGCTACTCTGGCCACACCATCTGGGACCACCCTTGGGTTGAGGGCTCTGCCAAAGCAATCCCCACAGCCCAGCGGGCACTGCCAGCTCCACTGCCTCTTTGCACATCTTCTCCCGGGCCACTGCCCAGTTCAGCTGACAGGAAGTGAGACCCACAGGGCTGGTTCCTCTTGATTGCCGCTCTCCACGACAAGAGTAGTCAGGAATGGCTAGCAGCGTTTACTGAGAGCTCACTGTGCCAGGTGCTGCTCTTCCTCACATTTAAACCTCTCCTTGGCTGGGCGTGATGCCTCCCATCTTTATGTAACCCCAGCACTTTGGGAGGCCAAGGCGGGTGGATCACCTGAGGTCAGGAGTTCAAGACCAGCCTGGCCAACATGGCGAAACCCTGTCTCTACTAAAAATACAAAAATTAACTGGGTGTGGTGGCAGACACCCATAATCCCAGCTACTTGGTAGGCTGAGGCAGGAGAATCACTTGAACCTGGGAGATGGAGGTTGCAGTGAGCTGTGATTGTGCCGCTGCCCTCCAGCCTGGGCAACAAGAGCGAGATTCCGTCTCAAATAAATAAACCTCTCCTTAACTGCGTGTGGGAGGTCGATAGGTGACGAAACAGAAGTAGGCCAGAGTAAGGTGTTCGTTGTTGCAAAGCCATCGTCCATTGTTTTACCACCTCTTGGACTCACTTTATGCATAAGAAAAAATAGGCATCAAAAGAGATAGCCTGTGGCATGACTGTATCAACATCAGTATCCTTATATTTGGTTGCAAAATTATAGTTTTGCAAGGTGTTAACCTTTTGGGGGAGCTGGGTAAAAGGCACATGGGATCTCCCTGTGCTATTTCTTTTAACTGTGAGTGAATCTACAACTATCTCAAATCAAAGTTTAATATTTAAAGAGGGAGAGATATGCTTAGATTGGGATCTAAGCATATCCAGCATATCTAAGCATATGTGTTATGCTTAGATTGGGATCTCATTCTGCTCCCTGTCTTAGCTTCACCTTCCTTGGTGGCCTCTCCTGGTCCTGCAACGATGGGGCCCCAGGGTGACCACCTCATGCTGGTGAGGGATGGGGGCTCAGCCTGGGGGCAGGCTGGGTGAGTCAGGAGAGCCGGTGCTGCCCCTAGGGCTCCAGCACCACCGGGATCTGAGCACCCCAGTCCTGCGGTCCGATGTAGATGCCCTGCAGCAGGCAGTGGAGGAAGCTGTGGGGCAGGCCCTGCCTGGGGCCACCGTCACGCTGACCGGCGGCTTCCGCAGGTAAGGAGGCCCGACATGTCCCTCTGGCTTGGCTTCAGACCCCTCCCTGGTGAAGGGACCCAAGTCGGGGACCCTGAAGTAGGCCTTCCCACTCATTGGAAGGGATGTGGCCTGGGGCTGGAGTGAGCAGGCCATGTCCCTGAGTCAGAGTCAGACTGGCCCCCTCAGGGGGAAGTTGCAGGGCCATGACGTGGACTTCCTCATCACCCACCCCAAGGAGGGCCAGGAGGCGGGGCTGCTGCCCAGAGTGATGCGCCACCTGCAGGACCAGGTGAGGGTCTCCCTGCTCCCCAGGAGCCACCACTGGCCGATGCCACTGCCTCCTGCTCTCTCTGCACCACGGGGGTCTCAGCCACGCCCACCTCTCCCCACAGGGCCTCATCCTGTACCACCAGCACCAGCACAGCCGCTGGGAGTCCCCTACCCGCCTGGCCCAGCAGAGCCACATGGACGCTTTTGAGAGGAGTTTCTGCATTTTCCGCCTACCACAACCTCCAGGGGCTGCTGTGGGGGGATCCACAAGGCCCTGCGCATCCTGGAAGGCTGTGAGGGTGGACTTGGTTGTCGCACCCATCAGCCAGTTCCCTTTCGCCCTGCTCGGCTGGACTGGCTCCAAGGTAGGCAGTGTGTCGCTGGGCCACCTGGGGGTGGGGCTGGGCCAGCCCTGCTAAGGACAGTCCCTTCCCCGAAGCTTTTCCAGCGGGAGCTGCGCCGCTTCAGCCGGAAGGAGAAGGGCCTGTGGCTGAACAGCCATGGGCTGTTTGACCCAGAGCAGGTACGTTGTTGGGGACTAGGGACAGCAAACAGCACCCATAGTCCGCTCTCTGACCCACAATATGAAATGGCCCTGGACCCCTCCAGCCTGAAACCCATAGGACCCTAATCTGGGTCTCCACACCCAGTTCCTGGCCCTCAAGAGCACACCCCACGTCGGTGCTGGGCTCTGCCTCCACCCTCAGTCGTCCTCCAGGGAAGCAGCAGTGGCATGACTCCTAGGTCATGGAAGTCCTGCTTCTGTTGCAGAAGACGTTTTTCCATGTGACTTCAGAGGAAGACATCTTCAGACACCTGGGCCTCGAGTACCTTCCTCCAGAGCAGAGAAACGCCTGAGCCTGCCTGTGGCCCCCACATCCACTCAGAAATCCGTTGCCCCCAACTTGGCCACTGAATGTCTCCAGGCAGATATGCTGCCCCCAAACCCCCACCTTCACCCCTCCCCGCCAGGGCCTAACTCTGCTGGAGGTCAGTTGTGCCTGAAGGATCAGTTGAGCTGCTGCTGGCGTGCTGCGGGGTGTGGTGAGGTGGGAGCCTTCGGTGCCAGCCTCATCACTGTGTGACCCTGGGTCTGCTCTTAGCCTCGCCATGGCTCACATTCCTGCCATGGACGGGATGTGAGCGGGGCGCACTTCATGGAGCCGTGGCGGGGCTTGCAGTCATGAATGGCATGTGGTCCCTGATGTGCAGTGTCCCATCAGTTGCATTGCAGTTACTGTGGCTCCTGCAGGGAGCCTGCCCAGAATGCCTAGAAGAGAACCACACGTACCTGCGCTGCGTTTGAGAGCCATGAGCTGGAGGCTGTGGTTCTTGCCAGCAAGGAGCCTACTGTCTGGTGTGCTGTAGGCATCTGGAGAGGGAGAGGGCCTAGGTAGGAGTTAGGAGGAAGGTAATTTTCAACTATGGGGCTTCAGTACTGCAGGGCCCCCAGCCAGGCTCTGTGCTTCTGCCTTTAAGGCCTGTTCTCAGCACAGTGTCTCAAAAATAGGTCATATCCTGCCATTCCAGTCGCAGAGCCCTTTAATGGTTCCAAACCCTAAGTCCACACATGGTCCCTGGTTCTGGCATCTCTCCAGCCCCACTGGCCCCAAGCTGTTTGACTCACCGGCTTCCTATTTGATGCACCCAGGCCCCCTTGTGGCCAATTCCCTCCCCTTCTCACTGAGTCAGAAGCACTGCAGTGGGCTGGACACGGGTGCCCTCCACATCCCTCATATCGCCAGGCATACTCTGGCCTCAGGCTTTGATCCACCTGGAGTGTGCCCTCCCCTTCAGGCCTTGAATCAAGTCATTTTGTTAGGCGAGGACTTCCCAGACCACTCATCATTAAAAAATATTTTGAAAATGAACATGCAGTAGACGCTTTTGGGGTGCAGCATTTGCACATGTGGGGCACACCAGGTCCATCCCCAGAACACTTTCCCACACTGTCCTATTGTAGTCACGTGCTTCTCCACCCCACCCACTTAGCGGTGCTCCATCCCTATAGTTTTGCTTTCTCTAGAATGTCATGTAAACGGAACCAAACTATATTTAACCTTTGGACTAGCCTCTCCCCACAGCCTAATGCCTTTGACGTTCCTACAGGTTGCTGGGTGTGTTGATAGTTTGTACTTTATTCCGTGCCGTGGGTGTTCTACAGTTTATCCATTCAGCTGCTGAATGTCTGGATTGTGGCCGGACGCCATGGCTTATGCCTGTAGTCCTAGCACTTTGGGAGGCTGAGGTGGGTAGATCACTTGAGGCCAGGAGTTTGAGACCAGCCTGGCCACCATGGCGAAACCCCATCTCTACAAAATATACAAAAGTTTGCTGGGCATGCTGGCTCACACCTGTATTCCCAGCTACTCGGGAGGCTGAGGCATAAGAATTGCTTGAACCTGGGATGCCAAGGTTGCAGTGAGCTGAGATTGTGCCACTGCACTCCAGCCTGGGCAACAGAGCGAGACTCTGCCTAAAAAGAAGAAAACGTCTGGGTTGTTTCCAGAGTTTGGAGATAATGAATCATACTGCTACAGACATGCATGTACAAGTTTTTGTGTAACACAGAGGTCTTCATTTCTCTTGGGTAAGTAGACAGGCATAGGATTATTGTGTCATTTGGTAAGTATACGTTTATTTCATAACAGCAAAGTTGTCCTGAGTGTGTCTGTCATTTTGCAGTCCACCAGCATTGTGAGCACCCCTGTAAGTTAAACACCAAGTAGGCAGTTGCTCTGTATCCCTGCCAGCACTTGATAGTTTCAGTATTTGTTAACTTTAGCTTTTCTAGTAGTAGGTATATATCAGTAGCTCACTGTGGTTTTATTTTGCATTTACCTAATGCCTGATAATGTTGAGCATCTGTTCACTGGCTTCTATGTCCTCACTGGTGAAGTGGCTGTTCAAGTCTCATTTTCAAAAACAGAATTGTTGGCTGGGCACGGTCGCTCACACCTGTAATCCCAGCACTTTGGGAGGCCAAGGTGGGTGGATCACCTGAGGTCAAGAGTTCGAGACCAGCCTGGCCAACATGACAAAACCCAAAGTTGCCCACCATGCCCCTCTGTTACTGCTGAATCTTGAGAGTTCTTTATGTGCCACTCTGGTGATTGGTAAATATTTTTTCCCAGTGTGAAGACTATCTTCCTTCTTTTAGCACTGTGTTTTTCAGAGTAAATGTATTTAATTTTTATGAAGTCCAGTTTATCAATTTATTCAGTTTACCAGTTTTTTTCTTATGTTTTTGGAGTCCTATCTCTGACCCAAAATCACAAAGATTTTCTTTGCTTTCTTTTATAGTTTGTTTGTTTTCCCCAGAAACAGGGTCTTGCTCTGTCACCGAGGCTGGAGTGCAGTAGTATGATTATAGCTCACTGCAGTCTCAAATTCCTGTGCTCAAGCAATCCTCCTGCCTCAGCCTCCCAAGTAGCTAGGACTACAGGCACAAGCCACCAAGCCCAGCTAACTTTTAAAATTTTCTGTAGAGACAAGGGTCTCGCATTGTTTCCCAGGCTGGTCTCAAACTCGTGGCTTCAAGCAGTGCTCCCGCCTCAGCCTCCCAAAGTATTGGTATTACAGGTGGGAGCCACCACACCTCGCCTGGTTTGCATTTAGATCCATGATTTATCTTTAGTTAATTTTTGTTTAAGGGGTGTGAGGCTTAGGTTTTTGTATATGGAGGTCCAATTGTTCTAGTACCATTTCTTGAAAATACTGTCCTTCCTTTACTGAATTTCCTATGAACTTTTGTAAAAGTCAGTTGGCTATATTTATATGGTTCTATTTGTGGACTCTGTTCCATTTGTTTTTGGATCTGTCCCTTTACAAATACCATATTAACTCAGTTAACTTGAATTTTAGACTAATGCTTAATATCAGGTAATATGAATCCTCCAGCTTTGTTCTTTTCCAAATTATTTTGGCTATATAATCCTTTGACTTTCTATATAAATTTTAGAATCACCTTGTCTGTAGACACAAAACAATCTTTTAGCCGTTTGATTGGAATTGCACTGAGTTTATAGGTTGGGGAAACTAACATCTTAACTATATAGAATCTTTAAATTCGTATCACAGTATGTCTCTCCATTTATTTTGGTTTTCTTTTATTTCTTTCATCAGTGTTTTACAATTTTTCAACATACATACCTGGGACATGTTTTGTTAGATTTATACCTAAGTATTTTATTTCCTTGGAGTTATTATAAAATGTTTCAATTTCCAATTTTTCATTGCTAGCACATAGAAATATAATTCATTTTCATATGTTGATCATGTATCCCAAAACTTTGCAATGCTAACTTTTAAGAGATTTTTGGTGGAGTCTGTGGAATTGTTTACAGACAATATTATTTCTTCTTTGCCAGACTTAATGCCTTTTATTTCTTTTTCTTACATTATTGCACTGGCTAGGACTTCCAGGACAACACTGGAAGGAGTAGTGAGAGTAGACATCTTTGCTTTGTTCCTGATCTTAGGTAGAAAGGATTCAGTGTTTCACTATTAAGGATTATGTTCGATGTAGGATTTTTTTTTTTTGAGACAGAGTCTTGCTTTGTTGCCCAGGCTGGAGTGCAGCAGCACAATCTCAGCTCACTGCAAGCTCTGCCTCCCAGGTTCATGCCATTCTCCTGCCTCAGCCTCCCGGGTAGCTGGGACTACAGGTGCCCACCACCAAGCCCGGCTAACTTTTTTGTATTTTCAGTAGAGATGGGGTTTAACTGTGTTAGCCAGGCTGGTCTTGATCTCCTGACCTCGTGATCCGCCTGCCTCGGGCTCCCAAAGTGCTGGGATTACAGGCGTGAGCCACCACACCTGGCAGATGTAGGATTTGTATAGATGCCCTTTATGAGGTCAAAGAAGTTCCCTTTTATTCCCAGTTTTATGAAAGTTTTTATAATGAATGGTGCAGTGGCTCACACCTCCGATACCAGCGCTCTGGGAGGCCAAGGCAGGTGGATTACTTGAGCCCAGGAGTTAGAGACCAGCTTGGATGATATAGTGAGACCTTGTCTCTATAAAAAATAAGAAAATTAGCCAGGGGTGGTGGCAAATGCCTGTAGTCCCTGTTACTTGGGGGTATGAGGTGGGAGGATCACTTGAGCCTGGGAGGTTGAGGCTACAGTGAGCTGTGTGATTGCACCACTGCACTCCAATCTGGGCAACAGAGCGAGACCCTGTCTCAGTAAATAAATAAATACAATAAATAGGTGTTGGATTTGGCTAGGTGCTTTTCTGATTGTGTGAATTTTCTTCTTTAGCCTGTTAACATTGGTTGGTTTTGGAATAGTGAACCACTTTTTTTGTTTGTTTGTTTGTTTAATGGGAGCCTCACACTGACACCCAGGCTGGAGTGCAGTGGCATGATCTCAGCTCACTGCAACCTCTGCCTCCTGGGTTCAAGCAGTCCTCCCACCTCAGCCTCCTGGGTAGCTGGGATTATAGGCACACATCACCACACCTGGCTAATTTTTGTATTTTTACTAGAGACAGGGTTTCACCATGTTGGCCATGCTGGTCTCAAACTCCTGACCTCAAGTGATCCACCAGCCTCAGCCTCCCAAAGTGTTGAGATTACAGGCGGGAGCCACCGTGCCCGGCCCGTCTCATACTAATTTCTAGTTTAATTTCCTTACTGTGAGAGAACATATTTTGTATGATTTTAATTCTTTTACATTTTTCAAGGTCTGATTTAGATCCACAGTAGTGTCTGTCTTGGTGAATGTTCAATGTGTCCTTGAGAACACTGGATATTCTGTTGTTGGGTGGAGAGTTGTAAGTGTGAATTAGTTGACATTGTTCATTTCTTCTTTATCCTTATTTATTTTCTGTCTACTTGTTCTGTTGGTTACTAGAGAGAAGTCTTGAAGTCTCAAACTGTAATTGGGGATTAACCATCTCTCCTTTCTGTTATATCAGGCTACGCTGCATATATTTTGAAGTTCTGTTGTAGGATTGCAGTGTCCTAGTATCATTGTTATATGATGTCTTTTTTCCTGATCATTTTCTTGCTGTAAAGTTGACTTTGTCTGATATTAATTTAGCCATTCCAGCTGTTTTGATCAGTGTTTGAATGGTATTTCATTTTCCTTCTAACCTACATATTACCTTTTACTGTTTAACAGCTTTATTGTGATATAATTCACACTATACAATTTACCTATTTAAAGTGTACAAATCCAATGATTTTTTCATACATTTACAGTTGTGCAACCATCACCACAATCAATTCTAGAATTTTTATTACCCCCCAAAAGAAACCTTGTACTTGTACTTTAGCTTTTATCCACCAATCTCCCTATACTATCCCCCCACACTCAGCCCTAGGTAACCACTAACCCTAACCCTAACCCCTTAACCCTAGCCCTTAACCACTAGCCCCTAACCCCTTACCCCTAACCCTTAACCCTAACTCTAACCCTACTTTCTGTCCTTATAGATTTGCCTATTCTGGACATGTGTGTAGAGTATTATACAATGTGTGGCCTTTCGTGTCCAGCTTCTTCCACTTGGCGTAACATTTTCGATGGTTCATGATGTTGTAGAATGCATCAGTACTTCATTTCTTTTTATGCCTGAAAAATATTCCATTATATGGATAACCACATTTTATTTACCCATCAGTTGGTGGACATTCAGGTTGTTTGCACTTTTTGGCTACTCTGAATAATGCTGCTGTGAACATTTGTGTACACATTTTTGTGTAGACATATGTTTTAAATTCTTGGAGGAGTGGAATTGTTAGGTCTTTTTTTTTTTTTTTTTTTTTTTTTTTTTTTTTTTTTGAGACGGAGTCTCGCTCTGTAGCCCGGGCTGGAGTGCAGTGGCCGGATCTCAGCTCACTGCAAGCTCCACCTCCCGGGTTTACGCCATTCTCCTGCCTCAGCCTCCCGAGTAGCTGGGACTACAGGCGCCCGCCACCTCGCCTGGCTAGTTTTTTGTATTTTTTAGTAGAGACGGGGTTTCACCGTGTTCGCCAGGATGGTCTCGATCTCCTGACCTCGTGATCCGCCCGTCTCGGCCTCCCAAAGTGCTGGGATTACAGGCTTGAGCCACCGCGCCCGGCCGGAATTGTTAGGTCTTATGGTAACTCTATGTTTTAGCTTTTTGAGGTACTGCCAGACTTTTGCAAAGTAGCTTCACCATTTTATACTTCCCACCAGCAGTGTGTGAAGGTTCCTATTTCTCGGCCTCACCAATACTTGTTATTGTCTGTCTTTTTAATTATAGCCATCCTAGTAGATGTAAAGTAGTGTATCATTATGGTTTTGATTTTTATTTTCCTATTGACTAGTAGTAATATTGAACATCTTTTCATGTGCTTATTGGCCAACTTCTTAGGAGAATTGTCTATTCACATCCTTTGCCTACTTTTCAATTGGTTTGTCTTTTTATTGTTGAGTTACAAAAGTTATTTATGCATTCTGCATACTAGACTCTTACCAGATAAATGCTTTGCAGGTATTTTTTTCCCTATTCTATGTTTTGTCTCTTTACTTTCTTAATGGTGTATTTTTAAACTTGAAAGTTTTTTTTTTAATTTTGATGAAATCCAGGTTTTTTCCCCTTTGGTTGCTTTGTTTTTGGTGTCATTTAAGAAACCATTACCATGGTCATGAAGGCTTACTCCTAAGTTTTCTTCTAAGAGTTTTATAGTTTTTTTATCTTATGTTTAGGTTATTGATCATTTTGAGTTAATTTTTACATAAGTGTAAAGTGGGGGTTCATTGTTTTGCACGTGGAAATCCAGTTGTCCCAGCACCATTTGTTAAAGATACTATTCTTTACTCATTGAATTATTTTGGCACCTTTGTCAAAAATCAGTTAACTATAGTGTGAAGGATTTTTTCCTGGACTATCAGTTTTTGCATATGTACTCATAAGAGGCTGGTCTGTAGTTTTCTTAGGTTGTGTGTCTGGGTTTGGTATCAGGGTAATACTGCCCTCACAGAATGAGTTGTTACCTTTGACCTACTTGTATCCTATTAAATTTAATGTGAGTTACTTAATTACTTAAAGACAGCATATAATTAGGTTTTTATAATCCAAACTGATAATATGTCTAATTGGTGTGATGAGGCCATTTATGTTTAATGCAACTATTGAAATGTTTGACTTTAGATCTACCATTATGTCGTTTTCTGTTTGTTCCCTGTTTTCCATTGCTGTTTCTTCTTTCCTTTTTTCCTTCCCTCCTGTCTCTCCTTCTCCCTACACACACACACACCCCACACAGTGGTTGTTCTAGGGGTTCTAATACACATACTTTTTGTTCTTTTTTTTTTTTTTTTTTGAGATGGAGTTTCACTCTTGTTGCCCAGGTTGGAGTGCAACGGCACGATCTCGGCTCACTGCAACCTCTGCCTCCTCATTTCAAGCGATTCTCCTGCCTCAGCCTCCCGAGTAGCTGGGATTACAGGTACGCACCACCACACCTGGCTAGTTTTGTATTTTGAATAGAGACAGGGTTTTGCCATGTTGGTCAGGCTGGTCTCGAACTCCTGACTTCAGGTGATCCACCTACCTTAGCCTCCCGAAGTGCTGGGATAACAGGTGTGAGCCACCCTGCCCAGCCAAATATACGTAGTTTTACAGTCAATTTAGAATTAATGTTTTGCCATTTCAAGTAGCATGTAGAAACCTTACTACCATCTAGGTCCCTCCACCCTTCTCCCGTCACGTTTTAGTTGTCTTACATCTATATACACTGAAGCCTCCAGACAGTGTCGTAACTTTTAATTCAGCCATCACATAACTCTTAAAAAAGTGAAGAATAGTTTCATATTTATGTGGATTTTTGCCATTTATGATGTTCTTCTTGCATTCCCAAAGTTTTGAATTTCCCCCAATATCGTTTCTCTTGTCTGAAGAACTTCGTTTAACATTTTTTTAAAGCAGATTCTTTGGTTATAAATTTCCTCAGCTTGCCTTCATTTGAGAATGTCTTTATTTTACTTCATTCTTTATTCCAGTAAAATAGTATTTTTACTGGATATAGAATTCTTGAGTGACAGTTATTTCAAAACTAAAAATATTCCACTTCTTTCTGGCCTCTATTGTTTCTGGTGAAGATCTATAGTCTTTCAAAGAATTGTTCACCTGTATGAAATGTATCATTTTTCTCTGGCTGGTCTTATTTTTCTTGGTCTTTAGTTTTCAGAAGCTTCTTTATTATGTGTCTAAGCTTGGACTTTTGTTGTTAATTTATCCAGTTGTGTGGTTCACTGAGCTTCTTGGTTTGTAAGTTTATATCTTTTTCCAAACTATCATCAAATTTACGGGCTCCATCCTTTGTCATTTCCATTCTGTTTAGGAATATTCACCAATACTTTCTGAAGGCTGGTTATAAATAGCTGCTGTAAAGTCTGCTTCTGATCATTCCAATAGCTGAATCATCTCAGGATGGGCATGTATTGATTGTCTTCTTTTCTCCCATGTTGAGATTTTCCTGGCTTTCATGCTCTGGGTTATTTTGGGTTATATCCTAGATATTTTTAATATTGAGACTCTGGACCTTGTTTAAATCCTAAGCAGAATGTTGATTGTTTAAAGTGTTTGCACTACTAGTCATATTAGTCCTGTGTCTACACCTGTCGGTCTGGGACCTGCGATGCGCATCTAGGGTCAGCCCTGTGCACAGCCTGGCAGCAAGCCGATGAGTTCACGTATCACTTTACTGGATCGCTCACTTCATCTCTCCCTTCTCTGTACTCTCCCTGAAACACAACAGCTCCCTGCGACATCCCTTCCAAGACCTCCAGCCAGAAATCTGGGGCTCTTTCCCTACCCTTCTGCATACTCCCTGAAACTGCATCCAGGGCCCAGCGCAGGGGGACAGAAAGGAGCCGCAGAAGGCGGTTGCCCCATGCTCTTGGGGCCATGGCTCCTCTAGCCAGAGGGTAGCATTACCTTCTCAGGTTTCAGGTGCCTACCCAGCTCACACTACCGTCACTGTGCCACCACTGCCACCTCCATGTTACTGCCCAGGAGCTGGGGTAGAGAAGAAAGGAAAAATTGGAGGGATTCCCCCAACTCGCTGACCTTGAGGGGCTTCACATCCCACTCCTCTGATGCTTCCTGGAGCTCTTTCTGTTGGTGCACTTCAGGTTTCAAGCCGCCTGTGTGTCCAGGCTAGGCAATACTGGTTACCTCACCACTTATCTGCGGAACTTTGGTCTCCTTTTCTCATCTGCCTACTACTCCCTCAGAGCTGCTCCTGCATCTGTCCAGGATTGGTGGCTGTCAGTGGGAGAGACATGGGAAAATGCTCCCTCCACCTTCCTGGGACCACCTTGTTGACTCAGCAGCCTTCCTCGCCGCATAGCATGCCATGCCTTCCTGGATGGAGGCCCTGAGGGCAGCTTTTGGTTTTCCTACCCCTGTACCTTTCCAAGAAAGCTCTGGCACACTGCAGAGGCCAGCAACTACTTGTCGAATGAATCAAAGGGGCGTCAAGCCAGGGCCAAGGGTCAGAAGCAGGGGCTTGCTTCCCCGGAGCCCAGCTCTTCTCTGGGCTCCCCTTTCCTTTTTGACACCTCCTGCTTGGTTGGCAGTGAGGTCTCCCACGTCTGGGGGATCCTTGCCCCTGCTTCTGCACCCAGCCCTGGCTAAGTGGCCTTGTTCTATCAAAGCTGTCAGGATCTGCAGAGTGCTCAGCTTCTACTCCCGCTCCTACACAGCTGCAAGTGGCTTGAAAATGTATGACCATGCTTCAACGTCTCCAGTGATTCCCACTGTGTTGGGACACAAAGCTCACCTCTCTGCCATGTGCCCCTGATGGTCGCTGCCCCAGCTTGTTTGCTTTCTGTAGGGCTTGGGTCTTTGCCAACCCCTCTACCTGGATTGCTCTCCCTGTAAGACTCATCATAGCTGAGGCCTTTGCACTCTGCTCCTTCCACTCACATGTCACCTCAGGGGTGTCTGTGGCCTCTCCTTTCCCATCTCCCCCAGTACATTATGGTCTTTCCTTCCTAGCGTCTGGTGGTATCTATGGTAGGCATGTTTAGCTGCTGGTACGATCCCTCCTCCACTGAAATATGGGCTTCATGTCTGGCCCCTGTGGGACTGCCAGAGCCTGGTCCTCAGTCATGTTTAGTTGGGCTAGTGAGTCGACTCTTTTGGTCAAAGGGACAAAAGAAGATGAGGAGACGTGGCTTCAATCAGGACCAGTGTGGAACAGTGAGACCTGCACATGGCACTGCTAGGAGGGATAGGTTCTACCTGCCAGCCTTGGGGCTCCTGGCAGCCGACAGGACTCTGCCCACTGGGACTTGTGTGCCAACCTTTGGGTACAGAGCCTTAGCCTCACAGGCCCCAAGCCAGGAGCCCCTCCTCAGGTGAGCCAGCAGGGATGGATGAAGGCCTGTCGAGGGTTTCTTGCACACTCAGATCCAAGTCTCAGAGTGGTGGTCTCTGCTGGCCTCCCACCCACACTCTCCTGTTATCAGAAGTGTGGCAGGTGACAGTGTGGTCACTGGGGTGGGAGGATGTGGGAGGCCCTGGATGGGGCCCATGCCCAAGGGTCTAGCCAAGGCCCCTTCATTAGGGCCCCAACTGTGACTTTATTACTCATAGTCTCTTCCCTGCCCTGGTGGCCCTCATCCCCCAAACCTGAATGCAGAAGTCTTGGTCCTGGACTCAAATCCATGCCACTCTTCAGCCTATGCTGTGGGTTCCTAAGCTGAGCATTTACCTAACAATCAAGACTTCTGACAGTCCTCAGTCCTACCCCCAAACCCCCTTGGATTTCTTTTTCAAGGTGGTTTCAGCTAGGAGGGTAAGCGTGGCTTGGGTGAGAACAGATAGGGTGGGAGCATGTGGCAGGTATGGATGAGACCTTGACAAAGTGACCCCAGACGAAAGACAGGGACCCTTTCTCCCTTTGTCCTGGAAACCCAGCTCAGCCCCAGCCCTTGCCCATGCTGCTGTTGCTGCCTGGTACCTTCCACAAGGCCAGACTCCTCTCCGCAAAGCTGTGGCCCGCACCAGCTCCTCTGTCTCTCCTTCTCTGCCTGCTGAGGGCCCCCTCCCAGCCCGGCTGTCAATCACAGGAGAAAGGGGTTGGGATTTTGTTTGTCCCTCTCCCTGAGCAGAGAATGGCTGATGCGGCCACCGAGCCTTAACCTGGAGAGCCCCTCTGTCCCTGCTGCCCCCGTCTCCCCTAGCCCAGACTTCTGCCCTTCACGCCCATCCCTGACCAGCAGCCCCACTCAGCCTGGGCTCTGGGTGCCAGCTGGTTATGGACATGCCACCTCAGCCCAGGCCAGGAGCTGGTGGATGCGTAGGGCTATTTTAAGCACAGCTTCTTGGCCTGCTCCCCTGGCCCCCAGCCCCCAGCAGCTCAGCTACTGGTCACCTGCCACCGCCTAGAATGCTGATTGGCAGTTGGCTGGGGTGGGGGCTGGGAAGACACTGTTATAAAGCTGGGAGTGTAGGGAAGCAGCCGTCCCCATCCAGAGTCCTCTGTGGTCCCTGCTGCCACCATGGCCACCCACCGCCTTGTGATGGTCCGGCACGGCGAGAGCACATGGAACCAGGAGAACCGTTTCTGTGGCTGGTTCGATGCAGAGCTGAGTGAAAAGGGGGCCGAGGAGGCCAGGCGGGGAGCCAAGGCCATCAAGGACGCCAAGATGGAGTTTGACATCTGCTACACGTCGGTGCTGAAGCGGGCCATCCGCACCCTCTGGGCCATCCTGGATGGCACGGACCAGATGTGGCTGCCTGTGGTGCGCACTTGGCGCCTCAACGAGCGGCATTACGGGGGCCTCACAGGCCTCAACAAGGCGGAAACGGCCGCCAAGCACGGGGAGGAGCAGGTGAAGATCTGGAGGCGCTCCTTTGACATCCCGCCGCCCCCCATGAACGAGAAGCACCCCTACTACAACTCCATTAGCAAGGTGGGCTGCCTCCACTGGGAAGGCCTCTGGGAAGCTGCGGGGTGGGTAGTCGGGTGGGGGCCTGCTAGCTTGGGAGGGAAAGCAGCGTGCCTGTGTCCCCCAGGAGCGTCGGTACGCAGGCCTGAAGCCCGGGGAACTGCCCACCTGCGAGAGCCTCAAGGACACCATTGCCCGGGCCCTGCCCTTCTGGAATGAGGAGATTGTTCCCCAGATCAAGGCCGGCAAGCGAGTGCTCATTGCAGCTCACGGGAACAGCCTGCGGGGCATTGTCAAGCACCTGGAAGGTGAGACGCCCTCAGAAGCCTGGGCAGGGTGGGTGGGCAGCAGCCCCAGCTGGCTTCTCATCTCAGCAAAGCCTCTAGCCCATGGACCAGGCCGCTTTCTAGGCGTGGGGCTCCACATCGTTCACTGAAAAAGGAGGGCTGAGCAGCCACTTTTTTTGTGAAACTTCCCTCATTTCTGTGTAACCAGGACACACTCCACAGGGGCTGACCGCACTTGAAGCTCGCTGTGTCCCGAGGCGGGGCAGGCTCCAAAGGGGCATCTGCCCAGGGACACCCAGCTAGGAAACGGAGGGGCTGGGCTTAGAGCATCTAGCTCCAAATCCCGGCTTACCGGGGGCCCTGGACAAACCACCTCCATCTCTGGGCCTCTCCCTTTTCCAGGGTGGTGGGGAGCTCCCAGGGCTCCCCTGGTACTGACTGCCTCTTGATGTGTAGGCTTGGACCCCTCGCAGGACCCTCCCCCATCAGGTCCTCAGATTCCCTGCATGAGCTCCACCACCTATCTCCCTCTGGAGCCCCTCTCTGGGCAAAGGAAAGACCAATCAAAAGAGGGGTGCAAGACTATGGAGTGGCCGGACCCCGGGCTTGTAGCGGGGCTCCCACTGAAAAGCAAGGGCTGACAAACGGGCCCGAGATACATGGGTGCAGTGAGGCCTCGCCCAGAGTGACTGGCACCTCCACTCCGCCTCCCACCTTAATATTCTGACACCAGGGCAGTCTAAATTAGCATCTGAATGACCTTAAAGCTTGTAGAGTCCTGGAAAGGCTAGAAGGGTGTGCCCCAAACCTTCTGCTCCTGGGGCTGATGGGCAGCTGGCCAGAGCACCCAGACTGGCAGGCCCCGGAGACCCAGCCCGCCCCAAGCCTGCCAACTCCAAACACGGATACCTGGCACCTGGCACCAGGGCCAGGCAAACGGAAGGACCACCTGCCTCCTCTCCCTTCTGGAGGCTTCATGCCAGCCCCATGACCCTCCCACAGCCTGGTTTGGGGAAAGGGGATGCACTTTTGGTGGTGAATATGAGGGGATTTCAGTGGGAGTCCCTGAATCCCCAGGGAACATTCTCTTAAACCTTTCTGCACGGAGCGGGGGTGGAGTGGTGCGAATATCAAAGGTCGAGCTGCTATTCCCAGCTCGGGGGCTGCAGGAGGCAGGCAGGGTCAGGTTTCGACCAGGCTTGGCCTCCCTGTCCCTCCTCCAGCTCCATTCCGCACTTGCTCCTGTTCAGGATGTCTAGAATTTAGAGCACTTTGGAAACCAAAGGGCGCCGGACGCAGTGGCTCACTCATGTAATCCCAGCACCTTGGGAGGCTGAGGCAGGTGGATCACCTGAGGTCAGGAGTTTGAAACCAGCCTGACCAACATGGTGAAACCTGTCTCTACTAAAAATACAAAATTAGCCCTGTGTGGTGGCGCTCACCTGTAATCCCAGCTACTTGGGAGGCTGAAGCAGGAGAACTGCTTCAATCCAGGAGGTGGAGGTTGCAGTGAGCCGAGATCGCGCCATTGCACTCCAGCCTGGGCAAAAGGAGCAAAACTCCATCTCAAAAAGAAAGAAACCAAAGGGCTAGTGTCCTTCCTGACCCTCAACTTCAGTCTGCCTGGAGTCACACTGGGCTGAGGGGACTATGGACAGCACCACCACAGGTCACAGCCACTTGGGTGGGGCTGAAGTCCCCATTTGTTTCACCACTGGGCTATTTCTGCAGGCTGCTTGGTCTAACTCAGTTACGCCTTGACCTTCGGCAACATTTCTGTGGCCTCGCTCTCAGGGCTGGAAAGGTTGGTGCCAGGGGAACTGGCTCTGTGGCCCATAAGGGTCATATAGTGTCTGCTGTGTGAATAGGCTGGGGACAGAGGGGCTAAGGACACCTATTCCTTCCGGCACAGGGATGTCAGACCAGGCAATCATGGAGCTGAACCTGCCCACGGGGATCCCCATTGTGTATGAGCTGAACAAGGAGCTGAAGCCCACCAAGCCTATGCAGTTCCTGGGTGATGAGGAAACGGTGCGGAAGGCCATGGAGGCTGTGGCAGCCCAGGGCAAGGCCAAGTGAGGGGTTGGGCTTGGGCAATAAAGGCACCTCCTCCCACAGCCTGGACTCCAGCGCAGCCGGGCATGCCAGGCTCACCCCACCATCAGCTATGGGGACTCCAGAACCAGGGGTGCAGCCATCTACCTTCCCCCACTCCATGCCTGTGTCACCAGGGGCAGGAGCCTAGTACCCACCCCTAGTCATCAGGACACTGAGCCAGGGCTGCAACCACTCCATGAGTTTGCAGTCAGGACAAGCCTGTGGTGACCCTGAAGCTTCAGAGCCACTTAGTAACCATGCTCTAGAATTGGCATGCTTGGGGCCAACTAGAAGAGGCCAAGTGACCCGGCTCTCCCCATGGGGAGCAAGGACCACAGCCAGGACATGGCTTCCCAGACAGCTTCCTACAGAGGGCAGGTGGTCCTCTGCTGTCCTTGCAACCCCCAGGTGGCACTTTGAGCCCTGACTTTTGGGTGGGGACAGGTAAGCCCAGAGGGGGTCTCAAAGCTGGCAACAGCCCAAACTTGGGTCTTCCATGGGAGTGGAGGGGAAGTTCCCTCTTCATGGGAGAGGCACCAGGAAGCCCTGGCAAAAAGGGGAGAGGCCTGAGCACAGGAAAGCCGGGAGCAGGGTTGGATTCCATGCAGCCTGCACCCCAGGCACCAGCAGGTGACGCCTCGAGTCACGCACATCTGCCTAGCAGCTCTGGGGCACAGGAGGGACCTAATTCCCTGGATGCTCGGTGGGCGCCAGATACCTCACGCCACACAGTGGGCCATCCCATGTAGGCAGAGGCTCCCTGAAGCTGGGAGCAGGGCAGCCCTTGGCCTCTCCCAGAGGAACTGGAACGCAGGAAGGCTCCAACTTCAGTCTCATCTTAACATTTAGCCTCTTCCTGGTGGCTGATCATCATCAGCCGCAGTCTCAGGGTGAGGGTGCTCACACCAGACACACAGCAGAGGCAGATACCGGGCAGGCGGCAGAGTGCTATTCCCACATGGGAGCATTCAGGCTATAGCAGGGCAGGTCAGAGCTGCGAGCCTGTGTAGACCAAACTGGGAATTCGTGGTCCAAAAGCATATTTGTTCTTCAGGGACATGGATGAGCTGGGACAGAAAATAGGGGAAGACAACAGGCCAAGGCCACTCTGTGTTACGTTTCCTGAAGTCAGAATCAGTTGAGGCACACACTGGGGCCGGCAGGCATTGAGTGAGCCATGTGGAGGAACATGTTGTGTCTGCTGTTTTCGAATACCCAGGGTGGAAGCTTGACCATCCGCATCCCCACTTCCCATAGCCCAGGCAGAGGGACAGAGAAATGGAGTGGGGAGCACAGAGCAGGCTCCGACAAGACAACTTCCCTGCTGCCAAACCACCATGATCCACTCTGACTTTGGTCACAAACTCCGCTAAAAACAATTCTCTACGTTCACTGTTCCCAAGGGTCATTCTAAACAGTGGTGGCCACCACCCCTTAGAAGCAAGAGAAAAAGAAAAAAGGCAAATAAATGCAGAAGGCAGCCGGAGCCTCCCAGATGCCCCTGCTCAGGACCCTTCCCCACAGCTTGGCAGTGGCCACTCAGGGCTTGGCCACAGGCAGGGCTTGGCTCAGTATCCTGTCAGGGGCAAGAGCCAAGCTGTGTGGGAGGGTCAGGGGGATGCAGGAAGGATGTTTGGGAATCACCAGGCCATTGCTGCATTTGGGGTGACAAGCTGAGTCTGCCAAGTCAGAGGGAGCCCTAAGGCCTCATCCTCACTGGGGGTCCCATTCCTGGAAGAGTGCCGAATGTTCAACTCCCAGGCCTCCTCTTCCAGCAAGAAGAAAGCCACGTCTGAGCAGGGAAGGGCAAGATGTGCCCTCAGCCTCACTCAATGAGCTCCACGTAGTTGGCAGGGAACATGCCAAAATGGCCATCCGGCCCATAGCCACGCCACCAGCCTTCGTCGATCACCTCGATGCCTGTGATGAGGTTCTCGGGGTCAAAGGAGATCTCTGTGTCGTCGGCTGCAAAGAGGATGAGCCCAGATGTGTATCAGGGGCTCCCTCCCACATCCCACCTGCTCGGGCAGCACACGGCAGCCCCACCCTGCTGCAGTACAGCTCGCTGTGGCTCTGGTTCCTCCTCAGAAATATCCCTGCCACACTGCTAAGCCTTGGCCAACACTGCACCCTGTCCCAATGCTGCTCTGGTGACCACAGCCTCAGGGCACACCCTCCTACAGAGCATTCCCAAAAAAGGCTAGTGTAGACACCAGTCTGCTCCATGGGGAGCCTCCACCCCATTCTCCAAGGCCTCCACCAGGGACGCCTGGGGAACCAGCATCCAGGCTTGGCCCACCTCCCTGCTCAGACCCCATGTTTTGTGACAAGGATGGCAACTGGGATTCTACATCAGCAGCCAGCAAATAGCTATGAGGAACACATGGGGAGGCCTGCGCTGTGCAGGACACTCCAGTGCCACAGTCGCCCCCACTCCAGAGGTGCTTCTACCCCTAAACGCACCACCCACCCTCCTGTCTTCTCTTCCTGACACCCCGTGGTGCCATCTTCCCATAAAACCCCAGACCCTCTTGTCTCCTAACCTCAGGACCCTGTGGTCCGTGCCAGCCAGGCCAGGGCACCTTACCTGCCTGGTAGTCGTACAGGGCACGGGCACAGAGCCCTTGCCCACTGAGCCCCTGGCCCTGAATGTGGTAATCAATGTGCTCAGAGCCGGCACCTTGCTGCTGCACCTGCCCAGGGATGACAAAGGTGTTACCCCAGACTCAGCCCTTACACCCAGTCGCTGCTCTGCACCACATGGCCCGGGTCAAGCTGGGAGTACACAGAGGGAAAGCAGTCTACAGGCTCGGGGGCTGCTGCTGTCCCCGCCCTACCAGAGCACAGAAGCCACAGGACAGTGTGCAAATCCCTCAGCCATGGGCTGCAAGGTCCCCTTCCCACCCAGCACCTCCTACAGAGTGGTGCTTGCCCTGACAATTTATAGCACAGGGCTGCTCCAAAAATGCATGTGCTTTAAAACCTGTTGCATGCCCCCAGAAAACTTGGCCCGTGATAAGTGTTCCTGAGTATGCAGCCCCTTCCTGGCCCCAGCCCCACTGTAGGAACCCACCAGTGGGGGCTCCTCGTAGAAGGTCTCCTGCTCCGGGGGTCCCTCATACACAGCCTCCTCTTCTGCCTGCAGCAGACATGGAGGAGTGCTGGGCGCCGGCTCCTCACCAGGGAGATCTGCACCAGGGAACACAACGGGTTCTCACTCCCACACATCCCCCTTCTCCACTGCTGTCCCCCAGGGTCCCCATGGGATGACAAGCGCCTTGCCTGTCCTAGGCCTTGAGACAGTGGCAGCTGGCTCTCTGCCAAAGTGGGTCTCTGGTTGGGTGAGCTGCTTCTGCAGGAAGGGGCTCCTCAGCTTGCCTGCAAATCCGGGTAAATAAATACATCATCACTTCAGAAACACCACCTGTTGCACACGCGCATGCGCACGCACATACACACCGCCCCCCCCCCCAGCCACAGCACCCTCCACCCTGGTGTGCTCGAGGCAGTCTCATGGGGCTTGCCCTGGCTAGTGCAGGAACAGAGACCCCAGGGCCATGTGCTATGTGGTGACCTGGTAGACAGTGCAGCCCAATATCTTTTGGAGGCCAAACTGGTGACCAGTGTGGTCACTGATGAGGTCAAGGGCCCCAGGTGTCCCTTCTCACTCACTCATCCCTGTCACCGATACATGTCACTAGCCTCAGAGAGTCCACATAGGACCCCAGGATCCCCCTCACCCTGCTGCTGTCTCGTGGCCAGGCCCAGAGGGAGGTCTCACCCGGCTGAGGACTGGAGACGGAGGTGGTGGACATGGCCCTCTCCTTCTGCTTGAAAATCTCCCTCGGGTGCATGGCAGACTCCTGGAGGGAAGCACATGTTGACCCCTGCAGTGGGCAAAACTTTCACCACCTCTCCCCAGATCACAGCCCCTCCAGCTGTCAGTCCAGTAGCCCCTCAAAGGTGAGTATGGGGCCAGGAGGCAAAACGTGTTCTCAGGTGAGAAGTCATTTAAAAATAAAAAGTCCCTTTAAAAAGGGAAGTAAAACACAGAAGCCAAGGGGCTCACAGGGCCTCCCCCAGGACCAGGTGTGGTCCAAGCCCGAAGCTTCCGCCTTTGACTTTCCTCTCTGCTGTCAGCTCTTGAGGTGCCCAGGTTCCAACCTGCCCCAGCTGACTGCAGGGCAGCTTCTGCCCAGGTCTGGGCTGGGCCCTCAATCCACGATCAGGGACTTGTGTGTGTGGCCAGTACAGGTCCAAACAAGGAGAGCACCCTCATCTTACCTGCTCATCTCGGTTCCTTGAAACCACTTCTTGCTGCTGCTCCTCCCACGTCCTGCTGGGAAGGGCCGGGTGGGGTACAGCTGAGGCACAGCCACAGCTTCTCACGCCGCACCCCGCAGTCCTCCTTGCCTCCGTGGGATGGAGCGGGTGCCCAGCAATGCCCCAGGGTGGGTCCCCCAGGCCAGCCTCCACCTCTGGCTCACCTCTGGGGGCTGGCCTCGCCACGCTGCTCCTGATAGCGCTGCTCCCGGCGCGCAGCCTCACGCAGCTCACGCTCCCGGCGCTCCTGCTCCAGCTGCCGCTGCGCCTCCTCAGCCCGCCGCTTTTCCTCCAGCCGACGGTTCTCCTCCTCCTTCTGCAGGGAGAGCCGCTGCCCGCTCAGCCCTGTGCTGACACTTCAGCCTAATCCCCTGCCCAGGACTGGGTTTTAGGCATATGGCCAAAGACGGGCACCAGAGCCAATTGCTCACTAGCCTTGTGGCTTAACCTACCCGAGCCTCAGTGTGACCATCTGTAATGGGCACCAAGGAGAGCGGATGCTGCACGAGCTCGCTGCGAAGAAAGCTGAGCCACAGCAAGCAGAACACTCCCATGTGCCCAGCACGCCCCGGGGCAGCACTCACCTCTGCTTTGGCCCAGAAGCTGTCTTTACCAACCCTTTTAATCTCAGACACAGCATTGGTCTTCTGGTACACAGAGCCCTGTAGGGGACAGCACTCATTAGAGACCTGGACCCAGGTGGAAGGCCAGTCCCACAGGCACCAGAGGAGAGAATACACTAAACTTGTGACAGCACAGGTGAGTGCTGCTAGGACTGGAGCCAGCAGAGGCGGCAGTGCACTGCCCAGTGACCCTCAAGGAGACACATATCAAGATGACCTGAAAGAAGCCCAGGACACTGCCCCAAGGGGGATGCTCAATCCCAGACAACACTAGAGGGGTCTCTGGTGGTCTCTGGCCCTCATAGATGGGGGCCAGGGCAAGAAAGGCCCCCATACTCCACCTGCAAACTCCTAGACATTGGGCAGTTCTGAAGCAGGCCTCTGGCCAGGGGCACTCAGACAGCTGACTAGCACAAGAGCGTCCAAGGAACCACCACTGAGCCCAACCGCACATCTGTGGACGCAGCTCCCAGCCATCAGCTCCACACAGCACTGGGGCCGCAGGCCCACAGGTATCTCCTGTGACTCCAAGGGGCCTGCTCTGGTTTCAGGCTCTGCCTTGATGTCCCCTTTAGTTCCTCCACAGCAGCTACCTCCAGGGGCAGCCCAGGATGTGCCAGTGCCATGACCTTGAGGGCAGCCAGACTATCATAGCCATGCATCCTGCAGAGCCTCCACTCTGATCACACAGGCTGGGCTCCAGATGAAGGCTAAAGAACAGCTAGTCCAAGCCCTAGGCAAAGTCAGAGGGCTACTCCTGCTCATCTGGTCAGTGGGCACTCCCCACAGCTCAGGGGTTACCACCTGCAGAAACTAGGCAGGCATGGGCCCAGCCAGCCTGGGTGCTGGGAAGTGCACATTCCTGGCCCCCCGCCCTCAGGCCCTGAGCAACAAAAGGACTGGCGATGGGCAGGCAACACTCACCACTGGGGCCTGGGGCCCCGCGTCCTGGAAGCGGCCACTCTCCTTGTGAAAGCTGTAGTTGGCACCTGAAGCCTTGGCCACCTTCTCCATGATGCACTCAGGCTCCACATCCTCCTCGGCCCGTGCATTGATGGTCACGTGGGCCCCCTGCAGCAGGAGTAGCACTTGAAAGAAAGGCTTTGCAAGCCCAGGTTATGGGCCAAACTCCTGTCAGTCCACACAGCACAGGCCACTACTATACCACACAAGACTGGAATCAGGAAACCAGAAGGCACCTGTCTCGCTGCTGAAAACTGAGGCATGAGTTCCCCTCAAGGGCTCAAACAAACCAACTTGGAGCAAACCCCTCATACTTGTCCCAGTTCACGTGAAACCCTTGCCCTCCACTGTGTTATCCAGTAGTTCCTTCTGTAGATGTTCCCTGCTGCATATCAGTAGACAGCCCAGGCATGATTTGCATCAAAGGCCTTCCTTCCAATCAATGAAAATTAATTTTAAATGCCATCTGGAAACCACAAAAGACCCTGAATAGCTAAAGCAATCCGAAGCAAAAAGAGCAAAGCTGGAGGCTTCGTGCTACCTGATTTCAAATTAAACTACAAAACTATAGTAATCAAAACAGCATGGTACTGGCATAAACACACACATACAGAACAATGGAAACTAACAGAGCACCCCACACACTTACAGCCAACTCATTTTTAACAAAGGTGATAGGAACACACACTGTGGAAAGGACGGTCTATTTAATAAACAGGGCAAGGAAAATTGGATATTTATATGCAGAAGAATGAAATCAAATCTTCATCTTTCACCATATAAAAAAATAAACTCAAAACGGATTAAAAAGACTTAAATGTAAGACCTGAAACTATGAAACTACTCAAAGAAAACATTAGAAAGACGCCCCTGGACATTGGTCTGGGCAAAGATTTTTTTGGGTTAAGACCTCAAAAGCCCAGGCAACAAAAGCAAAAGTAATCGACTACATCAAGCTAAAAGGCTTCTGCACAGGATATGAAACAATCAACAAAGTAAACAGATAACCTACAGAATGGGAGAAAATATCTTCAAACTATCCATCTGACAAGGAATTAGCGACCAGAATATAAAAGGAACTCAAACAACTCAGTAGCAAAAAAATAATAATCTGATTTTAAAATGGGCAAAAGACCTTAACAGATATTTCTCGAAAGATGATATACACATGGTTAACTACATATGAAAAAACGCTCAACATCACTAACCATCATCAGGGAAATGCAAACCAAAACCATAATGAGCTATCATCTCACCACAGTTAGAATGGCTATTATAAAAAACTCAAAAAATAAACGCTAGCAAGGATGTGGAGAAAGGGAAACTCTTACACACTGTTGGTAGGAATGTAAAGTAGTACAGCCATTATAAAAATAGTATGGTTTTTTGGTTTTCTTTTTTGAGACAGTCTTATTCTGTCGCCCAGGCTGGAGAGAAGTGGCACAATCTCGGCTCACTGCAACCTCCACCTCCCGGGTTCAAGAGATTCTCCTGCCTCAGCCTCCTGAGTAGCTGGGATTACAGGTGCCCACCACCACACCTGGCTATTTTAGTCCTACTAAAAACAGAACTACCTTATGATCTAGCAATCCCACTGCTGGGGATATATCCAACTCTGATGTTCAGCACTATTAACAACAGCCAAGACATGGAATCAACCAAGACATCCATCAATGGATGAAAGGGTAAAGAAAATGTAGTATATAAACACGAGGGAATATTATTCAGCCATAAAACAGAATAACATCCTGTCATTTGCAGCAACATGGATGGAACTGGAGGTCATAATGTCAAGGGAAATAAGCCAGGCACAGAAGACAAGTATTGCATGTTCTCACTCATATGTGGGAGCTAAAAAAGTGGGTATCATAGAGGGAGAAAGTACAATGGTGGTTACCAGGGGCTGGGAAGGGCATGGGGGAGAGAAAATGAAGAGACGTTGCTTAACAGGTACAAAAATACAGTTAAATAGAAGGAATAAATTCTAGTATTCAGTAGTACAGAAGGGAAATTGTAGTTAACAATAATTTTGTATATTTCAAATTACCTAGAAGAGAAAAATTATAATGTTCCCAACACAAAGAAAAGATAAATGTTTGAGGTGATGGACATGCTAATTACACTGATTCATTGTATACACTGTATACAGGTATCAAAATACGACATGTATGCAAAAAATATGTGCAACTATTACATATAAATTTATAAAAACCCTGGGCCGGGCGCGGTGGCTCTCGCCTATAATCCCAGCACTTTGGGAAGCTGAGGAGGGCAGATCACTTGAGGTCAGGGATTCCAGACCAGCCTGGCCAACATGGGGAAACGCCATCTCTACTAAAAATCCAAAACTTAGCTGGGCATGGTGGCAGGCACCTGTAATATCAACTACTCAGGAGGCTGAGAAAGGAAAATCACTTGAACCTGGGAGGTAGAGGCTGCAGTGAGCCGAGATCATGCCACTGCATTCCAGTCTGGGTGACAGAATGAGTCTCGTCTCAAAACAAACAAACAACTCTGATAAAAGAATGCCATACACGTTTTCTACAAAAAGTAAGCTACTGACATCTTCATGAGAAGCCAGACCCATGACCTCATTCACTGTTACTATCCAGGTTGAGCATCCCTAACCTAAAAGTCCGAAATCCGAACTACTCCAATCAACATTTCCTTTAAGCATTATGTCAGCACTCAAAAAATTTCAGATTCTAGGTTGGGCGCAGTGGCTCACACCTGTAATCCCAGCACTTTGGGAGGCCGAGGCAGGCAGATCACGAGGTCATGAGATCGACACCATCCTGACTAACACGGTGAAACCCCGTCTCTACTAAAAAAATACAAAAAATTAGCTGGGCGTGGTGGCAGGTGCCTGTAGCCCCAGCTAATGGGAGGCTGAGGCAGGAGGATGGCGTGAACCCGGGAGGCGGAGCTTGCAGTGAGGTGAGATCGCGCCACTGCACTCCAGCCTGGGTGACAGAGTGAGATTCTCTCAAAAAAAAATAAAATAAAAAAATAATTCAGATTCTGGAGAATTTTGGATTTTGGACGCTGAACTGGTAAGTATTTAATGCAAATATTCTCAAATCCGAAAAAATCCAAAACATTTCTGGTCCTAAGCATCTCAGATAAAGGATACTCAAACCTGTATACCTGATAAGCTGGGAATTCTCTTATCGGCTCCTAGATGGAAACTGAGGTATAGCTGAAGAAATGTTGGCAGAACCAGAAATCAAAATTCTGAGTCTCCTTTGCCAGAGAAATGCAACCAGCGAAATGCAAAAAGTTACCTGACAAGTGACCAACAAATGCTTTTGTTACAAATAGTTTTTAAAATTTAAAAAGGTTCTATTATAAGACTGACATAAATCCATGTAGAAATGGGGGCTGGAAAGGAATGCATCAAAAGGGCATGTGCGTGCTAAGATGGTGAGCACTCTCCCCTTCCTCCAAATCCTGACGGTATTACTAAGCTGTTTAGAGGCATCATAAAACAAAACAGAACCAGGGCCCAGCCTTCTCACAGCACCACTTCCAGCATGGTCCTTTATTCTGCCCCACTGAGGCCGGCCTGTAGGTGGCCCTGGCAACATCCTGACCTCCCATGCATTCGCTGATGAAGAGTGAGGCAGCCTCTGGTCATGCCCTGAAGGGCAGGCAGAGAGCATTAGCCAAGAGCACACTCCCGAATCCAGTTCTGATTCCCACTTGCTTGCACCCAGGAACCTGGGACACCTCAAGCCTGTGAGGCCTGTTCCCACTGGAGCAGGCCTCGCCAGGCCTCACCTTCAGGAAGTTGGCCATGGTGCTGACGTGGCTGGCGCAGGCTCCCTTCCGCACATCGTTCACACCCTCGCCTGTCTGTAACACAAGTATGCCCAGAATGACCCAGGCCTCCCCCAAAGCCACTTCCCTCCCCTGGGGACCCAACATCTACCCTGTGTCCCAGAAAAGAGAAAACTGCAACCCCCAAAGCAGAACCAATTCTTCTGACTGCATCACACTGGTGAGGTAAGTTTCCATGCCTCCAAGGGGCTCATGGACGCTCCTTTGGCAGGATGGTTACTGGCTTTCCCTGTGGGGGCATTTCATGACTTTCATGAGTTTTCTTTTTTTTTTTTTTTTTGGAGATGGAGTCTTGCTCAGTCGCCCAGGCTGGAGTACAGTGGCACAATCTCAGCTCACTGCAACCTCTGCCTCCCAGGTTCAAGCAATTCTCCTGCCTCAGCCTTCCGAGTAGCTGGGACTACATGTGCATGCTGCCACGCCCAGCTAATTTTTGTATTTTAGTAGAGACGGGGTTTCACCGTGTTGCCCAGGCTGGTCTCAAACTCCTGAGCTCAGGCAATCCAACCACCTCGGCCTCCCAAAGTTCTAGGATGACAGGCGTGAGCCACCGCACCCGGCCTTCAAGAGTTTTCTTGATCCCTACCAAGGGATCAAGGAGGCCCTGTCCCTGCACTGCCAGGCTCCTAAACACTCCCTCAGGCTCTCTACTCCATCAGAACAACCACCCTCAAGAGCACGGAGCAAGAACTCCCTGTGACTGCTTTTACTCCATTTTGCAGGAAGAACTCTAGGCTTGGAGGGTGAATTCTGCATAGCAAAGTCACAGTTATTCTTTGGGACACAATGAATCTGTCAACTAGTCTGCTCATTCACGAGCTCAGAGCTGTTCTATTGATCCACTAAGTCATGCCCGTAAAACACTCTGTTCCTGAAGTCAAGCCAAAACAGGAAAGAAGACAATGGGGTTTCCTGGGTCACACCTAGATGAAACGGGCTCCACATACCCAGTTGATGAGGACAAATTTGGGCAGTCCGGAGTTGGGGTCCTTCACTCTGCAGAAGGCATACATCACCTTCCCGCTGTTGAGCTCCTCCACCATCTCCTCCAGGCCACCCTCTGCAGCAGAGTCACAAGGAAGGTCAGGGGTGGCCCTGACATTCCCTGCTGGCCCTCGTCCCACCAGGAAGGGAAGCCAAGCTGCCTCTAAACCAGGGCTTCTCACATCTACCTGTATCAGAATCTTTCTAGGGGCATGTTTACAATCAGAGTCCTGGGCACCAGCCCCACTAAACTGACTGATGAGAGCTGGGTGGGACCTAGGAGTCTGTGATTCTGACAAGTACCTCAGGTAATTTCTTTTACCCACACTTGTTTAAAAACCACTTCTCTAAACCCAGAGGTAATTCTGGAAATAAAAACAGGGTCACTTCCCTGGCAAACCAGCCACCAGACTTCCAAATGGAGGATGTCTACATCAAAATTTTATTGTTGCCTCAACCTTGCAAAGGGGCCCGGAATAGCAGGGCCTGTAGAGTCACCACTGCCTGCACCTGTGTCTGCTCAAGCTCCAGGGCCACCCAGGGGGCCAGACCAGATTGAACATCCTGCAGCAGCATAACTGGCTCAGCCCTCACAGACTCCAGAAGAGAGGGTGATGGGGGCAGGGGGAGCATAGGAGTGGGCAGCTCTAAACGATTCTCCCCTGACACTGAGGCTTAGCCCCCACAAGCTTTTCCAGGTTATAAGGAGGAAGAGCTGATCAGGTATTTCAGCTACAGGGCTCCATATAAGTGGAGGCAGTCATGAGTCCCCACTCTGGGGACAGCAACTTGTTGCGTTTGTGGCAGAGCCCTGTCCCGTGCCACTGGGGATGATGACAGGAAACTCAAGTTGTTGATCCCTGCAACTCCCAGTCACCTGCCACACCACATGTCTACTGTTCAATGGTGATCCTTCTAGAAAGGGGACACCTCCCAAAAAGGTTGTGAAAGGAAGGGGCTTTCTACCAACAACAGCCACCAAACCGTGGAGAACACACTCCGAGCGCTCACTGAACAATGAAGCCATGTCCGGCTCAGGACAGAGGGAGGGGTCAGAGAAGTTCTGGAGGAGGAGTAGTCAAGGGTGTCAGCTGGGGGGCCCACAGGTCACACTCTGACCCAGCCTACCCTGACAATCTCTGCTCTGTGCTGGCCAAGAGCCTGTCCTTCCTGCAGAGACCCCCAGAGCCTCCCCCGTGACTATCTGCAGTGATACTGCCTCTCCCAGTGAGGATGGGGCCCCTGCAAGCACTCGGCACAAGACCAGGGCAGGACAAAGGGAGACTAGGCCATGTCTGTGGCCCTTCTTTCCGCCAGCACCAGTTCTGGGACTAGTGAGCTTCCCACCACAGCTCCCTGGACGCAGGCTGCCCACAAGCTGGAGAGGCCTGTTTCCCTCTCAACTCTCCCCAAGTAGACACAGAGAAAGCACTCCCCTGCACCCAGAGGGGAGGAGAGCCAAGAAGGAATGTTTTCACTTACACATATCTGAAACCAAAGGCCTGCCAGAAGTGGCCAGTGAGCACTGGAAGCCCCATGTGGCTCAGTGGACCAAGACGGCTGAGTGCGCTGACCTCCGGTCCTGCCTGTTGTTGGCTCATGTAATGATCAAGGGGCCAGGGAACCCCCAATGGAGTTAATGTGGGGTGGGTCTGCAGAAGGCAGGCTCCAGTCCACTTCCCACCCTCAGTGGAGGAAGGTGTTGAGCCACTGGCAGAGGCCACCTGTGTGACAGAGTCCCCTTCTTCCTGTGCAGTAGCTGAAATGCCAGCTGAGATGGACTGCTGATGGTCACAATCCTCTCTCCTTTGCACACGTCACCCTCCTACCTCCTGGTGTCCCCGAGTCCATTTGGAGTCATACTCACCCCCTGTGCCAGCCACACGGATGTCGTTGCTGTTGCCTTCATAGGTAAAGAGAGCCCTGAAACGAAACACAAGTGAGCTCTGTAGCCAGTACCTTGGTTACATCTCTCCTCACCACACCTACCATGACTTTCCACTACACCCCAAAAAGCTTGGGCCGACAGTAACACTGTGAGTGGACACGGGCCCCTTCTCACTTTGCTCTAGCCCGCTAACCAGGTTCTCAGTAGGCAACTGTGCAGCCTTCTCAGCTCGGCAGCTGGGAGGACACTGGCCTGACTTACCATGGGGTGGGGGTTGTGAGGGACAAAGCCACGGAGATGGGAGCACACATCTACTATGAGGAAAACATGAGCTGTGGAGTTTCCAACGACTGCTATACATTCGTGTGTCAAATACTCACCTGGCCACACCAGGTATATGGATTTGAAGAGACAAAACATATCTACATATTCCTGAACCCAGAGGACCCAAAAGGAGAAGCAAGTCAGAGAAATACACACGCTGGGCCCCTTGGAAGGCTGCCCACCACTCCTGTGCATGTCTGCCCTGGCTCCAGTGAAGCCTGGCAGGTAGGGCAGCAGGTCCTTCTAGGCTTGAGACTCTTTGGTAAACACAGATAACTACAGGTTGTGTTTATTAGAAACCACAAGGGAATGACACAACATGAAATCACACAGTTAAAACCATGAACCTGCCAAGCCCCTCACGGACAGGTACCCATGAGCAAGTTTCCTATCTAGCAGAGCCTATCTCTCCATGGGTGACATGGGGCCATGGCTTTCTTTTCCTGTAAGATTAATTATTCATAAGAACTCTGGGCCAGGCGCGCTGGCTCATGCCTGTAATCCCAGCACTCTGGGAAGCCAAGTCGGGCAGATGGGGATCACGAGGTCATGAGATCGAGACCATTCTGGCTAACATGGAAAAATCCAATCTCTACTAAAAATACAAAAAATTAGGTGGATGTGGTGGCAGGCACCTGTAGTCCCAGCTATTCAGGAGGCTGAGGCAGGAGAATGGCGTGAACCCGGGAGGTGGGGCTTGCAGTGAGCCAAGATGATGCCACTGTACTTCAGCCTGAGCAACACAGCAAGATTCCATCTCAAAAAAAAAAAAAAGAAAAAAAAAAAAGAACTCTGGGCCAGGCATGGTGGTTCATACCTGTAATCCCAGTACATTGGGAGGCTGAGGCAGGAGGGTCGCTTGAGTCCAGGAGTTTGAGACGAGCCTGGGCAACATGGTGGGACCCTATCTCTACCAAAAATACAAAAATCAGCCAGGAGTGGTGGCACATGCCTGCAGTCCCAACTACTCGGGAGGCTGAGGTGGGAGGATTGCTTAAGCCCGGGAGCTTGAGGCTACAGTGAGCCATGATGATGCCATTGTACTCTAGCCCAGGCAACAGAGTGAAACCCTAACTCTTAAAAAACAAACAAACAAAAAAAAAACAAAAAAAAAAACAAAACTCTGGTAAAGATTCATTCTGACTTGCTATTAGCATGAACCTTGCAGCAACTCAACACCCCCGGCAGGACTGCTGGACATGGGTTGCGGGCACTGACCCATTGGACTGTAAGTCAAAGGCAAAACCCAGTCCTGTGTGTGTCATCTCCCCAGTCTCAGCCAGACGGAAGCTCCAGGGATAAACAGGTGGACAGGAACCAAATCAGCTTCAACTTGGCTTCCCCAGGGCTTTGCCAATGCCACTGGGCAGAGATGCTTATGCCTGAGAAAGATGGAGAAATTAGACCCAGGCCCAGTGGGATCTGGTTGGTAGGGAGGAGACAGGCCTCCAGGAAAAGGCACTGCTTACCAGGAGAGGAGACAGAATACAGAAGGAGAGAAACACCAAATGAGAAACACTCAGAGAAAAGGAACTAGAGAAGAGACCATAGAGAAACAAGAGAAAGATTTGGGAGGTGGCACACTGTCAGCGTGAGCTGGGGGAACGCCCTGGAGGAAAGAAGCCCATTCCTCTTGATGACCACAAAGCCCTGGCTGCCAGAAGATAGCAAGCTGGCACAAGCAGCAGGGAACGAAGATGGCAGCTTAACCCAGCTCTTGCAAGAAGGGACTCAGCCAGCTACAATGGCTCACGCCTATAATCCCAGCACTTTGGGAGGCCAAGGCAGGCGGATCACCTGAGGTCAGGAGTTTGAGACCAGCCTTGCCAACATGGGAAACCTTGCCTCTACTAAAAATACAAAATTAGCCAGGTGTGGTGGTGGATGCCTGTAATCCCAGCTACTTGGGACTCTGAGGCAGGAAAATCACTTGAACCCGGGAGGCAGAGGTTCCATGCCACTTCACTCCAGCCTGGGTGACAAAGCAAGACTCTGTCTCAAAAAAAAAAAAAAAAGGGACTCAGCAGCTAATATAATAAGAGCCAAGCTCAATGCCTGCCACCTATCTCTCTGACTTGATCCCCCTCTACCCCAGGCCACCTTTAAGAATGTTCCCAGTGCAGGCCGGGCGCGGTGGCTCAAGCCTGTAATCCCAGCACTTTGGGAGGCCGAGGCGGGCGGATCACAAGGTCAGGAGATCGAGACCACAGTGAAACCCCGTCTCTACTAAAAATACAAAAAATTAGCCGGGCGCGGTGGCGGGCGCCTGTAGTCCCAGCTACTCAGGAGGCTGAGGCAGGAGAATGGCGGGAACCCGGGAGGCGGAGCTTGCAGTGAGCCGAGATCGCGCCACTGCACTCCAGCCTGGGCAACAGCGTGAGACTCCGTCTCAAAAAAAAAAAAAAAAAAAAAGAATGTTCCCAGTGCAAAGGCACCTTCCCAGTTTAGAGGCCCTTGGAAAGATGGGCGAAGGAAGTTTCAAATCAACATGAAAAAACATGGTGCACTGGCCTCTGAACAGCAAGAAATATGGAGTGTCAAGCATCTTATAATTCAATCATGCCTTTGAAAATTAGTACTGAGAGCCTACTGCTTACTAGTTACAGGAATGCAGCTATGAACAATCCCTAAAAGGTCCTACCCATGGAACTTACTTTCTAATGGGAGAAAAAATACACACCTAACACTAATGTACTATTAGCGAGTGAAGCAGGTGCTAGAGGTGACACATGAACCAGGTAAGATCAATACCAAGATATGGAGTAAGCAGGGGCAGGAGACAGATTCAAGACAGAGAGCTGATGTCATGGCTGCTCCCCACTCTGCCTGCCTTCCCCAATGCCAGCACTGTGTGTGTGAAACCTCTTATGCCCCACCAAACTAGAGACCACCTCTTCTTCCTCTGATATCTCTACCACTTTTTCTGTATGAATCTCTGTCCATCCTTCATCCAAGCATCTGCTACACATAACAACTGTGCCTCAGGCACCAAGGACAGAGAGACCCCACCCCTTCCAGTAAGAGATAAAGGTGACAAGAAAACCCATAAGGATTTTCAGCACATGTTGTGTCTGGCATGTGTCTGAAGGAAGTCAAACAGAAAGATGGGAAAAAGTGCCTACAGACAGGGAGCTAGGAATCAAGGAAGGCCTCTCTGAGAAGGCAACCTTGGGGCAAAGAAGTGAAGGCTGGGGACAACGTGGAAGAAGTGTGCTCCACGCAGAGGAAGCAGCAGAGCAAGGACTCTGAAGAGGAACCAACTTGTAAGTTTGAGGAAGAGAAAGACGGCCAGAGTGGTGACAAACAGGTGTGGCCACAGTGTGGTAAGTAAAAGGGGTGGTAGGTTCTGGGTCACGCAGGACATCAGCAGAGCGAGGAGTCTAGGCTTTATTCAACATGCAACAGGAAGCCACTGTAGAGTTATAGACACGGAAGTGACATGGTCCAGATATTTTTCCGCAGTGTGCAGGAATCTACCACACAGTATCTGCTGTAACCTTAATGGTTGTGACTATGAGGGTGGAGGCCAGTGGGTCATGCTGCTGAGTAACACAACCTGTAGTGCTACAAGAGCCTGAAGGTAGGGAGGGAGCATGGCATGGCTGTCTGGGCAGATGAGTCCAGTGAGATAGGTGGGTTCTGACTTCATGAAGGGAAAGAGGAGGTTCCACAACCCTCATGAGGGACAGAGAGTAGATGGGGTGGGTAAGCACCAGGCCAGGAGTGGTAGCAGACAGCTCTGGTAAGAAGCCCAAGGAAAGGCTAGGAACATAGGAGGTCTGAAGAGGGAAGCCCAAACTGCCAGGTGGGCTAGGAGGCATCATCCCAAACCAGTGATGGTTCCTCAGAAGACTGATGATGAAGAGAGACCTGGAAGAGAGATAGATCAGGAGTGCCAGGAAGCTCCTAGGTAAGTCTGCCAGGGTAAACAAAGTGATCAAGAGCATGTTAAGAAGCAAAATCTTTAACTGGGCAGGGCTGGAGAGGGGCAAAGATTCTTCTGGGTTCTAAAGCCAAGTGGTATCATGAGGACATGAAAATGGGGCACTCATTGCAGAGGTGCTTTTGACTGGGTTTGAAGTAACAGGAGAGGCCTAAGAGAAACACGAACAGGAATAGGAGAGAGGCAAAACAGGGGGCTGACATCTAGAAACTCTCCTGAGAAAACTAACACTGACTGACATGTGGGTAAATCTGAGGGATTATAAAGCAGGCAGAAAACCCTACCAAGGAAGTGACGAGACATCCTTCTTTAGATGCCTCCCAAACAGAAGATGTGCTGTTTGGCATAAGTGCCATCCAGGGCACCCAGACCTGACAGGAGAGTCTACAGACACCCCACAGACCTAAGCAACTGCTATTCTAAAGCTCTTCCCCTAATGGCCCGGGGCGGAGGAAAAGGCAAAGCCATAACATCCTCAGGGTCACAACAGTACACTGCATAAAAGCCGCTCTGTGCTGGGCACTAGGAAGTGCGGAGGAGATGAGAAAGCACTTGTACAAGTGGAGATGGCCCCCATACAAGGGGAAGACAGTCGGGAGGGCCTCAGTGCTGACCACAGGGTGGCCCCACCACGACTCAGCCTCCAAGGCCCAGTTTCTATTCCCCAAAGTTGGTCACCTTAGCCCACCATACTCAGCATATTTCTCAGAATTGGAATTTCTCAAAATCGGTCAGCGAAAACAATTTAAGCAAATGGGAAAGTGAGGATATCTTGGGTGGGGGAGGGAAAATGGGACCTTTTCCCAAATAGATAGCGAGCATCCTACTTTCGTACATCTTCTCATGTCTCAGGCACAGGAAAGAGTACACTTTTTGGAGAAAGAAATGTTCTGAAGTCCATGTTCACAGAGAGCCAAGAACCCAGATCCCCGAGCTCCTCGTCTGAAGCCCCCAGGGCAGGGCTCACATTCACAGCCTGGCTGCCAGGCCGTTCTCAAATGCCCATCTCTGAACACAGCGTTTGCAAAAAAAAAGGGCGTGGCTTCCGCCTTCTCAGAGAGGGCTATGCAGGGCCCCCTTCTCCAGGGAAGTCCCAGGGCTGGAAAGAAGAACCTGGCGAAGCTAGCAAGCACGACCAGGCCGAGGATCCAACATGGAAGCCCGCGGAGCCCATAGTGGGTGGCGAGCGGCAAGGGGAGGGGCGGGGACTCACTGGGTCCCTGCAAGCCGGGTTTAACTTTTCCACAATCGGCGGGGCAAGGGGTCACGGGGGGAGACAGCACTCCTGCTGCGGTGTGGAGGGGGCAGACAGGTAAGCCCCGGGCCACCTGCCGGGGTGCCGCTCCCTGCTCGCGCTCCCGCTCCTCCCGGGTCCCCGGCTCGCCCCAGACAGACCCACCCCTGAGGCAGCCCCTGGCCCGACCCTGGCCCGTCTCGCCGCCCACCAGTCGGTCGGGGACTTCTCGGTGACCACCCGCACGTAGGCCTCCTGCAGCGCTGGCCCGTTCCGGCTCAGGTTCGCCGCCATGGCCCGCCCCGCAGTCTCCGCGCCGCTGCTGCCGCTTCCGGGCCGGACCGCCCCTTTGACAGCAGACAAGCCTAGCCTCCGACAACCGGAAACCCCGCCCCACGGCAGGAAGCGGAAATGACAGGGGCCAGCTGCACCCGCGGGTCCTAGCGAGTCGTCAGGCCCCCTGGTCTAGCATCCGGGTCCCGCGAACGCCGAAAGACAAGCGGGAAAAGCGAGGACTCGGCTTTCTGTTTGTCCTCAGGGAGGGATCCTGGGGCGCGGACTAGCTGTTTTCTGGTCCCACGCAAACGGCAGCTTGACTGGGAAGCCTGGCCGAGAGGACCCAGTCCAGCCCCCGCTAGCTGCTCTCACAGCACCGTGCTCATTCTTTTCTAAATCTTGTTATGTCGATGCGCTTATTTGAGAGATCTTGGGTTCACTGCAGTCTCCCTCCAGACGAGGTCTTCAGCCTGTTTGTGGACCCTCAACAGTTTGATCTATGAATGAAACATGCATAAATGTACGAATACCCGGATAAATGAATGCTAAGTGACGATCACACCGCTACAAACCTAACTGAAAGTGCCTTTGTGCTTTCTCACTCTCACCTGAGTTTTTCACTCTGCAATTTGGTGGAGGCCAGGATAGTGGAGGCGTGAAGAGAACCTGCCTTGTGCTTCACCTGCACATCTGGATGGTCGCCCCTAGAAGGTGTCAGTAATTCCTCAATCTGCTCCCCTCCTCCAGTGAACACCAGTTTTTCCATCCACAAATCTGCCTACACTGACTGAACTAGCTTCTTATCTGCGTGATAGGGAAACATGCCAAAGCCCAAGGCAGCTCACAGCTTCTTTCCCTCCCATGGAGAATAACTCCCCTTCCTCCTTAAAATATAAATCCGGCCGGGCGCAGTGGCTCACGCCTGTAATCCCAGCACTTTGGGAGGCCAAGGTGGGCGGATCGCGAGGTCAGGAGATCGAGACCATCCTGGCTAACACCGTGAAACCCCGTCTCTACTAAAAATACAAAAAATTAGCCGGGTGTGACGGCGTGCGCCTGTAGTCCCAGCAACTCGGGAGGCTGAGAATGGCGTGAACCCCGGGAGGCGGAGCTTGCAATGAACCCAGATAGCGCCACTGCACTCTAGCCTGGGCGACAGAGAAAGACTCCATCTCAAAAAAAGGAAAATTATATATATATATATGTATATGTATAAAATATATATGTATTATATATATATAAATCTACAGTCCCCTAAGTCCAGATGTGCTTTGGAATTCAATCTAAGATTTCAGAAAAGTTATACCATATATGTCCTGTATACTCTGTAAGCCCTTATCACAGGATCTGGAGAGGAACTGGTAATCAGACGTGTTCATACTTTTGCTGTGATGTGTGTGAATAATCAGCTAAGTGGAATATAAGAAGACTCTAAATATCCTCATGGCCATTAAGGTCAGTTTTTGCTACCAAATGAACTACCAAAATCTTAAGGTGTTTGGATCTGGATGGTGCAGATAAGGGCTTGTGGACCTAATTTAGAAAAAAACACAGTTCATTTGTTATGTCCATTTTTCTTTCTGTTCACATCATTGTTGCTTGTGGTCTTGTTTGTTTTGTGCTGCTATAACAAAGTACCACAGACTATGTAATTTACATATAACAGAAATTTATTTTCTCACAGTTCTGGAGGCTGCGAAGTCCAATGTCATGGCACTAGTATCTGGTGAGGGGCTTCTTGCTGCCTCATAACATGGTGAAAGGGCAAAGAGGATGAGAGACAGACAAAAGGGGGTCAAACTCATTCTTTTTTTTTTTTTTTTTTTGAGATGGAGTCTCACTTTGTAGCCAGGCTGGAGTGCAGTGACCACAAACTCGGCTCACTGCAACCTCCGCCTCCCAAGTCCAAGCAATTCTCCTGCCTCAGCCTCCCGAGTAGCTGGGACTACAGGCACATGCCACCATGCCCAGCTAAGTTTTGTATTTTTCATAGAGACGGGGTTTCACCATGTTGGCCAGGATAGTCTCGATCTCTTGACCTTGTGATCTGCCTACCTTGGCCTCCCAAAGTGCTGGGACTACAGGTGTGAGACACTGCACCCGGCCCCAAACTCAGTATTTTATAATGAACCTGAGGCAGGAGAATAGGGGCTGGAAGCAAGGAACCTAACGCCAATTCACACTAACCTCCTAGAACCAAATCAAAAGGAAAACCCTAACTTATGACCAAGTAACAAAAGGACCAGAGGCTACTCCCTTTGCAACCGCCCCCCACCTTTTTCTGCATGGTAGATGAAAAATTGAAAGTACCTCTGATTGGTCCCTTTCCACAACCAATCAGGCTGCTCATGGACCAAGTCTTCATTTGCATAGGAGTATAACTTTGTAACTTCACTTCACCCTTTCAATCAGAGGTATGCATAGGGTGTAACTTTGAAACTTCGCTTAAGCTTCTGATAGGTCCCCTTCCTCAATCAATCAGACTGACTGCGGGCCACTAATTCATTTATGTAGGGTGAACACCAAGTAACCAATGGGAAACCTCTAGAGGATATTTAACCCCTAGAAAATTCTGTAACCAGGCTCTTGAGCCACTTGCTCAAGCCACTCCCACCCTGTGGAGTGTACCTTCATTTTCAATAAATCTCTGCTTTTGTTGCTTCATTCTTTCCTTGCTTTGTTTGTGCATTTTGTCCAATTCTTTGTTCACGACACCAAGAACCTGGACACCCTCCACAGGTAACAAACCCACTTCCAAGATAATGGCATTAATCCATTCATGAGGGCCCAAGCACCTCCCACCTCCCACCACTCAACGCCATCACATTGGAGATCAGGCCTCTAAGACATGAACTTTGTTGGATACATTCGAACCACAGCACTTGTCTTACAGGCAGAAGCTCTGACATTTCTGAGAGGAAAACAGTTACTTCATCCTGACCTGGAGAAGTCTCAAGCTCTGGCAAAATATCCCTTCTCCTCAGCAGTCCAGTCTGCAGCCTTCACCCCTCCTTTGAATTCATCCTAGATCTTCTTTTCGATCTTTTCTCTTTTCCACAGTGCAGGTCTCCCTACTTCTGTACTTTGACTTCACTATTGTCAGAAAAAGTGAATTTACATCAATAGGCGCTTTCCAGGTCTCCTAATTTTCAGTCTTTTCCCCCCTCTTACTTCAGTAACATCTCTGCTTGTTTTTCCTTCAGACCAGACCCTCAGGTGACTTTCTGCTCCCTCATCCCTCTGCCCCCAGTCTCCATATTCTAGAGGAGTTTGGCCATCGGTCTTACAGTACTTCTACTGCCTTCTCTTTGGTGAACATATCTTTTTTTTTCTCTTCTTTGTCTGGGAATATTCCTATTTAATCACCTTCCAGTCATCAGTTTCCTTCACCCACTTGGCCACCAGTCCCAGGCGGAAGCCCTAGGAGGTCTGGGAGCACTTTTCAAATTTTAGTCTACCTGAGGAGAAGCTACCCTTACCTGAAACCAGGTTGTGCAGGCCAAAGAAGCAGGTCTCTGTGTTCTAGAATTAGATCAGCTCAGTGAGGTGACCAGGCTCCATGTAGAGAAGACTATGAGGAAGAGTCTCTGATGGTGAGAAGTTTGAGGGAGCATGATACTGCTTCCTGTTGTAGTGTATAGAAACCTGTTTCAGCTTGATAGGCCAGGGAAAGCCTCAGAGGAGGTAACTAACCCTGGAGCAGAGACTGGGTTCTGAGGTAGGAGCCAGCCTAATTGGTCTGAGAAATGGGACACAGGGAGAAGGAGAGGCCAAGGGTTTTATTCTACGTGTAATGGAAACTCTGATGGGTTTTAAAGAGGAGATGATGTGGCCTGCCATATGTAGACCACCTCACCTCTCTCACGCTCCCATTTTTCTTGTATAAGTTTCCTGTTCACTGTCCTGTAACCACTCAATGGGTTCTTCTTTCCTGTTGCTCAGATATAGCTGATCTATCAAGATCAGAGAAAGAGTATAATACACATAGAGCCAGTGAAATGGAAGACTGGAGTTTTATTATTACTCATATCAGCCTCCTCCAAAATTTGGAGGCTAAGATTTTTAAAGAATAGTTTGGCAGGCAGGGGGCTAGGGAATGGGTGCTGCTGATTGGTTTGGGGTGCAGTCATAGGGCTGTGGAAAATGGTCTTCATGTGCTGTCTACTTCTGGGTGGGGCCACAGGAGTCTAACTGGGGCCATCCAGTTATCAGAGATGGAAAAACCTGAAGAGACATCTCAAACGGCCAATCTTAGGTTCCACAATAGTGATGTTATTTACAGGAGTTATTGGGGAAGTTGCAAATGTTGTGACCTTTGGAATAATGGCAGTAATCATTTAACTACAAATTCAGGCTCCTCTCATCCTTCTAACCTGGTAGCCTTTCATTAGTGTTACAGAGGCAGTTTAGGTTTGTGTGTTTTTTGTTTATTTGAGATGGAGTTTTGCTCTGGTTTCCCAGGCTGGAGTGTATGGCACAATCTTGGCTCACTGCAACCTCCGCCTTCTGGGTTCAAGTGATTCTCCTGCCTCAGCCTCCTGAGTAGCTGGGATTACAGGCATGTGCCACCACACCTGGCTAATTTTGTATTTTTAGTAGAGACAGGGTTTCTCCATGTTGGTCAGCTGGTCTCGAACTCCTGAACTTGTGATCTGCCAGGCTCGGCCTCCCAAAGTGCTGGGATTACAGGCATTAGCCACCATGCCCGGCACTAATTTCTTTTTCTTTTTCTTTTTTTTTTTTTGGAGACAGAGTCTCATTCTGTCACCCAGGCTGGAGTGCAGTGGCACAATCTTGGCTCACTGCAACCTCTGCCCCCCGGGTTCAAGCAATCCTCCTACCTCAGCCTCCTGAGTAGCTGGGATTACAGGCGCACACCACCACACCCAGCTAATTTTTGTATATTTCTCGTTTTTTGTTGTTGTTTTTTTGTTTTTTTTTTTTTTTGCCAGAGTATCACTCTGTCGTCCAGGCTGGAGTGTAGTGGTGCAATCTTGGCTCACTGCAACCTATGCCTCCTGGATTCAAGAGATTCTCCTGCCTCAGCCTCCTGAATAACTGGGACTATAGGCACACACCACCACACCCAGTTAATTTTGTATTTTTAGTAGAGATGGGGTTTCACCATGTTGCCCAGGCTGGTGTCGAACACCTGAGCTCAGGTGATCCGCCCACCTTGGCCTCCCAAAGTGCTGGGATTACAGGTGTGATCCACCACGCCCAGCCCATTAATTTTTGTATTTTTAGTAGAGATGGGGTGTTGCTATGTTGGCCAGGCTGGTCTCAAACTCATGTCTTCAAGTGATCTGCCTGCCTTGGCCTCCCAAAGTGCTGTGATTACAGGCATGAGCTATCCTCTTGCCTCTTCTTAATTTCTTCACTGACCCGGTGATCTTTCAGGAGCGTGTTAATTTTCACGGATTTGTACAGTTTCCAGAGTTCCTTGTGTTATCTACTTCTAGTGCTTTTGTTTTTTTTTTTAATTTAGAAAGAACAGAAATTTGTTTCTCACAGTTCTGGAGGCTGCAACATACTGCTTTCTAGTTTTATTCCATTGTGGTCTAATAAGATACTTAATAGGATTTTTATTTTTAAATATTTGAGATTTGTTTTGTGGCCTAACATATGGGCTATACTGGAGAATGTTCCATGTGCTGATGAGAATATGTATTCTGCAGCTGTTGAAAGAAATAGTCTGTAAATGTCTCTTAGGTTCATTTGGTCTATAGCGTATTTTAAGTCTGATGCCTCTGTGTTGATTTTCTAGACCATAATCTGTCCAATGCTGAAAGTGGGTGCTGAAGTCCTCAACTTATTGTACTGGGGTCTCTCTCTTTTTCTCTAGTAATATTTACTTTATAGATCTGGGTGCTCCAGTGTTGAGTGCACATATATTTACAATTGTTATATCCTCTTGCTGAATTGATGCCTTTATCATTATATAATGACCTTTTCTCTTTTCGTTTTTTGACTTAAAGTCTATTTTGTCCGATCTAAGGATAGCTAGTCCTACATGCTTTTAGTTTACATTTGAGTGGAATATCTTTTTCATCCCTTCACTTAGTCTATATGCATCCCTTTAGTGTGTTTCTTATAGGCAGCATATAGCTGGATCTTGTTTTTGTTAAATTTATTTTACAACATTTATTTTAGAGACAAGGTCTTGTTTTGTCACCCAGGTTGTAGTGCAGTGGCAATCATAACTCAACTGCAGCCTTCAACTCCTGAACTCAAACTACCCTCGTGCCTCAGCCTCCCAAGTAGCTGGGACTACAGGCACATGCCACCAGGCCCAGTTAATTTTTTTTTTTTTTTTTTTTTAGAGATAGTGGTCTTGCTATGTTGCCCAGGCTGGTATTGAACTCAAGCGATATCCTCCTACCTCAGCTTCCCAAAGCATGGGGATTACAGTTGTGAGCCATCATGCCTTACCTGGATCTTGTTTTTCTAACCCACTCAGCGTGTGTGTGTGTGTGTGTGTGTGTGTGTGTGTGTGTGTGTGTGTATATTTTTTTTTTTTTTTTTTTTTTTTTTTTTGAGACAGAGTCTCACTCAGTCGCCCAGGCTGGAGTGCAGTGGTGCGATCTCAGCTCACTACAAGCTCCGCCTCCCAGGTTCACGCCATTCTTCTGCCTCAGCCTCCTAAGTAGCTAGGACTACAGGCGCCTGCCCCCAGGCTAAAAAATTAGCCTGGCTAATTTTTTTTTGCATTTTTAGTAGAGATGGGGTTTCACCGTGTTAGCCAGGATGGTCTCGATCTTCTGACCTCGTGATCCGCCCACCTCGATCTCCCAAAGTGCAGGGATTACAGGCGTAAGCCACTGCGCCCGGCCTATTTTTTTTTTTAATTGTATTTTTTTGGAGACAGTCTCGCTCTGTCATGCAAGCTGGAATGCAGTGGCATGATCTCGGCTCACTGCAACTTCCGCCTCCCGGGTTCAAGTGATTCTCCTGCCTCAGCCTCCTGAGTAGCTGGGATTTACAGGCACATGCCACCATGCCCGGCTAAGCAAGGCTATATATTTTAATTGGGAAGTTTGAACTCTTTACATTCAAGGTTGTTATTGATGAGTGAGGACTTATTCCTGTCATTTTGTAATTGGTTTCTGATGTTTTGTATGTCCTTTGTTCCTTTCTTCCTCTTGAAAAATTTTTTTCCTTTCCTTTTTTAAATAAGAGAGAGTCTCACTATGTTGCCTTGGCTGGTCTCAAACTCTTGACCTTAGGCAATTCTCCCACCTCAGCCTTCCAAAGTGCTGGGATTACAGGGATGAGCCACCATGTCTGGTCCCTTTCTTGTCTTTTGCGATTTGGTGGTTTTCTGTGATGATAATGCTTGCTTTCTTTCTCATTCATGTATCTAGTCTATCAGTGACTTTTATACTTTCACATGGTTTCTTTCTATAATTCCCTTTTCCTCCTACCATATCTTGCATACTGTAAGTGCTAATCAATGCTTTGATACCACTTAATATAACTGGAAAGTGATTGTGATAATTGGTTAGCAGCAAGTCTTTCTCAGAAGACCAGCCTTTTGAGCCATTGTTGGTGGGCTGGAGGACAGCAGGGTTGAGAGACTGGCTACAAGTGGCAGCTCTGCTGTTGCCCTCCAACATGGAGCCAAGTTGACCACCTGCCTTCAAGGGAAGCTCTGATGCAGGCAGCTGGATGCCTGCAAGCACACCTGTCTGGGGGCAAGGGAGAAGATGAGAAGGATGAGAAGGAAGTAGATGTATTTTTAAGGAAATCATTGACTTCTGATGGGGTGTTTTGCAGTTTTTTGTTTTTTTTTTTTTTGTTTTTTTTTTTTTTTGAGACGGAGTCTCGCTCTGTCCCCAGGCTGGAGTGCAGTGGCCGCATCTCAGCTCACTGCAAGCTCCGCCTCCCGGGTCTACGCCATTCTCCTGCCTCAGCCTCCCGAGTAGCTGGGACTACAGGCGCCCGCCACCTCACCCGGCTAGTTTTTTTTTTTTTGTATTTTTTAGTAGAGACGGGGTTTCACCGTATTAGCCAGGCTGGTCTCGATCTCCTGACCTTGTGATCCGCCCGTCTCGGCCTCCCAAAGTGCTGGGATTACAGGCTTGAGCCACCGCGCCCGGCCGATTTCTTATAGCTTTTTGTTTTGTTTTTCTTAGAAAGTTTCTCTGTCATCAGGCAAAGACCAGGATGGGAACAGGAAAACTAGAAAACTAGTCAAGGGAGAACAAGTCCCTTTTCCTCTCATCAGTGAACAGCAGGTGAGGAAGCAGACTCTGAGAGGAATGCTATTCAGGATGGCTTGCTGCCTGCATGGCATGAGGGGCTGTCTTGTGGGTGCTGGCGGCCATAATCTCCATTTTTCCGAAGACCACCATTTATGGCTAGATTCAATACAGGTCCAGACCTTTCTCGACACTGCTGGAGAGGAAGTGTGTGCCACAGTCAGAGGAGATAGCCATGGGAAATGGAAGCATGGGACGAAGGGGAGGGGAGGGGAAGAGAGATGGGTGGCTCTATGTTAATCTTAGGGTTCCTTCTCTGCCCTTTTGGGCACCAGGGACAGATTCTAGGAAAGGAATTCTGCAGACAGTCTTGGAAGCACCTTCTCTGGCACTTAAGGCTTTTTCCTGAATTTCAGAGACAGAAACATATTCATCCTTGAGCAACTGCAGTGAGGCAGTGTGGAATTCTAGGGTGTTGATAGCTATGACTACCAGGACTGTTGGACATTTGCATTCTGGCATTTTCATTCCTTGTCCTAAGATTTTGACTCTTTGCCATATTCTTGGAACTCCTGGATCTTTCTGGAGTCTGATAGAGGATCAAAATCACAGCTCCATTCAGCAAACCCAGAAGCTTCTGGGGGAGAGCTAATGGTCATTTGTTCATCATGGATCAATTGTTCAAGATCAAGCACCTTTCTGATATCTCTTGTCCACAGAGAAAAAACACATTACTCCACAGGTGGCTTCTCAGATTTGCTGTCTAGTTGCCAACCTGAGAACTTCCTTGGAAGCATGGCTTCTGCACAAATGGGTTACATTGACTGAACCACAGTGGCTCTTAAAACAAGGTTTTTGACCTAAGGAGCCTGTTCTCCAGGCTGACCTGAACCCCTCAAAGACATGGCAAGCAGGTGACATTTCTGCCCATGGGATTTGCTGAGAGATCTGGAAGGTAAAGAGCCACCTTAGGCTTCAAAGGGTGAGTGAATTTTTACCACGAACCCCAAAGGGCTGATTTGACTTTCTCTATTACATATATCCAACAGAGAGAGCAGGCTTGGGGAAATTTTGTCTGCACTCAGAAAATTCATCAGTTTCTTGGGAATCATAAGTTATTACACTTGAAAGACCAGAGAATGGTTATTCCCCAACACCAATTTGGGCCTGAATTTTCCCATCTGATGTGTCTCTAACATGTGAATCAGTCCTACCTTCCCTGACCACGAGTGAAGTGTTCTGTGATGCTTGGCTATAGATGCAGTGTGACAACTGCCTGAAGCACATGATCTCAGGCACCAGATGGCACTGCTGCTCAGTACAGTCATATGCTAACAGCATTCTCCCCAACTATTAAGATTTATTGTTTTGTTTAAGCAAAGACCAAAGAAGCAGCGAAGATACAATTAAAATGGCAATCCTTGCTGAGCGCGATGGCTCACGCCTGTAATCCCAGCACTTTGGGAGGCCAACGTGGGCAGGTCACTTGAGTCCAGGAGTTCGAGACCAGCCTGGTCAACATGGTGAAACCCCGTCTCTACTAAAAATACAAAAATTAGCCCGGCATGGTGGCACACGCCCGTAATTCCAGCTACTCGGGAGACTGAGGCAGGCAAATTGCTTGAACCTGGAAGGCAGATGTCACAGCGAGCCAAGATCGCACCACTGCACTCCAGCCTGGGAGACAGAGCAAGACTCTGTGTTGAAAAACAAAAAAGGCAATCCTCACCATGGTGAGATGCAGCCACACCCAAAGGACCCCAAAAGTGGCCTTATGGTAGCAGGAGGATCCTAAATGTGGATCCTCACAAAGGGAATGCAGCCCAAGTTGAAAGTGCTTCTTCCTTTGCTAAGGAAGTGATTATGTGAATAACCTCAGTATTCTCAATGGGAAAGTATCTGGCAATAAATTTGTAGCCACAACTTGGAAGTTTCTGGAAGAAGTCAACCTCCCACAGTCACCTTTGGCTGACTGCTTGTGTTAGGTCTGTAGACTTCCTTTCAATCAGCCTGCAAAAGTCCCATCTGGCCATTTGGTCACAGTTTAGCATCACTTCCTGGGAGTGGGCCAGCTTTATAACCAACCTAGAAAGATCAGGTTGAATTTGGCTTTAGAGATCTGAAGCTCCTCAATTTTCTTCCCTCTTTGGAAGTTTTATTAGAATAATCTCTATCCTTTTCTGTCCTCTTCCTAAGTAACCTAGTCTCAAGGCTCGAAGCTTTAAAGGCAAACCTTAAAATATGTTGCATCAGAAAGCCAAGACAGAAAGCCGATCACCTAATAGGCTATTGTAATTTCAGGCTCCAAATAACTGTTAAAAGTGGGTATCTTCTGTTCTGCCTAAAAGAAAGAGGCTGAAATGTCAATTATCATTTAGAGTTATGAGTGAATTGCATTTTTATTTACATTTAAGAGTCTCTCTCCCTCCTTGTGTTCTAGTCTGTGAATGGCTCACACCTGGACTTAGTGTAGGCTCCTAGTGGGAGGAGCGGGGAATAGTGAGAATTCTCATCAAATGGAGTAACATGACCCAAATCTCTAGAGGTTTCATAATTTTGCTCTTGCTTCTAAAAACACAGTCATCTCTTATGGGGTGTTATGTGCTTTGTATCCTGAAATTTTCCACTTGCTGCTTCTTGGTGTGAAGGGAGAAATGCCAGCATGTGGCACTGCAGGAGGAGACTGGTGGAAGCTGCAGGGCTAGGCCTTCACTTCCCAGTGACACTGTTCCCAATTCCCTCCAGGATGAGCTGAGACTCCTCAGGATGTGGTTCTGCAGCAGATGAGGTGTGAAGAAAGCCTGCTCTGACCTGGGCACCCAGGATGGCACTGAGTTCTAAAAGGCAAAGGGTATGTGGTGAGGGGCCAGGCTGAGGCCCTGGTGTGGTACCATCATGGGCAGCAGCACCATTTGAGGCCAGGTAGGAGAGACGTGCAGGGCCTGGCCCCCCAAGAGACCAACAGACAAACTGAGGCGGCAGAGAGAGAGATTCCAGTGTCATCAGGAAGACTGCAGATCATAACAACAATGGCTGCTGATTTGGCATCAAAGAGGTGGCACTGTCAAAGCCATAAATGCTGAAAATGGCACCAGCATGCTGCAGCTGGAGAGAGTGGGTGACCAACATTTGTTTGAAGAACAGATGACGCTCTTTGAGTGGCTCAGCCAACAGCCCAAAGTTTTAAGGGAAGACCTCTCTGCCAGCTTCAACGTCTCACGTAAAACCTCCGAGGCACTTACATAGCATATTTTTGTGTCCACTCTCTCGCTAGTCTGTTGTACCTGGAATAAAAAAGCAGAGGGAGTGACACCCTCACTTGAAATGGTCACTTCTCTTCAACGTGGTGCAGAGAACAGGACTGATGTGGGGAATGCTGCTACTGCTGCTGCTTGTCAAACATCTGGGGCTGATGGGTAAGTGGAATAAAGGCTTTCCCTGGAGCAGGAGCACATCAGACATGGCTGTAAACCCCCAGCTGGGTGAATCCCTCATTGTGTAAACCCAAAACTGTTGATTCTCCATAACTATCTGCTGTGGAAGATTTAATAATGCAAAGACTTCTTCCCTTTCTTTCACCTGTCCTACAATATGGATGCAGGGAGGACAGAGAAGAGACATACAAAGGTCAGTTTGTACTAGTTACAGGACGTTCAGCACACAAACTCCAGAACAAGGGCTTGGGAATCTGCCTACCGGAGTGTGCATCAGCACCATCCTCAGCAGCTGTTCCACCCCTCTGTGCCCTGGCTTTTTTGATTGCTTGCCATAGTGAGAGTACCTGCCTTGTGTGCTTGTGGGGAAGACTAGAGAAGTCTGTATGCAAAGCACGTGGAGCAGGCCGGGCATCCATTGAGGACTATGCAGGTGTGTGCACTTACTCTCATCATTGTAATAAGATTTGATGCTATGAGACTATAGATTAGAGAGATTTATAGTTACAAGAGGCACTGAAAAAAATCACTTTTGGTATGTCTAAAATATCTCGTAATAAGTGTTAAAATAAACACAAGTTAAACCCCAGTCAATTAAAAATGTTGATTGTTATTGAGAAAACTCCAGTGAGGGAAATAATAAGATCTATAAAGGTCTCAAGAAAAATATAATTTGAAAAAGCCATGTGGCTGAGTGTGGTGGCTCACACCTATAATCCCAGCACTTTGGGAAGCCTAGGTGGGCAGATTGCTTGAGCCCAGGAGTTCAAGACCAGCCTGGGCAACCTGTCTCTACAAAAAATTAGCCAGGTGTGGTGGCATACACCTGTAGTCCCAGCTACTCAGGAGGTTGAGGCAGGAGGATAGGTTGAGCCTGGGAGATCGAGGCTGCAGTAAGCTGTGATCACACCACTGCACTTCAGCCTGGGCAACAGAATGAGACCCTGTCTCAAAAACAAGGAAAAAACATACTCCATTCTAATCTCTTCAGACAGGAAAGAAGTAATGAGTAATGAACTGAAGAACTCACTCACTGAAGATGTCTTTTAAAAGGGCCAGCAATACCTTCTCTGAAGGTCCACAACTGAGATTCACACCACTCACAGGACTGCGACCCCTGCCACACCTGGGCCTCTCTCACAGTGCTGTCAGCACTCAGAGACTAACACTTGGTGATGACCCCTTGTGCCAGCCCTACCAACTATAGACACCCTCATGCTACAGTGCATGTGGTTGTGCCTGGCCTAGGGGGTCGGAATTTTACAATTCTGGTTCTATTAATTGGTGTTTAAACAGAGAGCTGGCAGTGAAGGTTTAACACACTGCTGACTTCTGAGCTGAGCCAGCGAACTGACCACAGCAGTTCAACCTCACCTTCGGTATAGCCAAGCAGACATCCCCTTGTCTTAGGCTATAAACCCTAGAATTTAAATCCAAATTTTTCTTGTTGTCAGATTCTTCTGAGTCTGTTCTTGGCTGACCACTGATTTTGCTAGCCTCGAGGGCAGGACTTGGCAATGTTTTCATATATAGTAGCAGCAGCTAATGAGTTATCCAGGAGGGTGAACTGCTTTTATCTCCCTCTCCCTTCTTAGACTCAAAAGACATGTTAGTGAGAAAGCCAGGAGTCCAAGCCCAGGGCACACCCACGGTGCACATGGCTCAGCATGGGCAGGAAAATGTCCACGGGAACCTGTAGCACAGAAGCACCAGCTCAGAGCATAGGTACCGCATGGAGCTGCCTGGGGCAGCCATGGCACAAAGGCAACCCAAAAAGGATGCATACTTCTCTCTGTCGGCCTTGTAGGTGTGGGCTATCTCTGGCACCAGAGGGTCATCGGGGTTGGGGTCGCAGAGCAGCGAGCAGATGGACAAGAGAACTGGGAAGAAAAGAAAAGGTTGGTCAGCTGTAGCCACGAGGCTGCTAGGTCACCCCTGGGTGAACCTCCCTGAACTTGCACTCTGTATTGACCAAGGAGATGTCTTCCCTTCAACAGCCCAATCTAAACTGCTTGATGTACCACTTGCTCTGTCCCATGTATCGTGTGGCCTCAGGCATGCCATGCTAGGATACTTCCCTCCTGGGTGCATCCTGGCTCTCATTCCCCTTCTCCATTGAAGCACCCCATCTTAGTCTCCAACTGCCCTCCCATCCTTGTCTGCACCCCATATCATGCACCTCTGGCATTTAGTCCCAGGAGTCCTGTTTACTGGTAAGGAAACAAGAATTCAGAGCACTCAAGTAACTTGTCCAAGGTCACAGATTTGGAACACCCAATAAATGGGTAAAAATGAGATTCTGGGCCAGGCATGGTGGTTAATGCCTGTAATCCCAGCACTTTGGGAGGCCGAGGCAGGCGGATCACCTGAGATCGGGAGTTCAAGACCAGCCTGACGAACATAGAGACACCCTGTCTCTACTAAAAAAATACAAAATTAGCCGGACATGGTGGTGCATGCCTGTAATCCCAGCTACTCGGAAGGCTGAGGCAGGAGAGTCTCTTGAGCCTGGGAGGCAGAGGTTGCAGTGAGCTGAGATTGCACCATTGCACTCCAGCCTGGGCAACAAGGGTGAAACTCAATCTCAAAAAATATAAAATAAAGAGATTCTGAACCAGGTCTGTCTAACTACAAAGCAGATGCATCCTCCTGTGTGCCAGCACCGTCTCTAGGACGTGCACTCAGTGTGGCTCTCAGCAACCCTGGGAGAAGGGAATCACCCACTAGGTGATTCCAAACAAACTGGATTCAGCGAGTCCATCAAAGTCCTGACCACAGTTCCCCACACATAAAGCTACAAATGACAGAGGCAGGTTTGCCTTTTTTAAGATACTTGGCTAGGCACGGTGGCTCACGCCTATAATCCCAGTGCTTTGGGAGGCCACAATAGGAGAACTGCTTGAGGTTAGGAGTTTGAGACTGGTCTGGGCAACAAAGTGAGATCCTGTCTCCTCTACAGAGAAATTTAAAAATTAGGCCAGGTTCTGTTTCTCTTGGGTTGATTTTTCACAATCCTACCCACGCTCCACCTGCCAGGATACTGCACTGTCTACATTCAGGCCTCTTGTGCACACACAGCCCATGTGCAGCCCATCTTAGTTCAGAAGGAATATCTGCATTTCTAAGCTCAGTTTAGACTGGTTTCTTCAACTTCAACCAGAGACATGTGCTTAATATCATTTATTTGGGAAGGGAGGATTTTTCCACCAACTTTGAGGTCCCCAGGGGCATGCCCTGTATCTTTTTTCAGGGCTGACTCACAGTTCGTTTTGTGCTTATTGGATGAATAAATGAGGGAACAGAGAAGGTAATTTAATATTTGCCTTTCTTATTTTTAGATAAAAAATATAAGTAGAATCAATATTTTCTTCTTGCACCCATGTGACAGTTTGAGCACCCCAGGGCAATGGACTGCTGAGAAGCGCCACGGCGTGGGGCACAAAGTTCTGCTGGTGCTGCCTCATAGGGATGTAAGGATGTCCACTTACAGGCACAGCAGTGGACAGGGCTAAGTGACCTGGGAAAGGTGACTGCTCTCTCTGAGCCTCCATTTTCACTCAGTCAGTGCTGGGGTAAAAACACGTGTAAGAGACAAGGCACACAGAGCATGCCATCGTCGTCTCTACCTTTTGACACAGTCAACGCTGGAGACCACTGAGACCGCAGGATATCAAGGCAGATGCTGCCATTGCTGTTGATATTAGGGTGATAAATTTTGGTTGTGAAAGCAACCTGCAAAGACAAGAGATCCCAAATCAGACAAACCACAGGGACGTCTGGGAAAAGAACCAAGTAAAGCAGGAGCAGCCACTGCTGGGCTGTACCTGGAGTGTGCTGCATATCTGGCCCCACAGTGCAGGCTGAGCCAGACACCCACTCCCAAACTCTAATGGGATATGGAAGTGAGTGATCACCCAGAAGTTCCCTGACCCATTCCCTGCTGGATTCTCATTCTGAACATAGGGGGATTGACACCGTCTCCCTGAAAACAGTATGTCCTGAGGAGTAACAAGAGTGGCAGAAAGGACTCAAAAGCCCAGAAGTTTTATGCAAAAAGCAGTGATGTTTTGTTGATGTATCAGCAGAAAAGCCCAGGCCCAAAGACTTCATGACTAAAACACCAAAAGCGATGGCAACAAAAGCCAAAATAGACAAATGGGATCTAATGAAACTAAAGAGCTTCTGCACAGCAAAAGAAACTACCATCAGAGTGAACAGGCAATCAACAGAATGGGAGAAAAATTCTGCAATCTACCCATCTGACAAAGGGCTAATATCCAGAATCTACAAAGAACTTAAACACATTTATAAGAAAAAAATCAACCCCATCAAAAAGTGGGCAAAGGATATGAACAGACACTTCTCAAAAGAAGACATTTATGCAGCCAACAGACATATAAAAAATGCTCATTGTCACTGGTCATCAGAGAAATGCAAATCAAAACCACAATGAGATACCATCTCATGGCAGTTAGAATGGCAATCATTAAAAAGTCAGGAAACAACAGATGCTGAAGAGGATGTGGAAAAATGGAAATGCTTTTACACTGTTGGTGGGAGTGTAAATTAGTTCAACCATTGTGGAAGACAGTGTGGCGATTCCTCAAGGTATTCCTCTAGTTCTAGAAATGGCATTTCTAGAACTAAAAATACCATTTGATTCAGTAGTGATCCCATTACTGTGTATATCTACTATAAAGACACATGCACACGTATGTTTATTGCGGCACTATCACAATAGCAAAGACTTGGAACCAACCCAAATGTCCATCAATGATAGACTGGATTAAGAAAATGTGGCATGGCCGGGCGCGGTGGCTCAAGCCTGTAATCCCAGCACTTTGGGAGGCCGAGACGGGCGGATCACAAGGTCAGGAGATCGAGACCATCCTGGCTAACACAGTGAAACCCCGTCTCTACTAAAAATACAAAAAAAACTTAGCCGGGCGAGGTGGCAGGCGCCTGTAGTCCCAGCTACTCGGGAGGCTGAGGCAGGAGAATGGCGTGAACCCGGGAGGCGGAGCTTGCAGTGAGCTGAGATCCGGCCACTGCACTCCAGCCTGGGTGACAGAGCGAGACTCCGTCTCAAAAAAAAAAAAAAAAAAAAAGAAAATGTGGCACATATACACCATGGAATACTATGCATCCATAAAAAAGGATGAGTTTGTGTCCTTTGCAGGGACAGGGATGAAGCCGGAAACCATCATTCTCAGCAAACTATCACAAGGACAGAAAATCAAACACTGCATGTTCTCACTCATAGGTGGGAATTGAACAATGAGAACACATGGACACAGGGCGAAGAACATCACATACCAGGGCCTGTTGGGGGGTGGGAGGCTGGGGGAGGGATAGCATTAGGAGAAATACCTAATGTAAATGATAAGTTGATGGTTGCAGCAAACCAACATGGCACATGTATACTCTATGTAACAAACCTGCACGTTGTGCACGTGTACCCTAGAACTTAAAGTATAATAATAATAACAAATAAAAGCTCAGGCCATGGACCCTCTGCCAGGCCACAAACCCTCCCCACCTTTCTATTTCACCCTTTGTAAGACCACCCCCTTCTCAGAATTTAGTCCTAAAATACCCTTGTGCACTTCAAATATGTAAGGATACCCACTGTAACAAAAGATGTGAAACCTAAATGTCTTCAGATTGATTACTGGTTAAATTAATGTTATAAATAAGCAACAGAATATTACACAACTGTTTAAAAAGAATGAGGTGAATTTTTAAAACATGAATGTGATCATATGGAACAATTTCCAAGACATATTGCTATGGGAAAAGCAAGATGCAGATTCATGGAAACGCCTGTTCCATTCATGGGAGAAACAAGGAAGCACAAACAAGTGCTTATCCAGGTGGAGATTACTCCTGAAAGAGAAATGAAATGACAAGTAAGACTCAGTGCCTTGTGGGAAAAAAAAGGCGGGGGGCCGGGCATGGTTAGAGAGACAAAGTTGAAAGAAGGTCCTATTTTCTACTGTATACTCTCCTACATTTGACTTTTTTTTTCTGTTTTTGTTTTTGTTTTTGTTTTAAACCACAGCCACACACTACTTCTTCAAATGACCTTGGACCTCAGAGCCTTCACTATAAATAGGTACATGGTACCTCTCCCAGGGATGTTGTGGGACCCATGGAAAGTCTGCTCTCTGTGATGTGCAAGGTGTTCTGAGTCAGGTGCAGCTTCCACTGCTACAGGAGCCTAAGAATCTGCCTCACCTACACTCCCTCTGGGTGAGCAGTGACCTCAACGCAGGGGCTGGGGCAAAGGAACATAAGGATTTTGCCGGCTGGGCGTGATGGCTCACACCTGTAATCCTAGCACTTTGGGAGGTCGAGGTGGGTGGATCACAAGGTCAGGAGTTCGAGACCAGCCTGGCCAATATGGAGAAACCTCATCTCTACCTAAAAATACAAAAAAATTAGCCAGGTGTGGTGGCACATGCCTGTAATCCCAGCTACTTGGGAAGCTGAGGCAGGAGAATAGCTTGAATCCGGGAGGCAGAGGTTGCAGTGAGCTGAGATTGCACCACTGCACACCACCCTGCGTCACAGAGCAAGACGCCATCTCGAAAAAAAACAAAAAAAAGGATTTTGCCTCCTTCGCTAGCTCTGAGAACTCACTGGTACTTCTTAGGCTAGATGGAGATGCACAAACATCCTTTATATAATTATCTACCATTTTTTGCATGTTTGATATAGTTTTTAATATTTTTTAAACTTACTTTGGAATATGAGAAGAGAGTTATGTGCATGTGAGCTCGAATATCTATTACCATATAATTTTTCCCAGAAAGGGTCAAACTTCAAAATCATCTCAGATATTAAGTATCTGCCTCAATATCTCCAATAAAGACCATGCAATCTTGCCAGATTCCTCCTATTGTCAGAAAATTTGTGCCAAAACATAAATCCAGTTGCTCCTGTTCCCTGTAGAAGGAGGTTTTTGAAAGACAGAAGCACTTTCTTCCCTCATAGAATGTCACTGTCACCTTTTAGCTCACATCTCTCCTTGCTAAAATAATCCCAACTCACCCACAGAGCTTACTTCTTAGTCTTTTAATAATAACCACTGTTGGCTGGGCGCAGTGGCTCACACCTGTAATCCCAGCACTTTGAGAGACCAAGGCGGACGGATCACCTGAGGTCAGGAGTTCAAGACCATTCTGCCCAACATGGCAAAACCCCATCTCTACTAACAACACAAAAAATTAGCCAGGCATGGTGGCGGGTGCCTGTAATCCCAGCTACTTGGGAGGCTGAGGCAGGAGAATCACTTGAACCCGAGAGGAGGAGCTTGCAGTGAGCCGAGATCATGCTACTGCACTCTATCCTGGGTGACAAGAGAAAAACTGTCTCAAAAAATAATAATAATAATTTAGAAATAATAATAATCACTGTTTCTCCTTTGTCCTTGGGCAATTAGGTACCCTGAAAATGCCCAACAGACATTCAGGACTACATCCATATCTGTTTAAGGAAAATCCTCAGCTGCTCACACAGTAATGAAAGAGATAAGCTAGAAAATTACTACTTGATAGACACTGCCACAGTCTCTCCAGAGGGTAAGGGAGAAGGGGTGGATCAGAGCACCGTGAAGCATGTTTATGATTTTTCAACCAAACCCCCTTGAACAGCAGTTGTACTCTAATGTGGCAAAGCTATTTTAGCATCTGTCATTGCCCTGCGCAGCACACCCCACTCCCTTGCCAAAAGTTTAAAAGGTCTCTGGGATCCTAAGCATATTTAACCAGGATTTAAAATGCTCAGGCACCACGTAGCCTCTGGTGGTGATGTCTGGACAGAGCTGCAGCTGGCGAGCACAGAAGTGGCTTCTTCACACTGACTCAGATAAACAACACGCAAAACAGCAGCTAAGCCTCTGACTCAAACTGAGTCATCAAGGCCAAGTCAAGGTAGTAAGACACAGCAATGTCACAACCCCTCGGCTAAGGTGTCTGATGCAGATGCAGGACTTTTGAGTAAGTCTTGCCAAAATGCACAACCTGGCCAGGCGTGGTGGCTCACACTTGGAATCCCAGCACTTTGGGAGGTGGAAGCAAGTGGATCACCAGAGGCCAGGAGTTCGAGACCAGCCTGGCCAACATTGTGAAACCCTGTCTCTACTAAAAATAATACAAAAATTAGCCACGTGTGATGGCAAGTACCTGTAGTCCCAGCTACTCAGGAGGCTGAGGCAGGAGAATCGCTTGAACCCAGCCTCCTCCACAAGGCAGCAGAGTGATCGTTTTGGTGTGGCAATCCCCACAATGGCGTGCAGACCCTACTCCTGGGGCCATCCGTACCTCTCTGGCCTCCTTCCCAACTCCTCACACGCTCACTCCCCTGGGGCAGTTTCCTGGGGACCCGTCTGCCCCCTTGCTGAGCTTCTGCAGTTCCCCCTTCTCAGGGCTATCTCCCCACCACCCCAGCTCCTGCTGCCAACCACTGCTTGTGCTCCTCCCCAGTGCTGACAGTGCTGACTGGCTCACACGCTAAATGCCCTGCCTCCTCCACAGGACTGTGAGCCTCAGAGCAGGCTCAGCTACCCATGCAGAGCCCAGGTAAGAAGGAGTATGAGGTGCAAGGGTCCAGGGGATGAGACGACCTGCAGTGCATAATACATGCTAGGGCAGGGTGGTTGAGGCAGCTCCCTGGGCTTCTCCTTCCCTCTGGTGGCACTGCTCTCTAAAACTCCACTGATGGGATGGTGTGTGCATAAAGGGCAAAGGAGGTTTGCTATTCTTTTAACTTAATAAAGGAAAGTGAAGGTGTGACTCACCAGTCCTAAACCAGGGTGTGTCCACCTTGGCACTATTGACACTTGGGGCTGATCATTCTCTGTCACGGGAAGGGAGGCTGTTCTAGGCACTGTAGGGAATCCCTGGGATACCCTGGCCTTTGCCCACTAGATACCAGCAGTACCCCCTCACCACAGTTTTGATAACCCAAAATATCCCAAGATGTTGCCCAAATGTCCCTGGGGCAATAGCAAAATCACCCCAGCAGAGAACCCCTGTCCTAACTCTAAGGGACTGCAGAGAAGGGAGCCAGAGCCTGGAGACATGACCAGACTCAGCTACAGTCACAAGGAAAAGCATTCAAACTGTGGCCTCAGTAAGGAGGCCAGCACCAGCTCACCCCACTGACCCTTGGTCACAACAGGTGCTAATTCCCAAAGTCCAGTGGTTAAAGTCCTGGGAGGCTGTCACCACAGGGTGGAGCGGTGGGCCCTCAGAGAAGCCCCATGTACAGCTCTTTTTACCTATACCTGACTTGAAGGGCCCCTCGTCACATGCTGTCCTTCATTCAAACATCAGGGGAGTTGTGAGGGGCACCTCACCTTTGGGGGCTTGAACGGGTAATCCGTAGGAAAGTGGATGGTCAGGAAGAAAACACCTCCTTGGTAAGGACTGTCATTCTGGAATGATGAGACACAGGAAGAGATCAGTGCATGTGCTAAGCCCAAAGTGCAAGAAGCAAAACTGGAGTGGTGTGCTCAGCAGCTACTACCTACCGGGCCCATGATGGTGGCCTGCCAGTGGAACACTACAAGACAAAAGAGAGATGGGCATGTAAGAGACCCCCCAAGAAACATGTCTATTCTACTGAAAATGCACTGCTAAATTACAGGGCACTGTCCACACGAGATGCACTCACTTCTGACACCAACTGCAAGACTGGGGTTCCCCAAACCACCCAAGATGCGGTAACTGCCTAGGACTCCCAGAGCTCACTGAAAGCGGGTGTGCTCAAGATTGCCGGTTATCCCAGGGAAACAGCATAAGTTAACATCAGGAGGGTCCAAACGCAGAGCTTCCATTCTTCTCTCTCCGTGGAGTCGGGATGTGTTACTCTCCTGGCATTGCTGTACGGCAACACACACAGAGTACCCAATCAGGGATGCTCACTGGAGCCTCCGTATTTAGAATTCTTATTGGGGCTCTACCCTGAGAGCATGACTGACTGATGTGAATGCCCATAGGGCTGATCTCAGGCTCCAGTCTCTGGCTCCTCCAGGCATGATCCAAGTCCCCACCTTATTTTTTTATTTTTTTGAGATGGTCTCACTTTGCCACCCAGGCTGGTGGGCAGTGGCATGATTATAGCTCACTGCAGTCTCAAACTCCTAAGTTCAAGCTATCCTGCCTCAACCTCCTGAGGAGCTGGGACAACAGGTATGTGCCACCACATCTGGCTAATTTTTTTACTTTTTTCATTTTTGTAGAGATGGGGTCTTGCTATGTTGCCCGCGCTAGGCTCTCACCTTAAATCACATGGTTGGTCTACTTGGTGTGGCCATTCCTCACCCTAAATCACACTGTTGGTGTGCATCAAAGCTTCCAGCCAAACAAAGACATTCCTATCAGGTATGATATCTTAGAGATCGCCCCCTACGTGTTAAGGATGATGGCCAGATCTTTTGGGGACAAGATTAAATTCTTTTTTTTTTTTTTTTTTTTTTTTTGAGACGGAGTCTCGCTCTGTCGCCCAGGCTGGAGTGCAGTGGCCGGATATCAGCTCACTGCAAGCTCCGCCTCCCGGGTTTACACCATTCTCCTGCCTCAGCCTCCCGAGTAGCTGGGACTACAGGCGCCCGCCACCTCGCCCGGCTAGTTTTGTTTTTGTATTTTTTAGTGGAGACTGGGTTTCACCATGTTAGCCAGGATGGTCTCGATCTCCTGACCTCGTGATCCGCCCGTCTCGGCCTCCCAAAGTGCTGGGATTACAGGCTTGAGCCACCGCGCCCGGCCAAGATTAAATTCTTTATGTTGCTGTTGTTTTGTAGAGATGGGGTTTCACCATGTTGCCCAGGCTGGGCTCAAGAAATCTGCTAGCCTCAGCCTCCCAAAGTGCTGGGATTACAGACGTGAGACACTGTGCTTAGCCAAGATTAAATTCTTTACTACACAAATGCCAGTGACTACAATTCAGTCAGTTCTTTGCACAGAATTGAAGCCTTGGCTAGCTTTCAGCCATTTTCCTTACTGCTCTGTATAAACCCTTCTATTCCTTGGTTCTTACCCTGATTTATTCTGAAGCCCTCTTCAAAGAGTCTCTCTCAGGAGCCAACTGCCCATGGCCCTGGAGCCTCACGGGTGCTGCCTCCATCTGAGTCCTCTCCTGCCCACCCCCTGGGCAGTGCCCTGTGCTCTGGGCACTCAGTAACAAGGTCATGATGAACCCCTCTCATGCTTCCCTTCCAGGTTGCTACCATTTGGCAGGAGTTTAGAGCCTCTTCTTGCTGCACATCACACCCTACACCCTTTCCAGCATCTCAGGTGACTTTCACCGCTCTACCCATTCCCAGAACAGCTCCTGTGTTTCAGCAAGGCTAGCCTAGTGTGGCCCAAACACTCACATTCAAGGTTCCCAAGTCATACAAATGGTCCCAGGGATATTGACTCTAGGGCCTTTGTGGAAAATGCCTACTCACCCACAGGAATGGGTTGCTGGGATCATCTGAAGGGCCTGTTATTCTCAAGAGAATTCTGTCTCATATGGATTCATAGTGGATATGGAATTAGCCCAAAGTTTCAGACCTGGTCCTGTCCTGGGCTTCCTGTCACCTGTTTAAGTATCCCACAGGCTCTACCCAACAGGAGGCCCAGGAAAGCACCAAGGTTTGGGGTGGGAGCACAAGTGCAGGGACTAAAGCAGAAGTTTCCTAAGCCCTAGAGGTGTTCAAAAGTAGTCAGGGTGGCCCATGAGCGCTTTTCAATATTTCGAAGAAATGGTGCTGAACAGAACCCCTTTACCTATAATAAGGCTGCCTGAGTTAATGAAAATATCACTTTTTTTTTTTTTTTGCTTTGACTGTTTTTATTCCAATTCATGCTAATCATTAGTTGAAAGTAGATATATCTTTGCCTAATGTTAATGTGAATGGAATTCTTTATTAAATAAAAGTGTTTTTGATAATATATTTCAGAACAGGTTAGAATCCTCTGGTCTTGTTCACTTTAACTCTGAGGGCTGCTGGGACACTAAGCAGGGCTTGAGGGCAGAGTCAGAAGAGAAGGCCCCAAAAGCAAGAGGACGAGAAAAGATATAGAGGAGGGATGCTGGAAATGGCTGTGAGCCCACGAGGCGGGTGTGAAATGGCCCCAAGGCTAGCTTCCACCCACTGAGCTCTGACTGTGGTGGCTGGCCTTGACGCTAGCCTCTCTTAGCCTGGGCTCTGGTGCAAGGTAAGTCTGAGCTGAGCTGAGCATCAAGGAGCTGCCTCTAGACAGCTAAGGCTAAACAAGAACTAGTTCAAGTTTACAGCAACCCCAGTTTAATCTGATATTATCTTAAGTGACAGGTAAGAGGGGAAGCATGCTATAGAGACCTGGGTGCTTGTGAGGACAACATGAGGTAATCGCTGATTAGTGAGAAGCAAAGTGATGAGCAGGTACCAGGAGACAGTGGAGCAGAGTCGTTCTTGTTCCACTCTGCATAGGCAGCTGGGAAACATTTCTGCTCTGTTCCAAAAACGAGATTTAAACTCCCACGTAAAGACTTTAGAGTCCTCCATTTTCAGTGGCTCCATCTGCCTACCCCTGGCTCCTCTAAGCTCAGTCCCCTCCCAGGACATGCAGGCACACATATGTTGGCATGCCCTCTTTTTTTCCAGCTTTGTGAAATTTCTTTTTGTTTTATTGTAGTAAAAAATATATAATAAAATATGCAATTTAAACAACTGTTAAGTGTACAATTCTGTGGCATCGTATGCCTTCATGATGCTGTAGAACCATCCCCCCATCCATTTCTAAAACTTTCCATCACCCCCAACAAATTCTGTACCCATGAAACAATATTTCTCCCATTTTCCCTCCCGTCAGCCTCAGGTAATCTCTCATCTACCACCTGTCTCTATGCATTTGCCTAATCTAGATATTTCATGTAAGTGGAATCATATATTCATTATTTTCTTTCTGGCTTATTTCACTTCGCAGGTTTTCATGTTGTAATGTATATCAGAACCATATTTTGTTTATCTATTTTCCACTGATGGGTACTTGGGTTGTTACCAGCTTCTGAAAATCATGAATAATGGTGCTGTGAACATTGGTATACACATTCTGTCTCAGTCTGTTTTTGATTCTTTGGTATATGTACCTCTGACACCACTCTCCTTGAACACATAGTATCTCCCCTCCCCACCTACTTTCCTGTGGCTGCAGTTACTGAAGCCTCACAGGGAAGGATTGGTGTTCCAGAGCCCAAGAAGCCCGCAAAGTGGAGGCAAGGTGAGTGGGCAGAGGACAGACCTGGAAACCCTAGTGCTGGGCAGCTCAGCCTCGGCTACCACCTGTGAGGGACGGCAGAGGCCTGGAATAGGTAGTGCTGCTTCTCCCTCTCTCTCCCGAGAAGCTGCCCAGAACTGCTCCTTCAGTCTCCCCCAGGGAAGAGTGGAAGTGGTAGAAAATAATAGGGATTGCCCTTCCCCTTGGCAGAGGCAAGTGGCCACTGCCCTACCCTGCCCTGCCCCTCCTCGGCTGTCCTGCTCTGCTCCCAGGAGCTGCAGCAGCACCAGGTCCTCTAGACCAACTCCAACAATATTTACACCAGCACCCAAGTTTGACTTGGCCAAGGGCACTTTCCAGCAGCCGATGTGACTCCTCAGGCCAAGCTGGCTTTCTCTTGCGCCAGAAGAGGGAAGCGGTGACTATGGGACATGAGAGGCAATGCAGGTTCTACTTTGAGTATAACCTGACCAGCCAAGCTGCTGTGAACTCATGGCCTAGACCTCAAATGAAAAAGCCATTCACAAGCAAATGAAGGGAAAATAACTGACTGGTTTTCTTAAATACTGCTTGGCTGATAATTTGGCTGTTTGGTTTTGTTTGTTTGTTTGTTTGTTTGTTTTTTAGATGGAGTCTGTTGCCCAGGCTGGAGTGCAGTGGCACGATCTCGGCTCACTGTAACCTCTGCCTCCCGGGTTCAAGCGATTCTCCTGCCTCAGCCTCCCAAGTAGCTAGGATTACAGGCGCATGCCAGCATGCCCAGCTAATTTTTGTACTTTTAGTAGAGACAGGGTTTTGCCATGTTAGCCAATCTAGTTTCAAACTCCTGACCTTAGGTAATCCACCCACCTTGGCTTCCCAAAGTGCTAGGATTACAGGCATGAGCCACCACACCCGGCCTAAATTTGGGGATCTTAATTACAACCCTCCTACAACCTGAAGCCCCCCAAAATACTTACAGTCATCACCCACAGGTCCCGCGGAACACTGGGCAGGAGGATCCCTCTGCAAGTCGGTTAATTCCTAGAACATGAGATAGTGGGTCAGAGTGGCTGTATGTTGGGGATTCTGCCTTTACACACCAATCTTGGTAGCTGGAAGGAATTCTCCTGGTGGGAGGAGGCTCCTAGGCCTCAGGAGTGGGTTAGAGACAAGGTGGGTCACAGGAGTCTACTCCCTGCTGTAAAGATACCAGAGAAGTAGGTATGATCATTTCCATTTTATACATTAGGAAATTGAATTGTAAAGAGATGAAGTTACCTACTCAAGGTACACAGCTGGAAGAGGGCAGGCAAGAAGTCAGTCACACGTAGCTCTGCCTTACCTCCAAGCCTAGCCTCCCACCTCCTCAGGTAGAAGACATCCCTAGGCCCCCAGGTGCTGAGGATATGGAAGGAAAGCAGACCAGAAGAGAGTTCTGGGAGAAGGATAGGTGCCAGGTTTTACTACTAGGCTAATGAATTAATGTATGGAAGCAGTTAGCACCAAGGAAGCGCTCATCTCTCTACTGTGCCTCCCCAACCACCATCCCAATCACCCCAGTCACCACTGGTTATGTGGTAAGTCCTAGGGCTCTGAATGTGGAGACTTTGGCACTTGAGCCAAAGTCTAACACTGCACCAGTGGGGATCGGGGATTATACCACAACTAGATTCCCTTTATGGGAAACCATCTCTGAATTAAGCCAAACACTGTCCTATCTACACAAACTCTCCTGATTTGACCATATGTCTCTGGACACGCTGATCATTTCAGTAACCACCTCTGGCCATCCTGCATTTATCCCCTTCACTTCAAATTTAATCAGCCAAGATGGAAGTATTAACATCACAGAAGCCAACAAATGCTACAAATCAGGGCCATGTTTTCTCCCCGAGGGTTGATCTTTAAACATCTACCAGTATACCACTGGCCAATTCTAATAGTATCTAATATATCTGAACCCATTTCCTCATAAGTAAAATGAATTATACTTGGAAAGCACTCAGGAAGCAGCATTAGGAGTGGTCAAAAAAGAATTTAACTTGGGAACAACTGAGGTCATGCAAGGGGACCGAGGACAGGCTCAGAAATGCAAGCGCTACAGAAATCTCTGTGGAACAGTTCCTTTTTGCTTACCTCTCTGCTATGTGCCCCTCAGCACCTCCACTATCATGGTGCAGGGGAATTGTTTACATTCATTGCGATACTGCATGGATAAATGAGCTCTATGATAGAACTGTTAAGGCAAATCCTGAAGAGGTTACATGAAGAGCCAGGGGCAGGAAAAGCCAGCAGTACAGACCAATTCCCTCTACCTCACAAGGTTTTCCCACACCTCTATGCTTTTGCACTGCCAGTATGCAGAATCCATGGCCCCTTTAGAGGTGTGATCAACAGTTACACCCACACTTAATGATCCCTGAAAGGCCGTGTGTGGATCCCCATTGATAGACTCCAACCAGCACCCAGGAGTTTTGAATGCTAACTGGCATTTCAAGGAAGAATGGTGTGACTTGAAAGAAACTAGTCCACTCACACATCGAATTCCTGTGTTCACCTCACAGGGTTAGAAGACTCAGGTCTGAGTCCGAGCTCCATCACTGAGGAAATCACTTTCACCTCTTTGGGCCTCAGTATAATTATCTGTTAAGCTGTAATCAACTTGCCTGCCAACTTGCCGGCACTATTGTATGGCTACAAATTTTGCATGTAAGTTTTTAATGTATATAATGTAAGCAAGAGCAACTAGTAAATATCATGACAATAGTGGTATAGAGAATGCCACAATTAGTATTATAAAAAGGGAGAGGAATAAGTAGAATATATATATATTTCTAGAAGAATACTTCGACACTGGTTGCCCCTCCAGGAGGGGAATTGGATGGCTAGGGACAGTCTTGGGTGGGAGACTTTTCCCTGTATATCCTTTGCACCTTTTGAACCATAGGAATTTATTATCAAATCATTAAATGTATAAATATTTTATTTATTGTAAAGGATTAAGTAGGTTAAGTTTATATAGTAATTACTATTACAAGTAACAATGATAAAAGTTGAGAAGTTCCAAAAAAGAGAAAGTAAGTTAAAGTATTGAATATTAGTAGAGAAGAGTTAAGCAAACCATGCTACACACCCAGTTATTTCTTAACTGTGTTCCATCAACTCCAAGACTCCATCCTTTGTAAGACACAATTTTACTTTACATACAATTGGGGGGGGGGCGGGGGCGGGGAACATGCTGGCAAATAAGCTAACACCAAATGCTTTCTTTGCACATAAACTTTAATTTTACTTAAAAATTACTTTTATTAGACTGTGTACAGTGGTTCACACCTGTAATCCCAGCACTTTGGGAGGCTGAGGTAGGCAGATCACTTGAGGTCAGGAGCTCGAGACCAGCTTGGCCAACACTGTGAAACCTTGTCTCTACTAAAAATACAAAACTTAGCTGGGCATGGTGGCACGTGGCTATAACCAGCTATTCAGGAGGCTGAGGCACAAGAATCGCTTTACAGGGTGATGCCATGGGCAGGGCGGAGTGTCTGGGGTCTTTTGAGAGCCTCCAATCCCCAACAGTTTTGCAGAACACTGATATCTATGGACTCTAAAATGGACTTCATTTAAAGAAACCCACAGACCATTAATGGACAAAAACATGAATCAATATGTATTGTGGCATTCCAATCCTAGCACTGTGGAAGAGCATTAAGTACAATGTTTTTGAAGACCATGGCCTATCATCATTATGCATTCAAGATCTGAGTGTGAATAACCTCATCAAGACTTAGATCTTCTTCAAAAGCTTCAAGTCTCATTTGCATTAAAGCTCTCCATTGAACCCTCTCACAAAAGTACAAGCTTAAAGTGAGTAAAATCCATTAATACATTCCATTTGATATCCCTTCTTCTGACTTCTCTTCAATTTCCTTGGCCTCTGGGGCTTTTTATATTGCTTATGTTCCTTTAGAGCCAAAGTGACAGTGCTTTCCAAAAAAAGTGTGTTCTGTGGCCATAAGTTTACACTGATAGAGAAGTATAAATTTAGCATGATGAATTTAGAATTAGGTCTTTTATGGTATTCTGTAAAAAGCTGAATTAACAATAAGAAAATGAGGATGAAGCAGTAAAAATATTTTGGGTTAGATTATACTCTCAGAAGCTATGTGGTTTAGAGAAAAGGGCCTCCAACCTAAAAGTTAATAGTTACTATTTTGTCTCTGCCTTGTACTAGGTATATGGTAACCGAGAAAGTCACTTAACCTCTCTGAATCTTAACTTCATTATCTATAAAGTGTAGCTGATATTTTCCCCTCCCTACCTCACAGGGTCCTTGTGAGGAACAAGTGAAACAATGTACAAAAAGAAATATAAAATGTATAGTACAGACAAAGGGTCCTGTTACATAGTTGCAAATCATTCCCTCAGATCTTGGGCCTAGGAAGGTAGGGGATTTAAGCTCATTGAAAGCATGTACCATGTCCAGGCTGGATACATGGTAACAAGGCTATGTTACATTTTTTTTTCTCTGAGTTGAGTACCTAAAATACCACATGGGCTAATTCTAAGAAGGAGCACCAATATCTATTTTCCTATAATTATAGCTTAGCATTGTTAATGCTCTAGAGCAGTTATGCATTGTAACATATTAGTGATTTGTGAAATATTTTTACTAAAACGTGACCAGCATTTTTCTTTAAATGAAAGAATGTAGAACATTTCACAATGCATCCCACATGATAAAGAGCAAAATAAATTTTTTTAGTTATATGTACATATGTGTGTGTGAGAATGTGTGTGTACTTGGTCATTAAATAAAAAGTATTTTTTCTTCCTGTGGGGGGGGGGAAAAAAAGAATTGCTTTAGCCCCGGAAGGCTGAGGTTGCAGTGAGCCGAGATTGCTCCTGTGTGACACAGTGAGACTCTGTTTCAAAAAATTAAAAAATTAAAATTACTCTTATCAAAAGAATTCTTTTAGGCTTAGACATAGCTTTGTGTGTTTCTTTTTAAGTATCATTCATGCATCCAAAAAAAAAAAAAAAGGAAAAACAAGTGAAATAAATACTGGTTTGTTCAGGTATTCCCAAAGTTTCTTCCCATTCAGAGCCCAACACTGAGTCATTGATGTCTACACAATATCATCCTCTGTGTCTTCTAAAACAATGGTAATGTGGCAATTCTTAGAGTCCTCTACTACTGTTTCTGGAGTTTTCTTTCAAGACATCAATACTTATTCTGCAAAGGCCCATGATACACAATCTATTTGCACGTATTCCAGCCAAAAAAAAAAAAAAAATGACCCAGCCTTACCAAGTTGAGGGTAGGTGGTACCTTCCTTTCTCGGGCTATGAAGAGTTTGGTTGCTCGACATAGAATTAGGAAATTCCAGTCCTTCCTCCAACAACAAATATTTGCTTCACTAGTATGAAATTTACTCTTCACTGTCCTGTTTCTGTGCCTGTGTTCATGAAAGCTTTTCTTTTCAGTGCTAAATCACACTATCTTTTTGAAAATATTTTTAAAACAATTGAACTCAACAAATACAGTACCAGCAATGCACTTACCTCATAATGAACTGCCATGATCCAGTTTACTCATACAGATAGTGACAACTAAGTGAAGGTAACCGGCTGACAGCTATTGTAAGAAGCATCCCAATTTTAGAGATGTGAACATTTGAAAAAATATTCATCTTGAAGTAGATGAATACAGCATTATCTTACTTCCAAGTTCTCTTTATTTATTTTTATTTTTATTTTTTATTTTTTTGAGACCGGGTCTCACTCTGTTGCCCAGGCTGGAGTGCACTGGCACCATCTCGGCTCACTGCAACCTCTGCCTACCAGGTTCAAGTGTTTCACCCTCCAGAGTAGCTGGGATTGATTACAGGTACGCATCACCATGCCCGGCTAATTTTTGTATTTGTAGTAGAGATGAGTTTCACCATGCTGGCCAGGCTGGTCTTGAACTCCTGACCTCAAGCAATCCTCCTGCCTCAGCCTCCCAAAGTGTTGGGATTACAGGTGTGAGCCACCACACCCAGCCCCAAGTTTCTTTAAAGAGTAATTACTATCTTTATAATCAGAAGTTAAACTTTTTTTTGAGAAACTAAACCAAGTATTATGCAGCCACTGAAAATTCGTTTTTAAAGACTACAGAACAACAGGAGAAAATGTCATGATACAACATTAAAGGAAAAGGGCAAGAAAAAAGCAGAGTATAAAATTTGATGTACTACATGATGACAACAATCTGAAACATATACACATCAAAGGCACTGAAAAAAATCCACAAAAATGTGAACCACAATTATATGAATGGGTAGAGAATATATATACATATATATTTCTAGAAGACTACTTTAACATTTGTTGCCCCCAGGAGGGGAACTGCATGGCACACATTCCAGCAAGAAAAAAAATGACCCACTTTAGATGACTAGAGACGACTTTTTTAAAAACTGAATTTTGGGAGTATTTTCCAAATTTTCTTTAATTTTCTTTCTTTCTTTTTTTTTTTGGGGACAGGCAGGATTTTGCTCTGTCACACAGGCTGGAGTGCAGTGGCACCATCTCGGTTCAATGCAACCTCCATCTCCTGGGTTCAAGCGATTCTTATGCCTCAGTCTCCCGAGTAGCTGGGATTACACGCACATACCACTATGCCCGACTAATGTTTGTATATTTAGGAGAGACAGGGTTTTGCCATGTTGGCCAGGCTTGTCTTAAACTCCTGGCCTCAACTGATCCATCAGCCTCAGCCTCCCAAAGTGCTGAGATTACAGGCATGAGCCACCCTGCTCAGCCAGGTATTTTCCAAATTTTCTTTAAAGTACATGTATTGCAAAGTATATGTGTTAAATATGTATTGATATAATAGTTTGGATCTGTGTTCCCACCCAAAACTCTTGTCAAATGGTAATCTCCAATGTTGAGGGTGAGGCCTGGGGGCAAGTGATTGGTTTAGTATCATCCACTTGGTATTATCCTCTTCTCACAAGATCTGATTGTTTAAAAGTGTGTCATGGGCCGGGCGCAGTGGTTCACACCTGTAATCCCAGCACTTTGGGAGCCCAAGGTGGGCAGATCACAAGGTCAGGAGATCAAGACCATCCTGGCTAACATGGTGAAACCCCATCTCTACTAAGAATACAAAAAATTAGCCAGGCGTGGTGGCAGGCGCCTGTAGTCCCAGCTATTAGGGGAGGCTGAGGCCAGAGAATGGCGTGAACCCAGGAGGCGGGGCTTGCAGTGAGCCAAGGTCACACCACTGCACTCCAGCCTGGGCGGCAGAGCAAGACTCTGTCTCAAAAAAAAAAAAAAAAAAAAAAAAAAAAAATGTGTCATGGCCGGTCATGGTGGCTCATGCTTGTAATCCCAGCACTTCAGGAGGCCCAAGTGGGTGGATCGCTTGAGCTCAGGAGTTCAAGACCAGCCTGGGCAACATGGCAAAACCCCGTCTCTACTAAAAAGACAAAAAAAAGTAGTCAGGTGTGGTGGCACACACTATAATTCCAGTTACTCCAGAGGCTGAGACATGAGAATCACTTGAACCAGAGACATGCGAATCACTTGAGCCAGGGAGACAGCGGCTGCAGTGAGCAGAAATTGCACCACTACACTCCAGCCTGGGTGACAGAGACCCTGTCTCAAAAATAAATAAATAAATAAATAAAAGTGTGGAGAATCTCCCCTTGTTTTCTCTCTTGCTCCTATTCTGCCCATGTAACATGCCTGCTCTGCTCCCTGTTTGCCTTCTACCGTGAGTGTAAGTGTCCCCTCCTCTGAGGCAGAGCAGACACTAGTGCCATGCTTCTTATACAGCCTGTGGAACTGTGAGCCAATTAAAACTCTTTTCTTTCTAAATTATCTCATCTCAGGTTTTTTTTTTTTTTTTTTTTTGACATAGGGTCTCACTCTGTCACCCAGGTTGGAGTGCAGGGGCATGATATTGGCTCACTGCAACCTCCACTTCCCAGGCTCAAGCAATCCTTCCACCTCAGTCACCTGAGTAGCTGGGAACATAGGCACACACTACCAACTATGTCTGTCTAACTTTTTGTACTTTTGGTAGAGCTGGGGTTTTGCCATGTTGCCCAGGCTGGTCTTGAACTCCTGAGCTCAGGCCATTCACCTGCCTTAGCCTCCCAAAGTGCTAGGATTATAGGCATGAGCCACCTCATCCGGCCTTCAGCTTCTTTCTTTCTTTCTTTCTTTCTTTTTTTGAGACAGAGTCTTACTCTATTGCCCAGGCTGGAGTGCAGTGGCATGATCTCAGCTCACTGCAACCTCTGCCTCCCGGGTTCAAGCAATTCTCCTGCCTCAGCCTCCCACGTAGCCAGGATTATAGGCGCCTGCCACCACACCCAGCTAATTTTTGTATTTTTAGTAGATATGGGGTTTCACCATGTTGACCAGGACCTGACCTCAGATGAGCTGTCTGCCTTGGCCTCCCAAAATGCTGGGATTACGGACATGAGCCACTGTGTCCAGCCAGGTATTTCCTAATAGCAATGTAAGAATGGACTAATACACATATCAAAGAGAAAAAAAAAAAAAAAAAATTAAAAAATTGAACTGGCCGGGCGCGGTGGCTCAAGCCTGTAATCCCAGCACTTTGGGAGGCCGAGGCGGGCGGATCACAAGGTCAGGAGATCGAGACCACAGTGAAACCCCGTCTCTACTAAAAATACAAAAAATTAGCCGGGCGCGGTGGTGGGCGCCTGTAGTCCCAGCTACTCAGGAGGCTGAGGCAGGAGAATGGCGGGAACCCGGGAGGCGGAGCTTGCAGTGAGCCGAGATCGCACCACTGCACTCCAGCCTGGGCAACAGCGTGAGACTCCGTCTCAAAAAAAAAAAAAAAAAAAATTGAACTGCTGTCACATACAACCCTGTCATACCTGCAATCCTAGCACTTTGGGAGGCTGAGGTGGGAGGATTGCATGAGCCTAGGAGTTTGAAACCAGCCTTGGCAACGTGGTGAAATCCGCTCTCTACAAAAATCTTAAAATTAGCCAGATGTGGTGGCAGGCACCTGTAGTCCCAGCTACTGGGAAAGCTAAGTGGGAGGACTGCTTGAACCCAGGAGGTCAAGGCTACAGTGAGCTATGATTAAGCCACTGCACTCCAGCCTGGGTAACAGAGCAAGACCCTGTCTCAAAAACTAACTAACTAACTAACTAAACTAGCTAAATAAATAAAAAGTGCATCTAAAAACATTCAATTTGAAACATTCATTTGAAAACATATTTTTAAAGGGTTGAAGTTGGTTAGAAAGAGCTGTGGATTGGAAACTTAAAGGGGCAGCTAGTAGACACCACACACCTGGCTCAGGCTCGCATATTGCTGGCTACCTGCTCAGCACCCATCCGCCTTCCTCCTTTCCGAAGGACTCCTGTTCTGAAGGACTCCTGGTCAACTCACTCTCAGCTCCAGGTCTAAGGGTAACCAGACTCCTTGCCACTCATTGGTTTAGGAATGAGCATGAGACATAATTCATAACAAGGCAAAGGAAAAAAAAAAACATCTGCTGGGCTTTCTGAGAACATTCTCATCAGTTCTTCTGGAAGCAATTGTCTCTATTACTCCCAGATGTCCAGCAGGTTGTGTGTCCCAGAGCCATTCAGCCCAGAGTGACACAGAAACAGACCAGGAGAGGGGGACTGAGTTGCTCCCAAGGTCCTGCCACAGGACCTCCAATTCCATGCACAAGGGCAGCTCAGCTTCTGTCACTTGCAGCTAAGACATCCTAACTAGTGGTGGCCCAATGGTGCTATCTCACCACTGCAGGCTTGACACACTTTTAAAGTTATATTTCCTACAGTTCTGTTATTTTCCCCAGGACTTGCAGGGCAAATTATGTGCATGTGAAAACGTAGGGTCTCTAGTTCAATAATTATTAAGAATTTCCTGATGGTGACAGCAGAGCATAAAACCAAAGGCAGAGCCCATCCAAGCCTGGGGCCCTGTGAGACTGAATGCATCACACACACATGAAGCCAGTCCTGACCTTGATTCTTATTTTGTTTTTGTTTTAAGACAGGGTCTCACTCTGGTTGCCCAGGCTGGAGTGCAGTGGTGAGGCTCACTACAGTCTTGACCTCCCAGGCTCAGGTGATTCTCCCACCTTAGCCTCCTGAGTAGCTGGGATTACAGATGTGTGTCACTGCGCTCAGCTAATTTTTTTTTTTTTAATTTACTTTTTTTTTTTTAGACGGAGTCTCGCTCTGTCACCCAGGCTGGAGTGCAGTGGTGCAATCTCAGCTCACTGCAACCTCCACCCTCCGGGTTCAAGCAATTCTCCTGCCTCAGCCTCTGGAGTAGTTGGGGTTACAGGCGTGCACCACCACGCCTGGCTAATTTTTTTGTATTTTTATTACAGAGGGGTTTCAGTACATAGGTCAGGCTGGTCTCAAACTCCTGACCTTAAATGATCCACCCATCTTGGTCTTCCAAAGTGCTGTGATTACAGGCATGAGCCACCTCGCCTGGCCATTTTTTAATTTTTAGTGGAGATGGAATTTTGCTGTGTTGCCCAGTTGGTCTCAAACTCCTGGACTCAAGCAATCCACCCGCCTTGGCCTCCCAGAGTGCTGGGATATAGGTATGGGCCACTGCACCCAGCCTGTCCTTGATTCTTATCAAGGAAAAGTTCTCCCTGGCCTTATGACTTCAGTTACCTTGGATCTATAGTTGACATTTCATGCTCAAGGTCCAAACTTGTTTTTCCAAACCCTTCCTTTTATAAATCTTATCAGCCTATACATTTGAATATGTAGGCTCAAACCTTTACTCCTTAATCTCTCCTACCCTCCTCCCTGCCTTCAAAACTTCTGATTCCCCATCCTAGATAATAACACCACCATCTACTAAGTGACCCATTTTGTACACCTCCTTGTTTCACTTTCACCACGTCCTCTCCTCAAGTCCTGTCAATTCCACTTCTGTGATGTGGTCCAGGCACTGCTTTGTGACCCATTTTGTACACCTCCTTGTTTCACTTTCACCACATCCTCTCCTCAAGTCCTGTCAATTCCACTTCTGTAATGTGGTCCAGGCACTGCTTTGGCCTAGCATCCATTCCATGGTCATTAATTTGGGCAAAGCCTCTGCTGAATCTTCACAACAGCCTCTAGTCTCCCTCTGTCCCACTTTAGGCCACACTGCCGCCAGAAGGATCTTTTTATAACACAGATCTCAGCACGTCATTCACCTGCTTCAAAGTCCTAGGATGACAGATGACCCCTTTCAGAGAATAACTCATCAAAATTATCTCTCTTTTGGACAGCTATTTAAAAAGAAGAGTCATACTCTCAGAGATCCTGTTATTCCACCTCTGGCAATCAAACCCAGTAATGTGAATTAAGGAAAAGGCTCACTGTACAATGATGGTTGATCTGGTTTGGATATTTGTCCCCTCCAAATCTCATGCTGAAATGTGATCGCCAGTGTTGGAGGCGGGGCCTGGTGGGAGGTGTCTGGGTCATGGGGGCAGATTCCTCATGAATGGCTTGGTAGCCCCCCAACAATAATCTGTGAGTGCTCACTCTATTAGTTCATGCGAGATCTGGGTGTTTAAAAGAGCTGGCATCTCTCTCGCTCCCTTTCTTACCAGGTGACACGCCTGCTTCTCCTTTGCTTTCCGCCATGATTGTAAGCTTCCTGAGGCCTCACTAGAAGCAGATGCTGGCACTATGCTTCTTGTACAGCCTGCAGAACTGAGAGCCAAATAAACCTCTTTTCTTTATTAATTACTCAGCCTCAGATATTCCTTTATAGCAAACAAAACAGCCTAATACAAAGTTCATAACAGCAAATAGTGAAGAATTTTGAACAACAGCAGCTAACTCATATTGAGTGCTTGGTATACAGCAAGCATGTGCTAAACACATTTCATAGCATTTAATTCTCGAAACAACTCTGTAAACATGTAGGACTGGGAGGCTAGGAATGATTAAGTGCCTTACCCAAGGTCCCACTATAAGTGACCTCACATTCTCTAACCCAGGTCTGACACCCAAGTTCATACTTTTACCTACTACAGTTTTACCTACTACAGGTAATGACTAAATAAGTCACTAGTCATGTACTTGTGGAAAGTTAATGTTAAAAATTAGTTACAGAACTGGACATGGTGTCTCACGTTGTAATCCCACCACTTTAGGAGGTGGAGGCAAGAGGATCGCTTAAGCCCAGGAGTATGAGACCAGCCTGGGCAACATAGTGAGACACTGTCTCTACAAAAAATAAACAATTGGCTGGGCATGGTGGCATGTAGTCCCCGCTACCCAGGAAGCTTAGGAGGGAGGATCACTTGAACCCGGACGGTTGAGGCTGCAGTGAGCCATGATTGTGCCACTGTACTCCAGCCTGGGCGACAGAGCAAGACTGTCTCAAAAAAAAAAAAAAGTTATAAATACTACTTCACAACATGCTTACATTTACTATTATGTGAATAAGTGGAATACAAAATGCAGGATAATTGTTTTAAATATAGAAAAAACTGAACATAGGTATGCTAAAATGTTAACAAATAGTAAAGTGATAGGATTAGAAATACTTCTTTCTTCTACTGTTGTGCATTTTCCAAATCCTAGTGAATGCATTAAACCTTCATGGACTCCCTCTTACCTACAGGATAAAAATCAGTTATTTCAGCACTGCCCCTAAGGACCACCCGAGTCCACACCATCTGCCCTTCAGCTTCTCCCCTATCCTGTCAGTCCTCCAGGCCTCGTGGTCTCCCCATTGCCGGGAAAGCCTTTTTCCCTCTTCCCCACCTGCCGAGTTCCTACTCATCGCTTAGGACCCAGCTTCATCCTGGATACCCTTCTGGATACCCTTCTGGATACCCATCCAGCCCTTCTGGATACCCTAGAGGAGCAAGCTTGCCTTACTCCGGGGACCCAGCAACCCGCTGTCCAGGAGCCTGCAGGTGGCCCCACGGCGCCCCGCCAGCGTGACGCAGCCCACGTGGTCACGGCCCGGCCCCGCCCCGCGCTCGCGCAATCCCCTTCTCAGGCTGCGTTAGCTTTTCAGGCTGCGCGGGTGGCTGTTCGGCCACCTTCCTAGGCAGGTGTATCCGCGACTTGCGGAGCCTTTGTCACCTTTCACTTCACGGCAGCGGCGCCCCGCCCACACCTCGACGCTTCGGACACCCAAAGAGTCGGAGGGTGGGAAAGTGCGTACCTTCTGGATCCGCTTTAGCGCCATCCTACCCCGCTGCCGGGGACCCGGGCGGCCCGGCCAGGGCTGCCTGAGGCGGCCCGCTGCCGGGTCAGCCGCCACCGAGCTGCACGCCGGGAGCCGCCGCCTGCGCTTGCGCGCGCGGGGAACTGTGGGGCCGTCGTCGCCGCGTGCAGAGCGTCCTGGCGCGGCCGAGGGGAAGCCGCGGGGCTGCCCCGGTTACGCTGGCCACCCGCACCCGGTCCTGTGGCTTCGACCACTGGTCAGCAAGGCCCCGGAGAGGCCAGCGAAGAGGAGGGGCTCGTTGGCTTTACCAGACGCGCGGAGCACCCTCAAGGTGCCAAACGCTCGCTTGCTCCCTGTTCCTACATCCTGGGCGTCTTCTCAGGCTGTCATATAACTCCTGAGAATAGTGGTTCTTAACTCTGTAAGTATACATACCCTTGTACGCCTTATGGCTGGATGCGTTACAGCCATTTCCATGTAGATGTCTGTGCATATGTGCACACGCACAACTCTCCGCAGTTTTGGAGATCTCCGTGTTCAGTCGTACCTCACGTGATCTTGCACTGCCAATGTTGAGAACCAATGCCTTAGACTATGCATCACCCAAACTTAATTAGCTGTCTCCTTCCTGTTTTCCTAAGACTTGGCAGGCGTGTAGGTCAGAGTTGTTTAAACTGAGGGTTATGAACTATTTAGTGTGTCACGAAATCAATTTAATAGGTTGCAACCAACATTTGAAAAAAAAAAAGCCAGACGAAGTGGCTCACGCCTACAATCCCAGCACTTTGGGAGGCTGAGGCAGGCGGATCACTTGAGGTCAGGAGTTCGAGACCAGCCTGGCCAACATGGTGAAACCCCGTCTGTACTAAAAATACAGAAATTAGCTGGGCATAGTAACGTATGCCTGTAATCCTAGCTACTTGAGAGGCTACTTGAGAATCACTTGAACGCAGGAGGCAGAGGTTGCAGTGAGCTGAGATCGCGCCACTGCACTCCAGCCTGGGCAACAGAGTGAGACTGTGTCTCAAAAATAATAAAAAATAAAAATAAAAAAGAGAAAAAAATGTCAGTGCCTTTCACACAGTGAAGGTAAGAATTGTGGATGTTTTGTTGCTGTGTATATGTAGATGATATTTAATCTTCAGACTGAGACATGTTTGAGCATGAAAGTGGCTCTTAATATAATTACTCTGGGACCAAAGCCATAATTTAGGATTGTCTCCAGCCAGCCAGGACACATGGTCACCTCTATGTTTGTACTTAGGAAACAAAATGTATTATAGACATTTCAATGGTTGCCCAGCTTTGTCCCTGGCTTTCATGCTCCTATTCCCCCAATCTGTCCTCCACACAACTTCATAAACTGTCTGAAATATAAAGCTTACCACACTGCATCCTTACCCAGAACTCTTCAAGGAAGCCCAGTGGCCTATAGCATCACATTCACTGTCATTCAGGGGCCTTCAAAATCCAGGATCTTCAGCCAGGCACAGTGACTCACGCCTGTAATCCCAGCACTTTGGGAGATTGAGGTGGGTGGATCCCTTAGTCCAGGAGTTCTAGACCATCCCTGGGCAACATGGTGAAACCCCGTCTCTACAAAAAATACAAAACTTAGCTGGGCATGGTGGTGTGCGCCTGTAGTCCCAGCTACTTGGGAGGCTGAGGTGGGAGGATCACTTGAGCCCGAGAGATCAAGGCTGCAGTGAGTTGTGATGGCACCACTGCACTCCAGGCTGGGAGACAGAGCAAGACCCAGTCTCAAAAAAACAAAAACTCAAAACAAAATCAAGTATCCTCCAGCTTTACCTTCTCCTTCCTACCTCCAGCCCACCTGACTATCAAGTGTTTCCATCACCACAGCATCTACATTCCTTGACTAGAGCATTCACTTTCCAAAGCCAGCTCAAGCATCACCCATTGAACGGCCCAGGTCAAGCGCTTCCCCTTGGTGTCAAACATTTACAACAGAAATTTTTGTTAGTCCATGGGCCATCCATCCTCCTACATTATTGACATGGCCTTCCCTCCCCATAAAACAAGTGATTCTAGATTTTATAAATGTTTATATATTTATGTAAGAACATATAAATGATTATTTATGTGCTAAGAATATATATGGTGGTTTTGATGTGTCAAATCTCAAAAAGTATTTTTGGATGGTAGGTTTACTAATGTGTTAATTTCTAAAATTTCTACAGAGAATTTGCATCATTTGTATAATTCAGGAAAAAAAGAAACACAGGATAGAAAATGAAAAATTCTGTTTCTACTCCCTGTTGATAGTTTAGTGAATGGTTTTCTAAACTTTTTAGTATGCTTATATGTAATGTTTCATTTTCAACATTGAAATAATTTTAGATGTACAGAAATGTTGCAAGAATAATACACAATTGGTCAGGTGCAGTGGCTTATGCCTGTAATCACAGCACTTTGGGAGGTCGAGGCGGGTGAATTGCTTGAGGCCAGGAGTTCAAGCTTAGCCTGGCCAACATGGTGAGACCCCATCTCTACAAAAAATACAAAATTTAGCCAGGTGTGGTGGCATGCACCTGTAGTCCCAGCTACTTGGGAGGCTCAGGCACAAGAATTGTTTAAACCCAGGAGGCAGAGGTTGCAGTGAGCTGAGATTGCACCACTGCACTTCAACCTGGGCAATGGTGAGACTGTGTCTCAAGAAAAAAAAAAAAGAATAATACACAGAAGATTTTTAAATGGATAATTTTGACTACATGAAAGTTTAAAACTTTTGTCAAACAACACCAACTAGAAACCAAAAAGACAGCACACAGAATGCGAGACAATGTTTGAAATAATAATATCTCACTACAGTCTAAGATCCAGAATATATTAAGAATATTTAGAACTCAATAAAAAAGACTAATAACCCAATTAAAAACTGGGCAAAAGATGTGAATAGAAATTTCTTCAAAGAAGATACTCAACTGGGCAATAAGCACATTTAAAAAAATCAGGCTGGGCGTGGTGGCTGAGGCCTGTAATCTCAACACTTTGGGAAGCTGAGGTTGGAGGATTGTTTGAGGCCAGGAGTTTGAGACCAGATTGGGCAACATAGCGAACCCCTGACTACAGAAAAATTTAAAAGTTAGCCAAATGTGGTGGTGTGCATCTGAGGGCCCAGCTACTCAGGAGGTTGAGGTGTGATTATTGCTTGATTCCAGGAATTTGAGGCTGCAGGGAGCTATGATTGAGCCACTGTACGTCAGCCCAGGAGACAGAGCAAGACCCTGTCTCTTTAAAAACAAACAAAAAAAAGGCTGGGCACAGTGGCTCACGCCTGTAATCCCAGCACTTTGGGAGGCTGAGGAAGGTGGATCATGAGGTCAGGAGTTTGAGACCAACCTGGCCAATATGGTGAAACCCCATCTCTACTAAAAATACAAAAATCAGCTAGGCATGGTGGTGCATGCCTGTAATCTCAGCTACTTGGGAGGCTGAAGCAGAAGAATCGCTTGAACCTGGGAGACAGAGGTTGCAATGAGCCGAGATTGTGCCACTGCACTTCAGTGACCTGGGCAACAGAGCAAGACTCCTTCTAAAAAAAAAAAAAAAAAAGAGGCCTGGTGTGTTGGCTTACATCTATAATCCCAGCAGTTTGGGTGACTATCTGTGGTGGGAGGATCACCTGACCCAGGAGTTCAGGACCAGCTTGGGCAACATGGCAAGACCCCATCTCTACAAGAAAATTTTTTTTTTCTTCACCAAAAGCAGATACTTAAAAACATTGTAAGAATTAGTAGAGCACAGTGGCGCATGCCTGTAGTCCCAGCTATGATTGCTTGGGCCTAGGAGGTTGAGGTTGCTGTGAGCCCCATTCACGCTACAGCATTCCAGCCTGGGAAACAGAGCAAGACCCTGTCTCAAGAAAATAATAATCATTAGACATAAGGGAAGTATAAATCAAAGCCATAATGAGATACCACTTCACACCCTCTAGGACGGCTGTAATTAAAGGGACAGACGACAAGTGTTGACAAAGATGTGGAGAAGTTGGAACCCTCATACATTCTGGTGGACTATAAAATGGTAGTCATTTTTGGAAAACAGTTTAGCAGTTCCTCAGAAAGTTAAGTGATGCCAAGTATGGTGGCTCACGCCTGTAATCCCAGTACTTTGGGAGGCCAAGGCAGGTGGAGCACCTGAGGTCAGGAGTTCAAGACCAGCCTGGCCAACATGGTGAAACCCTGTCTCTACTAAAAATACAAAAATTATCCAAGTGATGGTGCATCCCTGTAATCCCAAGTATTTGGGAGGCTGAGGCAGCATCTCTTGAACCCAGGAGGTGGAGGTTGCAGGGAGCCGAGATTGCGCCATTGCACTCCAGCCTGGGAGAGAGAGTGAGACCACCTCTCAAAACACAAACAAACAAACAAACAAACAAAAATGGAAATTAGCTGGGCATGGTAGCCTGCACCTGTAATCCCAGCTACTTGGGAAGCTAAGGCAGGAGAATAGCTTGAACCTGGGAGGTGGAGGTTGCAGTGAACCGAGATCGTGCCACTGCATTCCAACCTGGGCGACAGAGTGAGACTCCATCTCAAAAAAAAAGAAAAAGAAAAAGAAAAAGAAAACCTTGTTGTGCTTTTATTTCAATGCTGAATTATTTACAGAAAAACAGATAATACCCTTTTGAATTTAGTGTTCACACACAGAATTTCTTTTGCAAGAAACCTTCCATAACTTGTTTTAAACCTTTAGCTGTATCTTATCTAATTGAAAATAATCCTTTAGCCCTAGACAAAAATTTCCATGTCCATTCCTCTTAGAACATTTTACTGAGATTATATGATTAATGGTTATTTGCTAAGATTAAGAGCCTTACTAAGTCCCTTACCAAAGTCCTGGGCCTTGCCAAGTTGTAAAGTAGGCAAGTTGAACAGTTCTCAAAGTCAAAAGAAGCAGTTTATAACTGTAAAACATTTAGCAAACCTAATATCTGTCCCGTATAATTTAGACCACCTGTCTACATTTTAACAACAACATTTGCATTTTACCAGTAATCTTTAAGACTGTTTTTATTTCTCAAGGATTAAAGTCACACGAACTAAAAGGCATTACAGCTTTTATTTTCCCTTCAAAAATATTTGATCGAAGCACTTATTTTCCTTTAGGCCAATTAATTAGATCTCTCTTTTTTTTTTTTTTTTGGTTTTTTGGTTTTTTTGTTTTTTTGTTTTTTTGAGACGGAGTCTCGCTTTTGTCGCCCAGGCTGGAGTGCAGTGGCGCAATCACGGCTCACTGCAAGCTCCATCTCCTGGGTCCACACCATTCTCCTGTCTCAGCCTCCCAAGTAGCTGGGATTACAGGCACCTGCCACCATGCCTGGCTAATTTTTTGTATATTTAGTAGAGGTGGGTTTCACTGTATTAGCCAGGATGGTCTCGATCTCCTGACCTTGTGATCCGCCTGCCTCGGCCTCCCAAAGTGCTAGGATTACAGACGTGAGCCACCGTGCCTGGCCTAGAGCTCTCTTTTTTTATAGACATCACACACAACACATGTATAGACAAACAGAAGCAGATCCAGTAGTTACAAGATTTTCTGTTCACCAATCTCCTAATTGGACTATTGGCCTCGAGTGGGGCCCTTTAAGAGCAGGGCTAGAAAAGCATGCAGTTTCCAGGGCCCAATAAACAGGGATAGCTAGAAGACAAAAACAGATTTTGAGGGGGACCTATCCGCTTTTAATTGCTGGGTTTTTATGAGAAAAACAGAGGTTTCTCCCAAAATGGCATGCATGGCACCTTTTCTGTTCTTCTCAAGGAGTCCCAGGCTATCAGAAATTATTTTAGGGCACCTCATGCGTGCATTAAGGGTAGCAAGACAAAGCGGAGAAAAGGAATTCAGTCAACTGGGAAAAAAATCTTTTTCCAGAAAAACAAGACCAAAGAAGAGAAAAACATAAAGGTTTAAAAAATATTCACTTTTTTTGTTGTTTTTGAAACAGTCTCGCTCTGTTGCCCAGGCTGGAGTACAATGGTGCGATCTTGGCTCACTGCAACCTCCGCCTCCCAGGTTCAAACGATTCACCTGCCTCAGCCTCCTGAGTAGCTAGGACTACAGGCAAGTGCCACCACACCCAGCTAATTTTTCTTGTATTTTTAGAAGAGACAGGGTTTCACCATGTTGGCCAGGCTAGTCTTGAACTCATGACCTCAGGTGATCTGCCCACTTCAGCCTCCCAAAGTGCTGGGATTGCCGGTGTGAGTCACTGCACTCGCCCCAGATGTCCACTTTTAAAAAAAATTTTATATCCAGTGCTTTATTAAAGATAAACAGTCTTGTAAGAGAAGTAATGTGTTCGCAGGCCAACAGAGAATGCATGTATATGAGAAAGAGATGTGTGAGGTCCCTGATCTGTGCTCGAAGGGAGTGGGCAGTCAGGCAGGGCCTTGGCCAAACAGTAAGGCAGATGAGGGTCCCTATCCTGGGGGACTCACTGCTCCTGGGTGCCCCAGGAGATGTAATCTGGCCGTGTGGCCATGTGGTACTCATCCATGAGCTGCTGCACAATCTCCCTGGATGTGTCCATCTCATCAAAGTTGTCCTTGAACATGTCCTCCTTGCGAAACGGCTCCAGGAAGGCCTCCCTCTTCCGCAGCTTGTCATATTGGTGACAGGTTCTCTCGAAGAGTGAGGAGATGCTGGTGTGGTTGGCCATCATGAGCCCACTGACCCGGTGGGCCAAGGGCAGGTAAGGAGACTTCCTCGACAGGGCCACCTGGATGCTGGTGGGGCCCCACAGGATAAAGTTGGCCAACTTCCGTTTCCGGATCCTCTGCAGGTTCTTGTGGACCTGGGTGGGGTTCACGTCTCCCTGGATCGTGTTGAGGATGGTGATGTAGGAGTGGTTGGTGTGGCGGTCTCGGCCTGTGGACACCATCACATTCTTGGGCTGCAGCAGCTACGTCATGACATCCAGGACCGTGATCTTCCTCACACTGGCCACCGACTGGTCCATAGTTAGCAGGGTGTAGCCGGTCATGAGAAAGTGGAGCCATGGTGTGGGAATGAGTGAGGCGATGAGGCTGATGAGGTCATTGTTCATGTAGCCGGGTAGTGCAGGGTGAAGGTGCTGGCTGACATGATGGTGGACACCAGCTGGTTGGTCTGAGAGAAGGATGGGTTCTGGATATTCAGAGGGTCTATGGCAATCTGGTTCAGGGCTGTGTTGTGCAGCACCACCACACAGTCTGCATTCTGCATCAGCCTCTTGAGTGTGAGAAGTGAATTATAAAGCTGGATCACCACGTCGCTTATCTCGTCCTGGTTGAGAAACACTGAGTATGTCTGCACCAGCTTCTTAGGATACCTATCATTCAGCCATTCTAAGAGGTAGGAGCCGAAGTCAGAGCCTGTCCCCCCAGCAGTGGACTGACACAGCACACAGCCATCTAGATTGTCACTACCATCTGCCTCTCAGTCTATGATGTTAAAAATGTCCTCATGGAGCTTCTCTCTCTGGGAGAATCTGCTGGCTCAGTTGTTGCCAGCTCCTCCTCCATGCTCCAACAGGTAGATGTTCTCTGGGTTGTAGAGCTTGGGATAGGGGGAGTTGAGGATGGAGTGGATCACCCGGGGCTCCAGGTCCAGCAGCACGGCCCAGGGGATATAGTGCTCATCTTCTGCCTGTTAGAAAAAGATGTCCTTGTGGTCAGTGCCCTTGATGGCGAACTCCTCTACAGTACCCTCGGGGCTGATACCATGCTCAGTGCACAGCTGTTTCCAGAACTTGAACCCAATCTGATTGCCGCACTGGCCCAACTGTAGGGTGATGATTTCCCTCGGCATCACTCCTCAGGTGCCGGTGTTGCAGCCGCTCCCACCCGCAATGCCACCGCATGCCAGCCCCCCAGATATCCACTTTTAGTTAAGCCGAACTCTCTTTAAGAAAATCCTATTTTGGGGTCTGGGTGCGGTGGCTTATGCCTGTAATCCTAGCACTTCGGGAGGCCGAAGTGGGCAGATCACTTGAGGTCAGGAGTTCAAGACCAGCCTGGCCAACATGGTGAAACCCCATCTCTACTAAAAATACAGAAATTAGCTGGAAATCACTTGAACCCGGGAGGCGGAGGTTGCAGTAAGCCAAGATTGTGCCACTGCACTGTAGCCTGGGCAAGAGAGCAAGACTCCATCTCAAAAAAAAAAAAACAACCCTTTTTTTTTTTGAGCTCTATTGCCCAGGCTGGAGTGCAGTGGTGTGATCGCCACTCACCGAAACCTCTACTTTTTGGGTTCAAGTGATTCTCCTGCGTCAGCGTCCTGAGTAGCTGGGATTACAAGCACCTACCACCATGCCCAACTATTTTTTGTAGTTTTAGTAGAGACAGGGTTTCGCCATGTTGCCCAGGATGGTCTAGAACTCCTGACCTCAAATGATCCACTTGCCTCAGCCTCCCAAAGTGCTGGGATTACAGGCGTGAGCCACTGCACCCAGCTCTGTTTTTGTTTTGTTTTGTTTTGTTGTTTGAGACGGTCTTGCTCTGTCACCCAGGCTGGAGTACAGGGCACAATCATGGCTCACTGCAGCCTCAACCTCCTGGATTCAACCAATCTTCCCTCCTCAGCTTCCTGGGTAGCTGGGACTACATGCCACCATGCCCAGTCAATTTTTTATTTTTTGTAGAGACAGGGTCTCACTATGTTGCTGGAATATAGGCATGAGCCACCACACCTGGTCAAGAAAATTCTTTTAAATCCTTTATTACCCAACAACATTAGCCATGCCAAACAGCCAATATTTCTGGCTTTTGAACATTACCAAAGATAACCTCCCAGGTGTTCAGAGAAAGGAAAATTTAAGGTGGTTCATGAAGGGGAAGAGAATCAACAAATGATAAAGGACACAAAGATATCAAACCAGAAAGGACTCATTCCCTAAGCCAGGATTGAACCCGGGCCACCACTGTAAAATGGCAGAAGCTAAAACAAAGCACTGCCATGTGGTTACAGGTCACACTTCCAAGGACGTAAAACCAGATGGAGGCCTGCAGCAAAGTTTGCCACTGGCCAGCTTGCTCGGCTTGCTTCAACAACAGGCCTACGGAGTCCTAGACCCACATCCCATCCCAAGGTACCCCTCTTTCTGACAGAACTATACAGAGAGACATGCAGAGCACACCAGATTGGCTACAGCTTAAGGCCAACCTCACAAATCCTTTTTTATTAATTAAAACTTTACAGATAATATAAACAGTGATCCTTATTCCCTTTCTAGTTTGTACAGGGAGAGAGAGGTCAAAATCCTGACTGGTTTAAAAACAAAAAAACAAAAAAACTCCTACCCTTTTGCTGACATGTCAGGCTTCTGGGTTCCCTCCCTGCTGAGCTCAATTCCAAGCCAACCAGTTAAGGTTTAGGAAATTAACTTCTCCCAGTTTGGAGGATACATCCCAGGAGATCATCCTGCAGCATGGGAACACAATCGCCCACCTGTAAAGAGAGGACAGAGGAGGAGAAAGGAATAAGAAGGCATTTATTTAAAGGAGCCCCAGGACTCAAGATGCATTTGAAAGATGTATGGCTACTCATCTAGAAAGAGGGGAGCAAGGCATCCCTGGTTCCTTTCTCTTCCTAGCAAATACCCAGGGTACGTGAGGGAGAGAAAGCGAGGCATCCCTCTTTTGTCCTTATATCCCTGAGTCCTGGCAACCATGACAGGATGCCTCCCATGGGTGTCAAAGTGGCTTTCACCCATGTTAAGTGGGAGTGGGGTAGAGAGTGGGATTATCTTATCTTACCCCTATATGCCCTATCTCCTCTGCTGTCAATAGTCTTTGCATTCCCTATACCTCATTGATGCCTTGAATACTAGCATAACCTTTATCCATGAAATGAGGCTTAGTTTAATCGGCAGAAATTAGTCATGCTCACCTGCACTGTGCCTTTTAACTTCTGTTGTCATCTGACTCTGGATCCCTCAGATCCAGTTTTCTTTCCTAGGGCTTCGACCCAAAGCTTGGAGTTGAGTTTGGGTCAAAATAACTTCCTCAGGATGTTGCACAGACTCCTTATCATAAGCTGAATGCTAAGGTCAAGCTGTGGAATTGAGTCCTTCTCCAACAAGGAAAAGAAAAGGGTGTCTTGGGAGTTGGGATCCTAGCCGAGTAAAACATCTTCTAAAAGGAAAAAAGCCTCTAGCATAGAGAAGCCCCCTCTACTTGCAGGGCTGTGTTATCAGGTTGGTACAAAAGCAATCACAGTCCTCGCCATTCTAAGTAATAGCAAAAACTGCAACTACTTTTGCACCATTGTACTCCTGGCCTGGTGGAGAAAAGGAAAAGAAAAACAGCTTAAATGCAGGGCTGTGTTAACTACTGACAGGATGGAGAAAAGAAAAAGATGCCCGGGGAACAAACCTCTTATTCTTATGCAAATGAGTTTCCCCAACAGGAAACTTTTTTTTTGAGATGGAGTTTCGCTCTTGTTGCCCAGGCTGGAGTGCAGTGGCACAATCTCAGCTCACTCCAACCTCTGCCTCCCAGGTTCAAGTGATTCTCCTGCCTCAGCCTTCTGAGTAGCTGAGATTACAGGTGGATGCCACCATGCCCGGCTAATTTTTGTATTTTTAGTAGAGATGGGGTTTCACCATGTTGGCCAGGCTAGTCTCAAACTCCTGACCTCAGGTGATCTGCCCGCCTCAGCCTCCCAAAGTACTGCAATTAAAAGTTTCTCGGCTGGGTGCAATGGCTTTTAATTGCTGTTTCTACCCTGGGGTTTGGACTGAGCTGGACCTCTCAGCCAGAGGAGGGGAAGACTCCATGGTATGTGGCGTGGAACACTGGACAGACAGCTGCATGGGACCCTTGGGCCAGGAGCCCCAGCCCCAGCTGGGAGGGGCAGGGAGCCACCACTTGCCCATCCTTCTCACGCATGCATCTGTAGCCATTGAGGTTGTAAAAGATAAGTGCCATTACAGTCCTGCAAAAAGAAGGAAAGTGCCATAGAAAAGGCTGAGTTGGACCAAGGCTGACATGCCCAATCCCCGAGAGCGATGCGGTGAGGGGGTGCAGTTTCCTTTATCCTCAGAAGAAGCCCGAGGACAAGAAGGCTCAGAAAGGAAAAGGAAACAGATTTTTTGGTGTGCATTTTACTCACCCCTCCTCATGTCCCTATGTGGGCCACCAAAATGATGCAGGATTTTTTGCTCCTTAGCTCTGCTAAAGTCTGGGTTCTTGTATCACAACTAGGAAAAATTAGGCACACAGACACATTGAAAGGTGAGGAGAGCACAATTTATTAAAAGAAAGCTCTCAGCAAAAAAGAGAGGGTCCTGCCAATAGGCTCCCACCTCACAGATTGAATACCAGGTCAACACACAGGAGCTGAAGAGGCCAGGCTCATCTCCCCGCATAAGGCATGAATTCCTGGTGGCTCCATCCCCATTCTTCCAGTGTGCATGCGGGCCGTTAGCCACTCCACATTGATTTCCCTTACTGCACATGTGTTAAGGGACAGAATTTTTCACCGTGGGCATGTTTAGGCAAGTACCCTGTGCACCACGACCTGTGTGGCATATGGCTGTCTCCTGGCTCTATCAGTAGTATCAGTAAAGAGACAGAAAACCTACAAAGAAACCGAAAAATAATTCTGGAGCTGAAGAGTATAATAACAAATAAAAAATGCACTGGAGGGATTCAAAGCAAATTTGAAGAGACAAAAGAATCTGTGAACTTGAAGATAGGACAATGGAAATTACCAAATCTGAGGAACAAAACCATCTGGGGATGCAGCCCAGTAGGTCTCAGCCTTATTTTACTCAGAGTCTATTTAAGATGGAGTTGCTGTGGTTCAAATGCCTCTAACACAAGTGAGATGAACTCAGAGAGGAGACTCGAACTCCTGACCTCAGGTGATCCGCCTTCCTCAGCCTCCCAAAGTGTTGGGATTACAGGCGTGAGCCACCGCGCCTGGCCCTATTTATTTATTTATTTGAGATGAAGTCTCTGTGGCGCAGGCTGGAATCAGTGGCATGATCCAGCTCTCTGCAACCTCCACCTCCTGGGTTCACACAGTTCTCCTGCTCAGCTTCCCAAGTAGCTGGGATTACAGGCATGTGCCACCACACCCAGCTAATATTTGTATTTTTAGTAGAGATGAGGTTTTACCATGTTGGCCATACTGGTCTTGAACTCCTGACCTCAAGTGATCTACCTGCCTTGGCTTCCCAAAGTGCTGGGATTACAGGTGTGAGCTACTGCACCTGGCTTGTCCAGTTTATTTATAGTGCTGTTCAGGCTGTCTATTTCCTTATGGTTCTTCTGTCTGATTGTACTGTTGTTGAAAGTGGGGTATTGAAGTTTCCAACTATTATTGTAGAAATCTGTATTTTTTCTCTTTAATTCTGTCAATGTTAGCTTCATATATTTTGAGGATCTTTTGTTTGGTGCATACATGTTTATCATTGTTATGTCTTCTTAGTGAATTGACTCTTATCAATATGTAATGTCCTTTTTATTTATTTATTTTTATGAGAAAGAGTCTTGCTGTGTCACCCAGGCTGGAGTGCAGTGGTGAAATATTGGCTCACTGTGGCTTCAGCCTCCCAGGCTCAAGAGATCCTCCTGCCTCAGCCTCCTGAGTAGCTGGGACTACAGGTATGTACTACCACACCTAGCTAATTGTGTTTATTTTTTGTAAAGACAAGGTCTTACTATGTTGCTCAGGCTGATCTCAAACTCCTGGGTTCAAGTAATCCTCCCATCTCAGCCTCTAAAAGTGCTGGGATTAAAGGTGTGAGCCACCATGTCAGGACTTTTCGAAAAAATATTTTAGTGTAAATTTTTAATAAAAAGATGGGACCAGGCATGGTGGCTCACATCTGTAATACCAGCACTGTGGGAGGCTGAGGCAGGTTATTGCTTCAGTCCAGAAGTTTGAGACCAGCCTGGACAACATGGGGAAACCTTGTCTCTACAAAAAAAAAAAAAGGCCAGACATGGTAGCACATGCCTGTAGTCCCAGCTACTTGGGAGTTTGAGATGGGAGAATCACTTTGAGCTGGGAAGTTGACGCAGCAGTGGGCCATGATTGCATCACTGCACTGCAGCCTGGGCAACAGAGTGCGACTGTGTCTCATAAATAAATAGATAAATAAACAAACAAATAGATAGACTAGTTCTCACTATGTTGCCCAGGCTGGTCTTGAACTCCTGGCCTCAAGTGATCTTTCCGCCTTGGCCTCCCAAAGTGCTGGGATTATAGGTGTGAGCCACAATGCCGAGTCTACAATTTCCTTATATGTCTCTTGTAACAGGGTGTCTTTTATTTTTTTGAGATGGAGTTTGGCTCTTGTTGCCCAGGCTGCAGTGCAATGGCGTGATCTTGGCTCACCACAACCTCTGCCTCCCGGGTTCAAGCGATTCTGCTGCCTCAGCCTCCTGAGTAACTGGGACTACAGGCGCACACCACCACACCCAGCTAATTTTTGTATTTTTAGTAGAGATGGGGTTTTACCATGTTAGCCAGGCTGTCTCAAACTTCTGACCTCAAGTGATCCAACTGCCTTGGCTTCCCAAAGTGCTGGGATTACAGGCATGAGCCACCGTACCTGGCCTAAAATACTGGTTTTTAACCTATGAAATTGGCAATGATTTTGAAAAATTGTAAAAGTTATACAGTGTTGTGGAAAACTAGGACTATCAGTGTTGGTGATTTTGCTGGGAAGGCAATCTGTATATATGTGTGTATATGTTGTGTATGTGTATATTTGTGTATCTGCATATATGTGTGCAGGTATATGTATACATATGTGTGTATGTATAGAATGTATTTAAGTATATGTATATTAGTGTGTATGTGTATGTGTGTAGGTATACACATCCACATACACAGAGTATATATGTATCAGAAGAGCCTTAAAATACTGATATCCTATTGATCTAGAAATTCAACTCTTCAAAATTTGGCATAAGGAAATAATCATTGGTGTTTATGGGATGTTTTGGCTATAAGGATATTTATTACTCACATTCCTTATAATAATGAAATACTGGTAGCAATATTTATGTCCAACAGTAGGGGTTGGTTAAACATGATGGTCTAACTATATAGTGGGACGCTAAAATTCATGTTAAGTATACAGGCCATGGGAAAGTTTCCCCTTGCCCTCTGAAGGTTTCCTGAAAAATCAACTCACAAAAGGCAGATTATTTGAAGAAAAGGCATGCAAATTTTATGAATGTGTACACAGGGAGAATTACAGAATGATTTCCCACCACTCAACAGGGTTCAGAATCTTGTAGCCCATCTTGGCAAAACAACTTACAGGAGGGGAGAAAGAGGAATTCTTTTGAGGGGCAATAAAGGATTACTAGGGAGAAGGATGGATCAGGGCACAGAGATTAACTTGTACGCTATCCTGTGAAAGGGTCTTTTCAGGTGTGGTTACATTCTTGGTCTTATAGGAAGGGCAAGAAAAACAGTTGTTCTCCTTGGAGTGTCTGGACTTTAGGCAGATAAAGACATCTTGTGTTTTGGGAGAAACCAGTGGGGAGGGAGGTCAGAAAGACCTTGAGGCTTCTTCAGTTCAGCACGTTAAAGTGCCATATTTTGGGGTTATCAGTTTCTGAACCAGATTTTATGTCAGTAAACATGTACTGCTTATTTTTAAAAGAATGCTTATTTTAGGCCAGGCGTGGTGGCTCATGCCTATAACCCCAGCACTTTGGGAGGCTGAGGCAGGCGGATCACCTGAGGTTGGGAGTTTGAGACCAGCCTGGCCAACATGGGGAAACCCCATCTCTACTAAAAATAGAAGAATTAGCCAGGTGTGGTAGTGGACACCTGTAGTCCCAGCTACTGGGAGGCTAAGGCAGGATAATTGCTTGAACCTGGGAAGTGGAGGTTGCGGTGAGCCAAGATCTTGCCATTGCACTCTGGCCTGGGCGGCAGGGCAAGACCCTGTCTCCAAACAAACATACAAACAAACAAGTTCTTTTAGTCTGATCTCCTTCATTTCATTACTCCCTTGAATCAGGCATTTAGGATTTAGGATTTCCCACTCCTCAAACTCTTCCTAACCCTGGTCCTCCTGGATTTGTCCTTATCGGCTCCCATTTACAGAGCATTAATTATCTTCTGAACTCAAGGCAGCAGTTACGAATTTCTTTTCTGAAGAGGACAAGGAGGCTCTGAAACATTGACTGGATTCCCAGGAGGAAAAGAGACCATGCATCACGCAATGTTTACTAACATTTAAAAATAGTTACAAATGTTAACTCATTTAATCTTCACAGAGAGGAAGGGACTTATTTGTAGCCTAATTTTCAAATAAGGAACTGTGGCCCTGGAAAGGTTCTATCTTGCAGGGGCTCCTGGGGCTGGTAATTGGTGGAGCCCAGATTCCAACACAGGTATTCTGGCTTCAGAGCTAAGGTTTTCATCACTGCTTTGCTGTCTTGTGTTCTTAATAGTAGTAAACATTTTTAAATAGTGGTTGTTAATGATATTTTAATTTTAATTTTAAAAATGAAACAGGGGCGGGGGGGCAGGGGGTCGTCTCAACATGTTGCCCAGGCTGATCTCCAACTCCTGGGCTCAATCGATCCTCTTGCCTCGGCCTCCTACGGTGGTGGGATTACAGGAGTGAGCCACTGCGTTTGGCCAGTGATATTTAATATAACACTAAAAATGCTATCAACAATGGTTTACATTGTCCAGAGCTTTTTATTAAGCATTTTCACTTAGATCATTTTTGGAAACTCATTTTGCAGAGACAAGAACTGAAGCTGAAAAATCTACCTGCCTAAGGACTCATAACTTGTAAGAGTAGCTGTGAAACCTCACTGGAGGAACTGCAGATTGATAATTTTTATTTAATAACACACTATAAAGAATAATAAAAGTGCTTCGCATTGCCTAGAGCCTCACAATGCCACTTTATACACATTTGACAATGGGTACCATCTCAGAGAGGCCAGCAACGTCCAACACACCACTGCAAGTAAGAAGTAGGAAAGTTATTGTTTTGCTTAATAATAACGCTTTACGCTCCAGGGCTAAAGAAAAGGCTTTTCTTACAGAAATTAAACTCCAATTACAGAGAGGTGTGAACTTCATTAAGGCCCTGGGGCTGGTTCGTGGCCCGGGTTATCCTGCAGCTTTGGCACCGCAGGCACCGCCCGGCGAGTTCCGGCCTCCGGGCACCTGGGCAGGTGGGCGTTGGGCGGGCTCCGGGCTGCGGACGGACCTGGCCGCCCCGCCCCGGCCGCCCCCGGGCTGCTCCGAGAGGACCCCGGGCCCACCTCACCCCACCTCCATCCCTGGAGCGCGTCCCGGAGCGGGCGGGCGGCCGGCGGGCCAGGCCCCTCCCCGGCGCCGAGCCGCGGCCGCGCGGAGGAAGCGGAGGAGGCGGGAGCGGAGACCTCGCTGCGCTCATGGCGTCGCCCGGGTGAGTGCCGCCTCGCAGGCCCCGCGTCCCCGCGGCTGCCGGCAGGAACGGGAGCGGGACCCGGAGCGGCTCTGGCCTGCGGGCTCAGGTCTGGGATGCGGCCCGAACCCGGCCAGGGGCGTCCCCGCCCGCAGGCCCGCCAGGCCCACGGCCCGCTCGCGCCGACCTTGGGCGGACGCGGCCGGGCCGACGTGGGGGGCGGGCGGGGGCGCCGGCGTAGGACAGCGGCCCCCCTGGGTGCGGGGGTCCGGGTACGCGGGCCTAGGGGATCCGGGGAGGGCGCGAGGCTCGGAGGTGCCCGGGGCGCGGCGGGAGCGAGGGCCTGGCGAGCGACTGGGGAACCGGGGTGCGGGTCCTCGCCGCGGCCCGGGGCAACCCGCGGAGGCCTGGAAATGCTTCACTCCGGTGCCTGGTGTCTGTGTTCCTGGGTTTTAAACTTGCTCGCGTTGGGAGTGGACGCTTGTTTGCCGCGTCGTTGAGACGTACCCAGAATGTCAGGTTCCGGGCAGATGCAGACCCTTTGCTGACAGCCGGAGAGCCGCTCCGGGATCTCCTTGGTCGGGGCCGTTGCCTACCGGCCTGCCTTGGGATGGCTGCGCTTATTCTGACATTACCTCTTTTCAACTTTTTTGATTTAAATGTTATTCCTTTTAGGAAATGATGGTGACACATATAGTTTGTAATTTTTGAGAAAAAATTCTCACTTGGCGAACTAAAACCTCAGTAATTCATTATTTTTTTGTTTTGATAATTTTACTAGTGCTGAAATCTGGGAACGGCAGTCCGACACTTTCATTTTACAGAGAAAGAAATTAGGCTCAAGGTCATCGCTTTAGTTGTTAGAATTCTTTGACTGTTATTCATCATTCAGAGGGTCTTGGATCTAGTGGCTGTGATAGCCATTCAGAACAGTTCCCAAAGAGCTTTACAGGTGTGTGTTCGGTGGTGGGGGTGGAGAGGGGACAGTGCTATGGGACCGGGATCATGATATCATGCCTCCTCCAGATGAGGCCTGAGCCATGCCCTGGGGTGATTTGGCTCAGTACAGTGTGCCTGAATGAAGCAAGCTGAATTTGAACAACTCCTGCTGTCTTTCTAGGCTTTGGGGCAGTGGTCATTTCCAGGACCAGGCCTTTTCGTTGCCAGCTGACTACCCAGCACTTTGAGCTCATAAATAGAGTAAGCAGGGAACCATCCCTGGGAAGGCCAGGCTGATTTACCTAGGGGTTCAAGGTCCTGCAGCATTCCTTTCCCACTTGTCAGGAAAGGGTGGGGCAGAGCCTCCTGGACGCAATGTTGAGGGTGGCTGAACCTGTGTGGGGCTGTCCTGAACGAAGCTTTTTTTTTTTTTCCAAAAAGTGGTGCATTTGGTGTCCAAGTACACTGCTTTGTAGACATGGGTCAGAGGTGGACATAATGCTGCACTGGTGTTTCTGTGAGAGTCAGTAGGGCTTAAACTGTGTCCCTGTGGTTGGTGACATTTGATATTTGCGGTTCTGATTATTTGTGTGACCCCCATGAGTCCGCAGTCTGTAATCTATAATTTTCTGAGGGGTATCCATTGCAAAAGCTGAGGTCTCAAAACCTTTAGTATACAAGTCATGCACCACATAATGACAACGGAGGACCACATTATATGACAGTGGTCCTGTGCACAAATACTTATCATTGTGTTAGTTGCCTACAGTATTCGTACTGTAACATGCAGTACAGGTTTGTAGGTTAAGAACAACAAGCTGTACCATATAGCCTAGGTGCGTAG